>NC_137463.1:250298994-251498994 GCF_964235325.1 Thermobia domestica | reverse complement strand
ATGGGCCAAAAATGAGTTCCAAGGAATTGTTCCTAGATGTGTACAAATTACAAATAGTGATCGAACTTACAACTCTAATCACGAGAATGATCCTATTAAAGATGTCACCTCACCTTTCTACCTAGAAGAAGGGCGAAACAAAGTGCATTACTCTTTCAGCTAACAAATAATTATATTCCATTTCTTGTTGTCATAAAATGGTAATTCTATCTGTAAATCTGTAAACGTAATAGTATTATTGCTTTGTTGTGTAAACCTAAGAAACATCTGACATACCGTATATCTTTTCTGTTCCTATAAATACCTTCGACTATGTTACTTCCTCTTTCTTTCTGTGTGTTACGTGTGATGATTTATCACAATATATAGATATATATAAAAGAAGTTAATACTGTCAGTGTTATTCTAAAAGGTTATGCAATTAGTACCTGCACCATAGGGTACACTAACACCTCTAGTGGAAATTTCGGAACCACATACGTTCGAATGAGCTGCCGGTAGCCTGTGCAGCCATTCGAAACGATATATCGAACTGGGCAAGGTCTATCTTTACTTGAATTGTGAATTCTAAAATGGTCATTACGAAAGTTATATAGTTAAGAAATTATAGTGTTCTAAATCATGAATAAGGTGTATTTGAAATTCGTTGTTAAATTATCTACCTATTTATTTGTGAGAGTATTTGAAATATCTACATGAGGTGTGAAATTATATTCGCAAAATAAGAGGCGTATCGAAACACTTCCTCCCGAAGGTGTACGATGGCTACTAAATACTATGATTGTATAAAATTCTCATTATATAGTAATATTTTGTAAGGAACAATTAAATATTTCATATTGGATTGATGAGATATAGGAGGTCAGTTATATATTAGATATATTGTTGAAATTTGAACCGAAGCATAGTACCATTCAACTTAGGTTTAAAAAGCTAGTCAATTATTGATCAATATTATAGTTTTCATTATAGCTTTAAATTGTTATATTTTGTTGATACAATTCAAAGAATGTGAAAATAATTTCTGTAGTCTTTTCTTCTTTGGAAATTAGAAGTTATGATAAAGAAGAAATGTAATGTAAACCGGGACCATCCCTGAAACTAACGACGTACCATTAACTTGAAGAACGTTTCGTAATATTTTCCTCATTGAGGAACGTCTACATAACTTGTTTTTGAGTTGAACAAGGAAATCTCGAGTAATTCATTAAGACACACAAGCATTAGTATCTTGTTAACATTTTTCAATTTTAACGATTTTAACTAGGTATTAGTTGGGGTGGAAGTTGAAGTGGCGCGGTAGGTGAGTGGATAGCGCATTGACTTCAATTCGTTAGACCCGGGTTTAATTCCCGACCAGGCTGAAACTTTTTTCGAAATTTTCAATTTCAATGTCAATGCATACTCAGTGTGACAAGCAAGGTGTTCTCTTCCCTAGAAAGAAAAAGATGTTGGAATGAGGAGAATTGGAGAAGGTCTGTCAATGGAGACAGTCATTTAGTAACCTATTTCCAGCAATTGTTCTAAATTTGATATTTTCAACTACTTTCAAGCATTTTTTGATACATGTCTGATTAGTGTTTCTATTTATTTGAATATAAAGTATATAATAAAATAATACATTGCATACATAACATTATTGAGATTAATATATGATGTTCATTGGAGAACACCAGATAGATTCATCTCAGAATGGAGAAATGTTTCGTGCGTCATCTAAGAACAATTTTACTTGCATAAAGACCTGACTCAGTGCTACCAACTGCTGCCAGTGCCGAGAAAAGTTACGTGTAAGTTGGGTTCCATCTGCCCAGGCGTTCTCACAACTGCAAATGACCTGGACCCCAAGTAATGGAATTAGAGCACTCAGGGTGAAGATACTTTTGTGGTTCAGTGTATGAATATTTGCCTGAGAAGGTAATTTTTTCTAGGAAATTATTATTTCAGTTTTTGGTAATTTGGAATATAACGTTATATGTTATCAGATTACATTATCTCCTAAGACATATTGATTTTATTCCTCTACTTACTGTCCGAAAAAGTTTCATCATGTTAATTACTACCTACTTTTAAGATCATTGTTATGATAATTTTACTATTGCCGTATATTTTAGGATACACAAACAGTTCGAGGTGACATGCTTTTTACCCAGCAATTTCTGGAGATACATTTTCTATTGAATTATTACTCTCCCGGTTAGTTGAGACATAACGGAAAATCTGAACCTGGTTTGTCTGCTTGTGCTTACCTTAAAGCCAAGATAAGATGTTACCTAGGATATTTTTGTCTCCCAATGGCAGTGTTTCCTTGATATATCTTTTTATATGGTATGATTCTTAGTTCAAACATTTCAAATCAATTGGAATTTGAGGGAATTCCCTAGTGTATTATTATCATCTCATCGGGGTGTTTCTTTTATTATATTTTGAAACAGAATGGCTTTCTGTTCATACATTTGAAATAAATGGGAATTGGAGGAGGTAATAATTCCCTAGGATAATAATAATAATAATAAGACGTTTTAAATATATACTTTTCATCTCCCTTTATCTTCTAACTATTGGTTCTATACAAAAAATGCATAGGACCCGTTTTATAACAACTTTCATGTAGTTTTATTTTGTACTTTAATTTTTTGACTCCACAGTTCTTCAGACATTTAACTAAAATTACCCTATCAGCTAACCAGTCCCCTTGTTTATTTTTAGTGTGGCGTTTAGAGCATTGCCTATCCTTTTTAATATCTGTGCCAAATTATAAAACTACAGGTTTTGTTTTGTAAAAAAAATATTTTTCGACCTTTGTTGTCTAGACATAAAAAGTATGTACCGTAGTTAATATAAATCTAGTGTTTTCGTACTAAAATTAAAGTGGATCATATTTTGTAAATGTTGGTTTACTATTTCGATATTATACAAGATTTATTCATTGCTCATAAGTGACTTATGTAAATTCCAAGTGCGGAAGATTATGAGAAAACTTCATAGAAATTATACAAAGTATTGTGTCAAAATCAAATAGCGTTTACAAAGAGTAGTAAATTCTTTTTGAAAAATTAGCAAGAATTATTAAAAACAACTACTTCACTGACTTTAACTCAGGGAACGATTGGGAAACTTCAAAGACTATAGAAACTTTATTGTTTGAAATTCAAACACTTTTGTAGTACGAAAATTATTGAGGATCATATGTTATAACTGCGAGCAGGGTGACACTTAAATCGTCTTTTCATTTTGGTAGATTTTAGCTCCAGCTGCGGAAATAATAGGAATGTTCAGAGTAGGTATCATATGCACTTTGTTATGGCAAATTAAGAATTATATGTAAATATTTCGTAGAGGAAAATTTTTTGTAAGGGTACGTTCAAATTTGCATGATGACCTTTGCAATCCTTTCCATGAGTCCATCTGTCTTCTGCATAGACTGAAACACTGAACGACATAGTTGTTTCCTAAAGTAAGAGGAAGATTCATACTAAATTTCGTTTCAATCAGTGTTAGATGTTACCATCAGAACAAACAAATACATAGATTGGCGAATGGACAGATGGATAGACACACAGATATCGATTAACTAGAATACTAGAAACTAGCTCACTTCTATTGCACTAAAGCAGATAGAGAGATTGACAAATGATCAGATAAACAGACACACTAATTAAAATAGTAGAAACCCACTCACGTCTATTATACTAAAACAGAAAGATAAATAGATAAATGTACAGATGGACAGAGACAAAAAAATCAATTAATTCCAATGGTAGAAATTCGCTCGTTACTATTATCCTATAGCTACTGTAATGTGAAAACTATTAGTGCTGTTGTGCATAGTACTTATTTTTTTAAAGTAAATATTTACGTCGCCTTACTTTACCCAATACCAATTTTAATCCAAACTAGCATACTTACTCTTAACCATAAAATTATATATAATATAATTTTAAAATACCCTACAATATATATATATATATATATATATATATATATATATATATATATATATATATATATATTTGTATAAGTCAGGAAGGACAGTTATTAATATGTAACTATTTTTATGTAACTATTTCTCTGTAACTATTCGCTCTAATTATGTAACTATTTTTTTAAGTGTAATCCTTATTTGATATATGTGATAATGATAATAAGAATATAATTTTATGCGACAATGATAATCAACTAATTGTATTATTTATGGGATAACAGAAATTGATTCCATTAAAAAAAACTTTCATAATAAATATATATATATATATAACTTTAAGAATAAATGGTAATAAGAAATGGTTTTATATAAACGCATCATAATTTTATTTGCGATTTTATTTTAATAATAGAAATAATAATAAATCACAAAATGTCAATATTTAGAAATGTATTGAAAATAAATCACGTATAAAGTCATAAACAGCTATAGAAACGATTTTATTGTAATTGAGCGCCGCGCACACCTGTCGACCGCTCGCGTCACAAATCAACAGTCGACCGTTCCCGGGTTAAATTGCAAGTACTAGGATTGTATCAAATACCAGTAGACCTATAACTTTAATAATAAACTATTATGCATTTATTCATCCATGTTTGGTACAGAAACCATTTTATATAAATAGAAAGTTAATGCCCTACGTTTAATGTGCCTATCTAATTACACTACTTGTGCAACGAAAAAGTAAGTTTAAAAAACTTCAGAGAAAAGAGTACCGACTTCAAAATATATTAAAACTTAGAAAATAAAAATCTATTCAGCAGAAAAAATACCGAATTCAAAAAGTTTTCAGACTCGGAAGTAGAATATAAAAACTTTAAAAATCAATTCGACTTGAAAATAACCCTTAAAAGCACAAAAATAATAATAAAAAAGCTAAAAACAGACAATATTAAAAATTAGGACATAAAAGCACAAAATAAAACTACTATTATCTTAAAAAATATTTTCAAGTTATGCTAACCTAAACATACAAATACCTTATAAAATTACAATCGAAGTGTTTTAATAATTTGTACGCCTTAATATGACTTCAAACATTTTCGTATATAATACAGTAAATGATTTTGTGCTTTTAAACACTTCACTTTTAATATTGTTTGTTTTTAGCGCTTTTTTATGTTTTGCCTTTTAGAGTTGTTTATGAAGCCGACTCATTTATTATTATCATTGTCTAGGTTGTTGTTTTTATTATTTCTCTTTCGTTTTAGCACTTTTATTATTTTTTACAAATCAGGATTACTTCTTCAAAATAGTCTCCTTGGACAGACACACAGAGTTTTTTTTTTCTATTCTAAGTATCAGTGCCGGAAGGCTACTGCTAGAATAACCTAAAGCTCATCGGCTACACTCTTCTGGATATTCTTTAAAATACCAAAATGGCGTCCTCTTAAGTAACTTTTGATAACAGGAATACAAAGACGTTGTAAAGACTAAGATTCGGCGAATAGGAAGACTGAGAAAGCAGGGAAAACATTTTACTTCATAACTTATTGACGATACCACTGTGTTGACAAGGTGCATTGGCGCAACGGATGCAACAAACCCTGCTTTTGAGAGCAGGATTTTTTTTATACAAAGCCAGATTCTTTAGACAGAACCGAGATTTCTTTTTATTTTTTAACTTTTTATGACCATGTTCAAGTACTATTTTGTTTCCCTGCAGTAGATTCTAAAATTCAGAAAGAACGTTTATAACACTCAATACTTGCGACTCCTATATTCAATCCAGAATTATCTTTTTTGATTTGTTTTGAAGCTGGCTTTGCATTTGTTTCCACTAAATATATGTTATGCAACCACTATATCCCAATTTCGATTCCCTAATTCTCTTGTCTACTTAGAACTGGTAATTACTGTGAATCTCGGTTTACTGTCATATAAAGAGTGTTTCTAAACAACACTGACAACGTTTCGAATGTAATTCCTGACACCAAGATAAGACAAGAAGCATAGACCAACCTGGGTGCACAAATGCTTCTTTTTGGAGTTATAGATTGCCGAAAATATGAAAAAATGAAGTTTAATGGTCCATAGCTCCAAAACTGTGTGACCAACCCTAGCAAGATCAAGATTTCACTTGGGAACTAATATGTGCGCTATCCAAAAATACATGTTTCAGAATTCTAAGGTACTCACGAAACAATTTTTGTAAACGCAGTTTGGCTAGAGGAATGTAATTTGAAGTATTCAACAACTACCCCTATAAAAATTGTTGCGGCAGTATCGCAGAATTCTGAAACATGGATATCTGGATAGCGCACATACCATTCC
The DNA here is from genome assembly GCF_964235325.1 of Thermobia domestica. NCBI lineage: Eukaryota > Metazoa > Arthropoda > Insecta > Zygentoma > Lepismatidae > Thermobia > Thermobia domestica. Next base: position 251,492,735 of record NC_137463.1, on the reverse strand, counting down.
TAAATATAGTATTGGCTTAATACGGTAGGTCCCATAATATTGGAGCTATGGACCTTTAAAGTTCTTCTTTTTATGTTTACGGCAGTCTATAACTCGAAAATTAAGCAATTGTGCAACCAGGTTGGTCTATAATTTTTATCTTATCTTGGTATCAGGAGTAACCTCCCAAACGTTGTCTGTGTTGTTTTGAAACTCCCTATATATTAAAGGTTAGTAACTTTGTGAAGAGAAAATGATCTTTAATAGGCTTTTAAATACGACTTCAGTTTGAATTAAGTGCTAGTGTATACATAAAAGTTATAACCATTTTTAATTTATTTCCTTATAGGAAACATGGTTCGTTTATCGCTGAAGACTGTCCTCTATATTTGGATACTTTCTTTGCTCGAAAAGGTTTCTATGAAGATCTTACCCAATAGTATCAATATGCAGGACACCTCGCAAGACATTTCCTTTCCAGAAATTTTACAAGGACAATGTGTCGTTTTTCTTCATGGAATGTATTCTTGGTTTCACTCTACTAATGTGCATTCTAGTGTATTGATACCCATCTATATAGTGAGTAATTCTTCTTCCAATAAGGAGAATCCTTACAAACTACTCGTTCATTCCATGAATCAAAATTGCAATTTATTTGTCATTTCGGCAGCTGATATATGTGCATCCTTTGAAACCTTTTACCACTCTTTCAGAGCAAGTAATCAGAGAAGAAAAAAATCAATCATCATTGTTTCAAGATTAAACGAAATACATTTAAATGAATATATCAACTGCAAATGGATCCGATTCTTTCCTTTTACATACATATTAATAATTTCTGATAAACAAGATGACAATAGCACGAGAAATATTGTCTTGAAAACTCACACACTCACTGATGAACTAATGCCGCAAAACCTTATAGATGTGGATGCGTCTACTTTGAAACATGCAAATAATAGAAAACTAGGACGTGACAACTTGGGAGGCTTAATGTTGAAATTAGTCTTCTATGGTACATATCCGTGGACTATAAATCACGGTAATTCATATGACGGGTTAGATTATAGACTTGTATTGTATTTTGTGAGAAAATATAACATTACAACTAAAATTGTCCTTACATCTGAATGGGATGATGTGTCTCCAAACAAAAGCTCAGATTGCCTTTTAGCAAAAATGCATGACTATGAATATCATATAGGAACACCTGCAGGATTTCTCACTTTCAGTCGTTACCAACGTTTCGATTATTCAGTCACACATTCCCAATCACATTGTCGATTTCTAACTCCCTCCCCGAGTAGAAAAACAAACATTTGGGCTGTATTTTCTCCTTTCAAGATCATATCATGGATACTTATTGTTGCAATGACCATTATAAATTCTGTTATATTAAAAGTATTTTCTTCGCTTCGTTATTTCTTGTTGAAGTTAAAATCTCGATCTTATTACTTTAATTATGATTATTCTTTACTTTATTCTGTGAGCATATGTGTTGGATATTCAGTTCCAAGTATGGGTCAACCTGGAGTAAACCATTTAATACTATGGATGTTCATAACTTCAACTCTTTTGATAACAGCTTATAATTCCAATCTTGTATCATATTTAACATTTCCTATATATAATTCGCCCATTGACACAATGGAACAATTAGAACAATCTGATCTTAAGTGGGGAAGTGAACATGCGTTTTGGCTCAGTACTTTCGGAGAGTCAGGAAATCAAGTTGTTCGTATGATAAACAAAAAACACATAGCAACTAAGGATCCAAAGGAATTAAAACGATTGATACTAGAGAGACAAATCGCAGTCCCTGCTGAATATTTATCTTCTGGATATATTCCCGGCATAGAATTTCTAGAAAATCGTGAGAAAAGAAAGCTACGTTTCATGCAAGAAAGTGCAGTAATTTTTTACTCAGCAACATTATTTCACAGGAACTCACCACTTGTGGAAACCTATAACTCGCATATTTCGAATATCTTTGAATCAGGAATAATTATGTTTTGGGGAAGAGATCTCAATATTTTACTCCGAGAAGATATTCAAGGTGAACAGGAAGAAGTCATTCGTCCGTTAACGATTCATGATATTTCCGGATCATTTCTTGTACTTATGATTGGATTCACTGCTTCATTAATTGTGTTTGTACTTGAAACAATTTTCCTGAAGACACATTTTCCTTAAGTTAATTTTAGAAAACACAATAGTATCTTTTTCAAGTGAACGAACATAAAAACAATAAAACTGCGAAGCAATATCAACGAAAAACTACTAAGGTATGTTAGTGGCTGCATTGCATTGCATTCAACTTCAAAATTAAAATAATTGTAGTATGTAAGTACATTAAAAGGTGTAAACTTGACCACAATTCTAACTTGGCCACCTGTTTATTTTGAAACTGTATTTTCCCGTAAGACATTCGTCACTTATTACTTTTTATAAAGGTAATCAAGAAAGTTCTGTCGCTTTTGGTGGAGATCTATGTTCAATTGGACCTCACACCGTGATTTGAATGCGACTGGAGACAAGGCGGTCAGTTGTTTGTGTGGGTATATCCAACATACTAATTAGTTGTGGCACTTGAATTACAACTTGCGTAAGGACGGAGTGAAAATGGGATCCCCACAGAGCGTCATAAGATTGTGTATGCTGTACGAGTTCAAACTTGAGTCAGACACCGCTGCAGCGGGCGGAAGATGCCGTAACTTCGAGGACAATCCAGCGGTGGTTTAACAACTTTAAGGACGGTGGTAAAACACTCGAAAGTACCACATGCCGGAAAACCAAGACATGTACATATTGAAGTTCTTCAGACAGCAATTAAGATGAACAGTGGCCAGACATGCGAGAAACTGAGACTACAATCCAGCGTGAGTGTAGGAACCATTCAGCAGCACCTTCATGAGCTTGGGAAGCACTACAAGTTGGGTCGATGGGTCCCACATGATATGACTCCGTTCCAGAAGGCAACGCGAGCAGACACCTGTGTTTCTTTGGAGTCTCGTCTGAGGAAGGTGCCATTTCTGGACAGAGTGTTGACATATGATGAGTAGTGGGTCATGTACTAAGCTCCACGGCGTCATCATCATTCGTTAGCACCCAATGAACCGGTTTCAAAACAGCCAAAACCAGCACTGCCCCAGAAGAACTTCCTCCTCTGTGTTTGGTGGACTACTCGCATCATCTTGCATCGGAAACCGCTACAAGCAGATCAGAGCATCAATTTGACCGTGTAGTGTCAGCAGTTGCGCCGTGTTCAAGAAAAACTCAAAACTCTGGAGCCAGCGCTTCTGAATCGCAAGGGGGTCCTCCTGTCACAGGACAATGCTAAGTTCCATGTGGCTAGGATGACCAGGAATACCATTCTATGCCTTGGATGGGAAACACTATTCCATCCGCAATACTCAAAGGACATTGCATTGTCCTATTATCACCTGTTCCATTCCTTGGACAATTACCTTAGAGAACACAAGTTACAATTCCTAGTAGAGGTGCAAAATGCACTTGATACTTTCTTCGCTTCGCATCCCACCAGATTCTACCGAAATGGAGCCATGGCCTTCCAGAACGTTGGCTGTTGGTCTTTGATGCTGATGGGGTCTATTTTTGATGTTTCAGGTACATCTTAGGTGACATATCGCTGCTCAAAGGTGGTGGGTGAAAAAGGCACAGAACTTTCTTGGTTTAGTTTTTCTAATTTGGCCACCTGTCATTGAAGCAATGTTTACCTTTTGGTGATTAAAATTTACCAACGTATCTTGGGCACGCAAAATACGGTTTTGTTTCTTTTCTTACTGTTTAGTATTCCCATATGAGAGGCATATGGAGGCAGGTGTGACTGGAGATAAAGAAGCATGGAATCCTATGATTTGTCCTTGGAGGATAATGGCCAGAACACTACCCTGATCAAGGGGTTGTGAAGGAAGATGTGAGAAAGAGAAAACACGACTCCACCTGACTTGGAGTTATTGACTTTTAAATTAAGTCACATTAAGGGGTGACCAGAATGTAACTGTTTCACACCGTTAGGCGGTCCAATGGTCGTATCTCTGTAACGATGCATTTCCCGACATATGGTCATATGAACTTCTTGCTTGTCTACCCATAAGGAACCCAGTCCTGAAATTTTGCCGTACCATTTTGTTACACCCTGTATATGTGATTTCAGTGTGAAAGTAATTACATACGTAATATCTAGAAAAGTTGAATTATTGTTAAAATTATTTTGTTATAAAGTACACGTCGAAACATATGTAAAAGAAGTATTTGAATTTTGGCTACTGTTTAGTAATTGATACTGTATGTGATACGTACTTATTTATTCTGTAATTAATTATTGAATATATTTTACACAATTTTAGTAGACGAGCAATGAAAAGTAAACGTGGTGTACTATTTCCAAAATTATTTTAAAACAATCGTTATTTTCAAAGATACAGGTGCAAATTTTTAAGAGAAACATTTTACTTTCAACTAGCTTGTATGTCTATCAAATGCCCAGTGAGTGTATGCTTTTACGGGGAGTGAAAAAAAGGAGGAAGGTTGAAAGCGAGAATGTGATGACTGTCAATTTTCTATTCTTGCCCTGAAGCGAGTTTTTATCAAAAGTGTAATTTATGCACGTTCTAAATTAGTGTTACATTCTAAGTATTTTGTTTTCTATTTCACAATTCTGGACCCAATTATAGGATAAGACACAAACATTTTAAAGTAATTTATGAAATCTCCATTTTCTTTTAATTATAAAAATCGACTCAGCATGTAGCACCTTACCTGAAAAAATTTGTTTAGTCCCAACAAAAGGTTAAATTAATTTATTGGGTTCGACAATGATCAAAGCGCACAATGCGAAATATCTTTTTTCTTTCTGTTTTAAGAAAGGAGAGCAACCAAATTGCTTAATGTACTCTCATTAATAAACCAGATGTTTGCTTAATGATAGCGACAATGGTGCAATCTGCCCAATGTACGAAAAGCTCTTTTTCACAAGATAATGTTGTAACAAGGTGTATAAAGTGCATTAAGTGTTTCGCATGGTGTCACGAAACGTGCTCTTCTTCTAAAAATAAAAACGTATGAACAGAAATATTTATCTCTGATATCAGTTTGTATGGATAAACGTGATTGTCAATCTCTATTATGAAATGAAACCAAAATTAATATTGTTTTAATCGAAACTTTGCCATTTTTTCTTTATACTTTTAACATAAAGTTTTCAGACTTCAGATCGTTTGTTAAGCTGAAGCATCGTTGTATTTGTTCACAAAAACAAATAATACAAAAACAAATAATCTTTTTTTTTATTTCATTGTTCATCACCTCATTCTGCTTGTTTATGTTAATAAAATATAGGGGACAGTATTTTCTTTAAAAATAAAAAGTGGAATTTGTCAGTTCTTTCATTTTGCATTAGTAACTTAAATAAATATTGTTTTTCTCCATAGTGTGCTTAACACTTGTCTAAAAGAAATAAATATACTAACTATAGGCGATACAATAACAGGTTTTTTCTGAACTACCTTGCTAGAAAACCGAAAAATAAAATGGAGACTATATTAGGGCACTTGACCTTATATATATATTTACTCGTATACATATATGCACATATAATGTAGATATAAAATCACCAGATGCCCTTCTTAAAGCAAAAATTTTTAGATACGCTGATGCACATATTCGTTTACTTCCAATGGCGAAATTATGTGCCAAATGTCATGTTCCTAGATGGAAGAGTTCGCTTAGGGACCCACCATACTTAACCCGACTCTGGATTCAAATAATAATTGAATTCAATGGAAGAAATGTTTAAAAGAAAACGAAGAAAATAATTTCTTGTGACATGGTTCAAATGATACTTCGACCACTGTCGATTTTATGATGGAAATGAAATTTATTCTGAATTTGGCATTAACCTTGAGAAAGAAAAATATACCGTTGTCTTGTGTTTAACTACTGTGATGTAACAGTGAAATATATTACGATTAACTGAAACGTTCTATATTCCTATCTATAGTTCTAATGTTGTAAGTATACATTGAGTAAATACCATGTTCCAATACTCGAATAATAAATCATTTGAGACTGTTGAATTTTTCAAAGTAACACCTTTATTTCGATAACAAATGAAGCTGTGATTAGCAAAGCAAATCTTATATGTTCTTTTGTCACGTTTTGTACGCGTATGTATGGATAGGTTATAAATATAATAGTATTCATCATTATGTATACTAACGTTAATACGTTCCACTGACTGACAATGAAATACACGTATATCCTTAGTTAGCTTCAATTTGCAGTATAGAAACGTTAGTTCTTTCGAAACAGGTTGGTATGAACTAATTTCAAGTTGTAAATTATAGATAATTACACACTCTATCTACGTCTTATTTACAATAGCATGAATAAACCATTATAAACCATGTGAAAATGAATTAACTTGATACATTATAACTGCTTTAAAATATTAAGATATGATTTGTAATTACGCTTTGCAGCCTTTATAACAACACAATAGTAGAAACATTAGTGTCATATGTAGCATCAATTTAAAATAAGTCGTTATTAATATATGTCATGTTGATGTCATTTCTAATATGCAAAACGGAAATTTATGTTCTTTGAGATATACATATTATTAACATATTTTGATTAGGAGCTCCAGAAGGAAGGAAGACTATACAATACTATTTGATAAGTCTTACACTAGTGTTCTTTTCCTACTTAACTGCTCCTCTAAACGTAAATTTATATCTTTGAAAACAGGTAAGTCATCATCAGAAAACATTAATATGTACCAAACATTTGTTATAAACAGATTAGTTTCAGCAGTGGCGAAGGGTGATGGTTTCAAAAGGGTAGGCCCAATGATAATAATAATGATAATAATAATACCTGCATTACTTATATCATCTTTTATATTAATTCGAAATGTCAGTTTTTCTTATCATTAATATGTATATTATTTTCTTCTTGAAAGTTGTATCCTTGGCTAATATCCTTCGGAGTTCATTACTGTAGCGATTGAAGCTAACGCACTAAGTCTGTCGTTACTCATTATATGCATTTCTCCGGAATGTTTTAATTTTCTTCAGGGCACCTATGAGCTTATCTCACATGGTGTTGTAGTAACTGCAATACTTAATCACACATGTAACAAGCGAAGACACCCTAGGTATACTTCTATCAGGCCGTTTGATGAGATGTATTGAAGTACATTAATAGGTCTACGATACTGATTTTCGTAGTAAAAGATGATTGTCAGTTTATTCCGCAGTTGGTTACCGTCGAAAGTGGGATACAGTTTAAAAATATTCTCTAGGTTTTTCCTAAGAAAATCACTATTGTAATCCTGAAACTGTTCACAGTCAAGTAGTTCTACAGATTCCAAAAAGGATAATCAAGGAAATTCACGTAGGCTATGTGAGTTATAGTTTATCTTAATTCAATTTAATGCAATTTAATTGTTTCAATTGGGCTTGATCGGGTTGGGAAGATGGATTATCACATCTGCGCTTCACAAGAAACATATGCTATTTCGTCTACTTGTACTGAAACAAAGTTTGCTTGTAAAATTTCGTCTTTAAGCATTCAACCAAGTTATTTTGTATGTCACTTGAATCTCCTTATAAACAGAATCAGATTTAAATATCTTTTCATACGCTGCTCTTTATATGTCAGCAACTCCCAAATAGTTTTTTGTACCAATACATGCAGAACTCTCTTGCCCTCTGTATGTTCTATTTCCAACACAGGCGTTGGTCTTCGTTCCTTAATAACACATTAATTTTCAAAAGACCACTCATACAGATAATTCTTTAATACGATGTATTTGTATATTATGTGCTGGCATTTTTCTCATTCACGTTTGCAAATGTAGAAAAATGTCACAATATCTCAAAGATAACACACTCGCCTCAATTCTAATGAACACAACGTGTCTGATTTCGTATGGGTTTGTGTAAAAGGGAAATTAGTTTGTAATAATGGGTTTGCACCAACACCAATACCAGTAACACCTTTGCTTGCTCCAGCATTTGCATTGCGTTAAAGTCCACGTTCGCTTGCTCTTTATTTGTTTGACATGTCCAATCAAAATCGAAAGTCTCGAGAGAAACGCTTTATATAGAAACGAAAGTCGATAAGCGCTGAGGCCGGTCTCATTCGCAGGTTATTAACAACAACGTTCTCTCGCGGGGTTTTCTGAGTAGCTTGGTGGTAGCTCTACTACCGCTTGAGACACTGTTCGATGAGCCTCCCAGCAGTGGTGCTAACCACGATTTCTTTATCGAACAATAAAATATTTTTCAACTTAGAAAATTATCATACATTCTGTGCAAAAAAGAATGGATTAATTATAAATTATAATTTCTGAACGTAAGTGGGCAGGCCGAACCTCAGGGCCTCTTACCACCCTTCGCCACTGAGTTTCAGCTGATTTGATTGCATAGAAGAATACGGACTTAAAATAAGGGTCATTACTTAAGGCCTACAGTCTTTGTCTTAATAGAACATGTAAGCCTAAAGAGACAGTGACCGGAGACACATTACAGGCAGCTCTTCGAGTTAACAGCCCCTTTTCAGAGATATGTAATGTCTAGGTGTAATATAGTGTACGACGAAACGTGTTATTTAGCCGGGTATTGGTGGTTGCCCTAGCTCGACTGGCTGTTAGCCTCTGATCTTATGCCGTACAAGATTAATGTCGGGGAAACAGGGATGATTTTGATTTATATCGAACGGAAATACAAATTGAATACTATCTTGGGAATGACACTGAAATTGCACTCTCCTGAGCAATAGTGTATCTAAAGATGTAGGTGGATGTGAGTGGTGCATGAGTGTCGCCTGCAACGCTTCAGCAAAATCACTACTGGTAAGGGTAAATCTTTGCTCTTTTCATTGTTCACTTTTCCTACATACACATAATGAAAAAAAAATGTGGGAAAAATGAGTTTACACTCAGAGTGGCTACTATGTACGAGGAGTATTGTGGTTCATTATTCAAGCCAAGACCCCTGGCGAAACAGACACCCATGATAATCCCCAGAAAGACTTCAAGGGAAGTGACACCTGCTGTGCTGTTTGTCACCTATTTGCATCTCTTACACATACACAGACAATCTTTTCTACTATTAAGGGTTAGGACAATCTTGCAAGTAGATGACGGAAACATATAGAATTCTACAATAACCTAGTGCTCTCGAATAGGGACGAGGTTGGTTGTGATTGCACCATCATGTAAGATTAAGTGTTTCAACAATCCTTCTGTCCAGGAGCCAACTGAGAAGTCGAAAAGTACTGTGCACTGTAGGGGAAGTGCATGGAACGATCATACTATAAATCATTTTGAAACAGCAAAAGGTATCTCAGCTCCGTTGGATTAAGCTTGGAGCAAAATAAGCATGTGCTTAGAACATGAAAGGAAGAAGGCTCCACGAAATATTTTCATTGCCTAATATACTATGATCAATGGGCCTTACGCTCTAATACTGCAAGTGGTATGCTGAACCATCTCGTGCATCTAATTCCGACAAATACGTACATACATGCATACATACATACATACAGTATAAAATCAAAATAAAGGTCACGAAATAGAGGATGTTTCACAACAACACAGACAATGTTTCGTAGGTGATTCCTGACAGCAAAATAAGAAAAGTATAGACCAACCTGGGTGCAGAATTTTTCATTATGGGATACCGAAAACATGAAAAAATGAACTATAAAGATCCATAGCTCCAACACCATGGAACCTTCCGTATTCGGGTCAAGACTTCACTTAAAAACTAATATGTGCGCTATCCAAAAATACATAATTCATAATCCTGTGGTACTTAAGCAATAATTTTTATAGAGGGAGTTTGGATACCGGCATATAATTTGAAGTACTCACCAACTACCTCTAAAAATTGTTGCGGAAGGACAGCAGAATTTTAAAACATGGATAGGGCATTAACTATTTTCTAACTGAAGTCTTAACCCGACAGTGGTAGGTCCCATAGTATTGGAGCTATGTACCTTTAAATTGATTTTTTTTTTTTTTTATGTTTTCGGCAGCCTATTACTCCGAAAAGACGAATTTGTGCACCGAGGTAAATCTATATTTTGTTTCTTACCTTGGTGTCAGGAATCACCTCCCAAACGTTGTAGGTGTTGTTTTGAACCACTTTGTGTATATATACTTTTATAGGAGACACACTTTTACAATTATGCACATATTGAAGTTCATTGTCCACTTCATCTCTTATAATTCTGAAGGAATCTGATTATGACAGTGATATGGAATCTGGCAACAGGAGACATATTATTTATTCACATTACTCATCATTACACGAATTTGAAACCAAAATCTTAAATTTCTTAAATCTCTGGTTAAGTGTTATGAATTGTGATAAAAAATTAAAGTTCTTCTCTATTTTACAAACAAAACATCTTAGTTTTATGCAGTTTGTATTCGGTATTCGATTTAATTCATTGCAAAAGTTTCCACACCGGTCTATACATTATTATATTTGCCAGGGGATGATTAAATAAAATGATTCTACAATTTAGACATCTAATTTAGACAAAAATTGATATGCGTATGTAGAAATTTATATATGCAGTGATTTGTACAGGCGGGACACAGAGTCTCGTCACCCTGCTTGAAGTACTAAATGTTCAAACTCTGAGCCCAATATATCTGTTCAAAAGTTTTACTGAGCCCAATATATCTCCACTACTCGGGTTTTCCAAAGAGGAATGAACCACTTTCTTAGTGTATCAAAATAACGATGTTGAACCCAAGTGCTTGTCGCGATATGTTCTTCAATAATGTAATCACTTGTATCAGCAACTGTTTGTACATAAAATAAAAATAAAAATAAATGCATTATGATTCCGTCAAATACGAGGTCTGATCAAAATGTATGGTGACTGTAGCTGGATAGTGCCACCTATTGAAATGTTATCCATTTTAACTGTTAAACCCGATAGCTACGGTCAGTGTCGATTTTGAACGAGTTGTGACGTGTCAGTTGGTTTCCAAAGACAGAAGAGTGAAAACGTGTTAAGAGCGTCTGTTGCACTTCACGTATTTTGAGTAACGAGTCAACAGGGAGTTTTGAGTATGCTACAAGAAAAGTGCCAAAATAGATCACGAAATGTTAAAATAAGTGTATGGCAATGAAGCAGTAACATTCAACAATATTTACAAAGTAGTATGAGTGATTCAAAAATGGCAGTGAGTCGATTGAAGACGAACAAAGATCAGAATGTCCTGCGATGACAAAAACATATGAAAACTTCCGCAAAAGATTCGTTCGAAAAGGCAAATAACTATTCTAGAGCTCTTCAAAGAAGTAAATATCTCATACGGGTCCTTCAAAGCATTCTAACCGCCGATTTTCAAATGAAAAGACTGAATGTGAAATTCGTTTACTGAGTTTCGACTGATGACCGCGAGTTTTTAGACGAAAAAAAAAATTTCTGTATGTCCACATCCGCTGTACTCTTCGGATATAGCAATATGTAACTTTTGGCTCTTCCCAAAAATCAAGACCATGCGAGAAGGAATACGTTTCGATACATTGAGAAGACGCAGTTAAAGATTGAAGAAAAAAACTTCCAGAAGTGCTTCTAATCGTGAAATCCACGTTGAAATAAGCGCATCGCAAGCCAAGGGGAATAAATACTCTGAAGGAAATTGATTTATATTTAATGTAAGCTTTTTACGAGTTCGTACTTTGTTCGTAAGAAATTGATTCACCAAACCTTTTGACCATACCTCGTATATTTGCAGTTTACGTAGTTTACAATTAATATAGTTACAATTTACAAAGTTCGTTCGACCTATAAATAATACGACATAACAGGAATTGATTCATATAAAATGTAACACAACAGAGAAAATAACAACAGGAAAGCTGAAGAGGAATGTATCAAGTATATCATGACACAAGGAAATAGCAACAGAAATCAGATAACAATGAAAGAAAATTAAGGTACAGATTAAAATAAAACAGGCAAGCAGCGAAGTAAGTCAAAATTTTGTAACGACACTAAATGAGCATTTACACTCGATTCCAGGCATTTATACGAAGGCTATCCAGAAATACCAAACGTTTTGGTCTATCGCGGCAGTGGGCTATCTTGGTGAAAGAACGCTGCCATACTCAGTACGCATCCAGTTATGGTAGCGTGACGATTGTGACGCTCTTACTGTGCTTCCTGTGGCGTATTACAATGTGCGCTGTAATACACTAAAAAAATTGCAGGTGGCGTACTTGAAAAGGTAGGTTTTTGGACTTAACGTACAGCAGACGTATAACTGGAAACGCATGTTTTATAATACTTTCTGTATAAGTGTTCCATCTATACGTACTTTCCGTATGAAACAATGTAGGCGGTCAGGATCTCACATACAAATGGACGTATATAACATATAGCTGACGAAGGTAACATAAGTATATGGATGTGATATACGGAAAACTGTTAGATGTCAGACATCCTGCAACGCCATGGTGTAACATCTAAGGGCAGTGCCTACGTAGCATACGGATAACGTATGTTCTGTACTGATTTCTATAGTAAGAAAGAGGATTCCGTATATTTGTACAATATGCCACTGGCCGGAGAACGGATTTTTCTGTGTGTAGATAATAACACCTCTTGTGAGATGCGTTCTGTGATTAGTTTTTTGTTGGCTGAAAACTGTGAAAGTGAAGGTGTGGATTCAAAAAAGCACAGGAGAAGACCCGAAGCGAAGGTGACTTTTTTTCACTAAGCACGTCCAAACACGGCCAAGCGTACCCGAAAGCTATTGAATGATTTTGGATGGGAGGTATTCAATCACCCACCATATAGCCCGGACTTGCGCCGAGCGACTACCACCTCTTCTCAGCGATGAAAGCATGGCTACCTACACAACGCTTTGATACTGACGCCGAACTGCATGTCGGTGTAAGCCAGTGGTTGACAGCTTAGACGTCAGGTTTCTACCGCGATGGTATTGAAAAACTTCTGCCACTTTATGATAAGTGCCTTAATTTACATGGCGATTATGTGCAAGCATAGGTTCAGAGTGTACTTCTCAAATATATGTAATACAATTTGATTTGTTCATGTTGTTGCTTTTGGTATTTAAAAACATTTATTGCTTTCTGGAGAGCCCTTTTACAATTCACAGGCGATAGCCTGATTTACCTCTTTTTCCTATTACACAGGGTGTTTCAAAACAACGCGGACAATGTTTGGGAGGTGATTCCTGACGCCAAGATAAGACGAAAAGAATAGACCAACCTGGGTGCACAAATGCTTCGTTTCGGAGTTATAGGCTGCCGAAAACATGGAAAAATGAATACCACTCATTTTAGCTTTGCAACTTCCTGCACACAATATAAGACAGATTCTGACCAAAGCCTATATTAAATTATAAATAATAGCTTTACAGTTTCGACAAATAACTTTGCTCTCATCAGACACATTATGAAATACAATATCTAATATTACAGCTTATATACTTCTTAAAATCAGAGAAGGCCATATCTATGAGCCAATCAGATTCGTCCTTTCATTTTTGACAATTTTTAATTAATTACATATGCAACTTATTGTAATATAGTGTTCATTTTTCCACGTTTTCGGCAGCCTATGACTCCGAAAGGAAGCATTTGTGCACCCAGGTTGGTCTATAATGTTCGTCTTATATTGGTGGCAGGAATCACCTGCCAAACTTTGTCGGTGTTGTTTTGAAAAGCCCTGTTTATTAGTTGTTGATAATAATCTCGTTATCAGAGTATTTCTTTCTCTATCAGTATAAATAGGAAAATGGAGTTAATAATAACCTTCTGCTCTCAATAATTCCATTACTTTATATTATTCATAATATAATCTCTTTATTCTAATGTTTTCTATGCCCAATTCTTATAAAGGACAAAAGTTGCAGCTATTTGTATTGTTTGTTACGTGACTAAACCGTACTGAAAATACAAATCATTAGATAACAGCACCGTAGCCTATATTTGCCTGCCAATCCAAACCAATATTCATCTGTAACACATATTAATAATTTAATATTCCTGCTTGTTATGTATTTATTGACATTTGAAGTTTCATTTGTTCATTTCCTTTATATTTCGCTTTGGCGATAAATCTAATTACTTTCGAAAACATCAATAAGCTTTTTCATTTTGGAATCTAACTTGAGAACTCTATTCCTTAGAGAGACACTTCGCTTAGCACTGAGAAAATTAAGTTGTGAGGACTAACAAAAGAAGTCATTCAAGGTATGAGCAATTAAAACTAACCACTACTTATTTTTGTATAATATGCTTAAGAAAGAAGTTTCAACAATATTTCATAAAGTATAGTGTATATAGTAATACATAGTCTTCACCTATTGCATGCAGAGTTTGAATTAACGGTTAAGTTGCGTTGAGTTGAGTTTGAGTTTAACGTCCTTTTCAGCAGCTAAGCTATATGAAACATGGACCTACTGATTAACGTGGAATCCAAACCACATTAGTTCCCGCCGGGAATCGAACCCCGGTGTCTCACGCCAAAGGCGCGTACCCTATCCACATAGCCACGGGGGATGGGGGATTTCCCCCTCTCGTCACAACTTATCCCCGGCTCGTGACAAGTAAATGTCTTCCTTGGAGGGGTTTTCTCCTGTATAAATATGTGAAGACCATTTCTAATATTGCAATTTGATTACTGCAAACAATCTTGAAATAGTTCTGCAACACATGTTCAACATAGAAAGGACACTTCTGACATTTGATCATCACACCGGAGTACTCTATTCATGTGAATGTGGTAACTTGATTTTTGTCACTTCCATTAATTAGTACAGTAGTTAGAAACATTGTTATTACTATTTAACTTGTATATGTTAAGAATTATTATTATTCGTAGCGTAACATTTTATTACCACATATTTGTATACGTTATGCCGTTTTTGAATATATATAGGGATGCGCACGAGACGAGTCGAGACAGAATTTTCCTGACAAAATTCGAGTTGAGACACAACTCTTGCAATAGAGAAATATACATTTTTCAAGTCGAGACATCCCTTTTACAGGACATTTTCGAGATGAGACAGCCTCAAATCTCGTCTCGTGCGCATCCCTATATATACAGAGGGTTGATTAATTCGTTTGTCAATTTCATTTGTTCACTGTGCAAAAGTGGTAGGAGGTAAAGTAGTGAAATTTGGTGTTACTTTATACGAAGGACATAAGTTTTGTTTCGCCGTAGAAGCATGTCATTTCTACTAAAGATAGAGGAGATATAGGGTCAAAAGTCAAATTTCGATTTTTTTTCCTTATGGGACTGCAATTGTAATTTCTAAAAGAGCCTGAAAGAAACGTAAATCGAAGTGATAACAAAGAAAGAGCTGTATGGTATGATTCTATATCGCATGCGACAAAATATGCGTCAATCAAGTGTTAAGGTCAGACGTCACGGTCAGATCAAGGTCACAGGTCACCTTAAGAACCCATTCGAATACACTGAAAATAACGCAATGTCCTATCAAAATATGTTAAACATCAAAATGAAGCAGCGGAAGAAGCAAGGAACATTCAATAGTAGCATTAGGTCAAAGGTCACAGCCAAATACAAGGTCAAAAGTCAACCACAAAAATCAAATAGTCGCTGGGAAAACAGCAGTTGTTATAATAAAAGGGCATGTTGAGGGACGAAAAAATACAATTGAACAATCAAGTCCAGCACCCCCGTTTGGCGTACGATCAAATTGCAAGCGTGATGAACGAGCTACAAGCAGGATAGCACCACAGGGGACCTTGACAATAGTAGACGTGGCTACTTCAGCCGCTTATAGAGCACACCATTTGTGCATAGTCTTAGAGACGCCACTTGTATTAATATTAATCAGTCAAGTGCAGTTAAAGTCGAATAAGGACAAAACACGAGAGAGACATTTTGTGTCTACACTCCAAGTGTATCGGTTTATTAGTTGGTTTTGTCGTAGCTCTGACAAGGTACGTATTCGCACTGAATTCTTTATCGGCAGAACAAGGAGCAGGTTTAGTGGAGTGATATATTCAGTGTGGTAAATCTGCTTCGGCTACACGACGAAGAGCTCAGAAGGTTGTTATAAGGAACACCCGGATATATCGTCTCTATAAAGAGTTACTTCTTCCATACAAAACACCTATTGACGGGGAAAAGGGCTGGTAGACACGTAAGAGTAATGACTCCAAGGGAGAAAAGGGAAGTAGCTGTATCTATTCTTCAATTCCCTCAAAACTCTTTGACTTGTCATAGTCTTTGCAGTTGGTCTTAATAAGTCAACCTTAAGCTAACTGTTAAAAAAAATGGAATTAAAATCGTACAAAATCAGGGAAATCCAGGAACTGTTAGAACAAGACTACGGTGAGCATGTGTTCTTTTGTAATTGGTTCATTGATAAGTTGAACGAAAATACCATGTTCTTATTCCAATTACTTGTGACAGATGAAGCTAAGTTTTTGTTAATGGTTCCGTTTCGTCTTCTCATACTCGATATTGGGCTCATTCTCAAGCACGTGTTCGCAGTGAACGTTCCGTTGATCAGACTGGTGTAATGATGTGGATGGGTATCACAGTAACGCAAATCATTAGTTCCTTCTTCTTCGTCATTAATGTGACATAAGAATCTCATCAGCGTATGTTATGTGAGTTTCTTCTGCCGGAGTTGGATCGTCTGAATTTGATTGAGAATGATGAAATTTGGTATCAGCTAGATGGTGCTCCTGCGGATCGTACGAATGCAACTATGGCTGTTCTGAGAGAACGGTTTGGACAACGTGTGATCTCTATCGGAAGTGAAGTGCAATGGCCAGTCCCGAATTGTCGCCGTGTGACTTTTTTCTTTGGGGGTTTCTGAAACAGGTAGTGTATAGAAACAGACTAAAATCTGTTGAACAACTAAGGCAAGAAATCGAACGTAGTTTTGAGTACATCGCTCCTACCACGCTTGAGAAAGTGTTTACTAAGCAGTTGATTCACAGAATCAATCTGTACTTAGCCCACGGTGGCGGACATGTAGAATAAGTGAAATACTGTTTAGCCAAGTGACACTAAATCCTCAAGATGAGTTATTGTCGCTTATGCTAGATAAACCTTGTCCATTTCTGAGAGCATAAACAACGCAGTGTTAAGCACACCAATATTGTGCTCACGTTTCGTTTAAAAATAAATTTGATTTTTGTGCTTGACCTTCGACCTTGTATTTGCCTGTGACCTTTAACCTCATATTACTATTGAGTGTTCCTTGCTTGTTCCGTTGCTTCATTTTGATGTTTAACATGTTTTGATAGGACATTGGGTTGTTTTCAGTGTATTCGAATGGGTTCTTAAGGTGACCTGTGACCTTAATCTGACCGTGACATCTGACCTTAACACTTGATTGACGCATATTTTGTCGGCTTGCGACATAGAATCATACCGTACAGCTTTTTCTTTGTTATCACTTCGATTTACGTTTTTTTAGGCTCTTTCAGAATTTACCATTGCAGTCCCATAAGGAAACAATAGAAATTTGACCTTTGACTCTCTATCTCTTCTATCTTTAGTACAAGTGTCATGCTTCTATGGCGAAACAAAACTTATGTCCTTCGTCTAAAGTTACACCAAATTGCACGGCTTTACCTCCTACCGCTTTTGAACAATGAACAAATGAAATTGACACACGAATTAATCAACCGAATATATATACCGACAATACACAACCCCCCCCCCCTCGTACGTAAGTTTAAGTAGAACACTGATTCCATGATTCAAGTCCTAGTAATTGTATTGTGAAGAAATAACGAAAATTAATATGGGTCAACTTTCCTCATTTTTGACGTTATGTCAGTAAACAGCAAACATTTTGTTTACGTCACTAATGTTTCGCATTGAAAAATCAGGACGAGATACATAAATGTTGTACTCAGTAACTTGCGTTCAAGATTGGATTCTTGAAAATTGTTTCTTATCATATTTATATGGTTTCAAGAATCTAACGTGTGTGGCTTTAAGAAGAAGACTATGACTCTGTGTAGCGTAGTCGCTAACGTTCTCGCTATTGGTGTGACTGTCCCTGGCTCGATTCCCGGTAGAGACTCTCGGTCGAAGTGAAACAGTCTTTTCGGCCAACTATCCTGAGTAAGTTTTTATTTTTTTTGGGGGGGGGTGTTTCCTCATTCATACCCAACGAATGTTGAGACCTTTACCTAATGTAAATGTTCTATGCCGCTTTCTTCCTTCCTGAATAGTGTGCTTGCCGAGATCGTCCTCTCTCGTACGTGATTGGCTTAAGGTCATAGATGTCACTAACCCGCAGAAACGAAACATATAAATTAATAAATAGCTAACAAGTCTTGTAGATGTTTAATGCCTGACTCAAGTACGTACTTCAAAATGAAAAAAAAAATGAAATTAAATCTTCAAGTTTTACGTCGCACGGTTATGCCGGCTAGACTAAAGGAGACGGTGATGATTAGAAATGAGGGAATTGATGGAATGAAGAAAGTGAGAGGAAACGGGAGAAGCCCGAGAAATCCCACTCACACGGTGTTTGTCCACCAGAAATGCCTCAAAATGCGCCCATACTCTTGTATATTTCTGGAGACGCAACAAGTTTAGATTTTAAAAGTGTAAAGGAAAATATCTGTATTAGAAAAACACAAAGCAAGAAATTACTACTTTGTCCAACGCTAGTTAGCGAAGAGGATATGATTTAAACCATGAACTGACTTTTTTTTTAGTCTTATTACTCACACGACAAAGCTATACGTTAGTAAATATACTAGACTATACTTTTTCAATTCACAGAAAACATTTAAAAAATCAAAAAGTATATAATAGTATATCGTCACTACATCTCGGAAAACCAATATTTGACATGTTCGTCGAAGGTGTGTGATATTCTAGAATATGAGGAGAATGTTATTCTGCATCTTTTTCTCAGAATATGAAACCTACTAGAAGAATAATTTTTGCTTCTTCGGAAAAGTTCCCGGTTATGCAACTAGTGGGTTTCCGATTCGCAGCTACAATCTCGCAGCTACAACTCATCTTAGGTATCTTAGGTTCAAAAATCAAATCCGTCCTGAAAATCTGAAATATTCAAAATCGTACTAAATGCACGAAAGTTAATGTAAAAGCTGAAAAAGAAAAATTTGAAGCGATGAATTCAATGTTTATAGAAATTGATAAGTGAACTCATAAGATGTCAAATGATCTCATTCGTTAATATTTTAATCATGAATACAGATGTTTGATATGCAAATAATCATATCACATTAGGTTAAAATTGGTATGTGTATGTTTACAAGATTTACCAAATACAGTCGTCTTGTTTAATTATTACTGGCATGTTCCTCCATGCCAATACACCTGAATGTTAAAGAAAATTATTGTACAGTGAAACCTGTCAACATGTCCACCTCTCTAAGTTGGCCACCTGCTTATCTTGGTCTATTTCGTCTTGAACCAGCATTTTCCTATAAGACATTCGTTACTTACTACTCTATAAGTTGGCCACCTGTCTATCTTGGAAGTTGGACACACTGAAGCAATGTTTATCCTATGATGATAATGATAAATTTACCTGCGTATCTTAGCCACGCAAAATACCGTTTTGTTGGTTTTCTTAACTCTTTCGAATTCCCATATGAGAGGCAGATGTTCTGTATTTGTGACTGGAGAAAAGAAGCAAGGATTCCCGCGATTTGCTTTTGGAGGTCAATGGCCAGAAGACTACAGCGGTAGTGAAGGAAGATGTGAATAAGAAAAAGCACGTACAGGAATTCAGGAGATGGTTGTACGTATTTGTTTACCCTGTCTGTTTTGATAAAACCATTAGGTATATCAGCTCCTCTCATCAGCTTAGTAATTCCGGAAAATTCTCAAGGTTAAAAACTAACTATCTCAATTGCCAACTATTGGCACCTGTCACCTTGTCAAAAGATGGCGGAGTTTTTAAGATATTAATTGCCTCAAGATCTTTTCAAAACACCTTTTGCTCCGAGGGAAACACTTCTAGCTCATTAACAAGAGGTAGTTAACTACAATATTAGAATGTGCTTATCTGCCAAAAAGAATAAAACAAATACGTCTAGAATGAACCACCATTCAGTAACAACTGAAAAGAAGTCATAAATTGCATTTGAATGTTCAATTAATAACAGCTTTTCTTGGAGTAGTGCGCGTCACGCGAGTGCCTGTGCTCCTGACATCTTTTCGTGTTTTCGTGAAAATATAAACTGTTATTACCCACATCTTAAATAAACATTGAAATAAACATTTATTACAGTGTTTGCGAACATTTAAGTGCTGTGACGAACTCTAGTGACTGTGAAAGTGCGGTGCAGTGTGCATGTTGCATGCGTAGCTAGCAGTAGAGTTGGTAGTTAGCAACAAAGCACGGCAGCACTATAACCGCCATTTCGACGAACAAGAACAGTTTTGTTCAGCAAGTTGCGTGGCCCCGAGACGACAGAAACCAAGAACCTGCTTCTGATTGGTCGGAGAGACGCAGGTGCGAGAGCCAATCAGAAGCCAGCATTCGCTAGCAGCGCACACAAAAGAGCAGGACCATCGTCAACTAGCTCAGTTGCCCGCTGGAGCGGGAGCCCGGCTCATAGGCTGGGGAAAAATAAAAATTAGGTCCTGTTCCCATAAATAATAAAAGATCCCAGCAATACGGCTAAAAGAAAAACTGGCCGCTAGGAGCTCGTCCAATACGTTCCTAGACAGCGTTTAGACGTCAGCCAAGAAATGAAACAAAACACTCAGGTCGCCCCCCCCCCCCAAGAAGCAGTGATCCACATACCAACCAAGTGCCTCCCGTCAGGAAACCACCCGCAGGACCGGAAACAAGCCTTGCGAAACAACTAAAAGCTATGAGTTTTAGTAACTTAGGCTCTGTTCAACGCCGCAGAACAACCCGTCAGGCTAAATTGGTTCCTATGAGTCTCGAGGAACTCCACGCCCTCACGGCTCAAACCACTTCTACCCCTCACATGAACGAAACAGCTGACAGTGCAACCGTCCACGCGGATGCCCCCCAGATCCAAGATCAGTCCATCGAGATGGCAGGGTCCAGTGATGAAGAATACGACCCTACCGATAGCGCAGGAGAGTTCCAACACCCCAAGAAGAAAGCGAAAAGAAGACCAGAAAGTAGCATTACGCCACCTGTTGAATTCAGGAACTCTTTCTCGGCGCTGGACACCACCAACGACCCATCCAACGCTGGGGGTGGTCAAACACCCACCGAATATGAAGAAGAAAATCCGGAGGACACCGTCCGCAGCAGGAAGATACCCCCCCTCTTCATATATGACGTCCAGAAAAGACATACTTTCATAAAAACGCTAACCGCAAACTGCAAGGATCCCTACAAAATTCTGCAACCGAGTGCATACATAAAAATCCACTGCACCACCTGGCGCGACTTTGAAATGATGGAAGCCTTCTGCATCCAGACCGGACAATCATTTGCCACAGAACTTCCGAAACAAACACGCCCAATCAAAGTAGTCATCCGGAAGATGCCACTCGACACTCCAACGGCTGACATACTACAGGACTTGAAGGACCAGGGGTTCACCCCAACCAATGTGGTCCAGATGAGGGGACGCAGTGACCCGTCTGGCAACAGGCCCCTGTTTCCGCTCTTCCTTGTTACTTTACCCAAGGACCCAACGAACAACAAGATTTACGATCTCAAGTACCTTCTTAGTTACAGAGTGGCAGTGGAACCCTACAAGGGTCAGTCAATTCTCCAATGCTACCGATGCCAACGAGTAGGGCACACTACGCAAACATGCAGGGCGACCCCTCGCTGCATCAAATGCGAAGAATCCCATCTCTCCACGGAATGTCCGAAGAAAACGAGGGACACTCCGGCAAAATGTTGTAACTGCGGAGGCGAACACCCCGCCAACTACATGGGCTGTCCCATGCTCAAGGCGGCCAAAGCCAAGAGGAAACAGCCAACCCAACCACCAGCTAAGTCGGACCCTCCCTCAAAATCTGATACCAGCCGCAGAAGAAACAACGCTACATCTTACGCAGGAGCAGTCACGCCGGAAGACAAGAACAACACCAACCAGAAAACCAGGAGGCCCCCCAACCAAGAAACAAAGAAAAATCAAACAACCCAGGACAACTCCCAATCCAGAGAAGAAGACACCGAGGACAAACGCACTGAACCATCATTGGCAGACACATTCAAAGAGATCCGAGAACTCTTCTCGGGCCTCAATCTTCGTTCAATGCTAGAAAAGCTGCGAGTAGGACTCCGGAAGGTGAAAGAAACGACAGACCCACTAAGCAAAATCACCATCATGTTTGAGGTAGTCGCGTCCATCCTTGACGATGGCACCGACTAAAAGAAGAATCAACAGACAAGTCAAAGTGCTGCACTGGAACGCAGAAGGAATCCAAAAGAAGAAGAACAACCTGGAGGACTTTCTCCGCAGAGAAGAAGTGGACATAGCCCTATTGTCAGAGACCTACCTAAAACCACACCTTACCCTAAAAATCCGCAACTACTCCACCATCCGTACCGACCGTCCCGACCGACCCCTTGGAGGAACAGCAATTCTAATCAAAAACAGTATCCCGTACGACCCTCTCCCTCTACCACCTCTACAATCCCTGGAAGCTACAGGGATCACCCTCCACTCAGCTAATGGACCGATAATAATAATAGCAGCCTACAAGCCTCACAACAACAACCTCAACGCAACAGATCTGCAAGCCCTGCGACAGCTAGGACACCGGATTCTACTAGGGGGAGACCTCAACAGTAAACATCCGGCGTGGAACTCCAATGTGTCAAACGCAAACGGAAGGATCCTCCACCACGCTCTCACCACCATAGACTTCACTCCCACGGCTCCAACGGAACCCACGCATTATCCCAGAAACGGCGGAATGCCTGATGTACTGGACATGGTACTGACAGCGAACCTGGCAATCCTAGGTGTACCTCAGGTTATCCACGGCCTCGACTCGGATCATCTACCCGTTCTACAAACGATCGCAATCAGCTACCACTTCACAACTCGAACCCTTCCAACTCTGCGCACAACAGACTGGGACCAGTACAGATCCTTGCTCAGCGACATGTTAGATCCACGCCGGATAATTGAAACAACGGAAGACATAGAGGCCACCACTGCGTCCCTGACCGCAGCCATCAACTCAGCCATAGCCATCGCCTCAACCACCTCAACAACGACTTATCCATCACACCAGACCACTCCAGAAGAACGACGCACCTCAGCCTTGATCCACTTGAAGCGTTGGGCCCGGAAGCAGTGGCAACGTACCAGAATTCCCCAGTTCAAAACACTTTGGAACCACCTAGTATCCAGAGTCAGGAAAAGGCTCCTTCGAATCAAAATCAGAAACTGGAACCTCCACCTCCAGGAGCTAGATGCACCCAGCAGGCAATTCTGGAAGTTAGTGAAAAACATCACAAGACCAGAAGCAAACTCCAGAACACTCACACTTCAAACTCCACAAGGAACAATACACGAACCGGAAGAACAGGCAGAACTTTTCGCCCAGACCCTGGAAACCACCTTCCAGATCAACGCTACCAACACGCCAGCAACCACCACTGCAGCAGTACATAGATCCTACCACCTCTCCCGAATAGAAGACCCACCTCCTCCAGAAGCCCTCACAACACCGCGGGAGATACAAGCAATCATCAAGAGGATCAATGCACACCGGGCTCCAGGTCAAGACCGAGTGACGCCGCAAGCACTGAAGCACCTCCCGAGAAAGGCCCTGGTCCTACTCTGTAAGTTGTGCAACGCCATTATGAGAACCGGACACTACCCAGAAGCCTGGAAAGAAGCAAAAGTCATAATGCTGGCCAAACCAGGAAAGAAAAGATCAAACCCGGCCAACTACCGCCCTATCAGCCTGCTCTCGCATACCAGCAAGGTGTTTGAAAGAGTACTACAGAGCAGACTTCAGCAATTCATAGAAGATCATGACATCATCCCGGACCACCAGTTCGGCTTCAGGAAAGGACACTGCGCGGATCAGCAGCTGGTACGGGTGGTAGAGAAGATATGTGACAGATTCAACGAGGGAGGCCACACCTTGGGGCTTTTTCTCGACATAGAAAAAGCATTCGACAAGGTGTGGCACGAAGGCCTCTTTCACAAGATGATGCTCCAGGGCACTCCGCACTACCTTCTGAGAATCATCAAATCCTTTCTTCAAGGAAGAACCTTTCGTGTTGCCCATGCAGGACACCTAACACCCTCCAGACCTATCCTAGCAGGAGTCCCCCAAGGATCCTGCCTATCCCCAACCCTCTACGCCATGTACACGGCGGACATTCCCACAACCCCCAACACAGCGGTAGCAACATTCGCAGACGACACGGCAATCTTTGCCAGCCATGGAAACATCAGATACGCTGAACTATACCTCAGACGACACGCCGAACTTCTCCACCGATGGTCTGAAGAGTGGAAGATCAAAGTCAGCGAACAGAAGACCTCAGTAGTAAACTTCACAAGAAACAGAAGAAGGGTTCACGTCAGAATCACCATGGCTGGAACACCCCTCCAGAACCGAGATG
Organism: Thermobia domestica; assembly: GCF_964235325.1. Taxonomy (NCBI): domain Eukaryota; kingdom Metazoa; phylum Arthropoda; class Insecta; order Zygentoma; family Lepismatidae; genus Thermobia; species Thermobia domestica. The sequence goes on along the minus strand of NC_137463.1, from coordinate 251,468,155 downwards.
ATGCCAAATACCTCGGAATAATACTGGACAGGAAACTTACATTTGCTCACCACATACATTCCATCGCCAAGAAAGCCAGTCAACGCCATCAAGCCTTGCTACCGCTACTCCTCTCCCCATCCCTCACCCTGAAAACCAAACGCCATATATATCAGATGAGCATTCGTCCCATCCTGATGTATGCCCACCCTGCATGGCAACACGCAGCAAAAACGCACCTCAGCCAACTACAAGTCATCCAGAACAGAGTAGCCAGGGCTATCACTGGACACTCGAGAGACACTCGCCTCGAGCAAATACATGAAGATTTGGAACTCCCATTTCTACATGACTACAGAATTCACAGATCAGCCAACTTCTGGAGGACAATCAGAGCCTCACCACACCAACACATAGCCACCATAGGAACGGCCAACCCAAGAAGACGAACTTACAAGATGCCGCACCCCTAAAACGCACAACCACTAAACTGACATAGGAACAGCAAAAGAGGAGCGCGACAGTTGCGTCCTCTCTCACAACAAATACGCACGCAAAACAAACGACAGTCAACAACACAAATGGAAGGCAAGGGCCCAAGCCCGGTACTTAAATCAACCACAAAAACCGCCAAGAAATCTCTGCTCTCTGCTCTGCTCTGCTTTTCTTGTTTTCAGTCTGAATAACTTAGTGTGCTATAATATCAATTTCAATAAACTGCGTACCTACGCTTCTATTTCATGGTCGTTTGTATTATTGTGTTTTCAATCCGAATAATCCAATGTACAACCAACTAGTTTTCAGGAAGAGCAAGGTATGCACTTTCAAACTTGAACGACCAACTGGAAAAAACGTGCGAAATGAAAATAAATAAGAAGAAAACCAAAGTGATAAACTACACAAGAGCAGGACAGGAAAAGGCAAATCTATGGCTAGATGGAGAGAAAATTGAAAACGTTAAGACGTTCTCCTATTTAGGAAATCTAGTATCGCACGGAAGAAGTGAAAAAGACGTAAGTTCCAGAATAGCGCAAGCTAAACAAGCATTCAATAGGAAAAGAGGACTACTAACATCAAGAAATTTGTCACTGGACGTTCGTAAACGATTTATTAAGACACTCATATGGAGCGGTGCGCTGTACGGATCAGAGACTTAGACATTGAGGAAAGCTGAAATATCCAAGCTGGAAACATTTGAAATGTGGTGTTGGCGCAAAATCCTACGCATATCATGGGCCGAAAGGAAAAGGAATGAAGATGTACTAAAGGAAGCTAACGAAGGATGACAGATCATGAAGATAATTGGAAAAAGAAGACATAGCATTTTTGGCCATCTTATTCGGCACTCCGATTGGATCACCGTGCTGATAGAAGGAAAGGCAGAAGGAAAACCAGGAAGAGGAAGACCAAGGATAGAATATCTAGACGCAGTTACAAAGCAGAGGCCTTATCAAAATATAAAACAGTTCTTCCAAGCGAGAGAAAAGTTTTAAAATTTCCATGTTGCCCACCAACCTATGGTTGAGGTGAACAAGAAGAAGAATTTTTTTTATTTCCCCTTTTCCAATCCTATGTTTGCACCAAAAAGCCGATCCTTACTTATAAACCTCAAATACGCAATTACATACACTTCTCTTATACGCAAAGACATAGAACGAAAATTACTAGTGTTTTGTATCCTTCTCTTTTCTACCAACAACGTAAAGTAATCGAAAACAAAGAAGAAAGTATGAAATACTCTGTTTATGATGAAAAACCTAAGGACAGCTCATTCTTTTTATGTAATACGAAGTTATCTAAAAACTATTGAACCACTTGCTTGTGAGATGACATTAGTGTACCAAATCTGATCGTATAAGAGTCGCATCGGTTCGAGCCTGCCGTAATGTCACAGCTGACGGTTGAAGCTAGTACATGAGCAAAATCTGCTAGAATTCTTACAACCAGGCGTACGATATTACGCCGTAAATATGAGCGAATGTTCCATGGCAAAAAAACTGCGCTATATTTTACAATTTTATTTTGACAGAGGCGCAAGTAATGCGTTGGATGCTGAAGAATTTTGTGATGGTCAATGCAAAGAGACGTTATCCAGAGCAGAAGCTAACAAATAGTTCAGTTGTTTTATTTCTTGAAATTTTGATTTCCAACATGTTTCTCATAAAATTTATAACATTTGTTCGTTATAAATTTATATTGATTTTTCTTTGTATCTATTCTAATTGTGCAATTACATTGGGCGATCAATTAACAGCAAAAGTGGATAATATACTGGCAAAATTTGAGCAAGATCGACATGTAAGCAAGTATGCCATCGCCTTTGCATGATATACACTGTGAAATTTCATTATAGTGTGATTATTAGAACTGCTTCAATTCATACTATGGAAATATAAAATAATAATTATTATTTTTCTCGCTAAATATGCATAGACCATTAAGTCTCCACTTGCTTTTTAACCCCCCCATAGCACGCGCTGAAGTTATACTCCGCGGGTGGAGAAATTTTAGTTTTCTTATTTTTATAGGTCACCGCCAGGTGTAACCTGCCGTGTAACTTCCCCCTTCACATTCACGCACACACTGACTACACTGAATTTAATAAGAAGTTTGCTGGTAGTTTGCTCTGAGTAAACAGTTTTGAGTGCGGAGTGTCGCTCCGCGCGCATGCTTTAATATTTTCGAAGTTGAGGAGTTTGCCTCAGCGTGCGGTGCACACAAATATTAACTGAAAAGAACAAGAATGCATACTGCGTATACTACAAGATGAAATAGGAGCTTCAGATTATAGTGATATAGACGTAATCGAAGAAAGCGATCACAATTCTTAAAGTCAGCAATCGGCTGACGAAAATGACGCACGCGTGCTTAATTGTAACATCCAGCCAGGCGCACGGAGTATAATCTGCCTAAGTCAGGTAGAGTAATAAAAAATTAGAACTGTTCGAAGGAGTTTATACTGTAAAATATACGATGGCAATTGTCAAAAAACATTTAAAAGAAAATATTCAGCAATTTAAAATCGCTTCAAAACAAAATACACATTGAAAAGAAGATAAATACATATTGCGGAGTGAGAATCCGCGCGCCTTTCTTGATGTTACAAATGGGCACGCGTGTGATGGAGAGTTAACATTATGGTGTTCTTATGCATTAACACAAAATTGTGAACAAAGATTTTAGTAGTTTTAAATTTTGCATTTATTTCTTAGTTTCTACCGAGCTACACAATTTGTATGTAATATAATACGAGGACTTGTGGATTGCCTGAAAATGTGTTTGGAGTCATATTAAAAAAAAAAAAAGTCAATGCATTTGACTTGGACTTGAAAAAGCATTCTTTAACAACCCAATTTGTCACTTTTAGAGGCTAAAGATTGCAATTCGAAAAGTATATTAATGTCCTCACTGATTACTGAGAGTCACTTTCTTCAGTAACTCTTATACGGGAGAACATCTGCCGACAAACTGCCATCAAGTTTCTCCAATAAAATTTACACTTGTGCGTTTTTTTATTCGTGTTTTATGATTAAATTGTATAGAAAAATAGCTTCGTATCTGCTGATATAAATGAGAGCAAATGAAACTAGGAACGTTATATACTTAACAATTGCATCTACATTTTAATTAATTCAAAATGTAACCCAATAAGTTTCTAACGTATGAAACCCACCCTTTTTTACGCCATTGTCAAACACTTCTAATATTTTGCCTATGTTGTAAAGCAAAATATAATACTTATAACTACTGTTAGAAATTAAAGTTGCCGTAAATTCAACTATTATTGATTCAATTATTCTTGAAACTGGATGCACATGCTGATCTGTTAATGCTTATTTCCTAACCTAACATCGTTAATAAGAGTAGCCAATATCGAAACTGTTTTCATTGAAACAGCGTTCAAAGTGGAAAAAAAGCAGAGGTGGTATGCTTTAGTATGATTTTGACTCAACATACCGGTTATTTAAATATTGCCTTGATCACTGAAAAACCAGAGACGGTATGGCATACCACCACATACCGTCTCACATTGACCACTGCATTGAAATGTTCATCAATCGAAGATAGACAACACTATATGGCAACGGAATTCTACTTCTTTGCTGAAATAACAAACGATTATCTAGCAACATTTAATAGGCCTATATAATCAAATCGATGACTCTCCTTAGAATTCAACAATATAATTTTGTTTTAAATTCTCGCAATCAAGTTCAGTGATTAATTACTTGCATAACGTAAGTCACCTACAAAAGTGTTAAAAGAACATTTGTATAATATTTACAGTATTTATTTATTTCTAAAAGACATACAGAATTACAATCTTACAATTGCCTCATACTATATTTAATACAACACCATTATTCTATAGAAAAATAGGGAAGAAAGGAAAATAGACAAGCTTCAAAGACATAACGGGAAAAGATAAAAAAAATACAAAATACGAAATACAACAAAGTAAAATACAAAAGAAAAAATTAAATAGAAGTATAAACATTTTCCTGCAATTTATGCATATATTATAAATGCTTTAAATATGTAATTTCAATTCATTTTTTTAGAATGTCGTAAAATATTTTCAAAACACATTGCATATAAAGACATAGCAACCCCATAAATGCATTACGAATGTAATTTCAGTTCATTATTTACAATGCCAAAATATATGGTTGATTGTTCAATTTTCTTATTTGTACTTTGCAGATGGTGTTTGTTACATTTTGCAAGAGAGAGGTCTATATTCAGCTTCTATATCTCACGAGTAGCATTTCGATGGCAACGTTGTATAAATTGAAATATCCCGAAAGTACTGATGCCTTGGAAAGTTTCTTCATGAGACTTCGTATTAATACGAGATGTACGCTGGTATATGGCAACAAACAGAGTCTACAGAATAAAATTACGTCCATGCTAAACAAAAGGAATGAGCATACAATAACTGCTTTGTATATAATTAATTCATTATCCCTCCATAATAATGAAGAACAAAATTTTCTTGTTGATTCATTTAATGAGAATTGTAACACAATAATACTTTCTACACGAGATGTATGTGCCAGTTTCCACTTTATTTACAAAGCGTCTCAAGGAGCCATTCAGAGAAAACAAAAGACATTCATAATACTAACAAGAGAAGGTGAAATATCACTGAAAAATTACTACCACTGCAAGGAACTTAGTTTCTTTCCGTTTACTTACATTTTACTATTGTCTCAAAAGCAACATACTCACAATCAGTCAACGTTTCGTGTGCTTACTCACACTTTCACTGACGACTTACGACCTGTTAGGTTAACAGAGTTAAACATTTCCACTAGGACTAAAGCCTTTGAATTACGGAAGAAATTAAATTTAAATGGCATATCCTTACTTTTATCATTTTATCCTTATCCATTAGTAGCAGAAGTAAACGACAATTCATTTGATGGAACAGACTATAGTATAATATACCAGTACTCAACAAAGTATAATTTTACATGGAATGTTGATGTTATTGAGAACTGGGGACGAATCACTGACAATGAAACAGTAGAATCTGTACTTGGAAGACTGAAAAGCTATAAGTATCATGTGGGAATTCCCTCACAATATTTTGATTTCGAGTATTATAAATATTGCCAATACAGTTTTCCAGTTGGACAGTCTGATATAAGGTTTGTAACTCCGTTGGTGAAAAGAAAACGCTGGTTGTGGTCAGTTTTCTCTCCATTTGAGCTTGAAGTTTGGCTCATATACGTGGGACTCGTTTTCTTTAACTCAGTTGCATTGCACTTATTTCCCATAATACATAATTTGACAATGAGGTTTCACAATAGGAGTCCATATCTTAAGTACGTTTATTCCTTTCTCAGTTCTGCTTCCATAAGTGTGGGCCTTTCTATTCCAAATGAAGGACAAGGTGGATTGAGGCATTTGGTAATTTGGATGTTCATGACGTCGACACTTCTAATAACAGCTTATAATTCAAATCTTGTGTCGTACCTTACAACAACTACTCACCAAACTCCAATAGATACATTAGAACAACTGCTCCAATCTGATCTAAATTGGGCGAGTGACTATGACAACTGGTCTGAGATAATTGCAATGTCAGCTAACCCTATTGTTCAAGATATTTTGAAAAGACAGAAATTGTCAATAAATTATCAAGAATTGAATGCGCAAATAGCTCTGGGGAAATTAGCTGTTCCAATAGAGATTGCATTTTCTGGATACGTGATAGGTGCGGACTTCATTGATAAAAATACTTTGAATAAACTTCACGTTATGAAAGAGAGCATTATTAGTAGTCATTTCGCCCATATGTTCCATGCTAATTCACCACTTGTTGAATTGTTTAATTTCTATATGGTACGAATATTTGAGTCTGGTTTGTATGACGCTGTAGCTAGAAAATTCTTCAATGTGCTTATTCCAGATATTGGTGGTGTTGAAGAAAAACGAATTCGTCCCTTGCGCTTAGGTGATTTATTGGGATCGTTTATTTTGTTAATGATTGGTTTCGTTGTCGCTTGTTGTGTGGTTTTAGTTGAAATTCTTACAAAACTATTAATGAAACGATCAAAATATAAATGTAAAATAATACACATCTCGTCTCCACATTTGCTCCAAAAAGTTCAAATTTAATTGGAAGTTAACGAATGTAATGACTTGCGTGAAATGCCTATCAACTCTATATTTAGACTAAATTTATGTTACATCTTTAATAGAATTTAAATATTAATATACCAACAGCGCTTTTTTTCTCTGGAAATTCTTCTCAAAATACTAACACAAGGAATTTTACATGTAGATGAGTGAAATTGCAACAGTTGTGTATGAACTATGGTCACACCATTTTTACCTTTAAGCTAGAATAGTCAGCGTCGCCTGAACACATATGTCAAGAGAATCATATGTTAACTTTATGTAATATCTTAAGCTGAGACTAGAGCCGCTGTGGGGAGGGGCGGTGGCTCAGTGGTAGAGCGTTCACCTCCGTTGCTTGGGGTCCCTGGATCGATCCCAGCTCTCGCCGTGTGGACTTTGTGGTGGACAAACACCGTGTGCGTGTGTTTTCTCGGGGTTCTCCCGTTTCCTCGCACTTTCTTCATTCCACCATTTCACTCATTTCTCATTATCACCGTCTCCTTTAGCCTAACCGGCATAATCGTGGGACGTTAAACTTAAAGATTTCATTCCATTTCATAGAGCCGCTGTGACTGAATGGCAGAGTACTCATTTCTGATGCTGGGTTTTGGTTCGATCTCAACTCGCGCTAAACACACTTTGCGGTGGACAAACACCATGTGCGTGGATTTTGGGGAATTCTTTCATTTCCTTCCACGTTTGTCATTCCACTATTTCGTTCATTTTCATCATCACCGTCTTCCGTAGGCTCGAACACACAAACAAGGAACACTTCATACAAATTTTTGGTTTCACTTGGGATTTGATTATTGATGTATATAACTGATAAATATTTAATGACGGATGAGGACAAAATTGTCTAGAAAGGAGTAACATACTATTTGAAAAAGAGATACTATACATTTATTCTGTGTGTTGCTTATAATGGCGATAGATTCAATATATGAATGCCTTGCTTGAATTATATAAAAATATAGTATAGAGTCGTTGATATGCAATGAGGAGGCGCTGAACAAAATCGAGAGTTTACCACAGATTGGTAATATATAACTAAAAACGAAGTGTGCTTAATATGGTTTTTGACTTTTATTAGCAATGTATCATATTTTAGGATGTCTATATTCGATTTATTAAAGTAGAGCTAATCTGCTATTGGAATAAACATAGCATTAAAATAGTATTGGTTGTGTAAATACCTGTTTATATATGTTGACATATGTAACTAGATTTGTAATTTTCATTTGTTGATATGGGGTTCATAGTGTCTTGAATTCCTTTTAAATACTACTTTGATGGTAACGACAGGGCTCTACTAATGTGTTAAAGAGCGACATGAATAACCTACGTGCTTTTATTTAGAAATAGTAGAATGACAGTACGCGAAACGGTTTTAGTTTGGTCCAACATTTGCTCCAACGGAGAAAACATCTCCCTTTTTTGTGCAGAAATATGAAAAGTATTTAATATCAGCCTTCGTAATAAAATCCTTACTTGAAGCTAAATAATATCCATTAATCTTACAAAATTATTTCAACATTTCAATGAGTGACAATTTTCAAGTAAATTTTAATTTAACTTTCTGGAAATTGATTATCAGTTTTCAAGACAAGTGAATTTTAGAAAAATCTGAAAACCTTGTTTAGTAAAAAAAAAAAAATCTGTTATTTCCAATTAGTCTAGCTGCTTTCTGAGGGAAATCATTTTAAAAATGGATTAAAGATGTTGTTTTCTCCATCACTTCTCCAAGAAGGCTCTTTTGAGACGAAACGAATCAGTAAGAGATTTAAGTATGTAGACGAGCAAAATAAATACACCAATAATATGGAGAAGAGAAATCTTTATTAAATATATCCAAAATTGATATCTAATATGGTTTGCTTGAAAGTTTTAAATGTATAGAATTTTGCTCTGTATGTAACTTCAGGAAGCATCCGTAATTAAGAGTAACTTGATCATCCTTTACCTTAATCAAGAATTCACTTAAGGACTAGTATGGGTCTTATCCAAATATCCAAATTTCAAAATCCTGTGGTAGTTCTGCAACAATTCTTATGAAGGCAGTTGTAAGTACTTCACATTAAATGCCCGTAGCCAAACTCCCTCTATAAGAATTGTTCCGAGAGTACCTTAGGATTCCGAATCATGTGTTTTAGCATAGTACACATATTAGTTCCTAAGTGAAGTATTGACCCGACTACGGTAGGTCCCATAGTTTTGGAGCTATGGACCTTTAAGGTTCATTTTTTCATATTTTCGGCAACCTATAACTCCGAAAGGAATCGTTTGTGCATCCAGGTTGGTGTGCACTTTTTGTTTTATCTTGATGTCAATAATCACCTCCCAAAAGTTGTCGGTGTTGTTTTGAAACACACTGTATGTCAAATACCCTGTACTATTTTATACTTTATTTCCTTCTCACACACAAAATTACTAACGTAAAAGAAAAAGAAATATTGAACTAAGTTTTTAGGTCAATCCATACACTAGCTATGGACGTGCGTGACAAGTTATTACAAAACAAACTTTGATATTGAATTTTCTACGCGTGTAATGTTAAAAGGAAGTTCACCAGGAAAACAGTGGAGTGGCATATACAAGGTGAATCAAAAGTCCAAGGCCAACTCCATTATCAGAAAGGACATGAAAACAAAATAAAGTTGTTTGAAATAATGATTTTGAATCTAAAATAGTGGGCATTTTTTGAATCGCACAAGCTGTTTGGTACCCACACTGGTAAGGTTACCTATATTAACTCCTTGCGTTCCAATGACGTCCGGGTGAATGTTATAAAACACTCTTTTCGGTAATACTACTGACATCCATGGGCAGATCATGAAAACTTATCCTTTATTAAATGTGGTATTAATCCTGGAGATGATGAAATTTTTTATTGGTTGCAAGGTACAAGTTAGTTCTGCTATTTCTTCCTAGGTGACAGCATCTTACTGACAGAAAAGGAAAAAAACATGTTTTGTTTCAGGAGATGGAAGGCCTAAGGGGGCATTCAATTACGACGCACATGTGTTATTTTCACGATAATCCATTTTCAAATTTGAGTTAGGAAAAAGGAAGAAAGGGAGGAAAAAAACTTTGTCTTTGATCTCTGGTCAGTGTTGCCAACCTCAAGCAGTATAAAATCCCTTCAAAATATCAAACTTTCCCCTTTTTCAGTTTAAATGTTCCATAATGAAAATCAGTAATGTGAATGCTCTCCTCGCACTTGCACAGTAACTATGCTCTACATAACGCTATAGGTAGTCATTTGTCAGTAAATGGAAACCTTGTATTACAGTACGCACATAGGAAAATGACACCTGGAACGCAAGGAGTTAAATGATAAAGCAATGTCTCCAGTTCAAATGGCTGTTCTAACGGAACGTTAAGGGCATCAAAAAGGATAAGGAAGAAGTTGCACATTGCTATATGTGAGAACCTACACATTGCTCTGTGTGAGAACCTGAAACACTTGAAATAAGTTCTAACTAATGCTGTAGTTTTGGTATGGTGGGAGTCTAAGGGAACAGAACAGACTCCATGACTGGCAAAGTTGTTTCCCATTTAACATACGGCACCTTAATATTGTAAAGCCCAAACAGGTGGTGTGATTGGAAGTAATCCTGCTTGACTATATGGTGCAGCCGACCTTATAACAGAAATATTGGTTTATTTACCCAAAGATCCAGATATTCATTTAATTTTAATTTCAGTTTTGTTTGTTGCTAGCTGATATCCTCGCTCTTCTCACGGGAAGAAGATGTTTATGGAAAAATAGTTGAAAAAGTGAAATCTTTAGTTTTACTTCCCACGCTTATGCCGGTTAGCCTAAGGAGACGGTGATGATGGGAAATGAATGAATGGTGGAATGAAGAAAGTGGGAAGAAACTGGAGAACCCCGAGAAAACCCATGAGCAAGGTGTTTGTCCACCACGAAGTTCACACGGCGCGATATAGGATCAAACCAGGGACCCCAAGCACCGGAGATAAACGCTCTGGAAAATATTTGAATACAGATACGCATTCCGATGATAAAATCCCTTAAGATACACTACTTTTGGCATTCATGTTGAAACAATGCCCGCATCCCTTCCCAGAATATGCATTTTAATGAAAGCGATGTTATAAAATCCAAGCTAGAGTCTATGTTCCAAAAGTCATTTCAAACAGGCCAGTCTTTCCCCGACTCTTACAACTGTAGATTAGACACAAATATCAGTCATTTTAGACATTTTATTTTTAAGCCTTCCTAACCTCCATGCCCATAGAGACTAAATTTGGACATAAACGGTATCGGGATTTGTAACTGTTCATCTCTGAGTTCCCGAATTTCTGTGAATCAAATTATGAATTTGTTAATAAAATCGATCGTTTACGATGATTTTTAAGTGTCTCTCGCTTCTCATACCTAAATGCTGCTAGAAGTGTTTTATTTTACTTCCTGGCACTGCACTTGAGTTGAAACGACATCGGGGGTGTCATTCTTCATTCCAACGTCCTTGAGAACTGTAGCCCCGAGATTATTATCGATTATTTTAAATTACTTTATATCTCACCCAGTCTCACTTAAACCCTTAGGAGAGATATAAGTTTCTTACCCCTCCAGTACTTTTTACATATTTTAGGCTTAAGTCATATGCGTACCAACTTTCGTTGTAATTGCTCCAGTCATTCCGGAATAATGATGGAAAATTCATAGATCGACACAGATCCATTGATTTTATACACATACACACAAACACACAAAATTGTATTTCATAAACAATGTAATCTAGAACCACCACTTTGGTACACATATAGATCTTTAGAATATCTAATCGAGTAAGAAGCCATCTTTTCCAACTTCAGGTTGGGGGAAGATTGCATGGGTCAAAATGTATGCATAGAAGCCGAGGATATTACTGGCAATTAATTGGAGCTTAGTGTCTCTTAAAGTAGCAAGGCTATACGAGATGTGGACCAACAGTTTAACTGGAGATTCAAATCACATGAAGTGCCGCAAGGAATCGAACCCGGATCTTCCGCCACAAAGGCCGTAAGCTAACTGTATAGCCACAAAGGTGCACCCTACGGATATTAGTAGGAAATCCATAGTTTTCGGCGTCGCTGAGATGAATTGTGATACAACGGACATCGTTCAAGTCAAAGATTATCCGCCATGTTTATAGAGTGGGAGTAGAAAATAATAGCATGTCGAAAATAATCATTATTAATATCGAATCATTAATGATTGTAATCGGGTTTGCTGAGCTGATTAATAATAGTCCTTATGACATTTAATCCTAAGTTTAGGCAAGGAACAATATTTCAACTGGCCCGCGAACTAACACGGGTAACACGGAAGCTCCTCCGCTAATTATTTGGTGGCTCAGTGGTAGAGCATTCACCCCTGGTGCTTGGGGTCCCGGGTTCGATCCCAGCTCCCGCCGAGTGAACTTTGTGGTGGACAAACACGGTGTCCGTGGATTTACACGGGTTTCTCCCGTTTCCTCCCACTTTCTTCATTCCACCATTATTCATCATCACCGTCTCCTTTAGCCTAACCGGCATAATCGTGGGACGTAAAAACCCAAAGATTTCATTTCATTTTCGCTAATTATGTATTTCCCGCGTATTGACGGGATATCGCCAACATACTTTTTCTTCCTTATTTGTTGATTTCATTCATATTGATCGACGCAACGTCAAAGGTGTTGCTCTTACTTGCTGATTTCACTTATTTCTTTACTCTTTTTTTTATTTTCGGCTTGAGTTGATTGGCGGAGGATCAAAATGTATAAAAAAAAAACGAGAGGGTAAATACTCGGTACGTCAAACCTATTTAGAGGCAACTATTTAGAGATGAATTGTGACCGTTTAAATCCATCTTTATACACTCCCCATCCTTATTGGGGAGGAGTGAAAAATAATATAAGTAAAATGACCGATATTAGTGTCGAAATTATTGTCATGCTAATTAATGACAGTAATCATGACATTTAAGCCAGAAAATGAAATGAAATGAAATATTTCAAATTAACTTAATACGATTATGCCCCTTATACTAACGGAGATGAAAGAGTATGAATGACGTAAGAATTGGTGGAATGAGAATATGGAAGGAAACGGGAGTGAAATAAAAAAAACACTAGCACGATGATATCCACCACAAACTTACTTTGCCGGGGATCGAACCCGACAATTCACTCATCAGATATAAGCACTCTATCTCTGAACCATCGTACTCGATATTTAACCCCAACTTTAGGCAAAAAAAAAGAAAAGAAAAAGAAAAACTATCGAACTCGAGAATTGGCAAAGATAGTGCCAAAAGTATTGTTCATCGTTTATTATTTATTTATTTATTTAATTCTCTCATTGTCTATTATCAAATATGATGTATTGCATAATTCTCATATTCCCCGTGCATTATATATAACCAGCGTTCCAAAAAACGAACTGGAGACCGAGGAACAGAAACTCTTACCTGTGTATTAGAAGTATTGGCCCTAGCAGTTGAGGCAGTTGTCCCACTGTGGCACAAGACAGTGAATGGCTGTCTCGTAGAATTCCCTGAGATGCGTTGCAAACCAGTTTCGAACGTACTGCTGGAAATCGTAGTCCAAGTTGAATCGTTTGCATCTCAGAGCCTTTTAAAAAGAACCAAAAACGGCGTAACCACAAGGAAGAGGTCTGGACAGTATGGAGGATGACCAAAAGCCTAGAACTTGAATTTCTGCACGACTGCCCTGACTGTGTTGGTAATATGAAGTCGGGCATTGTCAGGGGGCAAACTGACCCCAATGATGAGCTTGACTCGTCGTTTCGATTTGATGGCTTGGCGAAGGTTGGTCAACGTTTGCTGGGCATTCACTCTTATACCGTGCTGCAGGAAGCTTATCAATGTCACAGTCTTGGTCAAAGAAGAACGTCAGCATAAGCTTTCCTGCACATATGTGAATGGCCTTGGATTTGGTGTTGGTGACTCTCGATACTTCCACTGAAGACTTTGGCGTTTCGATTTGATTCTGGTTCGAAATGATGACACCAAGACCCATGTCCAGCCATCACTCATACTAGGAACTCATTCACTTCCCTGGCATAGCACTGCAGATGATTAAGATAGTGAGCCATTCGACATGCATCCTGTTGTGGTTGAAGACTTTGGAGCACCGATTGCGCGCACACTTTGCGCCAGTTCAGTCTTTCTGTCATGACGGTGTGCACAATTAAGATGCTCAAGTTGACCTCGGCAGCTACGGCTTTCCCTGTAACTCTGCTGTCCTGGGTAACGTCAATCAGCTTGTCGATGTCATCGGTAATGCTTAGTGGTAGACCATGCGATATCGGCTAAAGACACCCGCCTTTCCTTGAAGCGCTTATGCCGCTCCTGGACACTTGCAAGAAAAATGCAGTATTCACCATATACTTATGATATTCTTCGATGAAGGTACTTCCTCCTACTGCTTCCGCCATCAGAAAACGAACAACACCTCTTTACTCTTCTTTGAAGCCTCCATCTCCCCGTTGCACTGCTTAAAACACGACTTACCGCGCTAGATGATTGGCATTTGCTTCTGCTGGCTTTATAGGTCACGTGGCTTGCACACGTGGGCCTCTGGCTGCGCGTTGTGAACTTCCGGGCTCTTGTTGGTACTCCTATTTCTTACACACGCAACAATATTACTATTTTTTCACTGGTGTGCAAATTACAGCCTTCGGCTCCTTTCTTTTTCAACTTTCCATATATATATATATATATATATATATATATATATATATATATATATATATATATATATACAGAGAGATAGGTGTAGAAGTAGCGCCTTCGATGTTGCCTTCTCACTTTCCGTTCGAACTGACAATAATCAGCTTAATGACACCAAAAACTATGCAATTTGATATTAATCTAGGCCATTTTGGATATTTTACTTTTCATCTTTTCAAACACCATTCCAATGGTTACTTAAACGACATCGATAGTGTGATTATTTATCTCAGGATATCGAAAACTATGGATTTTCAGTTGTAATCGGTCATTTTTACATGTCAGCCTCATGAGGTGATGTTGATGTCTTACCCCCACAGTATGACAGCTATCTCGGAAACTGTACATTCGACACTCATTTTGGTAGTTTACTAGGGTGACTGGACCGATAGTGGTCACTCTTTCAGTAATGGTCACCTAAGACAATAAATTTGAAGTGTAGATTTGTATTAGCCAATAAGCTTTAGGTTTTCACTTTTAACTGTAATGCCTATTACCCTTTCGATATCCTGCACCAATAATGGATAACTCTTTTAGCTGGAGTACGAGTCTAGAAGAGAATTTTTATGTGTATGTGGAGAATTTTCCCAATTTGCAAATTTTGAAGATAAGCAAACTGTTCCATTTATTCCACTATGTCCAATTTATTTTATAAGTATTGTGAATCTTTTTAATATGTAAGAATTCAATAATGATCAGTTATTTCAAAATATATTTACTTTTTACGCTTCCATTGTTGCAAACATAATTTGTATGGATGGCCACTACTAAAATATTAAAATAGCTATTTTTTTAGGAATGGTCACATTAGGCGACCATAATTGAAAGCACAATTTCAGTGGTGGGCATAGAAATAACCATAATAAAAATTAGTGGTGGGCACCAAAACAGGTTCTTTCGGTTTTTGGTTTTTGAAAATTTCCAAAAATTGTTTTTTTAAGTCCGGTTTCCTTAAAAATTGGTTCCAGATTTTTCCAGAATTGGTTCTATTTCTGACCAGAATAGTATTTTGGTGTTCTCCTGAAACCGATTCCGTTTCCAGATAAGTAGTTTTGTGTTTTCACCTAAAACGGAACCGATTGTGGGAGAAAAGCAAAACCGGTTTCGGTTGGAAAAAATATTTGGATTTGGAGAAAACCAAGACCAGTTTCATCGAAAAACTGAACCGGTTTCTGGAGACAACCGGATAAATCCAAAATCGGTTTCATTGAAAAATAGAACCGGTTTTGGAGAAAACCAAAACCGATTTCGGTGAGGATTTTTAAAGAACGAACCGGTTTCGGAGAAAAACCGAATCGTTTTTGAGAGAAAACCAAAACCGGTATCGGTGAAAACCCGAACCGATTTTTGGAAAAAACGAAACAGGTTTCGGTGAAAAACTGAACCGGTTTTTGAAGAAAACTCAGACTAGTTTCGGTAAAAAAGCCGAACTGGTTTCTAAAGAGAACCGAAATGACTTTCGGTCAATAAAACGAACCGCTTTTTCGAGAAAACCAGAAACAGTTTCGGTGAAAAACGAAGCGGTTTTGGAGAAAACCGAAATGTTGGTTTTTCGGATTTCGGTTTTTCTAGAAACCGGTTTCTGGTTTTTAATAAATTGACAGTTCGACATGTCATAGCCAATGCAGGTCCACTGTAAAATCTAAATGGCAAAACTGTGTTTTTAGTACATTCAAAAGAAATTTGTTGTGGTCAAAAAACTTCAGAGAAAACACAAGACTCCAAATCGAGGAAGCTTCGATTCCCTGCTGTAGTAAGTTCAAACCAGCAGACTGACTTCTTATGTAAAAAAGAAGAAGATGAAGAAGAAGAAGAAAAATGAAGCGAAATCGAAGTCTAAGAATTGAAACAGTTCACTTGAGGCAAAAGCAACTTGTAAAATTGATACGAAAGTAAATATCGAAGGACCGGAGTGTCAAATGAGTAATATAAGATCTCAGCACGTCCATGAAGGAAATATGTCGAGAAGGGTGTAGTGTGCTAAATGTAAAAGTGTTTTCATGTCAGTTGTGTATCCAGAAAACATTGTGAGGATTTTGCATTTTTCTATCTTCATAAAATGACTACGAAAGAAACTTTTTGTGTAAGATAAAATAACCTAAATGAAAACTGAAGTGGTCTCAGTTCAGACAATGTAGAATAATGTTGCTTCGTATCGAATACTTGGCATAAAGGATCTTGCAAACAGTAAAAATAAACTAGGTTCTACAGCGAATGTTACAGAAGAATCCGAGAAGTGGAAACGCAGTGAAGTATAGAATATCACTTGGTATGTGATATTGTTGTCGTATCTCCCTATGTGCTATCGCTTTGGATCTCTGTATAGATTTGGCATTTATTCTCGGGTGTATAAATATCTGCACAGCAATAGCAGATAGGTAAGTCGTGATAACGGTATCAGACAGTTCACTAGTCATTACTATTTTCCATCTGATACCGTTATCACGACTTACCTATCTGCTATTGTGTGCAGATATTTATACACCCGAGAATAAATGCCAAATCTATACAGAGATCCAAAGCGATAGCACATAGGGAGATACGACAACAATATCACATACCAAGTGATATTCTATACTTCACTGCGTTTCCACTTCTCGGATTCTTTTGTTTCTTTCGAAGATATTACAGAAAAAACTGTAAAATTATTGGTAGTTTAATTTCGTTGTATGGAAGATGTATACGATATGATTTTAAATATGATTTTCTGCCAGATTTGACTTTTATGTATGAATGTAAAGGTACATAAGCATAGCTTCACTGTAGGTTTACATATTTTTTTCTTTTATAAATGTAACATTTTACTTAAAATGTAATCATGTAGTTTTCTTTTATATGTTTATGCAATTCTTTATTTTCATTGAATATTGTAGTTATATAATATTATACGTATTGTTACAATATTATTTTGATAATACTAGAGTAGTGATCATTTCAATGTAAATTTAACAAGAAAATGTAAAACGAATAAACACAATAACCTATAATATAATAAGTGTCACCTAAAATATGTGACCATTACTGAATACAAAAGTGACCATTACTAGCAAAACTGCTATTACTAATGAAAAATTGGCATATTTTCTTACTGCTTCTCTTAATGAATGAAAGCTATGGTTGCATTGAAAGAGGAAAAAATTTTCCTTTAGCTGAATAAAAACCAGCTGAATAATAATTTCCTTAAGGGTGTCCACTACCGACCCAGTCACCCTATTATCTTTACATCTTACTCTTTTCTCAACTCTACAGGAGTTAGAAATATTTCACGAATTGTGACCCCAAAGTGAACCTAAACGGCATCAGGGTTCAAGAATCGCTTCAAGAATCATGAAAATCGTGGTTTCGGTACTAAAATCGGTCGTTTTCGACTGTTTTCACCTCATCCCATTCCCATCTCCAGGGTTGATGGGGTGCTAATAATTCTTAACTCTTCAATTTGGCATCGAATGTGTCACTATTCATCTCAGTGATTCAGAAGTCATAGATTTGAGGGTACAATCGGTCGTTTACGATTATGATTTCATTTAACCTCCTTCCTATCTCTTAGGGATGATACTAGAGATATTTTAAGCCACTGTGTGCTGAACTCTCACCTAAACGGGATCGGAAGTGTTATTATTCATTTAAGCAACGCTAAAAACATTGGATTTAGCATTAAAATCCATCTTTATGGTACTATTACATGCCACTCCTTTTGTTAAGAGACCCTAGGCTGAGAAGAATCCGTTATCCGAACAGGAGTATATTGTGCAAATATATGCTATCTTTATGTCTACTACAGAAATCTGTACGGGGCATACGTTATTCATATGCTACATACGCACTGCCCTTTTTCACGCTTAGATGTTACATCATGCCATTGCAGGATGTCTTACATCTAACAGTCTTCCGTTTGTTACATACGTCAGCTATCTGTTATACACGTCCATATGTATGTGTGATCCTGACCGCCTATTATGAGTTATTTCCTTTCTCCGCGAAGTATGTTTATTAGCAACACGTATACGGAAAGTACATATATAAGTTATATAAAATATAAGTTTTCAGTTATACGTCTGCTGTTAGTGATGAACGCAAGAGTATTTGTCTTGCAGTTTGCGCAAGACTCTTGCATGCAAGAATAAGACCTAGACCATACCTGCAAGACCAGAACTCTTTCTCAAGAGTCATGCACAAGTACCGGTGCTACTTGATTTATATATATATAATGTAGAAAGGAAGGGGGAAATCATTACATCTTTCACTTGAATTTCTTGCCTTGGATGAATGTGTTCCCAGTAGCTATGCAATCCATGTAAGTAGATTTGCACCTGTAGCATATAGCTATAGTATGCCGTTTTCTGAATCGGTTGTTCGTATTTTCTGTAGTTCTTATCGCTCGTTTTCAAGCCACACAGGTGTTATTTTAATCAAAGCTTGTTGCACACAAAGAAATGTGTCTTTGGTGCTGAGTTACGATGCATTCCTGCGTTTAGAATACGACCAAAAGCATAATTCTATGAAATGTTACAAGGTATAAGAACTTCAGTATCTGATTTAATTTGGCCATAATTTGATTAATTTACAACAGCCCATGATTGAATTTTTGAATATCATACAAAGAATAGTCGTATCCATAAGAAGCGGATAAGCGAAAAGTAAACTAAAACGTGTTACGGCCGCGATGGTTGAGTGGTGGAGCTTTTATTTGTGGTCCCTGGTTCGATCCCAGCTTGCGCCATGTGAGCTCTTTTGGTGGACAAAGACCGTTCACGTGGGTTTTCTAGCGGTTATTCCGTTTCCTCCTACTTTCTTCATTCCAAAATTTTATTCGTTTCTCATCATCAAGAAACAGCACAATATTTGAGTTCCCAATAAGTCTTGAACCCAGGTTTCTCCTATACGAGACTGTGGTTTGGAGGACAGACAAGAAATAGTTAGATGTAAATATGTTCTTTGGTCCATATTTTATACATGTAATGTTTAACAGGACTATTCAAATCACCTCAAAATATGTTAGCCACTTCACCCCACCTCGTCGTCTTTTTCAAAGCATGTTTTGTAGCATCTTTTTTCAAAGCGTTTCTCATCATCACCGCCTTTCTTAGACACGGTGCATAATCGTGAAAGGTTAAACTAGATTTGTTGTTTCATTTCAAAACATATTAGTAGTGTTCTTCTTCTAAAACTAAAGAGAAGTGTAGTAGAGTAATTCGGGGAAAAGGGAACATAGTAAACTTGAAAGTGAAAAATCTTACACAGAAATAGTAGCACGGCTGACTAAAAATTATATATAAATATTACAGACCTTGTGCAGTCTAAAATTACATGTCTGGTTCATATCATGTCTAAAGTATCGTGTACAGAAAGAAATGAATTATACAAGGTAAATTATTCACTTCACCTCAGACGTAGTGGTTAAGTGAATATATATATATATGGAGTGAAGGGGTGTGAAGATGTGTCCTTGACAAATTGTAAATAAAAAGATATAAACTGCTATAAAATGAGTATACAGCTATAACAATTGGAGCACAAATAAAGACTACATAAAATTTTAAGTTTATCCTCTATTATAATTCTCAGAACTAACACTCGCAAATAAAATAAATCAATTTCAAACACTTTATGTAATATTTGAAAATGATTAATAATTAATGCAAAGCAAAGCTGGCATTGATCCACACAAGAGAGGTAAATGAAAGAAATGCCAACTCATTTCTTAGGCTTTGATGTTAGCGTAAGAAAACTATTCGATCTACCTTACGTGACTCAAAAGTGATCTTCCCTTTTACTATTTTATTAGCTCCAGTTTAAAAAAAGAACAAAAATAAGCTTTTGTTCTTTTGAGACTCTTCGTTGTTACTAAATCGTGTTGACAAACGGAAATACAAGCGATTAGGTGCTATATTTCGTTGTCTGAATTTTCCAAATAATATCGCAATATTTATCTTACCTCTTTCTCATTTATTTTGGAAGGCAAGAATAAAGTACTTAGTTTAAAATCAATAAACTTCTTCGCTCCTCAATCAAACAGACAGTTACAGTTGAAAAGACTAATGATTGACAACAAAGTCACATTGATAAAGGTACGAAAAATGAAGTTTTGAAGAACTAAGCAAATGATTCGAGGTATGGCAAATTCAATCTAACAGTAGGTTATATGAGTTGTGGTATGCTGAGTAAAAGCGAACGAAAATTTTCTTTATTTTATTTATTTATTTATTTTAGATTTTTATCGTCTTATCCTTTGCAGTAGTGTTTCTTGTTTCACCTTCTAGTTTCACCTTCTTGATCTATTGCAATGTGTCCATATGCGCGAGCTCTTTTGTGGCTAAGAGGTTAGCGTACGCATTTTTGACGTGGGAGACCCGGGTTCGCTTCCGGTGGGAGCTCATGTGAGGCAAGGTTCTAGAACACAGGTCCTCCTTCCCATTTAGCTGTAATAAAGACAGAAAACAACGTGCTCTGCGGGGATGTAACCTACCTTCACTTGCTAACTTTTAAATTTTAAACTTTGGTACAGAAAGGAACCAACATAGCCATTAATCTACATAGGGTGATCTATATTCTAGAACCTTCCACTCATGAGGTTAGGTTTCCAAGTTAATAAGTAGGTCCCGTCTCATATAGCCTTGTTGCTGAAAGGGACTTTAAACTCAAACTCAACTCAACAATATCCATATGTAACACTAAAAATTACGAAGAGCAGGAACCACTTTTAATTTACGGTTCAAACATTGCCCAGAACTTTATTCTAATGAAATTGGTGGATGTACAGTGAGCAACAAAAGTTCTTTTCGTTTGGTAAAATTTATTTAGGAAATAACGGTGGCATAGCTGGAACATTCAAAAATTACATTCTTTTCAGTTTACTGAAAACCGTACTCAAATTGTCCTTTTATTCTGAAGTTCTTTATGAAGTTAACTTCATCAATCGAAAAAAGCATTTTTCGCTGACTGTACAAATCATATTGCAAGATGTATTCTCATGCATAGGCCTCTCGCATGCACATTATTTCACTTGTAAGACAAACAAATTACATGGCCACGCTAATGATATTTTTTTAAAGAAAAAACATAGATATTCATAGGTAGGTGCACTCTTAACTGTTTTCTACTTCAAGCAATACGTAAGACATCACGGAAGATATTTTCTAACTCGTTCTCAACTGACTTCAAACTAAGCAAACTGCGAAGAATTAGAAATATTCGTATATGTGCCAGTTCCAATAATTTTTATTTTTAAAAATGTTACGAACGTTCTTGTTGAAAAACATCATTTTATCTGATAGATATAAAACCTCCCGTTTCATCTTTTAAAGATACGGGTAGGAATGGTTTTAACTTGATAATAAACCATGACTGGAACTAAGCTGTGTATTACAGAACCAAGCAATTCTCTACGTCTACTGAGCCAATATGATAAACTCCAAACTATGCGAGGAAATTTCAAATCTAGACAAACTCAAGTGATACATTATAAATTATGACTGTTCCGTGTTCCATGACAGACACACCCACTTTATGCTAAGTAACTTTATATTCGAAAATTTGATAGGGGGTAATATTTTCCTGGGATATTAATACTCCCTACTGTTTCCAGTTATTTCAAAGATAAATTCAAATGATATATTATATATTGCTATCATTTCGTGTTGGCTATTTACACACATGCCCACTTTGTTCGAAATGACTTGATACGAGATAATTTGCTATGATGGTAATAAGTTATTACTCGCCTTTTTGGTTTGTCGTTATTTGAAAGGCAAAATCAAATGTTATTTTAGTTAATACAGCTTTATATTCCTATATTGCAAAAAATCTGAAAAGAGACCAAATTATAACAACACACCCTTAAAAATTCCCTTCAATGGCTCCGCGTAGCGTAGTCGCTAACGCTCTCGCCTTCGGTGCGAGCAGTCCCAGGTTCGATTCCCGGTGGGAGCACTCGGTCGAAAAATTGTAAAACGTTTTCTCAGGCCAGCCACACTGAATAAGGTTTTCCTGGGTTTTCCTCATTCACACTTATAGGTCCCAGGCCGCATCTTTCCTTCCCTTTTCCGGTTAGTGTGGTCGCCGAGGGACGTCATCCCTCAAAACGTGACGGGCTAAATGGCCATAGAGGCCGAACGCCCAGAAATCGAAATCCTAAATCCCCTAAAAATTTCCTTCCTCAGAAATAAGAAAAATGCTCTTTCAAAACAAAATAAGTAATTTTCACTCACATTTGAGAAAAAATCTAATTATTTTCTAACGTGTTTCCATTTGTGAGCTCAAGGCAAATATTCAGGTCCCCATTTATGAGATTTCTCTCAGTTTTTAAAAAATGAGAATGGAATAATGCGTGATTTGCAATATCGTGGATGATTAAAAAGTAACGGTAACAATCTTACCAAAATACTATTTCTACGTTTACTAGGAAGTAATATTGCTAGGACTTAATTAGTATTCCGGAAACAAGATAAAAGATTTCAATTGTAGCATTGTGCGAATGGATATGAGTACGCAGTACGGTGATGCAGCTGAGGTATGGATACATATCATGTGACAGTGGCGAGGAGTAGCTCGATCGTAAGTTTAGGTGAATTGTAAATATACTATCATAGACTAAAACATACTGTAATATATTTGTTAGGGAGTATAACGTTGACCTCCTCATAGAGGTTATTAGTCAGGTTGGCTCCTTTATGTGGCAAAGCTCAATACTCAGTGCACATAATAAGAAGTGCAGGAATAGCAAGCGAAGGCGGGTTAGAGTTCTGTATAGTTGTTTTCTATATTACAATAAAATGGGAAGGCATGTTTTACACCCTCTCGTATTTGTTATAAGGTGTAAAATAGCTTACGTACGGAAAGAAAGAACACATAAGTCATCTGTGTAGATAAAAACATTGTTAAAAAGTGATTTATTATTATGGAATTGTAATGCAGAGGTACTTTGTACTGATCACCTAGAATAGACTGGCGCAACCTTTTTTCATCACCAATAATCGTTTTAATGACACACGCTTGCATGTTGCTTCTGGCATAGTACTGTACGCATTTGTTCTTAATTTAATGTAAGGGCTGCGATAGCTCAGTAGTAAAGCTTTCACCTTTGGTTCACAAGGCCCTTGGTTCGATTCCAGCTCGCTCCAAGTGACCTTTGTACTGGGTAAAACAGTATGCATGGGTTTGGAGTTCACTATCTCTTCGTTTCACTATCTCTTATTCTCATCATCATCGTCTCCTTTAGCCTACCCGACCCAACTGTGGGACGTAAAACTCAAAGATTTCGTTTCATTTTCTTTTTAAATTTGACGACCCAAGACTGTGCTCCAAGGCTAAGGAAGACAGTGATAAAGATGGAACATAATGGTGTAATGAAAATGTGGACGTACATTTATTGGCAGTTTTTACATGAATATAGGTTTGTGTCCTTATTTCCAATCTGAATTGTGTCCTTAGCAGTGGAATTTCAGCATATTTATGAAGGCCTTGGATCTCCGGACTTTTCCTCGAAATCGCTACTTTTATGTAAATTTTATCTAATTTTAGGGGAAATTTTACAAATTTACAATTCCTTGCTCGTTTTCAACTGGTAGAGATAGCTTATCCACGATGTGCAGGAACTTTACTGTGTTAAAGATGTTATTTTTATTTTATGCAAAATTATTGTGCATGTTTTTCGAAATTTCAAGTGCTTATTTTCATATTTTAATGCCTAAACATCCGAGTTCTAGTTATGAAAGACAGTATATGTAGGTAGGTAAATCTATTTGTATAAAAGGCTTCCGTCCAAACGTCTCGCGCCCAAATGTCATGGACCTTCATCATCGGAGTTCTTGTTTCAGGTGAGTCTCCTTGCCTCTCACCATCGTGGTGGTTGTTATAGGAGAGTCTCCTTGCTTCTCACGGATCTCAGTTGCTTACTGAAACAAATGTTCGAAATGGTGCCCATCTTCTGGAATACGCATTGCAAGTCTTACATATACAGCGAGTCGCAGTCCTTGCTTCATAGATGGTAATTTGAATGATAAAAAATGATTGCAGAAAATAGTCACCATTTCGAACATTTTCTTATCACTTGTCAACGGTGTTTAGGGATGGGCACGTTCGAACGAGTTTTCTATGAAAGTCGACTCGACTCGAAATAAACATTTTTGAGCTCGACTCGAAACAGACATCTTTGAGCTTGACTATAGAGCTCGACTCGAAAAATTCTCTCCAACTCGACTCGAATTCGGGTCGAGTTTTGAGTCGAGTTGACCCAAAACGAGCCAAATCCTGTGTGTAGTTTCAAGTACATCTTCAAGTATCCTACATAGACAATATAATTATTATCAATGATACTACTACATATTATTATTATTATTATTATTATTATTATTATTATTATTATTATTATTATTATTATTATTATTATTATTATTATTATTATTATTATTATTATTATTATTATTATTATTATTACAACATCGTGTATAAATATGAAAGATAGGCGGTTTGTATTCTAATACTAGAAATTAGTTGCATGCTGACCTCGGTAGTCGTGAAGCTTAGGACGAAAGGACATCGTCCAGAAGGTTCTGGGTTTGAGTTCGAGCCTTCGAGCCTTCGAGCCAAAGCTATAAAGCGCCGGCTAAACATGTTCAAAACTGCTCGGCCCGGGCTTATGCCTATCAACGGCTCGAGCAGCTCGGCTCGCAGCTCATGCACTAACGAAACGAATCGAAAAATAAGCCGAGCCAACAGTTCACCCAACTGAGCCTGCTCAAGCTCTTAACTTGGTTGAACCAAACCAAGGAAATGGCTCATCCCAACCGAGCCGATGGATTACCTCAAGCGAGCTGGCTCTAGACATCGGCTTAGTTCAGCCGAGCCGAACTAAGGTCGTTAAAGAAATCCCTTGTCTTTTATCGAGACGACACTAGATGGGCACTGCTCTCTAATAAGGGCATGATATCAAAACGAGTTAAAACGAGCTGAACAAGCAAGCCATTTATCAAACTCGACTCCACTCGAAACTTGAGTTCATAAATAGTGAGTCGGTTCAAAACTCGTAGTTTGACTCGTGCCCATACCTAACAATGTTTATGCATTTTGATTTTTTGTCGATTACAGCGCCATCTATCACGCAACGAAAAGAATGTTTAATACAAAAAAAAAAAGTATTTTTACGCGGAGAATCGGAAGCTGGAATAAAAACACGGGGTTCCTATTTAAAATGTCAAAGTTGATCCCGTCTCTCCCCCTGTTTGTGGGGGCAGGGGATCGAGTGTGATATCAATGGATGTCCCCCTTCGAGACGAACAACTTTTGTGACAACTTTTTTAAAATCCGATTTGTAGTTTTCCTGATATTCCCAAAAACAGTTTTAAATGCCTCTCACCCGGGATATATATATATATATGAATTGTGTAAGAAATGACACTAATTTTCTGTGAAGGATGAATTGTATAATAAATTAACTGACTTTAAAAGAAGGAGTTTCAAAGTTTTGAACTTTATGTATCTATGTTTGTAGGCATGTCAGCAATTATATCGAGAAATGTTACTCGTATGTTATACATCTTTCACTAATGAATAAGCTACTCTCAAGGAATGTTCTTATTTATAAAATATATGATTCTTTTACAATTAGTTAATTGTTTTAGAAAAGCAAAATACTGTAGCTCGCAATTGAAACGTATTGTTCTAAAATATGTGACAACCATTTAATTTTCAAAAAGGGTGTGTTGCATATACGTATATCGTGACTGCTTAGATGCTGTTTTCCTTAAGAGCCTGCCTTACTAAAAAATAATTCAAAATTTACCATTTTTCTTTTGTGTGGGCCGCGGTGGCTCAGTGGTAGTGTTCACCTCTGGTGTTTGGGGTCCCGGGTTCGATCCCAGCCCCCGCCAAGTGAACTTTGTGGCGGACAAACACCGTGTGCGTGGGTTTTCTCGGGGTTCTCCCAGTTTCTTCATTCCACCGTTTCATTCATTACTCATCATCACCGTCTCCTTTAACCTAACCCGCATAATCGTGGGACGTAAAACTCAAAGATTTTTTTTCTTTTGCTTGTTTATTCATAAGTGAAATGAGAGAATGAAATGCAACTTACCACAATCATAGATAATGTTATTCTACGACACAAAATATGAACCTGAAGAATTTTTAGTGTTGCCATCCATAGAAATTACAATGTTGCCATCCATAGAAATTACGGTGTTGGCATCCATTGAAATTACAGTGTTGCCAGAATAACAAAGTCCCTAAAATCTAAGTTAAGGCAGCGACTAGAGTGACCATCTCAATTGCATTTGGTTATATGTCATGTTGTTTTGGTTTCCTATGAACTATTTTTTAAATAACA
Organism: Thermobia domestica; assembly: GCF_964235325.1. Classification (NCBI taxonomy): domain Eukaryota; kingdom Metazoa; phylum Arthropoda; class Insecta; order Zygentoma; family Lepismatidae; genus Thermobia; species Thermobia domestica. The sequence continues at coordinate 251,441,480 of NC_137463.1, read as the reverse complement.
TTATTATTTAGTTTTACTAACTGTATGTTAAAACTTTTTGTTTTACAAACTAAATACAATAACATCATACTTAACCAAATGCAGTTGAGTTCGTTCCTCTAGCCGGTGCCTTAATTTAGATTTTGTTGTTATTCTGGCAACACTGAAATTTCTATGAATGGTAACACTGAACTTCTTCAGGTTAATATTTCCTGTTGTAGAATGATTTTATCTATGATTGTGGTAAGTTGCATTTCATTATCTCGTTTTACTTATGAAAAACAAGCAAAACAAAATGGAAAATTTTGTATTATTTTTAGTAAGGAAGGCTCTTAACTTTTGCTAGAATATCTTTCACTTTTTCTACGATTTTTCGCTCATTGTGAAGAGCATCTTCGACTTCGAAATTTCGGGAACTAAGGGAGTGAACTATTTCTGGCTGTATGTATCTTGCTCCATAAAGGGTGCAAATTTTTTCACCGTCCTACGACACTTGTATTTTAACATCTTTATTATATCTTTATTTGTATTTGTGGGCAAAAGGTACTTTTAAATTATGCACAAGCTGTTCAAGAAAGGAAAAAGAAGAATATGAAAAGAGATATAGATGTAATTTCTTTTCTGGTTGTTATGCGATTATATTTTGTTATAATAGCGATTCGACGATGTTAGTTTTAGTTGTTATAGCAACGGAAAATAAATAATGTATAACTAAAGATCCATCTCGTGAAATCTATATGTACAATTTTTAAAGAGTCTAAATAATTAACTTGTTTCGTCCTACAATAAAAAGGTAATATGCTGATGCAGTGTGTGAAATGGATTTTAATATATCAGTAGCCTTAGTTATATAAATACACAAACCGAGGATCTTTGAGTTTACGTTATAGTCTTCCCAACATTTGCTTCTTTATCGAAATACAATTTTAGAGTGCAACCCAGTTTTGCGGAAACTCTACTCATCTTCACGGTGTAGTAGCTTTACTTGATTATAAGAATATCAACATAATTTGCATATCAGTTAACAGTCATTTGTCAAATGATGTTAGACCTTACCCGCTGCGAATCATATGTTCTGCTATTCGGAACACTAACACCATCTCTTGTGTAAATGCACACGACTCTTTTAACTACGTGAAATTTTGATGTTTTTTACTAATATAATGAACTATGAGTAAGGAAAGTTTTTACCTATAGTAAAAAGAAATTACAATAATTTGGTAATAAAATGTTACACATTTAATCACCCATATTTCGTAGAGAAATCATTTTATATAAATAGAAAGTTAATGTCCTACGTTTAATTAGCCTATCTAATTACACTACTTGTGCATCGAAAAAGTAGGTTTTAAGAAACTTCAGAGAAAAGAACACCAACTTCAAAATACATTAAAAATTAGAAAATAAAAATCTATTCAACAGAAAAAATATCGAATTCAAAGGGTTTTCACACTTAAAAGTAGAAAATAAAAACTCTAAAAATGAATTCGGCTTCAAAAATAACCCTAAAAAGCACAAAAATAATAAAAGAGCTAAAAACAGACAATATTTAAAATAAGGTACTTAAAAGCACGAAATAAAACTACTATTATCTTACAAAATATTTTCAAGTTATGCTAACCTAAACGTATACAAATACCTTATAAAATTACCGTCGAAGTGTTTTCATAATTTGTCCGCCTTAATATGACTTCAAACATTTTCGTATATAATACAGTAAATGATTTTGTGCTTTTAAACACTTTACTTTTAATATTGTCTGTTTTTAGCGCTTTTTTATGTTTTGCCTTTTAGTGTTGTTTATGAAGCCGACTCATTTATTATTATCATTGTCTAGGTTGTTTTTATTATTTCTGTTTCGTTCTAGCACTTTTATTATTTTTACAATTCAAGATTACTTCTTCAAAATAGTCTCCTTGGACAGACACACAGAGTTGTTTCCATTCTTTGTATCAGTACCGGAAGGCTTCTGCTAGAATAACCTAAAGCTCGTCGGCTATGCTATTCTGGATATTCTTTAAAATACCAAAACGGCGTCCTCTTAAGTAAGTTTTGATAACAGGAATACAAAGATGTTGTAGAGACTAAGATTCGGCGAATAGGAAGACTGAGAAAGCAGGGAACACATTTTACTTCAGAACTTATTTACGATACCACTGTGTTGGCAAGGTGCATTGGCACAACAGATTCAACAAAGCCTGCTTTTGGCAACAGGATGATTTTTTTTCATACAAAGCCGGATTCTTTAGATAGAACCGAGATTTCTATTATTTTGACTTTTTATGACCTTCATGTTCAAGTACAATTTGGTTTCCCTGTAGTAGATTCTAAAAATTGAGAAAGAACGTTTATAACATTCAATACTTGCGACTCCTATGTTCAATGCAGAGTTATCTTTTTTGATTTGTTTTGAAGCTGGCTTTGCATTTGTTTCCACTAAATATAGGTTATGCAACCACTATATACCAAATGTCGTTTCGATTGCACAATCATCTTGTTGGCTTAGAACTGGTAATTGCTGTGAATCTTGGTTTACTGTCATATAAAGGGTATTTCTAAACAGCACTGACAACGTTTCGAATGTAATTCCTGACACGAAGATAAAACAAGAAGCGTAGACCAACCTGGGTGCACTTCCTTTCTGAGTTATAGACTGCCGGAAACATGAAAAAATGAATTTTAAAGGTCCATAGTTCCAAAACTATGTGACTTACCGTAGTCAGATCAAAATTTCACTTGGGAACTAATATGTGCGCTATCCAAAAATACATGTTTCAGAATTCTCAGGTATTCACGAAACAATTTTTATAGACCCAGTTTGGCTAACGAATGTAATTTGAAGTACTCACAAACTACCTCTATAAAAATTGTTGCGGAAGTAACGCAGAATTCTGAAACATGAATATTTGGATAGCGATATATTAGTTCCTAATTAAATGAAGTTTTGACTTACTACGGTAGGTCCCATAATATTGGAGCTATAGACCTTGAAGGTTCTTTTTTTATGTTTTGGGCAGCCTATAACTCGAAAAGGGAACAATTGTGCAACCAGGTTGATCTATAATTTTTATCTTATCTTGGTGTCAGAAGTGACCTCCCAAACGTTGTCTGTGTTGTTTTGAAACACCCTATATGTGACCGGTTGGTAACTTTGTGAAGAGAAAATGATCTTTAATAGGCTTTTAAATACGACTTCAGTTTGAATTAAGTGCTAGTGTATACATAAAAGTTATAACCATTTTTAATTTATTTCCTTATAGGAAACATGGTTCGTTTATCGCTGAAGACTATCCTCTATATTTGGATACTTTCTTTGCTCGAAAAGGTTTCTATGAAGATCTTACCCAATAGTATCAATATGCAGGACACCTCGCAAGACATTTCCTTTCCAGAAATTTTACAAGGACAATGTGTCGTTTTTCTTGATGGAATGTATTCTTGGTTTCACTCTACTAATGTGCATTCTAGTGTATTGATACCCATCTATATAGTGAGTAATTCTTCTTCCAATAAGGAGAATCATTACAAACTACTCGTTCATTCCATGAATCAAAATTGCAATTTATTTGTCATTTCGGCAGCTGATATATGTGCATCCTTTGAAACCTTTTACCACTCTTTCAGAGCAAGTGATCAGAGAAGAAAAAAATCAATCATCATTGTTTCAAGATTAAACGAAATACATTTAAATGAATACATCAACTGCAAATGGATCCGGTTCTTTCCTTTTACATACATATTAATAATTTCTGATAAACAAAATGACAATAGCACGAGAAATATTGTCTTGAAAACTCACACACTCACTGATGAATTAATGCCGCACAACCTTATAGATGTGGATGCGTCTACATTGAAACATGCAAATAATAGAAAACTAGGACTTGACAACTTGGGAGGCTTAATGTTGAAATTAGTCTTCTATGGTACATATCCGTGGACTATAATTCACGGTAATTCATATGACGGGTTAGATTATAGACTTGTATTGTATTTTGTCAGAAAATATAACATTACAACCAAAATTGTCCTTACATCTGAATGGGAAGATGTGTCTACAAACAAAAGCTCAGATTGCCTTTTCGCAAAACTGCATGACTATGAATATCATATAGGAACACCTGCAGGATATCTTACTTTCAGTCGTTACCAACGTTTCGATTATTCAGTCACACATTCCCAATCACATTGTCGATTTCTAACTCCCCCTCCGAGTAGGAAAACAAACATTTGGGCAGTATTTTCTCCTTTCAAGATCATATCATGGATACTTATTGTTACAATGACTATTATAAATTCTGTTATATTAAAAGTATTTTCTTCGCTTCGTTATTTCTTGTTGAAGTTAAAATCTCGATCTTATTACTTCAATTATGATTATTCTTTACTTTATTCTGTGAGCATATGTGTTGGATATTCAGTTCCAAATATGGGTCAACCTGGAGTAAACCATTTAATACTATGGATGTTCATAACTTCAACTCTTTTGATAACAGCTTATAATTCCAATCTTGTATCATATTTAACATTTCCTATATATAATTCGCCCATTGACACAATGGAACAATTACAACAATCTGATCTTAAGTGGGGAAGTGAACATACGTTTTGGCTCAGTACTTTCGGAGAGTCAGGAAATCAAGTTGTTCGTATGATAAACAAAAAACACATAGCAACTAAGGATCCAAAGGAATTAAAACGATTGATACTAGAGAGACAAATCGCAGTCCCTGCTGAATATTTATCTTCTGGATATATTCCCGGCATAGAGTTTCTAGAAAATCGTGAGAAAAGAAAGCTACGTTTCATGCAAGAAAGTGCAGTAATTTTTTATTCAGCAACATTATTTCACAGGAACTCACCACTTGTGGAAACTTTTAACTCGCATATTTCGAATATCTTTGAATCAGGGATAATTATGTTTTGGGGAAGAGAGCTCAATATTTTGCTCCGAGAAGATATTCAAGGTGATAAGGAAGAAGATCTTCGTCCATTAAAGATTCATGATATTTCCGGATCATTTCTTGTACTTATGATTGGATTCACTGCTTCATTAATTGTGTTTGTACTTGAGACAATTTTCATGAAAGCATATTTTTCTTAAGTTAATAAAAATAACACAATTGTATTTTTTCATGTGACGAACATAGAAAACTAACATTGTAATGCAACACCGACGGAAAACTGCTAAGGTTTGTTAGTGGCTGTGTTACATTTTATTCAATTTCAAAACTAAAATAATGACAGCTGTAGTATGCAAGTACATTAAAATGTGACAACTTGGTCAACTGCTTATCTTGACCTAGTTCGTCTTGAACCTGTATTTTTACGTAAGACATTCGTCACTTATTGCTTTTTATAAAGGTAAACAAGAAAGTTCTGTCGCTTTTTGTGGAGGTGATTGTGAATGGATATAAGGCGAAGTTCAGTTGTTTGTGTGGGTATATCTGACAATTCAGTTGTGGCAATTCAGTTACACCGCGAACTTGCGTTAGAACAGAGTGAACATGGGATCTCCACAGAGCGTCGTAAGGAGTGTATACTGTACTAGTTCAAACTGGGATCAGGCACCTCTGCAGCGGGCGGAATATATGCCAGGCCTTTGGTGAGGATGTCGTGACCTCGCAGACAGTGCAACGGTGGTTTAACAAGTTTAAGAACGGTGACGAAACACTCGAAGACGCACCACATGCCGGAAGACCAACACATGTACAAATTGAAGCTCTTCAGGCAGCAATTAAGACGAACAGTGGCCAGACAAGTGAGAAACTGGGACTGCAATTCAGTGTCGAGTGGAGGAACCATTCGACAGCACCTTCATGAACTTGGGAAGCACTACAAGTTGGGTAGATGTGTCCCACATGATTTGACTCAGGGCCAGAAGGCAACGCGATCCTGTGTTTCTTTGCTTTCTCGTCTGAGGAAGGAGCCATTTCTGGACAGGACATTGACATGTGATAAGTAGTAGCTCCTGTACGAAGCTCCACGGCGCTACCATCATTGGTTAGCATCTCACGAACAGATTCCATAACAGCCGAACCAGCATCGCCCCAGAAGAAGTTCCTCCTGTGTGTCTGGTGGACTACTCGCGACATCGTTCATCAGGAACTGCTACAAGCTGGTCAAAGCATTAATGCAACCGTGTAGTGTCAGCAGTTGAACCGTGTTCAAGAAAAATTCAAAACTCTGGAGCCAGCGCTTCTGAATCGCAAAGGGTCCTCCTGTTACAGGACAACGCTAAGTCCTGCGTGACTAGAATGACCCGAATGCCATTTTACGAGTTGGGTGGGAAACACTATGGCATCCGCCATACTCCACATACATTGCATCGTCTTATTATCACCTGTTCCATTCCTTGGACAATTACCTCAGAGGACGCCAGTTCAAATCCCTAGTGGACTTGCAAAATGCACTGGATACCTTCTTCGCTTCAGGGCTCACCAAGGTCTACCGCGATGGGATACATGACTTTCCAGAACTTTGGCAGTTGGTCTTCGATGCTGAAGGGGATTTTTTTTTATCTTTCAGGTATGCCTTAGGTGACGTATCGATGTTCGAAAGTGGTGGGTGAAAAAGCCACAGAACTTTCTTGGTTACTTTTTCAAGTTGGCCAGCTGTCCACCTTGGAAGTTGGCCGCATTAAATCAATGTTTAACCTATGGTGATATTGATAAATTTAGGTGCGAGTCTTGGCCGCGCAAAATACCGCTTTGTTTGTTTTCCTTACTCCGGCATTCAAATATACGAGGCATATAAAGGCAGATATGACTGGAGATAAAGAAGCATAGAATCCCACGACTTGTTCTTGGAGGTTAATCTCCAGAACACTACTCTGATAAAGGGGTGATGAAGGAAGGTGTGAAAAAGAAAAAGCATATACAGGAATTCAGGAAATTATTGTACGTATTTGTTTACAGTGCCAGTTTTGGTAAAATCATTAGCTATATCGGATCCTTTCGTCAGTGGGAAGCATTAGTAATTCCAGAAAATTCTTAAGGTTAAAGCTAACCATTTCAACTGTGAACTATTGGCACCTGATGGCTTTTCGAAAGGTAGCGGATATTTTAAAATATGAGTTCCGTTATGATTTTCTCGAAATATGTTTTGCTCCCAAGGAAATACTTGTAGCTCATTAACAAGAGGTAGTTAACTACCAAATTATAATCTGTATATGTGCCAGAAAGAAGGAAGGAAATACATGTAATAAACATACTGTAGTATTTTTTTTCTACGTAATGCTGTGTATTGTTTTGATTACTCTATATACATTATTTAAAAGTAGCTGCGGTGCCATTGCTTATTAAAATTTTACAATCAAGTAATACTAGAAATCCTATTCCAAAAATACATCAAACACACTTATTTTCTGTAAGTTGGCCACCTGTCTAAGTTGTTTACTTCTCAATGGAATCAGTGGTGGCCAACATAGGTAGGTTTCAATGTAGTAAGTATTTGCAAAAGTTTGAATGTTTTATTTGTAAATAGCATTGTTGTTGTTTTTTTTTGTGCTATTGCATTAGAAATGAAAACTAATCTAATATAAAAAAAAACAATAAACATCTTTCAAGTGAGATAAACTTTACGTGTTAACAAGCCAAAACACTTTACACTACGGAATGTACAAGATTTCAAAACTGTAGATTTTAATAAATATACTATTCAGTACACGTAAACATAAGGTTTTCATATAATTGAGATTTAACAACACGAAAAATAGATTTTACTTCGTCAAGTATGTTACATTACAAGAACGAAAACCATTTATTATTTTCTAAATTGTGAAACAAGTACAACGTATAAAAATAAACAAAAACCATAAGAAATATATTCGAGGAAAATCTAACTGAAACCATTGCAGCATTTCATTCAAGCTAGTTTCCACATAAATTCTATTGTTTTAAATATGTCTTGTAATAATGATTTCCACTGAATTAATATGACCTGTTAGAAATAATTTGTTCTATCAATATTAAGCAAGGTGTTACTCTTACAATTATGAATTTACAAAAGTTTATTACTTATGATACAGCAAATTTTAAAAACGCACTTAATGAATCGGAATATATGGAATTAAAATTTAAATTTCTTTAATTTTGTTAGTAAAGTTATTCACATGTACGATATCTGTTTATAAGATTTTAATAATTGAAATCCTGTTGGTGTTTATCATGGAGTAATATCAAAACACATAGGAATTAGATGTAATCAAGATTTTCTACTCATGTTTACAATTTATGTACAGTCATGTCCAAAATGATTGTAGCATACCTATAAATATGTTGTTGTGGGAATATAATTTGATAAGGATTTCGCCCACCGGGACCAGACAAACGGTATTTCTTATAATGTTAGTATGTGTACAATCGCCAAAGACGTGTATGTGGTACATTTCATTACAAAAGGGCAGGAAATAAGAACAACATACCGAAAAAAAATAACTTTCTTGTCCATTTAGCAACATTTTCGGGGCACAGTGGCTCAGTGGTAGAGCGTTCACCTCCGGTGCTTGGGGTCCCTGGTTCGATCCCAGCTCGCGCCGTGTGGACTTTGTGGTGGACAAACACAGTACTCGTGGGTTTTCTCGGGGTTCTCCCGTTTCCTCCCACTTTATTCATTCCACCATTTCACTCGTCTCTCATCATCATCTCCTTTAGCCTAACCGGCATAACCGTGGGACGTAAAACTTAAAGATTTCATTTCATTTAGCAACATTTTGTTTCACTCATTCTAATTTACGTATTTATAATTCTTTTTCTATGGAATGTACCACAAATATACACTCCTCGATTATACACATACTAATAATATTAAGGTACCCCGCAAAATCATATCAAATTATATTTTCCCAACAAGATAGTTATCGGTATGCGACAATAATTTTTGGCATGAGTGTAAGTAAAAAAAAATATTATTTATCTGATAGTAACATTGTTGTACTGTTGTTACACAGAAACATTCACCTAAATATAGTTTATATGACAGTGTATATATGCAAAGGTTATCTTAACAACATTGTCACATTCATATAAGAATACAAATCGTTAATGCTTCTTTTGCATGTTAATCGCCATAATGTAAAACTTTAATAGATAGAGATAATCTGCCTGTTTCTTTTCTATCGATTCACTGTCTCTAGAGAACACCACCATTCACGACATTCTATCAAAAAAGAAAGTGGATGAAATTTACTAGTACTTCCAGTTTTAATACTGATCTTCATAGACCAAAAGTATAAAATGTATTGATGAAGGATCTTTTGCAATCGATTCAGTGTTCCAAAAATAAGTTCCATCTTCTCTGGTTCCATTTTCTCAAACTGAAGTTGAAGAAAACAACCATTTCCCGTTTCAACCTTGATCAGCATAGAACAGAAACAGAAATACATAACGATAAGCAATCTTTTTTCAACCTTTTAAACGTGTCAAGAGAACATAACATCACCAACCCAAACACTCTACGGAAACCGAAACTGGTTGGAGTTTACTATTACTTTAGCCTTTAGTAGTCATTGACCTGCAGCAAAAATGATCAGAGATTTCGAGTAATAGTTTTCCCTTACATGTATATGAAGATCTTGATCTATACCTCTATTATAAATTGGTACTTAAAATGTTAAATGCATCGTTCATAATTGTTCATTTTCTGTTCTTGCCATGAAGTGAGCTTTCATCAAATGCGTAATTTATAAAAGTTCTAGATTACTGTTACATTCCAAGTATTTTGTTTTCTATTTCACAATTCCGGACACAATTATAAGATGAGACACAAACATTTTAAAGTACTTTTATGAAATCTCCATTTTCTTTTCATTATAAAAATCGACTCAGCATATAACGACTCTAATTCATTCGCACCAGTAGGGAGGCGCGGTGGGTCAGTGGTAGAGCGTTCACTAGGGATGGCCGGATCCGGTTCTGGCCGGATCCGAAGATCCGGATCTGGATCCAGATCTCGGATTTCGGATCTGGATCCGGATCTCGGATTTTGGATCTGGATCCGGATCTTGAATCTCTGTTTTGGATTCGGATCTCGGATCTGGGTTCGGATTTCGGATCTGGATCCGGATCTCGGATCTGGATTCGGATCTCGGATCTGGGTTCGAAATTCGGATCTGCATCCGAAATCCGGATCTCAGATCTTGATTCTTATCCAAACCCACATCCCACCCAAATTGTGATAAACTTGAATATCAAAAATTCACCGAAAGTAACTTCACGAAGTCCTGACAGTGAAGAAGAAAACAGAAAATTAAGATGGATATTGACAAGTCTATTTGTCTCCTTCATTCTACACTTAAGATCAAATGCTTGCCTTACTAAAACATAATCTGACTTGACCCGGATGAGAATTCGAATGTCGAATCTAGGTCCACCCGGTTGCAGGACCGAGATGAAACACACACATATTTATATTTGAAACCGGAATACAAAACTCGAATATTTAAAATTCCTCAATACATCTATTTCATTGACAGTTAAGAAAACAAACAGTTAAGACAAGTATTGACTAGTTTTTACGTATATTTATCTTGCTCAGTCTGCTCTAAATATCAAATGTATACCTTACAATTAGATTTAATAATTATTTAGTAAATCACAATATGACCACCGAGAATAAACTATGAATTTTGGTGCCCCTTATCTAGATTTGAAATTTCGGATTCATACATAGAATCAGGCTGAAAAATAAATATTTGAGATCTGGACACCGAAACAAGTGCTAGTACCAAGATCGTAGCCGTTTTACCTAGGTAACGCGAGCGGAAGGCGAGCACTAATTCCGCATGTACCGGTACTTTGGGGAACACGAGAAACTGAAAACAGATAAATATTCTTTTTCAGGGGCAAGTTGCGCTTTAACATGATTTTTCATGAGTGTTGTGTTTAAATACAAAAACTGTAATGGCGACTTGTTTGAAATAAATGCCTTTTCTTTTTTAGCAATAAAGTTAGGTACTTTCACATTGAATAAAAATTAGCAAAGCACATTTCACTGATTAGAACATTCTTATGGAAGCTTTCACACTGAACCGAAGATTTCCTCATGTGGGTATCGGATTGCCACAATTCACCTTGCTGAAAGACGTGGTTTATCAGGAGGTCGGCCAAGATTCTTTTGGACTTAGCCTGTAGACTGCTTCTGGTCTCAATTATTCTCAAATAACAAGACTAACCATATATAAAGTTGGTTCGAAATGATTTAAAATATCACTAATTGACCTTAAGGGGATAATCGCGATTTAAATATTCGTAAATCAGAAGAGATGTAAAAGTTAAGCGTTAACATAAATCCGATAATTCCTAATGCAAAATAATGATAGCAATAAAACTCCTTATGTAACATTTTCAAAGCTAAGATTAACAGTTTTGTTCCTGAAGAGGGTTTATGGCAACATAGAATATTATAAATCCAATTATCATAAGTAGTACCTCTGACAGCCCCGCATTTCACATCACCATCGCCCTTCATCCTGACAAGTGGGCAATTCACTTACCCACAATGACTTTTCAGGCATTCCAGTGACATCAATATCTCAGTTTGGGTTTGGGATCATGCTTCGGTGAACCTTGACTATCACCATCAGCAGCTATTAGAGAATCAGAACTTATTTCTGTATTAGACAATGTGGGTAACTATAGCTTTTCGTCTATAGAAGACAGAGAGCGTGCCTTAGGTGCACGTGGTAATGGGTTCAATTTCCGGAGAGGCACTCAACAATTTCGATGTTGACCCAGCATCCTGAGGACAATTGGGGAGTTATCTTAAGTAAGCGGTAGCGGACTGCAATCTAGAAAGCCGGCATTAGGGACTTCGGGTGTCGATGCGTTGACTACACATCCCCACTTTCAACGTAAGCCCGCTGGTAGGAACCAAAGGACTGTCGTGCCAAGAATTTAGTTTGTTTTAATTATCTTAAATGGCTTCTTTATTATTAAATTTTATCCAATATTTCCTTTTCAACTAGTTTGGGAAACTACTTTTTTCTTTTTAATTCATGTTCATAGTTAGCACAACTAATCACTAAGGAAAAACAATCTTTTCAATAAAATTCACCTCGCGTCTTTCGTAGCTCTAAGTTTAGTTATTTTTAGTTTTCTTTTTTTTTTAAGTTGAAAAGCGCTTTATCATTTTCCCCTCGTTTACCCTATTCTTTTTTCTAGTTTTACCTGTTTCTTTGCACGGACATTGCGCCTATACGCACGTGCTTAGTGTGTTCCTTTACAAAAGCTGGCCATTTTCCTGCCACTATAGAAAATAAGAGTGCACTGTATCAGAGAAATATTAATTGACGTATGTAAGTGAATATATCTGTGACGAAGTCATAATTACTCAGTTTTTGCATCGTACATAGTTTCCTCATCCTTATTAATCTCTTCACCCCCGCTTCCTGAATTCCAGTTCTAGTATTCTTTCTTGATGGGGGACTGATGTCTCATGTAGGCTTATTAACTATAACATTAGCAATAAAGAAAGTACGGTTTAACTTGCACTAATTTTAAAACATTACGTTAATTAAATAATAATAATAATACGGAGCGAGCTCAGGCTACTTGTTAGGATTCTTGCTTCGCAATTGGATAATACCGGGTTCGAATTCGGAGACCAGCCATCCTGACTGAGGATTTTCCAGGGTTGTTCCTCAGTTATACTGGGCAAATGTTAGGTTAGTAAATTGATCTAAGGCTCTGGATACCTTCCTTTCATTCCCTTTCCAATGTTTTCATCTGTTGATTACTACAGTGTAAAATGGCCTCTGAGGATGTATCTGGTAGCTTATAGTAAATAAACAATAACGACGTAATATATCTTCACGAAACGTGTGGGTTAATTTAACTACAGCCTTACAGTCCCAATAGATAGCTAAAGTTTTAATATCAATTTCCTGACTTTTATATACTATTTTCATATTGTTTCAGCTTTCAATTTTCTCATGTATTTTCCCACCGAGAATTGAACCTGAGATCACATGAACAAATGCGAATATGTTAAATATTTTTGAACACTTTAATATACGAAACAAAAAACGCTTCAATGATACGATGCATGGATATGTTTTGGTTACGTTCTGCAATGTATGATTAAAGAAGCCAGGAGGGTAAAGAAAAAATAATAGAAATCTCTTTTATATTTACTCCTTCAACAAACCCTCGACCACAGAAGGACAAGCCATAAGTTAGGTAATAAAGTCATACAACGAACACAACCATATCGTTCTCCTGAAATTCTCGTGTGTATGTTCAAAAATCTACTGTTGTTCCACGCCAACCAGTCTATATTTTTTGTTGTATATACCTTCGAAGTGAAAGATATTCATTATTACATTTGTTGGTGGTTGGACTCGTGAGTCAGAAACTACTATTAATAAAGAGTTTGTTTTGTCTGCTATCCCTGCGATTAGAAGGGCCTTATCTAAAAGATATTTCATTTGTATATGAGAAAAGAAGAAAGTTTATTTTCTAAGAATAAAATAAATATTTTCAATGTAAAGCTAACATTAAGTTTCGAAGAGGAGCTAAACAGAAGAATTTGTTACCATTTACATCAGTTTTCAGACAGTTCACTATACTCTGAAATGGGAAGAAATCAAACTGGGAAACAGTTTACTAAAGAGACTTCGACAGAAAGTGCAACATGTAAATATTGCAAGGTTAAAATAAAATAAAGAACAAAGATAACACAAACGTGTTATGGAAACATTTAAAATCACAGCAACCTACTATATCAGTGAATCCTTTTTAAAAAAAAAAAAAAGTTTTAACGAATTTTAGATATTCAATTTTATCATCACAATTTCAGATGTAGGTTTGGATACGAATCAAGATCTGAGATTCGAATTTCGGATCCAGATCAGAGATCCGAATTTCGGATCCAATTCCGAGATCCGGATCCAGGTCCGAGATCCGAATTTCGGATCCAGATCGCAGATCCGGACCCAGATCCGAAATCCGAATTTCGGATCAAGATCCGAGATTCGGATCTGAGGTTCGAATCCGAGATCCGGATCTGAGATTCGGATCCGAGATACGGATCTGAGATTCGGATGCAAGATCCGGATCTAGATACGGATCCGGCAAGATCCGGATCCGGATCTTACTGGATCCGGGTTATCCGGATCCGAAAATTTTTGGCCATCCCTAGCGTTGACCTATGGTGCATAGGGTCCCTGGTTCTATCCGAGCTTGCGTTGTCTGGACTTTGTGATAGACAAACACCGTGCTCGTGGGTTTTCTCTGGGTTCTCCCGTTTCTTCCCACTTTCTTCATTCCACCATTTCATTCATTTCTCATCATCACCGTCTCCTTTAGCCTAATCGGCATAACCGTGGAACGTAAAACTGAAAAATTTCATTTCATTCCACTCAACAGATTCCTCTGGTCTCCCTAATCAAAGTAACATGAATAATAGCTAGTTCAAGGTAGGCGATAACTATAACCAAAAAATAAAATAAAATAAAATAAAATAAATCATTTCAATGGGTTCAGCCGTTCTCCTGTGATTCGATTACTTTCATTTTTATATAATAGGTTAGCTCAAAATCGACAGCGTCACAAAGTGTCGTATCTCAAAAAAATCGAAAATTGAGATATTTTACTATGTAGTTGCATACACTGACTTCTACAATTTCCCAAAGCGACACATCTGTAATGTGCGTTGTTTTGACGGTGGTGATGACGTCACTGTGTCGTATCTTGAGATGAAGCATATAAACCATTTTCACAAACAGTCGTATCTTGAGTTACGACAGTTTGTGAGCAACAGATCTTTCGCAACTGGACAGATACGCCTATATTCAAAGCAATTTGTTTATATAAACAAAGTGGCCCAAAAGTAGGTATACAGTCCCGTACTGATAAACTCATTGCTTTTTATATCATTTCTTATTGTTATCCATCAGGTAGACTTAGTTTCTTTATCATGTGTTCCTAATGTATTTTTACTTATATCTTAAGCTCGAAACAGCCGAAGCAAATAAATTTATAAGCTAGAATGTTATACTTGATCAATGCGGGGCTGTATACATATATATTTACACGGCATGGGGCGTCCTCAGGTTGCGGATCGGCATGACATGACATTTTTGAGTTTTACGTCCCACGGTTATGTCGGTTAGGCTAAAGGAGACGGTGATTATGAGAAATGAGAAATGAAGAAAGTGGGAGGAAACAGGAGAACTCCAAGGAAACCCACGCACACGCTATTTGTCCACCAGAAAGTTCACTTGGCGGGAGCAGGGTTGGAACCCGCGACCCCATGAACCAGAGGTGAACGCTCTACCACTGAGCCACCGCGGGCCCAGGTTTCGGATCGAGCAGAAGGTCTTTAGATATAGAGGTTAGCTGCGAAGATACTGAATAAGCAGTGGCAGCCAGACAAGGAGTGGCCTTCCAGCTTGGGGGTTTGGGTGAGCCTAACAAACTCATCCTGTAATAGAAAAAAAGACACTTTTTCAGAAACAATCACAGAAGCCTCGGACCAAGACTGATAACTTGGCACGACATCAGCAAAAGAAAATGGATATGAGATTTGGAACATGGAATATTAAATTTTTTTATAGGGAGGCGCGTTAAAATCCGTAATGAATGAGTTGGAGAAATACAGGATGGACCTAGTAGGAGTTCAGGTTGGTTGCTATGATGGGGTATGCGGTGCAAACACGTAAGAACATCAGAAAAATTTCTCTCCGATTCTTTGAATCTAGGCATGGACAAAATGAGGGAGATTCAGTCCACAGTGCTATAAGCACATCTATTAAGCACTGTGGCAACCCTCGCAACTTGAACCGATTGTTAAACTGGCAAGGAAAAAGAACCCATATACCGTTCATTGTACTGACAGAAGCGATGTCTGTCCCAATGTCTTTGTATTCTGTCAGTTAGACGTGACAAAAATGGAGATCCAATCAATCGGACGGAAATGCGCGAAGTGAAAGTGAACAAATACTATCCAAACTGCATTCAGTTTAAGAGAAGTCATTTTGAGGACACTTACATAACTATTTCCCTGAAAAGAACGCAAATTGTATCCACCAGATAGAAGTTCCTACTTTGCATACTTGTCAAAAATTATCGCTCCAGAGAAGTACGAGGACTCGCTTTGATTGATTTTTAACGTCCCTTTCAGCAGCGAGGCTATATGAAACGTGGACCTACTGATTAACGTGGAATCCGAACCACATGAGCTTCCACCGGGAATCGAACCCGGGTCTCCCACGCCTACGAGGACTCGTTATCATTGTGTCCGGGCCCAACTCCAATCATTCGAAACCCTGAACATGTTCAATTTTACAGATACTTACCACATTAGCCATCCTTCTCAAGTGCAATATCAAAGCATGCAATTTGCAAATTACTTTGCAAGATTTTATATTCTGGCAACGACAACTTGATAGCATTATTTTATGTTATGGTTAGTATGCTCTTAATATTGTGTTTCTTGTGTGTTCTCAGGAATTTCGTTTTACCCTCAAGAATCTCAGGAAGCATTTGTTAAATTATTTTGTGTAATAAACACGAAGTTTTTCAATAAAAGTGCAATATATTCCGATTGTTCATCTATTAATGTAGTTCTCAGTATAAAAAAATATGCGTCGTATCTTTCATACAAGAGAGGATTACCATCGTCACAAACTGTCGTATCTTTTTCCCGCCAAATTTTCCACAAGCTTTTACAGGCAAATTCCATAAAACTTTCTCCACTGATTTCTTATGCTTTAAGTTAGAACTTGGTAAATTTTCTCTCCTTTCGGTAAAATAGATTTTGAGTTATGGCTGTTCAGAGTTGTGTGAAAACCTAAAAATCGCTCTCCTGAAAAGTTTAGAAAACTGAGATACGACAGTTTGTGACGCTGTCGACGAATGGCCTTTCATCGCACTGAAAATATAGATTTATGAGAAATGTCTTGATGAATCACTTTTCCCTGGCTTTTAGAATATGTATCCCTGTTGAAATTGTATGGTAAAATAGTCTCGATCTGTACTCAAAAGCTCATTTCAAACGGCGCAGTCGATATGATTAGCCAAAAAATTTAATCACTTCCCCTGAAGACATGTATTTTAGTTTAAACTGAGAAATTCCGTTAGTTTTGTTATTGTCTCGAGACAACCTGTTCGCTAATTGTCTTATCTCTTTCCCACACAAAGAAAAAAATGTATGTGGCGTACGTAAAATCGTATGTTACTTTTGTAAATCCTGTAGTTTTTGGACTTATCATACAGCACACGTGTAACTAAAACGCATGTTTTATAATACTCTCTGTATAAATGTTTCATCTGTACGTACTTTCCGTATGTAACAATGTATGCGGTCAGGATCTAACACAAATGGACATATATATATATATATATATATATATATATATATATATATATATATATATATATATATATATATATATAACATATAGCTGACGGAGATAACATATATATATGTATGTAATATAAGGAAGACTGTTAGATATCAGACATCCTGCAACGACATGATGTAACATGTAAGGGCAGTGCCTGTGTACCATATGGATAATGTAAGCTCCGTACTGATTTCTGTACTAAGCAAGAGGTTTCCGTATATTAGTGCAATATACCGCTGTCCGGAGAATGGATTTTTCTCAGTGCACTGTGGTATAAACTTGAATTAAAGTTTCTTCTCTTGAGATTGCTTCACCCTATTTCTCTCGCTTCCGTGTGATTTCTTCTTGCCATACTTTTTTAAGTTTCTCGTTGGATATATACATGCCTGGCTGATTTCCTCGCCGAAATAGTGTGGTTTCTGTTGAAATTGTACGTTAGAAACAACGGTACATAATAAAAAAGAAAACAAAATATTAACTCTGATAATGAATTCATAATATTGTTTTTGATCATAAACTGCACTGTAAAATACAGAAACTACTTTATAGACACAGTAGGAAACTGTACACATTACCAACAGTCTTTGAACACCTCCAGATGACACATATTCACCCCTTGTAAACACTGTGCTGTCCAGGCATTGCAGAGAAGAAGTGTTTAAAAATATGTCATACTAGATACTGTGTTCGGAGAATGAATGCTTTTGAACACGCGAAACACACTTTTTAAACACCATTTCATCAATTATCGTCCTCAACAACTGTGCTACAACTGTTTCAATGGGGTTTTATACAGTATGTGAACCCCTTGTTCCCCCTTACTGTACATATTTTACACACGAATTGAAATGATACGATCCTAGTTCGAAGAGGATACTAATTGTATGGAAATATCCATGTCAATCGATTCAGTTCTGTGATGTAAACTTCATCTTCATTATAAATTATTAAACAAGTTGATATCAAGGGCGCCCATGTTGTGGTTTCCAAGGGGGGTGGGCAAATATAAGCGACGTTTCAAATATAGTTTCAAATTTTGCTATAACTAATGTAAAAATTGCATTGGGCTTTCGACAATCCCAAGTACGATTTTCTCTAAGGGGAGGTGAGCGCCCCACCTTGGCCCCCCTGATGGGCGCCCTTGATTGATATCTCTTAAATTTATGATGTCTTCAAGATTAGTATATGCATATCTTCCCTCCTGATACACTTTCTTTTGCAAATTTGCAACTTGTTTTAGAGTACTGCTTCATAATGATCCCATTTTTATTTCCTTAGTACTATCACCTAACACTGGTTAACCGCTGTAACACGTAGTACGCGATAAGTAGAAGAAAAGAAAGAAAACAAAAAGAAATAAAGAAAGAAAAGAAAAGAAAGAAAAAAGAAAACAAAAAAGTACAGAGTTGCATCCCAGAAAATGCTACAACAAATAGGGTACAAATAAAGACTACATAAAAATTTTAGGTTTTTCCTCTGTCATAATTCTCAGAACTGCAATTCGGAAATAGAAATACTCGTATATAATTTCAAATGCTTGGTGGAAGATTTAAAAATGTTTAACAATTTACGCAAAGCAAATAGGCACGCACTGACTCCCAGAAAAGAGAGAGACAGGGAGAGAAATGTCAACTCATTCTATGGACTTTCGTGCTACCGTAAGAACAATATTCGATCTTTCATACGTCACTCATATTGTTTTCTCTCTTTCTTTTACTATTTTATTAGATCTAGTTTCAAAATGAACAAAAGTAGCCGCCTGTTAAAATGTTATTTGCGTAACCAAATTACGTTGACAAGTGCAAATACAAACTATTATTCTATATTTGTTGCCTGCATTTTCCAAATAGTATTACGTAATAATACTACAATATCTATCTTACGTTCTGCACATTTATTTCGGGAGGCAAGAATAAACTATTAAGTTCTGAAATCAATAAATTTCTTCGCTCTTCAATCAAATAGGCAGCTACAGTTGAAAAGATCATTGGCTAAGATCGAAGCCGTACTACTAAAGATATGGAAAATGAAGTTTTGAGGAAGAACTAAGCAAGTCGTTTCATGTACGCCAAATTCAATCTAACAGTAAGTTATACGAGTTGTGGTGTACTGCGTAAAAGTGACCTAAGTTTTCTTTATTTTATAATTTACAAGAGACATGGTGGTGTAATGGTAGACCGCTTAACTCTGGTACATAGGGTCCCTAGTTCAATCCCATTTCAAATAAGGTTTCTGGTGAACAATATTGTGTCTGTGGTTTTTCTACGGAGTACTCCTGTTCCCTCCCACATTTTTTCCACCAATTTTTCCATCATCATTAACTCGCCTTAATCGTCCGTCTCCCTTAGCCTAAAGCACAAAATGCGCGATGTTAAATTGAAAGATTTCATCTTAAATTTTAAATTTGCATAGCTATATCCTTTGCACTATTGCTTTTCGCATCAACAGATCCAATGTATTTCAATCAAACTTTTTCTTGTAATACTTAAGTCTGGAGAAATACGCATAGTGCAGCCAAACCCAAACTGTTCGGTAACTCAGTATGATGTGCTTATTCCGCACAAAATTCGAAAACTCCCTTTAGGGGCCGTTTAAAAATTTTTCTAACTCCTGATCCAATTGGCCCAAAAGATCCAATATGTTACAAGCAAAATTTTCTTGTATGTCTTATATCTGCAGAAATGCATATAGTGTAGTCAAATTCAAACTATCTGTTAACTCATTATGATGTGCTTATTCCGTAGAAAATACGAAAACCCGATTTACGGGTCGTTCAAAAATTTTGTGATTCCTGATCCAAAAATGCATCAAAAGGTCCATTATATTTCAATCAAACACTTTTTTGTAGGCCTTATATATGAACAAAAGCACTAGAAGTGCAAAAGGTGCAGCCAATTTCGTCAGCCTCAAAAAGTGTTGAGATGAGGTTGGATGAACCAAGTTCCTTGGCCACTGCCTCTGCAACGAACACTGGAGCTTGGCGCGAGGGGTCGAACATATTCTAATACATTAAGATGCATGTTCCTAGTTTCACGGCCGGGACATTTCAGCCCTAAGTGCGTTTGCACACGGCAACGATAATATCGGTGGAACCACCGATAATGTCGGCGGTGAAATCGACTTCAATGTATTCAAATCGTAGCTTGCACACGCCACCGATATTATCGGCCGATCCTCCGACACGCAGATGCTGTCGGCCAAGCCCCCGATACTGTCGGCGATACCGCCGACACCGATTTTGTCGGGGGCAATGTTTTCTTATGTTTGGATGTACACGCCACCGATAATGTCGGCCGGTCAGCGGGTTAGATGAAGAGAGTGAGTGACAAGGTGCTGTGTATTTTTGTTTCGTTTCTTGTCTTTGGAATTTTGTTGTTTTCATTTTTTTCTATTACAATTGTATAATATTATTATTATTATCTTGTCCTATAAACAACTTCGGAACAGCTTATTATTTTTTTACAGTCTCTGTTTTGGTGTAGCTAATCCCCTTTATTAAATAAATATAAAATGTGGGGAGTCTCAAGAGTACTGGTTTCCCTCTAAATAGCTTTTACCAAATAGAATATAGGAAATTTTGATAACCAATTTCTTGATTATTTTCCACTCCTTTTTTATTTTTGTTCTTTCTCTCTCTCTCTCACACACACACACTCTTTGATGGTATATTTTTTAATCTATTAATGCTTTTAAATTTTAATACATTCTGGAAATTAATTTAAGCGTAATTTTCAAAGTTTGATACACTGTGAACATAAGCATATGGAAAAAATCCTGATTATTATTACTTTCTTTCATTTTCATCAGAATTGTGTGCAAATCTCTTTTCCCGGTTCCACTCAATAAGCAATGATTGAATAGAATATTTGTTGACAAGTCAAAGTAGAATTATTATTATTTTGAAACGAAACCAGCACAATCAAACACTCTTTCCAAAGCTCCAAGGACAAGTTACTCATTTGGCATTTTCTTGATTGTGATCTCAACAATAGGGATGTGACTTCATGCTTCACTTGTTGCAGATTTTTTCTCTCATTTCGAAAACTATCCCAAATCCCCTTTTTAAAAATAATTTGTGAAATGGCAATTGAAAACAAAGACCAAAGCGATGTATCCAAGTTTTCCCTCTCCCCTTTGTACCGGGATCGACCCCCTGATAGAGTTCTGCAGTTTAGCTACAGTGACTGAATGAAAAGATTGTGTATTATAGCATTCGTATCTTTCTAGTGTTGCTTAGATTTTTAGAGATGGCAGGAATTTTTCCATTCGATATTTTAACCCTTATTGAACTTGTGGACTGTAGACCTTGCATATGGGATAAGATAACAGACTCTTTCAAGGACAGAATTGAAAAGCAAAAAGCATGGCGAAAAGTTTATGCAAGCCTTGCCCAGGATTTTGAGTTCATGGACAAAAAGAAACGAGAAACGACAGGTATGTATGCAACAGCGCAAATCTGTCTTCAACATGGGGGGGAGGGCGGTAAGATCGTTCCCATATTATATATATATATATATATATATATATATATATATATATATATATATATATATATATATATATATATATAGCGATGTTCAAACTATTTCTGTAGTCGAGAAACAATGCTGTGGAGGACAGGGCCTAAAATTGATTGGAGTACTCCACACTTTGTGGAACTGTAGGAAAAGAATGTGGAACTATAATTCTTAAAGTGTGGAGTGGTATTAATGTGACTTCCTTACTTTTTTCGGATTATGCATTTAAACGCGTTTAGTGTGTCAAACTAAGTCTTACTGTTTCAATACATTCATTATGCAATGGGTTACTCAATTCCATATAACTGCCAGTATATGACATTAAGCCAGAGTTAATACGTATAGGTGTCTCCTAGATGGCAGGGAAAACCATTGTCAATTTTGAGGTGAAGGAACTTTTTAACTATATTTAGTTTACAAAGTTTTCGGTGCATTCATATAGTTTTAAAATATGCAACTAACTGCACGTTTATCTGTTGTTACAATAGGACATTACATTTTTCCGATATAATGAAATGTGTTGTTTTGTAGATAAAAATTACACGATCGTTTGAATCCGCTATAGAAATGTGTACTACCAGAGATAACATACATCAATAACTGCCAAATATTTAGCCGAAGCACCGTAGACTCTCAACAACCAATCATAACCCAGGAAATATAATCCGTTCGTAAGTTTCATGGGGAAAAAACCTCGCTAGCCGGCCCGGGTTAATTCTTTTATCTATAGATCAGTGTTTGCTGTTTGGTGACGATGCATTGTTGTCTTTGGTAAAGTAATTTCATTACTTTTATTACTTTAGAAACATTAACGAAAATGGAACAGAGGAAGGAAATAAAGAAACAAAAGGTAAGCCAATGTTCCTTTAGTTCGTCTTTATGCCTGCAGACACGACACCTGACACATGGTTCTCATCTACTGATTTACCGGTATTTTGTGCCTACAAGCAGCATAGGGTATTCAATTTTCCATGTTGCTGGGCGTTGGACATTAGGTCTAGCCTCAGTAAAATTATACGGAGATCCCTCCAGGAATTTCTTAGCGTGGGCACCCACCATGGGCGGCGATTAGGGGGGGCAAGAGGGGGCAGTTTCCCCCCACTTTTTGAAGTGAGCCCCTAATTTATATAGTTTCATTTGGAATTGTAAACAGGGTGTCCACACAATTTAGAGAAAAAATCTCTGACTTTTCCCTGACTTTCCATGACGAAAATTTCATATTTCTCTGACCCCTGAATACCTTAAAAATATAGAAAAAAGAAAGAAACCCCAGCCTCCACACTCCCCACAATAGTTGGCCTTGTTCTCTTCCGCTTCTGTTTCTTTCTTTTTCCAATTTTCTTTCCAAAGGAATGTAAATTTACAAACATGTGCATTAGGCCGATGTTGATTAGGCCTACATATTTAAATGTTACACAAAATGTAAAGTTACAAACGAAAGTGTGCAGTATACCCAGTACTTAAGATAGGGGCCGCGGTGGCTCAGGGGTAGAGCGTTCACCTCTGGTGCTTGGGGTCCCGGGTTCGATCTCAGCCCCCGCCAAGTGAAATTTGTGGTGGACAAACACCGTGGGCGTGGGTTTTCTCGGAGTTCTCCCGTTTCCTCCCACTTTCTTCATTCCACCATTTCATTCATTTCTCATAATCACCGCCTCCTTTAGCCTAACCGGCATAAGCGTGGGACGTAAAACTCAAAGATTTCATTTCATTTCACAGTACTTAAGATATGGAAAAAATTACACATTATATGCTTACACATTATAATACCACTTACACAGCATTATAATATTGCCTATAATAATAAACAGTTCATACGTGATTTTACTGATTATTAAAAAAAAACACACACACACACACATTATGTAACACATACTTTTGCTGGTGCAGTTGTTAAATACAACCCATTTAGAAACTTTTTTCCATCCTTTCTCGCATAGTTTTCTTCTCCTTGATCTGAATATCCTTCTTGTTGTCTCCGCAGTTTAATTTTCATCTTTTCTTCCTCCAGCTCCTTTAGTTTTTGCTGAATCTTCCGTTTCTCTCTCCTCTTCTCGTCTCCAGCATTTATTTCTCTTTTCTTTTTCAAATACACCTGATATTGTCTCATTGAACTTCTCACTGAATTTATCATACCTCATGTAATTATTAATCCTGATGATCCACATATTCTCATCACAGAATCATATATGATCCGTTGAGACACCAGAGATTCTTCTTGTAAGTTGTCAACAATGAGAATTTTATTTATTGTGAAACCACTTTCAAAAAATGCGTTTCCGTGAAAGAAGATAAAACGCATTTGATAACTGACCATTCCTAAGACTAAGTAAAAAACTCATCAAATCCAATACGATCTCTGTCATTGGCTATGAATTCATTCGAGTGTTCCTTAAATTCTTCAGTGTGAGCTTTCACTGTGAGCTGGAGATAATATTTCTTCGCGTCCTCAGCCACTTGTCCAGATATCCTCTTGGCACCATGCAATTCTTCTAGAACAGCATCTACCCTTTTGAGCAAATATGCCAGGGTGCAGTTGGACGTGTTTCTCGCAAAAAAATAGTTTCAACAACTATACCAGAGAACACTGACTCCCTCAATATCATCATTGAGAACACCACATTTTGCATCCAGTAACAGTAAAGAAATCAACCCTTTTTTTTAAATCCAGTAATTGAACAATGGATCTAAATCGATTTTTCCCTGACTTTCCCTAACCAATCTGCCATCTCCCTCACTTCACCTGATACATTTTTAGTTCTTGATCTTTCCCTGACTTTCACTTATTTTCCAGAATGTGGACACACTGGTAAAGGTTTTGTATGTATTACTGTTTCATAGAAAAAATGGTGGCATATGATGTTTGCCGTTGCATGAGTACGTATTGGTTATTTGTCTTCCCGTGGAGTTAAGAAAGCTACAGGAATTGCGTTTTAATTGCAATTCAAAGCAATTAATATTGCAATCGCATATTTCTTTATATGTCTTAGCATATGTTTGCACTACTTCATGGCATGTGTGAAACTAAAAGTATAAGTTGTTCATTAATTCCCAGTTTCAATATAACTTCTGCAAAACAAGCGTCATTATTCATTACTATGATTAATACACCGTATTATCCCTTCTATTCATTTGTTTTGCAAATTTATTAAACAATCTGATCACACACTTTTCCAGACAGAATTTTAAGATGTTCATGAGCAAGAACTCAAATCTCTTCTTACACTTTCGTTGTTTTAGAGGATAAATGACTAGTACCTACCTGTATTGCTCTTATGTATTTACTTAATAAAATAGAAATACGATATACGGTATTTTAAGTGAAAAAAGATAGTACCGGTATCCTATTAGTTATACAACCTTTCATCAAACAGTGTTAGAAACAACCAGGAAATCTAACATTGATATACTTAGGTACAATTGTTCACATCATGTCTTGCCCCCCCTTTCAACGTCCAACAGGCCGCCACTGGCACCCACTACTGACTAAATATTACCCGGTTTTGAGAAAT
This sequence comes from Thermobia domestica, assembly GCF_964235325.1. NCBI lineage: Eukaryota > Metazoa > Arthropoda > Insecta > Zygentoma > Lepismatidae > Thermobia > Thermobia domestica. Next base: position 251,416,128 of record NC_137463.1, on the reverse strand, counting down.
CGCGCTCACAGTCAGCAGTACAGTAGGCAGTAGCCTATAACGCAGTAAATTTGAGCCAAGTTGGGCATGTTGGCGCAAAGAGTACATGGTTTTGTCAGTGGAGAAGTACTTCACTAACTCGGAGTATTTTTTAAAATTCTTTTTACGTATTTACGCGGCAATTTTAAGTGCGGGTAAGGTGCGGGGCAGAATTTAAGTGGGGGGCTGCGTCCCGGCGATGTTAAGTGCGGAAAACGACGCCTCATGTGAAGGGATCCCTGAAAATAGGTACGCCTACTAATATAAGAAACGTAACATCTGTTTCTGTTTCTTCGTCATTACTTTCCATCGTCTTGTGTATGCTGCAGTGATAATGGGGAGTAAGTAGAATGCTGTAGACTAGTACCCCCGTATCGCTTTTATGAACCTATAATACATACATACACACACACAGGTCAGCGTGCACCGACTTGCGGGCCAAGTGCCTGTACACACACCTCGCACACACCTCCGAAATGACTTGCGGGGACCATCTGAAAAGCAAACGTTTTTACTAAACTGGAGGGTTAACAGTAGAGTCAAATCCTTAGATAGTGCATTTATGAGTTAAGCTACGTCATTCTTGAAGTGTGAAGTACCTATAATGATAAGAAATCACTTAACACACGAAAAGTCCCCGAAAGTAGGTGGCCCGTAAGTCAAATAGCAGATACTGTATGTATTTACCGACTTACGGGCCGACCTCATAAGTGATTGTTTTTACATATTTAAAGTGTGTGTTTAAATAAGCTCCTCCCACATTTGTGACGTGGTAACTCTTCTGCCCTCCCATTGCTTGTTTTGCTTTCTGAAAGGTTCTGAGAGGACTTTTCCCATATTAGATTCGGCGGTGCGGTTAATCGATGTCCTGCCGAATGGAATTCTATTCTTCTTTACAGTTTTCCTCTCTTTTCTGTGGAAATTGACAATAGATCGGTATACATATCATGGTTATAAATATAATTTTAGTGAATATGAAGAATTTATTAATGTATTATGGCTAAAGATAGCGTCTTGAAAAAATAACCTTCCATTGTCTTCAGACCCTATATGTTGTACTTCCTACACACTTCTTTTTCTTAAATTATACATTACCTGATTGATTGCTTGAATTAGAGTTTAGCGTTCCTTTCAACACCGAGATTATTTAAGACCTGGAACTAAAGCTTAATATGAAATCTAAACCACATGAGATCCCACCGTTCTGTAGTAAATATAGAACTTGAGCATAGCTTTATGGTTATAAACATAAGTAACTTTCAATTTTGCAAATTTCGATTGTTAATGTTCTAAAATCATGCTCCTTATTAGATTGGTTTATTTTTGTCTATACTCTTTTTCAGCAGCGAGTCTATTTAGAATAGGACCTACAGTTTAACGTAGAATTTGAACTACTGGATTTCGTATGACTCTCTCTCACTGAAAATCAAACCACACTTTAAGCAAACAATAACACGCACTTTAGCTACACAAGGAGCACCGCTTATTTCGGAACAGTTCTCCCGGAGAGGGCTGAATTACAAGTGCATGGGAATGAAAGCAGTTACGTAAAAAAAAAAAAAAAGTAACCCTCGCTAAGCATTGTCGGAAATATGGTCCGAGGGAAAGAATTTCTTAGCTCCGGAGGAATGTTTTCCTTCGGGCCACTCCCTGAAATCTCACTGGGGAGGAGGGTTTGTACTTTTATTCATTTCGGAAAATTACATTTCTAATTTTATACTTCACAGTTGCGCTCCTTAGCAGGGCCGTACTGCAACCCAGGGTCCCACCGGGAAAGTACTTTCTAGGGGACCCACTTACATGTATGTACTGCTCCTTCCCCCGACAATAAAAGAAGTCCGGGAATGTCACTCGGATCAAGTACACTAAAAAGTCTCAAAATGCAGATTAAACAATTTCTCCCCTGACACTGACGTAATGCCCAATCCTCCATTCTTCTCTTGCAACTGTACAATCATCTGCACAGGCTCGATTACTTCATATTTCCCCCTAAAATAATAATGCCGCACTTGTGGCATAAACCTTTTATAGGCGCCCGTGGTGCATATACAAATACATATATGAAACATCAGACGTAATTTATACTTTATACAAATGCGATACTTCTCCATTATCCTGTACTAACAGCAGAATCGTAGCTAGGGGGTGGGCGAGCGAAGCCGTAACCCCGGGCCCTGATAGCAAGAGGGTGCCGAACGAACAAGAAGAAAGAAAAATGGTTGGAAATGAAAAAGTATTGACGCCCTATTAACTCAATATTGTGGGATTTCAAAGGATAGATGCTTTTTTTTAATCTTCTTCGCTTTTCTCGCAACGCAAACGTTTCAAGAAGTCGCAACAAACTTTTATTTATTACTTAAAGAAAGTTACTATATATAATTTGTAATTGACGATGTGATATAGACGTCCGGAAGCTGCTGTTTGTGCGAGAATATTAGTTGAGTTGAGTTGAATTTCAGTTTAGCGTCCCGTTCAGCAGCGAGGCTATGTGAGACGTGGACCTACTGATTAACGTGGAATCCGAACCACATGAGCTCCCGCCGAGCGAGAATATTAGAAATGAAGGTAAACAAGGGGGGGGGGATAACAACCTTTTCGAACTTGAAGCTACTGTAGAATAGGGACTTATGGAGTCAGAACTTAACCCAACGCATTCCGTTTTTTTTTTTTTTTTCAAAGACTGGTCACTACCATTGATCTTTTTTTATTCCATTGGCATGAAATGCTTCCAATTTGAAGGAATCTATTGTGATGATTTCAACATCAACTGCTTGTATCGCCAACTACATACTTACAATCATATACACGTATTATATATATATATATATATATATATATATATATATATATATATATATATATATATATATATATATATATATATATATATTAACATATGTGTGTCTATGTTAGTATTTTCAACATGTTAAGTAATAATAAGTAGCCTTAAATTCAGAACTTTCAAGCAATTGCTATAATTTCAAACATATGTAGTAACCAAACTACGTTTGGATTTTAAAAAGATACATTATACATATTCTTCATCTCCATGATCAATATTGAGAAATTCGCAAAGAAGGCTCCTTCTGAATTTCTGTTACGTTTCACAAAATATTTTTTACCGTAAAAGAATCGAAATTTAAAATGCTATATTTGTGTCGTTACATACAGATTAAAATTTGAAAAGTTTACAATTATTACTGGAAATTAATGCTGTCCCCCATTTCGAACATTTTAAAAGCACATAGTTTCTAATGCATTGAAATTTCATTTATTATCGATAGTATGAAACGTTGTAAATAGTTGTAAATTTCTATAGCTGTGCTCCAGTTGGATTTGCATACAACAAAAGGTAGTTTTTTTCGAGTTTAACGAAACTAATATAAGCCTCTGTAAAAAGGAAACTCTTATTTGTAAAAGAACACTAATGATCGCTTTTGGCTGTTGTGATGGTCTATCCAAGCAGCTTGATAAAAATTTATCGTAGCATAACGACAGAAGCTGCTTCTCTCTTATATATATATATATACCGGTATATATATATATACAAGGGCGGATCTAAGGGGGGATACGGGGCTATAGCCCCCCCCCTTGACGCTCAGGTTTACACTGGATAAAATGGGCTTCAATTCAGCTTTACACTGGATAAAACGGCAAATTATGGTTTAGCCCCTCCCTTGATTATATCCTGGATCCGCCACTGTATATATATATATATATATATATATATATATATATATATATATATATATATATATAAAGCTTGGTGAGGTGAGTGTGGGGGAGGAGAGAGCCGAATTCTACTTCGTCTCGGGCGAAGAAATTTCTAGCTACTGCTCTGATTGTCAGCAATTCAAGTTATGTCATTATTTGAGATTTCAATTTAGGTTAATACTTCAATATTAGCAAAAGTATCAAGCAGAGTGAGAAATCAGGACTCTTTCAAGTTTTGAATTACGAAAAATGTGAAAGCTGTTTCCGCAACATCATGGGCTGGCAACGCTGGTCTCGGATTAGCTGATTGTATTGCCGGTACTCAACGTGTGTCTTTTTGTTCATATACCGCTAATTACAGTACGAGGCGGAGGACCCACTAAAAAATTCACCGTCCAGGATCCACAAGAAAATTTTTCGGTTTCCCTCTTCGTAGGCCATACTCCTTAGACTACAGAAAACGGATTAATCCATGAAAATGAATGGCTATTAAGTAATTGTTAAAATCAGAATGTGGGAGGAAAGGGGAGAACCCCGGGAAAACCACGGACACAATGTTGTCCAGCACAAACATGCGTGGCTGGGGATCAAACAGGGCCCCTCGCACTAGATGTGAGCGTTCTGCCTCTGAGCCAACGTGCCCTCTCTTTATTATATTAGAGAATTTATACATTTGCTAGGTCTAATTGCCGAAGTAATTGCTTTGACAACGCTAAGAATTTTGAAACTGGTTCAGAAGTACAGAGTTGGTTCAGAAGTAGAGTGAAACCTCTCTAAAGCGGATAGCCGAGGGGAATCAAAAATTGTCCACTATAGAGAGGTGTCCGCCTTAAAGAGGTTTCAGTATTTTCATACGTCAATTAGTAAACAAGGTAATATGCAATTAGAAAAAAATATTTTTGCATGAATCATGTATTTACGAATATTACAGAAATGTTACTGTACCTGCATTATTCTCCGTCATCCAATACTCAATGTTCGAGGCACAATATGGTAATAAGATGTCATAGTTCTCTGCACTTTACACTTATCACTACTTCCTACGTTTTCAATATGTCGCTTTAATTTGTGGGTTAATTGCAGTCCAGAAGTGTTCCTTTTGAGACAATATGCATACCTCCGAGCAAAAAGCACTAAATTTTTATTCTGGTTGGTTAGAGATTCCAGCGGGACACTAGCATAACGTCTCATCCCAAATATCGGGCATCTGTGAATCATTTTTCTGTCTAAAACAGCTTGAGTAGGTGAGGATGCAAGCAAAGGACATAAGAGTGTTGTTAAATAGAGACGCTTAGTCTGGGTTGCTGAACAGACAGTTGAAGGAGCAAAATGTTGTCTCAATGCTTCCTTGGTGACACATGTATGAATTACTAAAAATATATTTTTAGTACACTTTTCAACTTGCTTCTAGAGAAAGTGTCCGTAATACGGAGGTAAATAATACCTATAAAAGACAGAAAAGACTGTCCGTGTCCGTACTAGAGAGTGTCCGCTTTGGAGAGGTTTGCCAATATGTTTTTTTCCTATTACAATGTTTGGGGATTACAAAATATGTCCGTTACGGGAGATGTCCGCTTTATAGAGGTATCTGTTAATAGAGGTTTCACTGTATAAACTACTATTTCCATTCATTGACAGCTTTTAGCAATCCTTGATGAGGTTACACACTATGCAGTTGTCCCATTCTGTTCTCGCAAAAATTGTTTTATTAGCAATTAGAAAATTTTCTTTTGAAGTAATTCAATTCTGCCAGTAAAACTTCATTCTTTTTTTGACCTGAATACTTACAGCCTGTATCCTAATTACCTTATAAGGTTTACCATATCCACCTAGATCCTACTCCGGTATCTAGTAAATATAACCCTTATCCGACATAACGTAAACTACTACATATGAAATTAATGATTTTAGTTGAACGTCCGACGGTTATGCTTTTTATGCTAAGTGAAAAATGTGAAATTACTATTTTGTGTTCTCCCACCGGGAATCGAACCTGGGACCACATACATGTAAATATTACGTTCTTCCTTCTTGGTAAGATCATAAATTGTATCATCCGTACAATAGTTCACTTTAGAAAAACGAGATGGTAGATGAAAAATAAACAAAGTGCACCATTCTCCTTTAATCGCATGTAATTATCACGTACTCGTATATATTCAATGAAAAACTGGCCAAAATGTAAGTTATAACAATCAAACTTTTATTTTCCATTAGAAGTACGATGGTATTTATATAAGAGTTTGAGGATAATGTTTGTTCCATACAATTATTCCAACAAAGTTAACCTAAACTCTTTCATCATTGGTTTATTCAGAGTAAATATATATGTTCTCATTTATGGAAAATTTATGAAAGCACTTACTCTAATACTATTTTCGCAGAGCAAACTTTCGAGTGAGAATTACCATGTATAATAACATTGTATACCATGAGAAAATTATCACAAATGAAAATATTGTAACAATATAGTTATTAAATTAGATAAGAAAATGAAAGTATTCTCCCTTATAAATTTGGTTTACTCACTACTATAACAATTGGATATTAATATTTTTTTTTCGAGAAAAAAAAAAGTAATTGTCTAATGCAAGAATGAGCCATACAGGAATGTCGTCACATAAAATTTACAAATAGACCAATTTTGTAATACAATTAGTCGCAAGTCAGTTTCAATGTATGTATACTGAAACTCAAATTTACTTTTCCAATAAATAAAAAATGTAACATATTTTAAACTCTGCATACGAGAGGAAGTTTAATTTTATTATATTTGTTTCAGTTACTATCAATTCAGTGTTAGGTAGGCCCGTAGCCAGAACAATAATACAGGGGGACTCATTCGTGGCTAAGCGGTTAGCGTACGCGCCTTTAGCGTGGCAGACCTGAGTTCGATTCCCGGTGATAGCTCATGTAGTTCGGATTCTACGTTAATCATTACGTTCATGTCTCATATAGTCCCATTGCTGAACGGGACCTTAAACTCAAAATCAACTCAACTCAATAAGACAAAGGAAGGAGATAATTGGGTGAGGGTAATTGGGTTATAATACAATATAGCCTTTGTTTCATGGATGTTGAAAAATAGTTGGTCTATGAAATAAACCTGCACAATTTAATGGAGTAGCAAAGTTCATCCAGGATGGGTTTAAGCTTGCAAGTTCACGTAACTCCAGGTGTTTGTATATATAATTTAATGTATTGGTCAAAGCCCCTTTACATACGCCACTACCACAATTATATCATCAAATAACACGAAAACAGGTGAAATATTACTTTATTACTATAAAAAAATTGTTCTTTTTGTTCTTAAATCTTATTATTCTTAGAAATTCGAGGGATCTTTTGCTGAATAAGCATTACCAGAATCGTTGAATGTTACATGAAAATTGATTTTGTACAATTTTGGTTATCGAAACGTACGATTCCTGAAGCTCGTGAGTTTGAGACTGATGCTTATAAGAGTTCCAGCTCCATGTTTGAGCGCGAGGTCAAGCGAACATAAGCCCCATTGTAGTTGACAAGTCAGAGCCCGATTAATGTAGCTAGCTTAAACGCCGTTGAAAGTAGAAAGAAAGCACGAGCCCTATTAACCGTTGCTAGCGCGAACAACTATGATGCAAACTAACGCATCCACATGTCTTTCTAGTTTCATTATCGGTCTCTCTCTCTCTTTTTTTTTTTTTTTTTTTTTTTTTTGTATAACTTCTATGTTATTTGTGACCGACTTTCAGCAAACAAGAACCAGTATGTTGCAAGGATTTAGTGTGACATCTTCCCTTAATGAACTGTCGGGGGTAGAGCCACTCCTCTGGTGCATAAGGTCCTTGCTTCGATCCCAACTCGCGTTAAGTAAACTTAGTAGTGGATAAACACCGTGTGCATGAGTTTTCTCGGAGTTCTCCCGTTTCCTCTCACTTTCTTCCTTCCACCATTTCATTCATTTCTCACCATCATCGTCTCCTTTAGCCTAACCGGGTTAAACGAGTGACGTAAAACTTAAAGATTTCATTTCATTTCATTTAACGAATTGTTAACTCTTTATATCAACTGATGTGTAAAACTTAAGGATGAAAGTAAGTGTCGCATGCTCCGTCACTTTCAAGTGGCGTATGTCTGTGAAACTTGAACCATGCATAGGAAGTATACATCAATACATTTATTTAATCAAATTAAAATTTTAAAAATTGAGGGTTTTAATCTAAATTTAAAAAAAAAAACATATTAGAGATTTCTACTGAATCACTCGTCTCATGACTCCAACATGTGTCTTCCCCCCCCCCCCCCAAGAAAAGGTGTTTTCGATGTGTGACCATCTGTTTGTTTATTTGTTCGAGGCAGAAGCTTATAGACCACACTATTTAATGCACCGAAACCAAACTTCGAACTTCTGGATAATTCTTCAGTCCCTGGGTTTGTATTTTTTTTAATACACCCTAAGATTAGGAAGATTTACTGGTGACAATATTATTCGTATTACTGAAGTGAATGTTTTCTTAAAGAGCATTAAGATTGCGAGATTTTATGAATAGGTTTTACATATAGGAATTAGTTTGTATTTTAGTTGGTTGTATAGAAATTTAGCATTCTTTGCAAAATGAAGAGTACATGAGGCGTGAACCAACAATTTAATGCAGGATTTAAACTATATGATGTCCACGAAGAACGCGACCTGAGTTCCTCTATATAAAATGGTAACGCTTAAGTGCAACAGAAATCGTGCTACAATTGAGTTATATTCCTAAATTGAGTTTTATACTTTCATTTAAAAATTAGTAAATCACTGGAACTTTCTTTAAATTCACTACCTATGCAAACGACAGGCAAAAGTTAAAATTTCGAAATGAATTCGTTAAGTTTTACCTCCCACTTTTATGTCATGTGGGGGTGTGGTGGTGATGAGAACGAATAAATTGGTGGAATAAATGAAGTGGTTCGAAACAGGAAAATCCCTGAGAAAACACACACACATAGTGTTTGTCCATCATGGCGCGAGGTTGGATCGAACCAGAGTCCCGACGCACCAGAGGTGAACGCTCTATTACTGCACCACCGTAGTACCTTAACATTTTGAGTCATTGCTTTAAGAAGTGTTGCAATAGGATGACTTGATTCTAATATTTCGCTTAGTTAGTTTAAGAATTGTCCTTCTACGAGTCCAAAAAAGAGAAATGATCAACAAAAGTAGAGAGCACGAGACTCAATGAGAATACTGAGATCGAGAGTGTACAAATTATTTTAAGGATAGCGAGCATGAGTCCAAAGAGTCCGGCAAATATTTCCATTTCTCATTCCAAAAGTATTATTATTATTAATAGTAATAAAATTTAATTTCCGGAAATTGTCATATTATGGAATTTCGCATACTTCCTTAGTTACATGATTGCAATTTTTATCTTAAAAGAAATTAATGATTTTCATGATTTGGTGAGAGTTCCTTTGGACACACAAAAAAGTGATTTAACTACTTGACACAAGGAGGGGGAAAAAGCTGAAGGTTCTTTGTTATAAATTCAAAATATCTTTAGAGCCCCCCTCCCCCGTGGCTAAACTTTTAGTGTATCCGAGCCTTTGGAGTGGGAGACCGGGTTTGATTGCCGACGGGATTCCATGTTGTTCATATCTCACGTTATGTTGTACAGTCTACGAGCCATACTACTGACGACTGTTGCACGGAGGTATCTATATAGAGAATTTCTCTTCAAAACTTGTTCCCTATATGCCTAAGGATAGTTTTTAGCTTGGGTACGCGTTTCTGGTATGGGGAAGTTTCTCCCAAAATGCCCGCCGATATGGCGGCCAGCTAATGTTTAATGTTGGTGAAAAATAAGCCATATCTCCGAAACTATTGCTTTTAGCTCAAAATTCCAAAAGACTAAAATTAATCAGTACATATTTTTGGATAATGTGCAGTTTTAAAAGAAAAAATAGTTTTAAAGATTATGAAAAGCTTTATTAATGAAAACACTGCATTCTTTGCAACATTACTAAGATAAAATATACATTTTGATAACTTACACAATCTTAAGCATAGGAATGATTATAATTAGGCCTATTAAAAACTAGAAGCAGTAAATGGTTATTAATGAGGTCTAATCTCTATATATAATATAACGGAGACTAATTCCAATCATTGTGGCAATTTGAAAGTTCACAAGCACAGAATCTGGAACACGCTATTAAATTCTTCTGACAAGTAGAAATGTGAGGGAAGTCAGGAGGAAGGTGTTGTGTGGTAATTTTGAGAAATACATACTATTTCAAATTCCGCATATCCGTATTCAATAAGATTATGTATATCGCGTAGATCTGTTAACAGACTGTACCATCAGTTAGCTCGTAAATATGCCCTCTGGATATGTAACGCTGTACTAGATGATAATGGTGGAAACTTTGTGAAGTAGGTATACAGTTTACAATCGATGGTATTTTATGACTGTTAAGTCATCCATTTTCCTAAAGTCTTTAGACAACATCCTTGTCAAAAACTTTTTGTAGCATTTTCAGTTATTGAGCTTGGTAGTTCATCTTTTCCGAAGTCTTTAATCAAGTATGAGTAGTCTTCTGCCAGCTTTAAAGCTGTTTGTTTTGTAGCAAAATTTGCTGGTCACATCCACTCAGAGAACGCATCAGGGCTGTATCCACGGGTAGGGGGGCAGGCCCGCCCCCTAAATTTTTGCTTGCCCCCTAAACTTTTCATAGTAGGCTTACAAATGAACTATAATAAGTGATGAACTATAATATGGTTGGGTCGCCCCCCCTAACTTCTACCAGCCTCCCCCTACATTTTTGGGCTGGCTACCGGCCTGGAACGAATCGCAAGAAGTACTTCAATAACTTGTATTGAAACAGTTTGACATAAATCGTATACTGGGATATACTTTGTAGATTGTCGTCTCCCAGAAAAGGTCCGAAATGCATTTACCCCATTCGGTTGAAACTCTTTATGAAAGTAATAAACAGCACAAACAAACACATCTGTGTCTAATATTGCTATTAACACACTCTCAACCAATGCTGTAGTCCTAAAATTTTCATAGGGTATACGCTGTTTTGTGATCATCTATGATTGTCGTAAAGGACATAGAAGTCATTTTTAATAAACAATGTACAACCCATGAATTAATTAATTGAATTTAAATAAAAAGGATATTTACTATTATATAATCTAAAAGCATTTCATACTGTTTACTTGATGGCATTCTTTACTTAAATTACACCATTAATGACATAAAAGCGTGTAGGTATGGAGAAGGAAACAACTCACTTAAAGAAGGAACAGAAAAATTAAGCCCGATGTGCCAGAAGTAAGAAAATTTTCCCAAAATTTAACTCTATAAAATCATTGTCATTTTTTCTTCAAATAATAGGTTCTGTATTGCTCAAAGTTACGTATTAACATTAGCATGATATTGAAAATATTCATACCTTAGTTTTAAAATATCAAACAAGTTTGGTTCCCTTTAGCAGAGAACAAGGTTTTAAGCAGTTGAAATATCAGAACCATCGACCTTCAAAACGCTAGGATATCGACTCAGAAAAAAAAAAAAAAAAAAAACTCCACTTTGCATCGATCTATCCCCATAGCCTAAAACTTACAATTTTGTGCTTTGGTCTGGTAATATAGTCACTTTATCATTGGAATAATGGCCTGATTAAGTAAATAAAATTAAATGAAACAAAAGTAGAAAGTATTATATGCTTTGAAGCAGAAGGTAAACTCTAATGACTAAGATTAATCAGAGGGTGTACGGCGTGAACCGTCGTGTATCCTCGACTACAGCCCTGCTCTCAACGATACCTGCAATATGATTTATGTGTATCGGCTTCTAGAAGGGTACTACACTGAAATGTTCTTCTATCGCATTGTTTTCTTCTAATTTGTGAACTCTCCATCCATACCACTAAAATAAACTGTCTGTCCTTTTATTGAATAAAATATTCTACAGAACTGTTGAAATTGTGTTTTGGTTTGAATTGAAGCACAAAATGCATTCATGTCTTCAGGCAAAGGTATAACACTGATTGAAATTGTTATGTTAATTGGGTCCTTTTTAATTCGTCTCAATCATTTTGCAGCCTTTATACTATCATTTTTGTAAATACAAAATACAATATCATCCCTTTTGGATGATTTTAGAGGTAAATTATCTTCTTTAGCATACTCTCAGAGAAATTGCCAAAGCTTTTCATGGAATTTTCAGCAGTAGCAGCTATGCAGCGAGCATGAACCATAAAATCAAATACTATGTAGGATGTGTTTGGATGACATCGGAATGTGGTTTTTATTTTTATTACAAGCTCTTTTACTAAGTTTAATTCTGATTTGTTTAATTTTATCAGATTGCCATTTTTGGCCATGAAGAATGACGCTTGTGTTAGCTCAAATGTTAAAAGTTTATTAATTGAGAGCCACGATATCTTGAAATATTTTTTTTTCTCAGCATTAGATGTTTTCACTTTCATATCAATAATTTTTGACTTTTCTTTACTTTGGCTGGTCGGCCATATTAAAAGAAACCTCCCCATACCAGAAATGCGTAGCCAAGCTAAAAACTATTCTTAGGCAGACAGGAAACAAGTTTTGAAGAGAAGTTCTCTATACACTTCCGTGCAACAGTCGTCAATAGTATGGCTCCTGCACTAGTAGGTAAACGTCTCACACAGATTTATTGCTTCAAGGGACGTTAAACTCAACATCAAATCAAATGAAAATCAAAATATCTATCGATTTTCATGAAACTTGAAGAATACTCTTTTTACGGGTATAATAAAATATTAGTAGATTTCAGTTGTGAGAAAAAATCAAGAGAGCATCAAATGCATCTTGGAACACTAACTGTTTTCATGAAGTTAAATGAAATTCCATATTCAGTCCTACCTCAACACGGAAAACCCACGTTCTTTCCCAGTTCGAGTTCATGTCGTTCGAATTCCAAGTTGAACTCTAGTTCCACATCTCATATAATCTCGATGCTCAAAATAGATTTAAACTCAATCCAAACCGAAAATCGAAGTCAACTTCGTATTCACTGATTCCTGAAAATGTTAAACCTTGCATACTTCGTTCCTGTAGTGTCCCCAGGAAACGGTATATTGAAGCAGCACTAAAAACGTGATCCAAAATCCTATACTCGTTGATAAGTTGCCATGATTATTTGGTTTCTACTTTTATTCAAAACGAAGACAAGTATTTTACAACAGTTCATAATGGAAGCATTTGTCGGAAATGAAAATGAAAGACTTAAGTTTTACATCCTACGTTTATGCAGATTAGGCTAAAGGAGACAGTGATAATAAAAAATGAATAAAAATGGTGAAATGAAGAAAGTGGGAGTTAACAGGTGAACCCTGAGAACCCCCCCCCCATACTCACTGTGTTTGTTCACCACAAAGTTCACTTGGCACGAGCTGGGATCGAGCCACCAACCCCATGTACCACAGGTGAAGGCTCTACCACCGAGCCATCACGGCTCTTACGTGTCGAAATTGAAGAAATGAAATGAAATCTTTAAGTTTTACGTCCCACGTTATGCCGGTTAGACTAAAGGAGACGGTGATTATGAGAAATGGGTGAAATGGTGGAATGAAGAAAGTGGGAGGAAACGGGAGAACCCCGAGAAAACCCACGAGCACGGTGTTTGTCCACCACAAAGTCCACACGCCGTGAGCTGGGGTGTCGGAATTGAGAAAACATTTTAATATTGATGTTATCTTCCACTACCGGATTCCTGAAGAATTTGTGTAATTATTTAGATGCCCTGAACACTTCTACGAAACTCTAATAGAGTTTTGTTATGCTTGGTGAGTCCATATACCTTAATAAAGTTGTTTGGACTAAGCACTTTCTGGAATATTTTGCGTTGTAAAAATCAAACAAATAACAATTAGCTTTCCAACTATATTATCTCCATACTAATAGTCTTCCCATTTATTATTAATTTTGTTTATTTTAAAACATTTGTTTGATGAAAAGAAACAATTATGGTTTAAACAAAAAAAAAAAAGAAAAAAAAAGAAAGAAAGAAAGAAAGGAAGAAAGAAAGAAAGAGACCTGGGAGATAATTACTACTTTGACGTCTTCTCCCACATGATCATTCCATCAATTCATTTATAATCATTCACTTTTATTAATCATCCATCTACCTTAGTCTACAAGGTATATTCGTGGGACATCAAACTAAAAATTTCATTCAATAATTAGTCAATTGCACATGTGTCATATATGTTACCATATCTGTATATTTCTTGGTTTAAGTGTTAATTCATGTGTTCAAAACACTTCAGTCGATATGTAAATATTCATATGGACTAATACGCGTATAAACAATTTATCAGTATGTTCCATTAGTTAAAGAAAACATGGTAAGCACGAAGGAAATAACATTGTTAATCTGTAAAGCAGTTCGGTAATAGCACTGGAAAATTCTCAGAAAGTTCATGGATATGATTATCATCTTAAGTTTGTGCGTCCTACTGTTGAACTAAATAAAGAATTTAGATCAGTGCTGTCCAAATGGCGGCCCGCGGGCCGCATGCGGCCCGCCAAACCATTTTCTATGGCTCACAGACTCTCACGATTTACGATTGTTATTACTGATACAATTTTCATTTATATTTTTCATTCTTTTAACGTTTTCACTCTTCTTTCGAAATAAGACATCCATTTAGCGATTCTGTATAACAAAAAGGCGCGGGAATTCACGGCAACATCTTTCCCTAAATCTTGGAGTTTAGTCGGGAAAGAGTGTCAGTGTTTGCTAATACTTATTTGTGTGAAAGTGCATTTTCCACCATGAAAACTGCGAAGAATTGCTTCAGAACCCGCCTTGGAGATTATTCTTTTTTACATCTCCTGCGGCTCACAACATCAGGAATGAATGTAGATATCCCACCCCTTGTAAACGCTGCTAGTCACCCTCATTTGTCACATTGAATAGGTATATAATATTTCAAATACAATTTTATATTTTTCTTTTCTAGCGTATTATTATTATTATTATTATTAGCTGCGGCCCTCCACTTTACAAGTAAAGACGGTTATGGCCCTCGGGCTCATTATAATTGGATACCACTGATTTAGATTATTTTTGCTTTGAAAAATGTTTTCTAGTGAGTAAATATCCTCGGGCTCTCCCTGAATGCTTAACTGTCGAATTTACGACGAACTTGCATACCAGAAAATAGCGCTCTACTATCAAATCATTTCGAAATGCGCTTCGTAAGGTTGGTTGGTTACCCAAACACGAGTACATTAATTAGTTTATTAACTCAGGCTGCAAATAATGTCAATTTCCGTAAATGTAATAAATAAAATTACTATTACAACTGCCTTCGTGTACTTACGCGTGTAGCTTATATTAAAGCTTTTAGTAGAATTACAATACTTGAATGCGTATGTATGTTCATAAGCACTGATTATGTTGCGTTGCTAAGGAAAGTAACACCAGTTACATATTTAAGTGTTTTACGAAATTCAATGCATGGAATTCACTACTGAGTAATGATATATGCTAGATATTTCATCGTATAATATTGCAAAAGTATATTCAAATAATTTGTAATAAATAAAAAGATAAATAATTTAGTTTTTAAAGAAACCATAAGTTATTATCATTTATTTATTCTTTGTTTTATTTGCAACGTCTTACACGCGTGAAAAACATTCATCTTATTATCTCTTCTGAGCGACGGGACAGTTTCCCCTGAACCGACGTACAAACATGGCAGTCATTGTTTTAAATGCGTTGTTTTAACAGACCGAAATTCGATCGAAAACTTCAACTAGTTAGAATTAACGCATGAGTGAAAGGAAGTCCTTCTCGTAACCATCTGGCTCTGAAGTATTTATAGAAAAAAAAGTTACAATGTCTATTATATGAGGTGTTCATAAATTACTTTACTAGTAATAGGAGCAAATTCAGGATTGTCTCTTGGGAGGTGGTTGATGGAGGGGTGGTGAAATATTCTCAGTTTTCTTTCTCAACCAGATTTTTCACCGCTGTCGCCTGTCCTCATAGGAGGTGAATGACCTTTGGTCCCTCTGGATCCGCTTATGCTGGAAGACTATATGCTCCTTTACCATAAGAACCGCAATGTTATTGTTTCCTGCAGTTAAAAGAAAGTTAGTCTAAATGTTTATCTTTTCTTTTTATGTATATTTCACCAAACTTCAACACGCATAACAGATTCCCTATAGAAAATGCCTATTACACTACTGTGACGAGGACTTTTAACAAAATCAAAAAATCACCATCTGCCGATTCACAAGAAATTGTATGTTGAAAACCATTCGCAAATATAGGAAAAGAGTCACTTGTTCACAAGTATGAGAGGAATTGCGGATATTGTAACGAAAATAAAGGTATTGAAGTGGCAGTTGGTCGGATATATTGCAAGTAGAAGTGATGATATTTTTGATTGCTTGTCAAGAGACAAGGAGTAGAGGAAAATCTCATACAAGGCTGCAACTAAACAAAGAAGTACTGCACAATAACTTTAATAAGAATTGCGAATAATGGGTGATTGTGGAGAAGAGTAGGAGACAGGCCCGTATCCAGGGGGTCTAGGGGGCCAGGTCCCCCTAAATTTTTGCTGGCCCCCTAAAATTTCCACGGCAGGCTTGCAAATGAACTATAATATAGCGATGAACTATAATATGGTTGGATCAGCCCCCCTAACTTCAGCCGCCTCCTCCCCTACATTTTTGGGCTGCTACCGGCCTGGTAGGAGAGATTAACCAAGTAGAATATGGATAATATTTGACTGTTATATACAATTTGATTTTTAGAATATAATGAGATGTTTTGAGTCGCTGTATTTTTCGATTCATCTATGATAAAGTAAGTCTTTTCGGAATTTGTTTAGGTATTTCTTTACTCTTCTCATATGTAAGAGTAAATGTGTTTGTCAGTTGGTTTGAAGTTTAACGTCTCTTTCAATACCGACACTACACGAAACGTAGACCTAATGCTTAGTGTGGGACCCAAATCACATAAGCTCCTGCAGGAATCGAACTCGAATATCCCGTTCTAATCATATAGCCACGAGCGTACTCTGGTAGGTATAATAGGACGTTGACGTTCACGATTGCGGACGTGCAGAGCAGGGATATATATGCAAACACCTGAAATTTGAACTTGAACACCCGTTGACGAACTTCTACATACGTCACTGCATAGGAAAATCAAAAATGATTATGGCAATAACAGTTAATATGACATGTTATGCTAATATCCCTTCCCTAGCAAACGAAATTTTAACTAGCGATTTTGTCTTTCGTTTGCCAGCCAACACCAAAGACAGCTTAACTAAGTAGGTTGAACTTTATGTAGGTTGAACTTTTTTTTTTTAATTTCTTCCGATAGAAAAAGTTGCTTCGTGCTCATGATTTGCGGTTCTTTCTTCAAGAATTTATGCACAAGCCGAACTAAAAATTATCATGTATATTGTTATAACTTCAATTATTATATACCTAAAAATCGACAAATCTGCCTGTAAATTTCTTGAAACTATAAAATTTGATTCCACGTGGCTATATCCACTCAACTGCTTTCGGCGCGGAAGACCTAGAGTTCAATTGCCGGAGGGAGCTCATGTGAATCAGACCCACATTAAGCTGCATGTCCACAACTCATAGGTCTGCAGCCTCGGTGCTGAACGGACACTAAATTCAAAATCCTCCAGTCAACTATACATATAATATTAGAGGTCTCTTCGACCTTGTGGTCAACTCATAGGCCTGCAGCCTCGGTGCTGAACGGACACTAAATTCAAAATCCTCCAGTCAACTATACATATAATATTAGAGGTCTCTTCGACCTTGTGGTCAACTTTTTTTAGAAATGTTATCTGAAATTTTAACATTTGTTTTAACATTATAACTCCAATAAACGAATCATAGTTGTTGATACATAGGAAGACACCAAGGATGCTCATCTCCTCCGCAATTCAGACGAATACGTCTAACTTCTAAAGTGTACGCTTTGTTGTGGACGGTACCGTTCACGTTTTCTGCATGCGCGGTTTTGGGTTCAAAATTCGGTGTGATAGTAGTTTGGGATACAAACTCAAGTAGCGGCGGTGCGGGATCCAACTTTGAACAGGTCCCACATTTTACAGCCTTTGTTCCCCAGAGGGAGGATAAACTGAAATCAATATTGGCATTTCCTCCCTAACACTCGAAAGAAACGTCTACTTTTAATCATATAGTATGGTAAGGACCGATCTTAAGCTATTTGCTGCCCGGTGCATTGGTGGCGTATTGTTTGCCGTGGTGTAGTTCGCCAATGCTTGATTTTCGTGTTGTTTGTCACGATTTTGCCACAATATTTGCATTCCGATCTTATCATATCTCATTATCGTGAAAATTCACACAGACCTGGAGTAAAAGCAGGAGTTGTCAGGCTCCAAATAAATAAATACAAATCACCATTAATATCACAATAGCATAGTAAATTGATGGCCCTATAATTGCATTTGCTGTTTTAAGGGAGTTTTAATATAATCTCCTCTGTTATATAATGTTCTGTTTTCCGTTATGCCACGCGACTAAGGAACTGGGTTTTATATATACCTACTAAAAAAATAAAAATGAAATATTTAAATTTTACGTCACACGATTATGCCATGTAAACTAAAGGATATGGTAATGATGAGAATGAATGAAAAATAGGGTAATAAAGAAAGTGGGAGGAAACAGAAGAACACTCACGCACACGGTGTTTGTCCACCACAAACCCACTTCGCGCGAGGAAATTCTGAGTGCCTTGTAAAGTTCAGGAAACACAAATATGGCTTCAATTTATAAATTTCATTGTGAAAATCCGAGACTGTAGCTGCACTTTATACTTGTTACTCTTTGAAAAAATTATAACTAAAGTCATCAGAATAGATTGTAATTAATTTCTTGATTGCTTCACTGTCATCCAAAGTGTTACTCTGAGACTTACTTAAAAAGTTAAGCAAATATTTTCATTTATGCACACACAGAATCCACCTGAGATACAATCTTGTGTACGATTACATAAAAAAAGCCAATATTTTAAATTGTTCTTCTTTTGTTTCTTCTGGGAGTGGTTCTGTATCAAATGAGTTATCTTTCGATTGCGGGGTTCAACTTCTTACATTTATATGGTCTAAATTTAACCTTCAAACGTCCGAGAGAATCAATGGTTCTAACTTAGAGAAATGTAATCTGCTCGTTTACTTCTGCCATATGTTTTATTGTCTCAAATCGTACACAGAGCTCCTTTGTGGCTATGTGAATAGCGTACGCGCCTTTGGTGTGAGAGACCCGGGTTTGATTACCGGCGGAAACTCACATGGATCGGAAACCATGTTAAGCTGTAGGCTCAGGCCTCATAATCTGCTGCTGAATGGAATGCTTAACTCAAATTTACTCCAGAGCTCCTTCGTGGCTATGCGGTTAGCGAACGCGCCTCTTGCGTGGGAGATCCGGGTTGGATTCCCGGCGGGAAATCATGTGGTTTTGATTCCACGTTAACCAGTAGGTCCACGTCTCATATAGCCTCGCTGCTAAACGGGACATTAAACTCAAAATCACCTCACCTCACCTCAAGTTCACTCCAATTCGTGCACATCTTGTTTCAGAAAGGCTATGGAAGGATTGCCGCCCCATGTATTTTAATAATCTTTGGGATTGATTGATTTGCAATTTTACGTCTCGTTCAGTATCGAGGCTATATGAAATGTGGACTTAAAGTTTCACATGGAATCCGAACAACATGATCTCCTTTCGAGAATCGAACCCTGGTCTCCCACGCGAAAGGAGTCACTAGGAGGTTCTTTGTGTGGACTTGAAAATAACCAAGTAACAATACAAAAGTCTCTATATTTTTGTATTACCAATATACTAAACTCCCCTCACCAAAGGTATTTAAAAGATCGGTAAATACATGTTTTTAAATCTAATTTTGTTTAATTTATTTTCTACAAAGGTTATGAAATAATAAATATATATATATATATATATATCGCGGCTCCTCCAGAAGGTTCGGGTCCCCATTTGTTGCGATTGCTACCCCCCTTATGGGTAGTCCTGATGATAGCCTAGATTTAATATTGGCTACACAATCGAACACAAACAAATTGTACGTCATATCAATTTTGAAAATGCATTTGGAGAGTTTCTAAGCAAATTATTATATCGAGTGCTTGAACTCACCTTATAAATTTAACTGTGACCTTAACAGCCAATAGCGCAGTAACTCAATAACGTGCTTGCGACAGTTTGTATTGTATGTATTTTGTTTATAAATATAATAGATTTGATTGTTATGATCATTTGGCAACCCATAGCTTATAAGTGGATTTTGTATAAATCTTCACGATTGTGATATAAGATAAGCCAGAGAGAACAATAGTGGCAAACAACACCAAAATGCAGTTGTGCCAAACAACACCGTGGCAAACAACACGTAATCGATGCAATAGTAACATTTGACACCCCTACCTCCACCTCTAGAAGTAATACATCTTAAGAGCCAAGAATTTAAGTGCTTTACTTCGTATAATTATTGTAGCTTTAGTAAAAAAATTAATAATAATAATAATAATAATAATAATAATAATAATAATAATAATAATAATAATAATAATAATAATAATAATAAACTGTTAATAAGAACAGTTGTTGATCAGTGAAAAGGTACAAAGTTACAGTGCGTTCGACAGGAATTAACTTTGAGCTATAAATATTCATTTTAATTAATACATTTTTCATACATTTCGGTTTTGTAAACTTGATACTAGTTTCTTGTCCCCCAAATTCTTGCCCGCTTCGTGAAGTGGCACGTATTACACATACATTAGAGCCAACCGTGAGTAAGGTTCCAGATAATAATACCTACTGTTGCAAGATAACTGTTAATTTAATTACACAAAATTTTGATTAATTTTTATTCAGTTCATAAACCTTTAGCGAGTACATTTCAACCAATAGTCATCAATATCTCGTTACGGAGTTTAAACAAAAAATGAGCTTTTCTCCCACAGTATGTACTACAGATGATTTGAGACCCGGTCAAACCATGTAAACAGTTCACTGTCAGTGACAGTCATTTCAAGAAGGTAACTTAATTGTGCCGCCTTTCTAGCTAGGTATATACTCGTCAAGAGAGAAGAGACATAGCAAAACTACTATTCTGTAGTCCAGGTCAGATGGCGCGTGACTATATCAAAGACTTCAAATGGGGGCGGAATACTTTGTCCTCATCTACAGATTTTTTTCTTCAATCTTTGCAATGAAGCAGTCATGTTTCTGAGAAGCCCTTTTGGGTTCTAGTGAAGAGCTGTCTAGTTTAGGAATGGGAAAATGGGAAGTCATTGATACGTTTTAAAGAACAGGGAAAACAGAAGAAAGATATTGGAGACTTGAATTTACCTTGAGGCAGGCACGTAGCCAGGATTTCGTAATAGGGGGGGTCTGAGACATGAAATACTGTGGTTATCACACCAGAGTTCGATTACTGTAAACTATTTTACTGGTAACATATATTGGTTCGTTTAGTCAGGATTTCGTAATGAGGGGGGGGGAGTTTGACATGAAATATTGTTGTTATCACACCAGGGGCTTGATGAATTTAAACTACTTTAATAGCAACATATATTAGTTTGTTAAGACTTTAAAATTAGGACATGTTAGTAAGTATTTTAGTAACAAACTATGAAGAAATCTCGAATAAAAGAATATTAAAAAAGGAGATTTGAAATGAAAATGAAATGAAATCTTTAAGTTTTACGTCCCACGTTTATGCCGGTTAGGCTAAAGGAGACGATGATGATGAGAGATGAGTGAAAAGGTGGAATGAAGAAAGTGGGAGGAAACGGAAGAATCCGAGAAAACCCACCAGCACGGTGTTTGTCCACCACAAAGTCCACACGGCGCCAGCCGGTATCAAACCAGGAACCCCAAGCACCGGAGATGAACGCTCTACCACTGAGCCACCGCGCCAACAAAAAAAAAAAAAAAAAAAATAGAAAAAGATTTTACAATATCTACGTTCCTTCTGTTCATCCAAATATAACAATTTTCTTTTCATTGTGACCTCAACTATTAAAAAAAGTATGTATTCAATAATGTTATGTAAAATATTTTATAAGATTTGCGTTCGTTTCTCTCTTGAATCAAGTGTTAACAGAACTTTCTTTCCACATAACTTTTTTGTTTTTATTATTCCGTCAATTACTGTCTATTCCAAATGGCAAGTTAAAGGAGCAGTAGAAAACATGTTATTTGGAGCTTGTTATAAATGGATTTACCGGGGAACTAAAATAATTCTTGGAATTGATCATACAGTATTGATATATATATATATATATATATATATATATATATATATATAATAAAAATGGAAACAAGTAAAGACAAAGAACTGAAATCGTGAATTTGTTCTGAAATAACATGTTTGATACTGCAGAGAAGCAAGACGAAAAATCATTTTTATTTTTAGCTTTTTTTAAATTTTTTAACGCTGATTCTTCCTGTTTCTTGTTTCTTTTTGCTTCATCCTTCCTTAATTTTTTTTATTTCTGGTCTCGCATGGGGGGGTCCGGACCCCCCGGACCCACCCCTTGGCTACGTGCCTGCTTGAGGGGTCGCTTCTATTTCTGCCTGGGCTCCTTTTCTCTTAATTCTAAGAAGAATATAAAGGTTGAATAAGAATATAGTAACGATACTTCCTGTACGATGAAACAGGATGACCAAGGACATCCCTTGGGAGGACAGGGAGTAATTGCCATCACGTGAGTTTGAGAAATGCATGCTTTAACGTTGAAATTTAATATCGTTGAATAAACTTGCTCCTCTGGTATAACCTGAAATGCCACTGATTCTAACTCAGATTGTAAAAATATAGTATATTTACTTTAAAACCAACGTAATACCTAGAATTTTTAGATAATATCATAGTTTCTTTTTCTAGCTGTGTATTATTTCTACTCTTCCAAACTATGCTAAGTATTGTCCAAATATCTTAATTGTTATAATGTATAACGGCTATGATTGTTTGTCAAGTATAAGAGCGAAAAAAAGAAGATAGCGAGCGATGATATTTTGATATGGATCCAGAGTACCAGGAAATGTGATATCTCCGTCCTTTGGCTCTTTTCCAGCCGTAAACAGCAGAACAGTTTCAGTTTTAGTAGCCATAGAAGAAAAGTTTTGAAATAATTGTATTTTTTCTTTAATGTATTCATCATTTGCAGCATTTTATCACTCCATTAAACCAGAAGTAACTGCAATCCATTCCAACTTCCGGTTTCGATATTACCCCCCCCCCTTAGACCAAAAATATAACAGATACAAAGACCTGCAGAGGCCAATTACCTGAGTTTCATATATATAATAATATGTCAATAACACAATACCGGGTGGGCTGCGGTGGCTCATTGGTAGAGCGTTCACCTCTGGTGCTTGGGGTCCTCGGTTCAAAACCTGCTCCCGCCAAGTGAACTTGTGGTGGACAAACACCGTGTGCGTGAATTTGGACGTGTTTTCTCGGGGTTCTCCCGTTTCCTCCCACATTCTTCATTCCACCATTTCATCCATCTCCCATCATCACCGTCTTCTTTAGCCTAACCGGCATAACCATGGAATGTAAAACACAAAAATTTCATTTCATTTTACAATATCGGGTGTATCCAAACTTTTTGGGGGTGGCAAGGGCAATAGGCAAACTCTGTTCTGAATCAAGGTACGAAAATAAAAAATAAAAAAAAAAATGGAAAGAGAGAAAAATTATTGGAAATAGGTGGTTTTCAATCTAAAATCGTGAAAGTTTCCGAATCATATCAACCATTTAGGTTTTACACTGGTAGGGTGCCCTATGTTAGACGAAAAAGCAACCTGCCATTTTGGGAGACTGCTGCTTTGGGCCTAATACCATAATATTCTAGATTCCTTCGCATAACAATTCGCACGTTTTTTGTGGATTACTTTTGTGTGCCGTTGCGTTCAATTTTACTGCCTGCTAACTGAAAACGTTTCATTTTCATTTAACATGGGGCGTTTTCCCAGTGTGGATATTCATACGGTTGGTGCTATTAGAAGTCCAATATTTTAAATTAAAAGCTACCTACTTCCAACAACTTCTCCTGTTTCCATGTTTTCGTATCTTCACTTTTAACAGAGTTTGCCTATAACCCCCAGAATTTTGATACACCTGGTAGGGCCTATATCAAATTTCAATAACCTACTAAGGAAAAACGTGGAACTTTAATTATATAGGAGAATCTTGCCTCTCCCTCTTCCAGGCAAAATATTAAATAAGGCTACTGAATAAATTCCGAGAAACCGTTTGATATGAATTTGTGTACATTCGTAGTTCAAACATATGCTCTAATTCTTCTATTGTAGCCGGAAGAGCTAGAAGTCTACCATTTCCGACTTCAATCTTAATCGCCATAGAGAAAGAACAGTAAGAAAAACCTCTATTCAACGTTTAGACAAAACTAAGTGTACTATCGTGACGGGAGTTTGTCACAACTTGATTTTGGTGTTGTCTGTCACGGTATTGTTCTTGCTGATTTATCGTGTATCATAATCGTGATGAGTTACACCAAATCGACTCATAAACTAAGAGTTTCTAGGTGACTATATTATAACAATCAAACCAATTAAATTTCTAAACAAAATATATTCAAGTGATTCAAATCACGTTATTGGATTACTGAGCAATCGACTGTTAAACGAATAGTTAAATTTATTCAAGTTAAGTTTAAGCACTCGAGGTGTGCCCAACATTCAGTCTAAGCATATAATCAGGATCGTCAAAACGGGATGGTAATCCCGAGAAACGTCTGGAACCCGGACCTTCAAGAAGCGCGAGATAAAATGATATTTTCTTTCAATTTTTTACAACTTTCCTAGAAATTAAACTAAACAAAATTGGATTTAATTATATGAATTTAATGATCTTAGTTTATATGAATTTATGAATTAAATGAATTTAATTCATTGCTTGGTAAAGCATTTAGTGCCGTTTGCACTGCTACTTGGCTGTTTTCAAGCCCACAGAGATTATCACAAATATTTAAATGCTTTGGTGGGCAATCTCTTTTCTTCATAACCTTTCAGAAACAAGATATGCTGTGCACAAATTGAAACAATAAAATCAATAACAGAAAAGCTACCAAAAGTAGAGAAAGTTGTACAAAATACTGAAAACCAATGCAATTTGTACCGTGATTTGATATTTATCCTATATCAATCAATCAATCAATTTTTTATGTATTTATATTCTTTTTTCTTCCTTTTCCTAAATGAACTTACTGATTACGGTAAATGAACAAAAGGAATATATTATTCCTCTTTGCCTTTGAATTCCAGATGTTACTCATAACAATTAATATTCTTATCTAAGTTATATGATTACATAAATTCATGATCAGCATTCGAAACACTATTTACTATATTGGTCCTGTGTTATAAATTCTTAGTAGGCCTAGGTATACTAGTCACATCCTGTTGCGCTTACTTTACGCTTATTTACAATAATTTGTAAATAAACAAAAATAAATTCTGGCCATTTTACCATATTTTATATTTAATTGCGTGTATGAAATTCTTTTCTTTTTTCATTTTAGCAAAATCTTTAATTTATTCATTAGCCATATACTACTTCCCATTCCTTATATCCCGAAGCGCTTCTTCCACACAGAAAAATTCGTTCTCCGGACAGCGGTATATTGTACAAATATACGGTATCCTCTTGCTTACTACAGAAATCAGTACGGAACATACGTTATCCGTATGCTACATAGGCACTGCCCTTAGATGTTACATCATGCCGTTGCAGGATGTCTGATATCTAACAGTTTTCCGTATATTACATGCATATACTTATGTTACCTAAATCAGCTATATGTTATATACGTCCATTTGTATGTGAGATCCTGACCGCCTACATTGTTTCATACGGAAAGAACGTACAGTATAAATGGAACACTTATACAGAAAGTATTATAAAACATGCGTTTTCAGTTATACGTCTACTGTACGTTAAGTCCAAAAACTACAGAAATTACGCGTGTAACCTACCTTTTTAAGTACGCCACCTACATTTTTTTCAGTGCAATTTATCTCTCAATGTATCTCAAATCATTTATCATTTGCACTTTCTTCTTTTCCTCTTTCTCCGTCTAAACCGTCTCTGGCCTAACCGACGTAATTCATTCTTATTGTGATGTAATTCTCTTATTCTTCCCTTTCATCCCGTATCCAGGGCGTACGCAATAATTTATTTCGTGAGGTCCAAATTCAATATAAGGATAAATTATTTTTAAAAAATGTAAAATTACCCCCTCCCCCCAAAAATAGACTAAATTTAAAGAAAAGTCGGGATTTCAGATGATTCAGGACAACTAAGATCTACCTTCTGCGTACGCCCCTGCCCCTAATAGAAATACTTCATTTTCTTTACTAAATGCATCTATATTATCGTTTTCTAATTTCATATTTGTCTGTCCTTTCTTCGGACACGCTTTCATTCAGTTAATCTCCCGATAGATTTATTCGTATTTCCTAGTTTCTAACTCATCTTCACATTTATTTATATAATTTGCCTTCCTGGTTTAAAGTTTTCTTTTTAATTCATTGCTCAGCTTCCTTTAAATCTTCCTCTTTATATTATCGTGCTTTCATACTCTACTTTGCTACAAACTTTGAAACAGTTGTTCATGACTTAAGTTATTCTGGAGTGGTAGAAAGTTATTTTAGTAAGATGCTGAAAACATGATTACCGACATATTCTTTGTCGGTATGTTTTCAAGAGATATATATAGATGAACTGTACAGATTTGACTAAATCTAAAGTACAAAAGCATGCCTATAATCACATCTAGAGGATATTTGGAGTGGGAAGCGACGTTTTGCATTCCAGACTAGTGTAGTATGAGGGATAAAGGGCAAGGAAAACGATCAATTTAAATTAGAAAAGGTTTTCAAGAAACGAAGACATAAAATGAAGCGTTGAGACCTTGGAAGTAAGGATAAAGGTAGTGATAAATCTTATGTGTATTCTTGGGATGTAGAATACAAATCAGAAAGTACATACTCACTAAGTCTTAAAGTTTTTGCTCTATGAAAGTTAGAATTAAAAACAGAAATAGTAGTATATTTCTACCACTTCCGATTTTAGTAGAGCAATATGGGTGAAGATATCGTTTCTTGAGACGCTAAACCGATTTTTTTTTTTTTAAGTTTGTCGTCGTATATTTCTCTTTTTGTACTATGGCGATAAACGTTGAAACAGGAAATGGTTGATTTCAACAACTCCCTGTTTGAATAATGGGTTAACGAGGAAATGAAACTTATTCTTGAGACGCTGAATCGTACCAGAAAAGCGCTTCACCTCAATATCTGTCCGCAAACAGACTGTCTAACAGACTTACATCACCTTCTATGAGACTTCCGATACTCGTACAAGCTTAGTTTGAAAGTTAAAAGTCGTTCTTTGAATATATTGTATTAGACCAAATGTGAAACAAAACAGTCTTTGATGATATTCTACTCAAAATCATATACCTAGGTGTATCATTCATATGATACGCGCAATCTAACATTTACATTTACATCTATCACCTTAATTCGTTTGTAATCTTAATTAAACATTCAGTAAGTTCTACTGCATGAGTCTGATTATGTATACTTAAGAATGGCAGACAACTACACAAAGAAAACGGAACTTTTATTTATTTATTTATTTATTTATTAGTATCTAGAAAATCCTGAGAGCCTGAATTAAGTAGAATTGTGTATTACACACAAAATATTCTGTACCAGGCTACATACAGGTTTGTTGTATAGCCAGTACAAATCTGTACATTCATAATTAGCTGTAAATCATAGGTGTCCTCCGCCAACACGTGTAGGATACATAAAATCATGGTATGTAAATTGATAAATATTATCTGGTTGTGAGCGAAGACTACCCAGTTCAGAAAATGCACCACAACACAGATTTTCTACAATGGTAGTTCTCCTGGCGAAGCAGGAGGAGCGCCAAGAAAACCACCCTTAACCGGAATTTACGGACTTTCTTTTAAATGCGCTCGATTTCTCTCTCCGTGTATTTAATAATCAGAAAGGCATGGAACAATTAACTTAGTTAAACGTGGTGATCTAGCTTGCCAACATTGTCGTGAATTTTTTTACTTCCTTTTTAATTGAGCGTCAGGTAAGGACTTTAAAATATTTCTTTTCTAGATTTATTCATTAGCGAAGTTCCAAATAAATTAGAAAGACCAGTCTACTTTGCAAAGAAAATAATTTAAAATAAAAAGAAAGTTGGTCAGAGCCTTGAAGTTATAACCCATAACTTATTTTTGACAGGGACGAAGGGAATCTAAGAGAAACAACAACCAAAATGAAAGTTTTAGGAACTTCAAATTAATCTCTCGATTGCTAAGTAAGAACGCTAACTATTCATATATGTTCATTTAATAAACTTCGCTGAGAATTTGAGCATCACCGGATGTTAATTTTAGTTCTGTACGGTCATTTCATCAAGTCCCATGGACATAATTTTTGTATTTAGTACAGTAATCGCAACGACTTTTGAAGCCTGGGTTCTACACAAAGCATAAAACTGGTTGGCATCACCTGTGATACATTGGAAGATTTTAGTACAGTTCGGAGCAGCCTTCCAAGCACACACTCGAGAAAATATTCAACAACAAAAGTGCACCAACAATGTTGCCAAACTTGGAAAATATAACGAAGGGGCGACAAGAGAACATCAGTTAAAAACAACTGCACGAGTGGTAGAAATTATTCGAATTAAATCGTAACAATAATAACAATAAAAATATAATACAACGATAAAAAAAACAGCCCCAAAAAGTACAAAACGAAACTTAGCGGCATTTTGACAACACTGAACCTCTGAAGATGTTCTCCATATAGGACGAGAGACGACACTGGTAAAATTTCATAGATAGTGGTCGACAACCAGTACACACCCTCGCGTTCTATTGGGTGGTGAAATCGATAGATCTAGGTCAAGTTTCACGACTCGTTGCGATCACTATAAATAGAATCCTCGGTTTTCTTAAACGATAAAACAACACTGAAATTGTGCTGTTTGCAGGAATCGAATCCAAGACACACTTCTAGAATTTAATAATGCTTCAGGCTCGTAGTTAGAGGGTGATCAGAGGGGTCAGCCCGCTGAATCAAAATTCATCCTCCCCTGAAACTTGCAGGTCGTTGTTCTTACGTATATAGGCCTACATGCATAAAAATTAGTGTAAACAATGTTTCTTCTCTATTGTCTTGTATATTTTCCACCTGAATCAACCAAATCTCTTGATTGTATATATTTTCGCAACCGGAAAGTAAGATTCTTTTAATGGGCGATTAAAGTTGCTCTGCGTAGTGTAGTCGGTAACGTTTTTGTCTTTGGGCCAAGCGGTCCCGGATTCTATTTAATTCCCGAACACTCGGTCAAAAAAGTGTAACAACTTTTCCAGGCTAGCCATCCTGTGAGGTTAGCCCATACACAACCGGAGTTGATTTTTATTTTCTTAGTTCTACAAAATACTTGAAAGAAGTTATATAGCTTTATGAAGTAAGAAAATTTTAGGGACGCTAAACAATATTTACAAAGAACGGGAGATGTACTTCTTGGAAATATCAATGACATTGAAGAAGGATCGGAACTAAATTGTTGGTGTCTGAAGAGGTTCATCACCCTGCTTCATCTATTGATTTTCGCTATAATAAGAGAATCCGTACTAAGAGTCTGCATACTAAATAAGACTATAACTTCCATAAAGATAATTGAAGATATATCCATATACTTCCATAAATATATCATTTAAAGAAATTATGGTTGCAACGAAAGGGGAAGTTTCAAGTGTTTATGATAGATACATAAATGATTACGAATCCTGTGTTCTTGTAAAGCCCAAACATTTTTGACTTTAAGGAAGCAATTCCGATAACAATACTCTAAATTGTGAAGAACGTCAAATAAATACCATAGCTTGGGGAACCTGGTTCGATCCCAGCTCGCGCCGTGTGAACTTTGTGGTGGACAAACACCGTGCTCGTGGGATTTCTCGGGGTTCTCCCGTTTCCTCCCACTTTCTTCATTACACCATTTCACTTATCTCTCATTATCATCGTCTCCTTTAGCCTAACCGGCATAATCGTGGGACGTAAAACATAAAGATTTCATTTCATTTTTTTTTTCAAATAAATACCAAAATACCTAGATATTTCTAACGTATTTATTCAACATTTTCAGGTCTCATGTAACAAATCTGAGTATGATCTTGAGTTTTTGTCACATCGTGTTAACTCTGATTTGTTTAATTAGTTGAAATCTATTCATGTTCATTGGAATGTTCAAGTGGAAGAAGTTATAGATGTTTTCAAAAGGCTTAGAACTCAAATCTCTCTAGAATATAGGAAAAAATGAAATGAAATCTTTGAGTTTTACGTCCCACGGTTATGCCGAATAGGCTAAAGGAGACGGTGATAATGAGAAATGAATGAAATAGTGGAATGAAGAAAGTGGGAGGAAACGGGAGAATCCCGAGGAAACTCACGCACACGGTACTTGTCCACCTAGAATATAGGAATCATATATCATCAAGGTATAACTATTCACTAAAATATCTATTATAGGCGATGTTTAATAAGTCATTAGCCAGTTCTCGCTTTTCAACTAGAAGTAAACTTTCTGGTATTTGTTTTATTTCCAACGTTAAGGGAAATAAGATTGATATAAAAAAGTTACAGACCAGTAGCATTAATCTCTGTTCTGTCAAGGTATTTGAAGTTATTATTCACAAAACAATATATTTTCCCGTTTATCCAATCAATTTAAAAAGCCAACTTGATTTTTCTTTTTTACCCAGGAAATCAACAATAACTAATCTTGTTGAGCTCACTCACTAGCAACATAAATTGATAATGGAAATCAAATGTACAATTTATACAGACTATAGTAAAACATTTGGTATCATACATCATGATATTCTTCTAATGAAGCAGTCATCGTGTAGTTATAAAAATGTCCTGACTTCTGAATTTGTAATTCATTCAGGTATTGCGCAGGTTCAAACTTAGGACCTTTGCTGTTTTTGTTATATATTAATGGTTTACCTGATGTAATAAAATCACAGAAGTGTTATATGCAGTTAAACATTAGGGAAGAAGTTGATCATATAAGAAATTCTATTCTATATATTGAAACGAGAATTAAACATAAGTGGCAAAACATTGAAATGGCACACGTAAGGGGAATTTCTGGGTTTTAATACTCTCTTGAGCA
Organism: Thermobia domestica; assembly: GCF_964235325.1. Classification (NCBI taxonomy): domain Eukaryota; kingdom Metazoa; phylum Arthropoda; class Insecta; order Zygentoma; family Lepismatidae; genus Thermobia; species Thermobia domestica. The sequence goes on along the minus strand of NC_137463.1, from coordinate 251,385,094 downwards.
AGATATGAAAAAATAAACCTTTAGCATATTAAGATTTGTATACAAACTGTGAAGAGCATGAGATAGGTGGGAGGTGCTTTCAATACCCATCTCACCCTCTCACCACAGGAATGTACGACATATGAAAATGATATGTAAATGTAAATAATTAATAAAAATTTAGATTAGCCAAAAAAAAAAATAAATAAAAATATAATTTAGTGTCGGTAGAGCCAAATTACAAATAAAGTTAGAATTTACATTCCTGTAAACATGAGTTCTATATTAACGTCCCATTGCCCCGTTAGGGACGGTAATGCTGCTTGAAGCTCTGACTTACGTCAGATATTATCTTAATATTAAGAAAATGTGAATTTATCATCAAATTGCATTAGTTAACTCTGGCAGACACAACATATCCTGAAATGCCTGAAAAGTAAAAAAAAAAAAAATTATACAAGTTATTTTGTACTCACCCTGCGGCTAAGTATTCAATTAAAAACTCCACACACTTTATAGAAAATGCACCCATATTTATTTTTAATTTCACTACTGAACACACAACACCACCACACGCAATATATAGATATATACACACTAGATATTCAATATATATATATATATATAGATATAGATATATATTGTTAAACAATCACTTTGATAACTGCCTTAAATGATTTTTTTTGTAAAAAAAAAATAATAATAGAGATCTCTCTCTCAATTCAAATGTTCACTGTCACTATACCGTTTTAACAAGGTTTTTCATTTCTCGTCACTGTAAACACACTTCACTACAGATGATTCTCCTGGAGAGGTCCTATTATCCTTCTTCTTAGGGAGTCACAGTCTTTAGATCTTGTCTTCTATTGAGAATAAAATTTCAGTTTCAGAGAAACTGCTGATAAAACACACTGGTATCTTTAACTCAGTCTTATACCTTGTGTTTAACTAAATAACATTGCACTGATGTCAATTGAAGTTCAGCAATGCAAACATAGTTTTTTACTTTTGTTATGCTAAACTGATATTCGTTAACTTGTCAGACATTTTCAGCTGTAATTTTACGTCAAAGATTATTCACTTTAGCATAAAATAAAATGTAGTTCTTCAGAATAATTATTTCTATATAACAGATATCCAAATAACAATTAGCTCTATTATTACTGCTGAAGTGATGTATGTATGAAGATATGAGTTCAACTCTCAGTTTCTCACAAAGAATAATTGTCTGACTTTGGCGACAGTCGATCTTCAACTCTATGTTTTACTCTCATTTCCTTTTGTGGCACACACTAAAGCTATCTTTTACCAAAACTCGCCTCCTTCGCGGCTTTCAAAAGTTTTTTTTTCTTTCTTTATTGTCAGAGGATAGCGGGACTTTCTTTCACAAAGGGTTGCTTGTGAGAGGCCTGACAGGTGTATCCCTCTAGCGGTTACTGTTTCTTTTTCGAATGTAAACAACCTCTCTCAGTGACCGATATCCTTCCCTGTTTACATTTATATTTAATGATATTACTGATTAACGAATTACAATTGACATGTAACAAAAGTTGAAAACCAATATTTAAATATCCTATTTTACATTTATACACTTGGGTGGAGTTGTCATTGTCAAAAAGCAGAAAAAATACCAAATAACTTGTTGGTGGTAGACAATTGTCTTCTGCTACCTTCCATCACACTCCAAGGCATGCCGGGAGTGCCAGAATCAACACACTGAGTAAAAAAAAATTAAGCAAAGAATAGCAAACTGCCAAAATAGCTATTCTATAAAGAAAATACGGTAAGGATCGCGATTCTATATACTAATTTAACTTTATCGGATCTGTCCAAGAATTGTTATAGGTTGGAAATTTATATTCAAAAATATATTTCATATATCAGTACCTTCTGGTAACCCTGGAACAATATGAAAATTGAATTGATGAAGGTTCGCTGACTAGGCACCCAGATCCATTGAACCACCCCCACCGAAGAGGTAGCGGTTCCCTTAAAAGTGTGAAAATCGCGGTCAGTGAAACAATTTCTCACGTATTGTATTCGAAAATTCGTATCTAGGTGTGTATAGTTTAACAAAAGATTGCTCAGCGACTTTCTGTCGCCAATTTTGTTTTGTCCATCCTTAGAATTTCTTTCCTTTTCTTATAATATATTTCTATAATAGTTATAACACATTGAAAGAATCTTGTTTATAGTATTTTCTAGTTACTATAGGTTGGCAATATTTGGTACCCTAAAGGTCACTAACCTCTATCTCCCTGAAGTTTCAAAAATCATACAAAACTTTCCAACAAATATACAAAGAAAAGCAGTTTTCTGTTATGTCACTAAACTTAATGAAATTTTAAATAAAATAAAATAAAATAATATCAGAATGATTGCTTGAAATATAATGTATAAAGAATAACTAACTAATTAAATATATATATTAAATCTGAATATAAAATTTAGATTACATATGCAAATTTTATGAATAATAAAAATAAAATAAATAAAAATATCTTTGTTAAGCTTGCTCATAACAAATCCCCCTTTTGAGAAGGTTGGGATATACTTGTGAAAAGATATCACAACGTTCTCACTTATGCTAATTAAACATAAATAGAGTTACCTAGAGTGAATACTATATATGGCACTTTAAATAGAATTAATAAAATACAACTATTCTAGAAAATTTATGCGTATTTTTCTACCTATCTATCTATAGACTTGTATGCAAAACTATATTACTAACAATACTATATATATAGAAATATGCTTTAACCTAATGTGATTATATGTGTGAATATAATAATATAAATACTAATTAATTAATATCTATGTATCCCATGATACGTTGGAGTTCCCATCTTGAGAATTTATGTTTCTGCATTCTCCTTTCCAGGTGTATTTTCTCGCATGTTATATTTTTTTAATAGAAAAGCATTTCTCTTAATTATCTCCGTGCCTGTGTTGAGGTCTGCAAGTGTATAGACATTGGTGTCTGTCTTGTGGACTACTTTCCAGGGGCCACTATATAAAACCATTAACTTTTTGGACACCCCTGCCAAGGCATCTGATTTTGGAAAGAGACGAACTAGTACAAGGTCTCCAATATTATACTCTACAAGCCGATGATGCTTGTCGAAATATGCTTTTCTTGCTTCCGCCTTTTTCTTCAAGTTTTTCTGCGCAATTTCCACGTAATACTTGGTTTCAGCAGATCTGTCCACTTCCGGTACCTCAAACAGACGAGCTATATCACTTGTTTGTGAGATGTTTAGATGTAGCTCATAGGGAGAAAATCCCGTACTTAAATGTTTTGCTGTATTTAAGCACCTTTCCACTTTAGTAAGTAATCTCGGCCACTCTTTTTGGTTATGAGAGCAATATTTACGTAACATACGGACTGTAGACTTTACAGCTGTTTCCGCAATTTCTCCCTGAGGAAAGTAAGCACTACTCATAACATGCTTAATTCCTAATTCTTTCATTGCATTTTTCCACTGTGTGGACTGGAACTGGGTCCCTCTATCCGTGATTAGCATTTCTGCATTTGGGCATAGTTTGAGAAAATCTCTCAATTTTTGTAATGCAATGGATGTAGTTGCTCTCTTACAAGCATAAAGACCTACTAATTTTGAAAACACATCTAAAAATACTAATATGTATTGATAACCACCATATCCTTTAGTGATTGGACCGCAGAAATCAGCACTCAGAAAGACACCTGGCTTCTCTGCTATAACTGAATGCATAGGACCTCTATAATAACAAGTAGGAGGGTTTGCCTTCTGGCATATGGAGCATGAGCCACAATATTTTCTAATTACAGTGCGCATCTTTGGCCAAAAGAAACTCTCTTTCAACTGAGGCACAAGTTTGCTAGCTGAAAGATGTCCACTTTGTTCGTGATAATAATTTAATAAAGGTTTGACTAAGACTTCCGGGATACATATGCGTATGCCCATGTTATCTCTCTTACATAGCCTACCATTCAATATTTCATATCGGTGGCTTTTCCCACAAACTTTACCATTCTTTTCTCCATTTTCTACTTGTCTTTTAATGGGACCTAGAAATGAATCTGAAGTTTGTAGTTCAGGTAACATGCTAATTAAACTTCTCATTTCACATGGAATCTCTTCTAAGATACCCATTAATGATTCTTTCAAAACTGGTTTGGCTTCAATGTCAAATTCAACATTACTATGTGGTGGATATCTTGAATGATAATCAGCCATATTATCTTGGGACCTTACATGCTGAAAACTGAAGTCTAAATTCGCCAATGAGAGTGCCCATCTTAAAATTCTCTGATTGGTGAGTCTACATAGTAAAATAAACCTTAAGGCCTCGTGGTCTGAACGTATTATGAATTTATTTCCTATCAAATAGTGTTTAAATTTTGCTACCCCATCAACCAATGCCAAAAGTTCCTTTTCAGTCGTCGTGTAATGTTTCTGAGGGCCAGAAAATATTCTCGAGGACATTCCTATCACTCTTTTCTCTCCATCATCGTCTATTTGATACAACAAATTGGAACTCGCTCGATCAGACGCATCTACTTCTAAAATAAATTCTTTGTTAGGTAGTGGCTTTTTAAGCACTACTTTCTCTTGAAATATTTCTTTAATTTTATTTAGAGCTTCCTGATGCTGTGAACTCCATTTAAACTTAACATTTTTCTTTAGCAACTCATAAAGAGGATACAAGACATCCGAATATTTCGCACTGAAACATCTGTAAAATCCTAAATAACCTAACAGCTTACGTAACTCTTTTACATTCTTAGGTGGTCTAAAATCAACTACTTTCTTAATTTTATTCTCATCCTTGCCAATTCCTTCTTGAGACAATTCAAAACCAAGTATCTTAATTTTTGGTTGCGCGAACTCACATTTTTTTAGCCGGAGTGTAACTCCTCCTTCCTTCAATAAAGTCAACACCTGGTCCAAATGAGACAGGTGCTCTTCGAAACTAGTAGATGCTATAATTGTATCATCAACATACGTATTACAGAATGATTTGACATCATTTCCAAGAATTTGATCAAGTGCTCTGATGCACGATGACAGACTGGTTTTCGTTCCAAATGGTAGTTTCATGAAACAGTATGATATACCTTCATATACGAAACCTAAAAATTGTTGGTCTTTTTCCCTGACCTTCACGTTTACAAAGAATTCAACTATATCGAGTTTACTGAAATAATTCTTATTACTAAGTGATTGCAAGATGTCAAGAGGGACTAATGGTTTGTCGGTCTGTCCTTTTATAACTTGCGAAAGCCTCCTCCCATCCACACATAGACGAATCTGTCCATTTGGTTTCTCTACAACAACAAGTGGATGACTATAGCTACTAGGTGATTTTTTTATTATCTTCCACGCGAGCCATCTGTGAATTTCATTTCGAATTTGATTCTGAAATTTCATGGGAAAATTGTACATTTTTGACCTAATGGGTGTGGGATCAATTATTTCAATACAATGTTCATACCCTTTGATTGTTCCAGGTCTCTCGTCAAATATATCACGATGTTTAATTAACAAAGAAGCTAACATGGCCTTCTGATCATTATTAAGTTCTACATAAGCGTTTACATGTTCGTGGATTTCTTCTACAGTGGTTTTCGTATCCACCTGTAACCATTCTGAGGGTGACAATACTCTTTCTTGCAGTTCCTTGATTGTTGGAAACTTTCTAAGCTTCAACTGTGGCTTGGGGTCAGTCTCATTTAGCTGCTCCCTTGAATTGCCATAAACCATTTGCTGCAATTCATCATGCCTCTCTAATTCACTAAAATTCTCTACCGTGATTGCATTATCAGCATCACAATTTATTGTCTCCTCTATATATCTCAATACTAAATCTTGGTTATCTACTTCCACGTCTCGAAAATTTATTTCTACAGTGTGTGGCTTATGTAATACTAATAATCCTCTAGAATAATCTAACACAGCATGTGCTTCTACAAAGAACTGAGATCCAAGGATTAAATCACGATTAAGGTTTTTCAGTATGATCCCTACTGTGTGAAATAGTTTCCCATTAATGTACAATGCTAATAGAGTTTGTCCCAATATGACAGCTACCTTTCTACCAAACGCAGAAGTAACTTTCATATTATTACTTTTCAAAAAAGGTGGTGCGGGATTACTGTCCTTAACTGTATTCCAAAGATTTTCACTCAATGCTGAGATTGATGATCCACTGTCCAGCAATGCATTGATTGACTGCGCATAAATCATTACATTAATTTCCGGTAAATGTATAATATTGTTTCGAGTCACAGGCTCGTCTCGAATATCAAGCAATTCATCAAATATTCCGTTTGCTTGTTCAAATACGGGTTTACTAATTAACACACTTTTACCATCTTTTAATACTAACTTAACTGAGTTATTTTCTATGTCACTACTTTGATCAAAATATTTCTTTTCCATTATTTTTGTACAAGTGACACAATTTTCCTTTTCTTCTAATGACCTACATTCTAAAATCTTCAATGAAGTTTCTTTTTCATTGTGTATCATACTACCATTATTACTGTTTTGACTGTCATCGAGCACGCACTGGGGTTGGACCACTAGTTGAATACTGCGTTCTTTATTTCGGATGTCAAGTATCAACTCTTCCTCAGTGCATGCTGGAAATTCTCATTGTTCATTGAGATTGTTTTCCCTTGCACTGGTTGTATTTCCTTGTGCTGTGTAAGTGTTGGAAGTTTGTCTGCTGTCATATGTTTCTAATACTTGAATTTGTTCTGTGTCATCATATGTGTTCCTGTTATTATTATTATTACTACGGCTGTAAAAATTCCTTGAATTTACACCCCGTGTACCTCTCTGTGGTCTCGTGTTTTGATGAGGCGCGTTTTGAGAATTGTGTCTGTTTATTCTGGTGGATTGATTTTCAGTATTTCGGCCACGCCCCCTTGAGGTCTCTTCATTTGCATTTGAATTTCTTTCAGTTCTTTCTACGCGACTTCTTGCATTTCTAGAATAAGGACCACGGTTTTGTCTGTGAACACGATTATTCCGTTGTGGCTGAGTGGTCTCGTGTTGTTCACGTGTGACCTCTAGCATATTAATGCTCCTCCTCTGAGGGACATTAATCCTATCCTGGTATGAATACTGAACTTCCGTCACAAGCGTGAGTAATTCTGAAATAGTTTCTGGTTTTGCGGCTATTATAATCCTGAAAAGAGAAGGCGAAAGTTGGCGCGGAAGAACCTTTAACAGGATTTTCTCTTCAAGGGGAGGGTCTAAGACCGCATTTAAGTGTAGCAAGTGGAGCAAGTACTCCGATGCGCTTTTGTGTACTTTTGGATTGAATTGACTTGTCAATATGTTTGCTCTTAAAGCAGCTAATCTCTCTTGGTTCAAATATGTGGCTTTAAATGCTGTTATAAAGTCTGAATATGTAACAATCTTGCTTCTCATGACTTTAAACCATTGCAAGGCACTACCTTTTAAGGTGCGTGAGATGAAGGACAGACGTGCTTCAGTGTTGACACCAGTTAGTTCAAAATAATTATCTAGGTCAACAAGGAAGCTATAAGTCTGGGCTTCATCTTCCAATCCTTGAAAACACGGTAACTTTAAATCTCTATGTAAAAAGGAATTCATAGCCGTTGCCAAGGCAACCTGACTATCCATCTGAGTTAATGACTGTGCAGGTGGTGAGGTTATTGGTTGGAACGTATTATCACCTACTGCCCTTGAACATGATGGCAATTCCTGTTCTAATTGAAAGGTTACACTGTCAGACCTATTGCCATTGCCTGTATTTTCATTATTGAGATGCATTCCCCTACATTCTTCACCTTGTGTCCTATCTTGTAACCTGCTTATTGAATTACATAATTCTTGCACTTTCTTGTTGGTAACATTATCTAATGCAATAAGTTTTCCTTCTAAATTTTGCACTTTTTCTATTACATCTTGTTTGAACACAGTATTGGCCTCACTAATTTTTTTCTCTATGTCTTCTTGCAAAATGACCTGTCCTGCGATTACATTTTCTAACTTATCTTCAAATTCTGATCTTGTGTGAACTATTTCATTTTGAATAGTGTCATTTTTCTCTTCTAATGTGACTAGTTTTGAGCCTATTTCTGTCCTAACACTTACAATTGAATTTTCAGTGGCCTCAATCCTATCGTTTACCTTTCCTAATGCACCATCTACTTGATTTACTGTTTTCTCAAGATCATTATGTAACTGTTGCTTTGTATTTTCGAGAGCTTTAGATAGTCTTTCTTCTAAATCCTTGTGAGCATTTTCAAAATCCCTACGCGCATTTCTAATTTCTGTATTTGTATTCTCTAATTTTTCTTCAACCTGCAAAAGTTTACTTTCTATTTCTTTTTGGCAAGCGTTCGTTTGATCTAACTTATGATTTGTACTATCAATTTTCTGTTCTATTTCCTTCTGTGAAGCAACTATCGTTAATTTTATAAATTCCATTAGATTTCTCATTTCCTCACTATTTACTCCTAATGGTGGTACTACTGGATTACTTGGCCTAGCTTTCCCTTTATCTCCTGTCTCTTCTTGACTACGTTCTACTTTATCACCTTCTGATTGCCTAACTTCTAATGTTTCTCTCCTATCACCTGTTGATACTTCACCTATTTCTTGGACATTTATTATGTCTTCCTCTGAAGGACTCAACCTTTGTGCATAATCTAAGAATACCAGATTTTCATCCATCTTTCTCTTTTGTGACCGAGTCAATACCATTAACTTTCTCTAAAAAATCTCAAAAATTATCTCCAAAACTCGATTTTTAAAATTCTAAAAATTATCTCCCCCTTTATTGTTTACATCTAAAACATAACTTTTGTATTAATGAGCTTCATACTTAATTATGTAACAATTCTTGGACCAGATATGGGAAAATATATTCGCGAACAGTTAATTTTCACTTGTGATGATAAATTCTCATTTTCAATGACAGATGCAGCATATAGTCTAGCAACACGCTGGAGAGTTTTTATGTAACACAATGACCAGCGTGATCAAGCTTACACGCATGGGCGCCAAATTATTGTGAAGAGCATGAGATAGGTGGGAGGTGCTTTCAATACCCATCTCACCCTCTCACCACAGGAATGTACGACATATGAAAATGATATGTAAATGTAAATAATTAATAAAAATTTAGATTAGCCAAAAAAAAAAAATAAATAAAAATATAATTTAGTGTCGGTAGAGCCAAATTACAAATAAAGTTAGAATTTACATTCCTGTAAACATGAGTTCTATATTAACGTCCCATTGCCCCGTTAGGGACGGTAATGCTGCTTGAAGCTCTGACTTACGTCAGATATTATCTTAATATTAAGAAAATGTGAATTTATCATCAAATTGCATTAGTTAACTCTGGCAGACACAACATATCCTGAAATGCCTGAAAAGTAAAAAAAAAAAAAATTATACAAGTTATTTTGTACTCACCCTGCGGCTAAGTATTCAATTAAAAACTCCACACACTTTATAGAAAATGCACCCATATTTATTTTTAATTTCACTACTGAACACACAACACCACCACACGCAATATATAGATATATACACACTAGATATTCAATATATATATATATATATAGATATAGATATATATTGTTAAACAATCACTTTGATAACTGCCTTAAATGATTTTTTTTGTAAAAAAAAAATAATAATAGAGATCTCTCTCTCAATTCAAATGTTCACTGTCACTATACCGTTTTAACAAGATTTTTCATTTCTCGTCACTGTAAACACACTTCACTACAGATGATTCTCCTGGAGAGGTCCTATTATCCTTCTTCTTAGGGAGTCACAGTCTTTAGATCTTGTCTTCTATTGAGAATAAAATTTCAGTTTCAGAGAAACTGCTGATAAAACACACTGGTATCTTTAACTCAGTCTTATACCTTGTGTTTAACTAAATAACATTGCACTGATGTCAATTGAAGTTCAGCAATGCAAACATAGTTTTTTACTTTTGTTATGCTAAACTGATATTCGTTAACTTGTCAGACATTTTCAGCTGTAATTTTACGTCAAAGATTATTCACTTTAGCATAAAATAAAATGTAGTTCTTCAGAATAATTATTTCTATATAACAGATATCCAAATAACAATTAGCTCTATTATTACTGCTGAAGTGATGTATGTATGAAGATATGAGTTCAACTCTCAGTTTCTCACAAAGAATAATTGTCTGACTTTGGCGACAGTCGATCTTCAACTCTATGTTTTACTCTCATTTCCTTTTGTGGCACACACTAAAGCTATCTTTTACCAAAACTCGCCTCCTTCGCGGCTTTCAAAAGTTTTTTTTTCTTTCTTTATTGTCAGAGGATAGCGGGACTTTCTTTCACAAAGGGTTGCTTGTGAGAGGCCTGACAGGTGTATCCCTCTAGCGGTTACTGTTTCTTTTTCGAATGTAAACAACCTCTCTCAGTGACCGATATCCTTCTCTGTTTACATTTATATTTAATGATATTACTGATTAACGAATTACAATTGACATGTAACAAAAGTTGAAAACCAATATTTAAATATCCTATTTTACATTTATACACTTGGGTGGAGTTGTCATTGTCAAAAAGCAGAAAAAATACCAAATAACTTGTTGGTGGTAGACAATTGTCTTCTGCTACCTTCCATCACACTCCAAGGCATGCCGGGAGTGCCAGAATCAACACACTGAGTAAAAAAAAATTAAGCAAAGAATAGCAAACTGCCAAAATAGCTATTCTATAAAGAAAATACGGTAAGGATCGCGATTCTATATACTAATTTAACTTTATCGGATCTGTCCAAGAATTGTTATAGGTTGGAAATTTATATTCAAAAATATATTTCATATATCAGTACCTTCTGGTAACCCTGGAACAATATGAAAATTGAATTGATGAAGGTTCGCTGACTAGGCACCCAGATCCATTGAACCACCCCCACCGAAGAGGTAGCGGTTCCCTTAAAAGTGTGAAAATCGCGGTCAGTGAAACAATTTCTCACGTATTGTATTCGAAAATTCGTATCTAGGTGTGTATAGTTTAACAAAAGATTGCTCAGCGACTTTCTGTCGCCAATTTTGTTTTGTCCATCCTTAGAATTTCTTTCCTTTTCTTATAATATATTTCTATAATAGTTATAACACATTGAAAGAATCTTGTTTATAGTATTTTCTAGTTACTATAGGTTGGCAATATTTGGTACCCTAAAGGTCACTAACCTCTATCTCCCTGAAGTTTCAAAAATCATACAAAACTTTCCAACAAATATACAAAGAAAAGCAGTTTTCTGTTATGTCACTAAACTTAATGAAATTTTAAATAAAATAAAATAAAATAATATCAGAATGATTGCTTGAAATATAATGTATAAAGAATAACTAACTAATTAAATATATATATTAAATCTGAATATAAAATTTAGATTACATATGCAAATTTTATGAATAATAAAAATAAAATAAATAAAAATATCTTTGTTAAGCTTGCTCATAACAAAACGCATGAAATTCTATGAAACTTGTTAGGTTAATACCCCTTGACGAACTTCTGCATCCGCCACTGAGCAAGTACATTGAATATAATTCGCTACCGTTCATTGCTACTGAGAACCAGGAAATGGGCAATGTTTGTCTAATGTGGGAGAGGTTTCGCTGCACATTGTTAAACAGAGCAAATCAGCAGGTAGAGAGAGACAAGAAAACTAGCCTGTAAGCAGGTAGAAAGGAAAGAGGAGGAGCACAGATGAGTTTTCAATAGAGTTGGACCCCTGTGTTGAAAAGGGAACGTCCGGAAAATGGTTTAGCTAGCGGTTCTTAAATTCTTGAGAAGCAGAAAACTAATTTTCACAATCCTATCGTAAATTCCATTTTAGTTTCTTGTTTCTTGATAGAAAACTTCTATGGAAATTATTCACCCGCAGAGGTTGCTTCACTAGAAATAAAGCCCATCCTTTGCTGCATGCATTCTGTTTCTTCGGAATCGAAACTTAGGTAAAGAAGTGTAATGGTTAGCCGGTTAGTGGTTTGAATTCGAATGCAATCGCGATAATTCAAGTAAGATGGGACCGAGGTTGATACGCAGGGTGGTCCAAAAATGTGTAAACACGTTAATAAGTGATAAACGCTGCAAAAATATAAGTAACGATGTAGTCAAGAAGCAGGGATGAGGAAAATGTTTGAGGACACTCACAATGATATCTGCCATCTTGTATTTTATGCAATTGTCTTAAATGGAAATCATGATATATGTTATGCCATTTTAATAGCATTTTTTGTACAAATTGAATGACAGTGTTATTTGTGCTGTAGCGCTAACCATTACGAAGTTAAGACTACTTTATTGTTGTTGTTGTGTCCCCAACAAAAGCGGTTAGTCATACGGCAAGAGCCACTCACTGTTAAAGAATATGCTGAATATGAAGTTCTGAGTCATGTAAACTTTTTGCAAAGTGATGGCTGTAATGTTGGAATGTGCGTCTACAATTCGTTCCTTGAGATGGTGAACATCACTAATTTCACAGCAGACTTCTCATGGTTCCACAGGTAATACTATAGTCGGTCACGTCAGGGAAACGAGCTGGCCATTACATAGCACCCCACCACCAATCCACGCATCAGGAAACTGCTGGTGGAGGTACTCGCGGAGACAGTTACCGCAGTGGGGTGGGTCGTCACCGTGTTGAAAAAACTTGGGAAATAACCCTGCCTGCGACAACAGTGATGATAAGATGTGATCCGCCGATGTCGATGAAGGCTGGGCTCACAATGCGAGTCCCCCATATATCACATCACACATCATCTTACCAGGAAAACCTGCGATGCTTCAAACCAACGTGGATTATTATCACACCAGTATCACACGTTATGTTTGTTAACCTCGCCCGATACGTTAAATTTTGCCTAATCCGCAAACAATACGGTAGAGGCAAATACGTTATTTGTAGTTGTTGCAGTAGCTCTATGGCCCATTGAGACTACTATTTTATGTAAGGTGTTGGCAAAGTTGAAGCTTATAAGGGTGTTATTTATTCACTGACACAACACGCATGATTGATATGCGATTAACACCACCTTCATAGACTTCACTATCCGTACTTATCGTGGGACTTTTACTGAATGATGGCAACATTGCCACAGTTATTGCCTCGTCTGTCACTGTGCGTGGTCTACTTATCTTGGCTGGGTCGATCAACCACAAATCTTATTTCTTGAATTTCTTCAATACTTTGAACACAGTATTATTGCTGATACGAGTACTTTGCAAATGATAACGATTAAAATCGTCTTTAGTCAGTCTGGTGTTTCGTTCTCCAGAGATGAGAACGATGTAGATGCGCTCTATATGCATCAAGGCCATCTTCTGTTAGTAAATCACCTACAACGATATGAAGAAAGAAAGTCATAGCTTCGTAATAAAAAAAAAACTTTAAATTTCTGCAAGATTTTGCTATTAAAATGATGTATCCCATGCTATAGTTTCCATTTAAGACAACTGTAAACGTTCAAGATGGCGGTAATCATCATAATGAGCCTTTAAACATTTTCCTCATTTATTGTTACTTTGGTTAGGTTTTGCAACATTCATCACCTATTGAAGTATTCTACACTTTTGGACCATGATCTAGTATGGATAAACTAACTATAAATCGTGTATTTCAATATCATCTCATTATTTAAGAAGTGTTATAAACAAGTATATTATGGACTATCTTAAGGTTGTACTATTTTAGATTTCAAAACTATGCTATGAACAAGTATCGGAATTTTTACAGAACGGCTATAATAATCTGTCTTCGATAGTGATGAGCAAATTCCCGGGAAGATATTTTTCGGGAATATTCCCGGGAAGTTTCCCCAAAATGGTAATTTTCCGGTAATTTATGTACTATCACAAAGAAAATTGCATTATATTACTATATTATATTATGCATTATATTATGATTTCAAAGTTAAATTTGTTTTATATATATATATATATATATATCATAGTATATTACTATTGCTTTCACCAGAGGATTCATTAAAATGTATATTCTGAACGGTATTATGCTATTTTATTATATTTAGAGAGTACTCATAAATGTATATTAACTTAAATATGTTCTATGCAAGTAAATATGTGAAAAAAGGGTATAGTAAGACCACATACTTTTACACCAGTAAACAGTTTTAATTTATTTGTAAGTAGATTTTCTAAATTTGACCCTACTACTGATATTATAAACATATTAATTTTTACTAGCTGAACCTGCGTCCTCTACACAGCGCATCATTCACATATGGGCATGAATCTCCTTGTCATTCCTCACAACATCTGTACATATTCTTTTACAGACACAATTAAAAGACGTCTTGATAAAAATCGGCAAGGAGTACCATAAAGGGAACATTTTATCGATTATTTTATCAATATCTCGCACCGTTTGCAAGATTGAGCCTAGTTCCGGTAGGAGCTTCTAATTCATGTATGATCAGTGTTTTCTTTCTTTTTGCATGCAGTATGTAATAAGCAAATACATCACACACACACAAGTAATTATAATGTCAGTGATGTAGGTGTTCATTGGGCAAAATACTCCAAACAATAAAGATTCATCTTAGGGTGGAGAAATGTTTATCCTTCGTTTTTCATTATCATTAACTATAAAAGAAACGCTTGAGAGATATACAACCCCTATATACAACTATGTTCTGTTGGAACGTATAACTGATAGGATATGACTTTTTTTTAAAAAAAAATCATTTCTTGTGTACCCCTAGAAAATGTAATAAAGAAATAACAGCCAGGTTTTCAAAATATTGAATTAGCACTATAATATCTACACAAACTTTGGAATCGACCAGCGAAAAGGGCATGTTTCTAGGACTTCTGGTTTTCGAGATCTCAGTGTCGGAAGGATTGGAGAGAAACATATAAACTTTTCTTTGGAGACAAACATATACATCTAGCATTTTAATATATACATAAACAAATTAGGCTGGGTAACTGCCAGGACATATGTCTCACCATTTTATCAACATTTGCGCATACATATTTTTGTTCACAATATTTGGAAGATACTCACATATCTTTAGAATTTTGCACGTAATACTGCCTAGGGATGGGCACGAGCCGAGCTAAAACTCGAAGCGAATTCGAGCCGAGTTCTGAGCCGAGTCACTGTTTTGAGGTAGAGTTTTGAGTTGGGTCGAGTTTGAAAAATCGCTCGCTCGTTTAGCTCGTTTTAACTCCTTTTGAAATCATTACCTGATTAGACTGGAAAACGAAAGCTATGAGAAATGTAAACATAAATGTGGAACACTTTAAGTGTTGCTCACGAAGTGAGACACTACTCGCATCTCTCCTCGTCTCTATTAATAAGACAACAATGGATTTTTATAACGAGACAGCATTTAAATGTTGTGAGCACTAACATAAGCATATACTGTAGTTCTCACCACCAAGGCTGAGACCTGCAAGGTGAAAGTTTTGAGCCGAAGCGAAAGCCCAACCCGTGTAGGGATGTTAACCGGCTTAGCTCGGTTCAACTGAGCAAACAGCTCGAGCCGGCTTAATTGAGATGAAGCAGCGACTCGACTTAGGTGAGCCATAGTCTCGAGCCGGCTCGGTTGGGGTGAGCCATCAGCTCGGTTTGTTTCGGCTCGTGTTGGTTTGGGTGGGTGAGCTGTTGGCTCGGCTCGATAGGGAATGAGCTGTGATCCGAGCCGCTCGAACCGTTGAGAACGCTAAACTCGGACCAAGCAGTTTTGAACATGTGTGGCCGGCGCCCTTTAACTTTTAACGATTTTTGGTTCGAGCCCGGATACTTGCTCCTCCGGAACTGAAACCCAGAATCTCGTGAACGATGTCCTTGCCTCCTAGTCTTCACGACTACTGAGGTCAGCAGTCAAAAAATTTTTAATATTTACATACAAACCACCTATCTTTCACGTTTATACACAGTGTTGTTATAATAATAATAATAATAATAATAATAATAATAATAATAATAATAATAATAATAATAATAATGTTATAGTAGAAGAAGTATCATTGATAATAATTATTTTGTCTATGTAGGATACTTGAAGAAAGTACTTGAAACTCAACACAGCATTTGGCTCAATTTGGCTCGTTTTCGCTCGACTTGACTCGAAACTCGAGTCAAATTCGAGTCGAGTTGGAGGAAATTTTTGAAGAGTTCTCAAGTCGAGTTCAAAGATGTCTGTTTCGAGTTGATTCGAGTTTCAGTGAAGACTCGCTCGAACTCGCTCATGCTCATCCCTAATATTGTCAACACGACCTTTCTTCCTACCTATTTCTCAAAATTCCATGCGTTATTTCACATGTAAGAGAAATCCGAGTACCTCTTCAGAAATTCAAGTCAGAGACAGGAGACAGGAGACAGACTGACGTCTATTACTAACGGTGATTCGGAGTGTATTAATAGTACAGTACTTCATCTCTATTCCTACATAATTTCTACATTACTTTACGAACTGGTTCCTTTTCATCATTTGTAAATTAGTATTTTGCTACTTTTTAGTGGAAATGGAAATTAAAAAGTCATATTATTAGTTATATAAAGTACAATCAACGAATTTTTTTTTTTTACCCTCTAAGTTATTTAAAACCTAGAAGTAAATTATAATAAATGAAAATAAAGTAATTAGTCTTATGGTTCTTATAATTTTGAAGAGAAAGTAAAGAAATGGAAATAAATTCCTTCTCGGGAATTTATATGCCAGAAAAAAAACAGGGAATATTCCCATTTTTTATTTTCCTTCCCACCGGGAATATTCTCACTGACCATCACTAGGTATGACAGCAAAAAGTTTATAATAAAAGAGAGATGGATTTCTTGTATGGATTCAACCTCCAAAGAATATGTGATATCCCCGTTCTTATTCCTCTATTCTAACGAACCGGAAATAGCAGGATGGTCACAGACAAAAAAAAAAAAAAGTTTCTTAATATGGATTCAGCGTACCAAGAACGTAACACTTGTCCAACAATATCGCTCTTCTAAAATCAGAAGTGATTGAAATCCATTGCAACATCCGATTTGCTTAGTAGGTAACGAGAAACTTTTTCTACAGTGTACCAATAACAGGTTCAATATCGGAGTAACCTCGAGATGTCTGATTAGTTATATTACAATTTTTAAGATACTTCCTTCAGTCCGTCAGGTTCTGATTTTCTTCCATGACAGCATTATATGTTTTTATCATACTCTGCGCAGGTTCTAATAATGGCAAATACCCTTAAGAGTTTTATGACAAAAGAACTGCAAATTATTAACATCTACGAAGAGTATAATTTCTTTCCTATATTAAATCCTGTTTTAAAGTGTGAATCACAATATATATGTAACAGATTCTGATGTAAACTGCAGAGTATATCTAATACTTCAACATTATTTTATTTGACTTGATTTTCAATTTAATGTCCCTTTCAGCAGGGAGACTATCAGACGCGAGACGTGGAACTACAGCCTAAAGTAGGATCCGAAACACGTGAATTCCGCCGGGAATCGAACCTGGGCCTCCCATGCCAAAAGCGCGTATGCTTACCGCATAACCACGAGGACACTCTCTTAACACGAGTAAAATAATTTGCTAATTTGCCAGGACTGTGATGAAATTTGTGCTGTTTATAGACAATACACATTATTAAAACCAACAGCTCAAAGATGTTCAGTTGCTTTCGTTTTGGAAATTTGAATACCCAAAAGGTTTCTCGCAGTGGGAGATCAACCGCACCAAAAGTGGATATGTTCTGACAAAAATCAAGCAAGACCGGAGTGTAAGCTGCTTATTACCGAAACATTAATGGTGTTAAACCATTTCGAGAAAACTGGCTATAAAACCAGCTTGACATTTTGTTGATACATGAACTGACTCAAACACATTTACTCGAACGAATTTTCATCTGTGAATATCTACTAAAACGTAACAAACTAGTTATTTCTTTGATTTGATTTGATTTGATTTTGAGTTTAACGTCCATTCCAGCAGAGAGACTATATATGATGTTGACCTACATCTTAACGTCGGATTCGAACTACATGAGCTCCCGCCGGGAATCGAACCCGGTCTCCGACGCGAAAGACATGTACGCTAACCACTCAGCCATCTCTGAATCTCTGGTATCATTTCCAAATTGGTTTGCCACGAGTGATGAAAAGTACATAACCTAATGGTATGCGAAGAACGATCGCGATAGGAAGTCCGTTGCAAAGCCTACACTCACTTCTAGGAAAGATATTCTTTGAGTTTGATGGAACTATTAGGGTATTGTGAATCACGAGCTGCTTTCACCGAGCAGAACGATAGACTCCATCATGGACTGTTAACAATTAACATACACCTAACAATTCGAAAGGAACAGCCTGAAGTCAACACAAAGGGTGTCATACACCACGTTAACAACACGAGATCGCATTTACATTTAACGACCCGTCAGAAATTTTTTTTTTAAAAAAAAGACTGCTATTTACCATTGCGTCCAGCTTATATCGTGGGGCTGGCATTACCGGACTACCTTTTGTTCGAGTCACTACAGAACTTCCGAAATAGTGATAAGTTAGTTAGTTTCAAAGAAACATGTGAAAATCACATGAACAATTTTTTGACCAGATATAGCAGACGGGATTATTGTGACGGAATTATAGTGTTACCGATAAAATGGAAGTAGTTCATCAACAAAGTAGTGCATGCGCAGTTTTATAATGTTATTTTCAAATAACAATTATTCTCAAGTTTTACCTCCAAAAGCCCAATACTTTTTTGACAATCTGATATTTTCCGCTTCTAAAAATCAATATTTCTAAAATTCTCTTATTCGTTTTCGCTCGACGCAGCTAATTCCCTCCATTCTTCTTCACATCCACATTTCGAAACATTTCGGGCGTTTTTTTAAAGTATTGTTGCGCAATGTCCATGTCCCTCACCTATACAAAACAATATTTCACACAAAATATTTTATGAGTCTTTTTCTCAACTTTATATTCAAGGTTCCACAAACAGCATTTTCTTCCTACTAAAGGTTTTTTCGCCATTCCTGTCCTTTCTTTTATTTCACGTTCATACTTCATATCATTCCTAATAATACTATCCACGTATTGCAAACTAGTCACCTGCTCTATTTTTCCTCTTCTACTTATATATTTGACACACACCCCTTTGTTCAAATCATTATGGCTTTTGTCTTTCTAGCATTTATTTTCATCCATAGTTTTCTAATATCTTTTATTTTTTTTTCAGATTTTGCAACGAGCCCCATATCATCTGCAACCCATATACACCTAATCATTCTAGCTCCTACTGAAATCTCATCTTTATCACCATCTCTTCTAGATATATACTAAATAATGTAGGCAAGAGACAGCATCCTTGTTAAATTCTCCTTCCAATTGCGCTCTCTCTGTCATTTCCTCCCTTATTCTAACACGTACTTATTGTTTTACACATAAGTTTCTGATGAGTCTTCGATCTTTCCATTTCAACCCAACTTTCTGTAGAACTTCCAACAACAATCCCCAATTCACGCGATCAAAAGCATTTTCTAGATCAATAAATACCACATACCTTAATAATCTATAAATTCTATCCTTTTCCTATAAATCTTTCACCGATCACCCTTAGTAATCCAATTGCATCTCTTGTACGTCCCACGATTATGCCGGCCGGAGATGGTGATTATGAGAAATGAATGAAATGGTGGAATGAAGAAAGTGGGAGGAAACGGGAGAACCCCGAGAAAACCCATGTATACGGTGTTTGTCCACCACAAAGTTGACTTGGCGGGAGCAGGGTTTGAACCCGGGACCCCATGTACCAGAGGAGAACGCTCTACCACTGAGCCACCGCGGCCCCACTGTATGAGATTTGAGACTAATAGTTCTATAACCCTCACATCTTTTTTTGTTCGATTTCTTAGCCATCGGCATCATCTTAGGTTTCGTCAGGAAGTATTTTTGACACTCTTCTATTTGATATATTTCATCGCAATGTCGAAACAGTTCTTTCTTGCCCTTGTCTCCTATGTTCTTAACGGATTCGATTCTTATATTATCTATCTATTATTATACATATGCTTTTCCATCTTCCTAAGGCTTCACTTCTTTCGCTGACTACCATTTCATTCTTATTTTCTACTGCCATCATATTAGCCATCGTAATAGCCCATTGTTTCTTCTGCAGTTCCATAGATTTCACCTCCTTGTACATTCCTTCATATTTCCGAACTCTAATTCTTCTACGTGCTCGCATTTTCTTTTGTACAATTTCCCGTGCTCTATTTGTTCCCCCTTGTAACTCATTATTTAACTTCCTGTACATTTTCCTGTACATGGCTAAATTTGAAAGTAAACGCAATGTTCAGTTTCACCATTGAGCTCTGCGACCCCGAAAAATATGGATTCATACTAATATTATTCATTTTCAATTATTGTTAAATGTCTTGGTACCCCCCCCCCCCCGCAGGTGCACCTAATGGTAGCTGAATTTGAAAGTCATCGCTAATAGAAGTGTCACTATTAATCTCAGTGACCGAGAAAACTATAGATTTCACATTAATATCGGTCATTTTGGATTATTTTTACATGGTCTGTATTCCCCCTAACCCAGGCGCGCAGCCGAATGGGATGATTTTGGAAGTTAATGGGATCAGATTTTCGCCATTGATCTCAGAGACCGAGAAAACTATGAATTTGACACTAATATCCGTCATTTTCTACTACTTTTACAAGTTCCGGTAAACGACCCCCTGAGACACCTGGTTCGAATTTTGAAAAAGCTCTTCGTCTTGGTCTGGGGCCTGGATCAAGGTACGGCGACGAAAATTTGGTAACTCTTGGCCCATTCGTCCGGTCCCCAGGCCGCTCGCAGGCAGACAGACAGACATAAACACAGGCAAACAAACTCTTTAATATATTTATATTGGATACTAGAGAATGTGTGATCATAATATAAATTTTGTAGTCATTACAATTGTGCATCATATTACAAATCTGAGCAAAGCTAATCAGAGGAAATGTGCATGCGTCAAAGAAGTGAACATCATATTTGACAATACATAATTTTTTTCACATAAAAATAATACATCTGAATAATTTTCTTTCTCCCGACATATAGTCATTCTGAACAATGTTCTTTTCCAAAAAGCAAAGCCACATTTATTAATTTCTTCATTTAAAAAGAAGCAACAACTGAAGGTATTACACTAATTTTTATTGATTTGTACGTACAATTTAGCTCAATCCACGTATTACGTTGACAATGATTGACAAGAGGAAGACGGGGCAGTGGGAGGAGCCATGGTCTGACAAAGCCTGCTCATACTATGACTGACATGGAGTGGGCGGGGCAACTGAGTCAAATGTGTGTATAATTTTGTTTAAGTATATAAAGCATACTGAAGTAGAATTTCTGTTAGAATTTAAAAGAATACATTTCAAGTTATCAATACGTCCATTTACGCAATTTAAACACTCCTAAATAATTTTAATTTCGTAAAAAAAACAAATGACCCCGGAAGTTGCCAAACTACAAAAATAGCTGTACACAAGTGATTTTCGTAGGGTTCTAAACGGTAAACTTTTAAATACATAAAAACTATTGAACTTTGCTGCAAAGTATACCAATTAGGAAGTATAAAGTTCAAATTTTATTATTCAAAGTACAGATTAATTAAATAAACATGCAAAATACAGGAAAACTAATAAGAAAAAACTGACCGACTTTCGGGACGCGATTTTTCGTCCCCGAAAGTTTTCTGACCCCGGAAGTAACTGCTCTTACACAAAACTCGACCCCGCAAGTCGAATCCGCGCTCCCACACACACACACACACACACACATATATATATATATATATATATATATATATATATATATATATATATATATATATATATATAATTTCTTTTTTCAAAATTATAGCCCTATGTTGAGTTTACAAGTGTTGTTAAATATTGTTACATGTTTTTTAATAGTTTTACTTCAAGAAATGCCACTTACTGTGTTTTTATAGGCTGAAAACAACATATGTCAATGTGAGTGCAAAAACACAATAAGTACTAAATTACTAAAATCTATATGATAACATACAATCCCAAACAGTATAATACCTGTCAAATCTGAAAACCCATTCCTAAGTCGTCAAACAGAAAATTACATTTCCCCCTTTAAAAAAAAGCAAGAAATAAATACTTTTTGACTATGTGCACGTCACGGGAACTGTGCGAGGGCTTTGCCAGCATTGGCAGGGCTTAACTTTTGAATCAGTTCTACGTCTTTAATACGGTGACCATAATATGGTAATTGGTAAATCACAATAAGTTCATCAGGTTGAACAGTATTTGTCAGTTCCCAATCCTATATCAATGATAGTATTATGCGGAATTTACAATGTTTATAGTGAAATACATATACCTGGTTGCGCCAAACGTCAGCTACGTCTAGTTTATTTTACCCAGAGTTTAAGATTTAATCAGCGATGTTCAACACACATACAAGTATTTTAATTTCCATGGTACTTAAGTCATAAAGTTAAACATTTGAACTGGGAACAGTCTCCACAGGGTTTTGGCCTGACTTGTTTAGAAAAAATATAATTAGGGATAATTTATGTTTGAAATACCAGTCAGCTGTTATTAATTACCTTTGAAAATTGCCATACCATTTTCGCTATGCATTTTCGCGTTGTCACGGTGATCCTGAGAATTTGAAAGTATCACCACAAAAGGAGGGGAGTGGAAACCAAGATGGGAGAGTTATTAATGTAATTTATAGATAAATAATGAAAGCTGCTAAATCCGATAGTAATAGTAGTACCAGTTGTTAAATTCATGTTCAGATTCGACACTGACGAACCTGTACGGCATATGTATGGCAGTCGGGAGTACGCCTAGCACTGATATACAACAGTTCAACCTTAACCAGACCGCCATATCAGTCTCAATTTAAAATTATTATTTATCTTAGTTCAGAATAAAGATGCGAAGATTATTCATTTTGCTATATGTGAAGAAGAATATAAAGGTTCATAATAGCAGTCATTCCTGGTCCAAAACTCCTCTGGAAATAAATCCTTTAAATTCTGTTTATTTCACTGAGTTCGTCCCAAAAATAAGAGCGATAATTTTGCTACATTAATACTCGGTAAAGCTGGGGCTACATGCACTTTAAGCAGATGAAAATAACTTTTTATGTAACATATAAACACAAAGTAACTGCTAACAGATAATTTGCAATCGTGAGTATATTGTCTGTTTTTTTTTTTTTTTGTGTGTGTGGGGGGGTGATTTTGGTGATGATGCGAGACTTCTTGTTACGTTTTTTTTTCTGCAAGAAAACAGATAAGCAGAAAAATCGTACTTTCAGAGATACATAACAAATAAAGTTTGCTATTAGTTCTCATTGTTAGAATTAAATAAAATTAAATATGTAATTATTTTTTATTTAATTCTAACAATACCAGCCTATATAGTAAAATTGATTTGGTATACGTGGATGAAGATAATAATAATAATAATAATAATAATAATAATAATAATAATAATAATAATAATAATAATAATAATAATAATAATAATAATAATAATAATAATAATATTTTGGTCGAAGGTAAACATAATGTACTGGACAGAACACTGATTATATGTCAAAACAAATGCTGATTAAACTAGTTTTTCTATACTATATAAAATTTTTACCAGTGTGGAGCTGTGATTTCGTTGAATTTTAGGCCCTGGTGGAGGATCAAGGTAGCAGAGTTGTCTTCAACATTGGGAGGCGGACAGATTTGAGGCTTATTCTGAGTGGACATTAATTTCATCTCACTTTCCTTTCTGGCGATCGGACACAATCAAATTTCTCTCCCAAAAAAACACATTTCAAATCGGATTATTGGGGGGACAATCTCCCCAGTTCCGAAATTGGAGGAGACATGTCCCCTTCATCCCCCCGGATTTGCTCCAGTGTATGTATGGAGCAATGTAAAACAGAATTACTAATTCGAATCTTATCATTTAATCTACTATGACATTAATGTTAATTGCATGGAAAACAAAATAATATACATACAATATGTAACAGTATTCCAACAAAAATTAAAACTAATATAGTTTGCAATGTACAGCAGCATCAATTCTAATCGAAACGAAAATGATATGTTTACAGCATCTATTTAAAACGGCACTGTTAAATCTAAACATGTTTAGGCATAGGGCTATTTTTTCTAAGTTTCGTACCGTCCTCCACATCTCTTCAGAACAGTTTTTATAGTCCTTGTTTTAAAAAATAATTTTCCCAATTATTATTTTTTTTATTTGTTTTCATATATGGAGAAGATTTTTTGTGTGTGTCGCTTACTTCGCTCATCACCGGCAACGATATTGTCGGGTCTTCTACCGATATTGTCGGGTCTTCTACCGATATTGTCGGCGACGTGTGCAAAGTACGCCGACACCGACACCGATATTATCGGGGCTTCCACCGATATTATCGTTGCCGTGTGCAAACGCACTAAGGCTAGTGGTGACCCCCAAATCCACCACGCTCACAAACACCATCCCTAAAACTCGTCAACATCATTTACGTTGACACTTCGTGGAGGAATATAAGTTTTCCTTGTCTGGGTTTCGAACCACTAGTTTTACTGCAGTATACTGTATATGTGCCTTAGCGCCTTAGCGAAGTTGATATTCCTAAGGTTGGTGGTGGTCCCAAACCCACCACGCCCACCACCACTATCCCTAAGGTTCCTTAACATCATTTTCCTTAACACCTTTTGCACCTCTGGTGTTTTTGTTCATATTTCACTTCTTTTTGTAGTTCACCATGTCAATATTGGGATTCTCAATTGTGGCATATTGTTGGATTTAAATTTAAAATTGTACATTTTTAAAGGAGTCATAATTTTTCACATACAACATTAGTTCCCAATGGCTCTCCCACCGGGAACCGAACCCAAGACCCTATACAAGAAAGGCGCACATGCTAGCCACTAGAACAGCAAGGAGGATTTATTCTATCAAATATCTGTCAGAGAGTTATGTCCAAACGAGATTCTAATTCATTTACCCGAACTACAAAACCACGATCGCTAACATTTCATTTTTCATTACCTCGATACGAAGAGTATCAACAGGGCCCAAAACCCTTGATGCTGAATCCTCGCTGGTACATCAATAGAAATGGCTGGTGTTTCAATATACTTAGTTGTTCTTTACCTTTCCACATTGCGAAATTACGACGTGCATTACATGACGCGCATGTTGCGTAGTTTCATACTGCCTCGGATTTTCCTTCCAATGAAATACACCTTTCAAATAGCTTGTAATCTTAATTATATTTGCCACGAATATATCCTAACTATATATCAAACTACGTGAACTGATATAAATTAAATGGGTGCTTCCGGTTGACGTGGAAAGTTGAAATGATGAAGGGCAATGAAGAATTTGCCCATGTTATTTAAATGGGTCTTTTTTGGACCTATAATCTCATGTTTTAGGAACTTGGAATTGGAATAAAAACTTAAAATTCGGTATGCTTGTACGCCTTCGTTAGTATTATCTAAGTAAATCAGTAAAAATAAACAATTCCAACTTTAGAGTTTATCTATGTCTTTCTGTTTATCTGTGTCTTTCTGTGAGCATCTAGCGCTATTTTTCATATCATTTTTTAAATTCTACGAAAATGAAAACATAGAAATCGATACCCAATTTGATATCACATTACAACTAAATTTGTTTTCGTTTTCCATTCGCCATATTGTCTGCCATCTTGAAATTTGGTGACTCCATGAAATTTACGGGTGGCAAACACGATTTGCTACTTACATAGGCTATAAGAAATAGAAAAACAATAGTTGTCGCTTGTAGCAGAGAAAAGCCTACGGATTGCTTTTTGAAGCCTTGTTTGTGAAAAAGTTTACCCTACTATAATGTATATTTCTGGATTTAGGAAGCCTCGCAATACAGAGTTGCGAATAGATTCATCAGGTTTCCGCAGAGGCCATGATATGTCATCAAACTACGAAATGGTCTGTCTTGAGAGAAAATGAACTTCACACATGGAAGCTCGAGATTTGTGAGCCGTAATTTCATTATATTCGATTTATAGTTTATGTTGATTAAATTTACAACGAACAAAATATTCTATCATTATGATACAGCAATCATATGTGACAGTAAAACAATAACAGTCCTCACTTTCGAATAAATACGTACAGATGACACCAAGTGCAACCCACTCCACTTTTTCACTCTCGGGAAACGGTCGTTCATGAGTCTCCTGCGATTTTAGACGGTTCCCAACATAAATGCGTTAGCTTGTTACCACGTTCTTTTGAAAGAAACTGTCACTTGTCACTCGTTTCCTCCTACATTTTGAGCATTCTTTCCTTAACCCATTTGGCGCCAATGTCCTATATATAGGACAGTGACAAAATACGTCGGTTTGCAACACTGATTAATCAACCGAATGTTGTTCTCTTCTGCGCATGCTCAGACAAGTACATGCTTTCTTTGTTCGTCGTGTGTAGAAGATTGGTACATTTTGGAGGGAAATCTGGTATCGTTAAGTATCTTGAATTTGGATTGCTGATGAACGTTTATCTTGTCTTCGAAACAGAAAATGCAAAAGGCCGAGAAATCGAAAGTAAGCATTTTTTTATATTTTTAAAATATAATTATTTTTGATACATTAGTTGTTTAAACTCAGAAAATAAAATAAAGAGAGAAAAATATATTGTTTCTTTAGTGTCCTATATATAGAACATCGGCCATTTAGCCTACTGGTTTCATAGAGTTTCAATTTCCGGGTAATATAGAAACGAAACTCTATGTACACATAACTTTGAAACGGATTTGTCTTTTATTTGAGGAAAATTTGAAAACAGAATTAAAACCAAACGCAAATTCAGATATTCGAAGTTTTCATTGAAAAGATTATAGCACTCACCGTCACTGAGAAAATTCGATATGCTGCTCAACATAATACAGACTTTTCCGTATGTGAAAATGACATCAGGCAATGTTTAGGAATTTTGTTGTATAGTGGTTACGTTTTTGTTCCGTCAGTCGATGTATTGGGAGATATCAGCTGACTGCAATTTTCCAGTAATTGTGCAAACTATGTCACGCAACAAATTCAGACAATTAATAAAGTTCATTCACTTCAACAATAACGACGTTATAGACAAATCTGACCGTCACTTCAAAGTCAGACCCTTATATAATCTAATAAATGATGTTATTCAACAATTTGGGGTATTTGTTCATGAACTAACTATAGATGAGAGAATTGTACGCTATTATGGTACAAATGGATTGAAAATGTATAAGAAAGGTAAACCGGTGAAATTTGGGTACAAATTATGGATGTTAGTCACACACAATGGTTCCCCACTGCATATAATTCCCTACCAACGTAGATCTCAAGGGAATATCAGATTACCAGATTATGTTGTGGAATTTTCGCTGTCCGTTGTGGAAAGTCCAGAATGCCATTCGGTGTATATAGACAACTTCTTTTCATACAATCTTGCTTCCAATCTGAGACAAAGAAACGCTTTCAAGACTGGAACAGTCAGGGAAAATAGAACCGAAAGTTGTCCTTTGATGCCGTCAAAAGAACTAACAAAAAATGAACGAAGATTTGTGGACACAAGGTTTGATCGTAACTTAGAAGTCAGTATGGTTAAATGGAATGATAACAAGGCTGTGACTGTTGTAACGAATTTTGAATCCCTTGATTGTATGGGAACAGTAACAGGAAATAACAAAGGTGTAAAGAAAACATCAAAGTGCCTTCATGTATTGCTTCATATAACAAATTCAAAAATGGCGTAGATTTATTTAACGAATTGATGAGCTTATACCCAATCAAGATCAAGGGCAAGAAGTGGTATTGGAACTTATTTACGAATGTTGCATAAACTGCTTTGTTTGCTGGATGGAAACTTTATCAGATCTTGAACTTAGGTAATTTGGATCTTCTAGAATTTTATAGAAGTGTTACAATGGCATTGCTCTCACAGTCTGCATCGACAAGACTTCGTCCGGGGCCACAGGGGCTATACAGAAAGTGTTCAGAAGCACGGAAAGCTAGCAAACATACCCTAATACGAAATGTGAAAGGAAGGCAAAGAAGGTGTCAAGGATGTCCAAAAAAGCCGATAACATCATGTCCAGAATGCCAGGTTGGCTTGTGTGCTGTTCAGTGCTTTGATAATTACCATCTTTAGTGTAATAGTGCTGTGTAAAGGTGCTAAGACAAATTGTACGGGTATGTAATCTTGCAAACGTTGTTTAATAAAACTTAGTAAAAATTAGATATAATTGTGTTTATTTTTTAGAATTGTCAACCCAAAAGGCCAATGTCCTATATATAGGACAGGCTGTACCGGGCGTACTCCGGTACATACAATCAAAACCTATTTTTCTTTTGTATATGTGTCCTATGTAAGAGAAAGTATGTAGCACTCAATCAAAAATATGCATTAGAAAAATTATGGCACCAAATGGGTTAAATTTCTGACACTGGACACAATCATCATCAAACAATTCCTCCATGATCATCATATTGTAGATATGGAATTTTGGATCGAAATGTAATACCTGCTGATCAGAGCGACTCGAAATTCATAACGCGACAGTATGAAGGACACGGGATTCTAAGTACAGTTTTTCTAACTTGTTCATTTTTTTTCTGGTTTCCTTATGGTTTCTTATGGTGGTGCCCTATTACAGGAATTCTTTCAATCTGAAGTGCTGCATCTACCTTATAATATTGTTTCTGTGAAATAGACGTTCAGACATGCCACATGAAAATGATGTGGAAGACATCCTGAGCTTTCAACACAGAATCATTAGTCTTGTAAAATGCTTCCACTAAACACGCTTAATGGTGCACCTTCAAAGAATTCATGCTTAGCGAATATTCTTGATATTCTATTGCTATTTCGAGATAGGAGCATTTTACGTCATCTGATATCATTTGAAGAACTGTCATAATAAATAATAATAGCATGCAATAATTAAATATATTTCTGTACTAATATATTTCTTTAACTGTAAAAGTTATTCTTCTTTCAAAATCGGTCGGCTTCTCGGCCTGATCTGGAATATCAAGTTTCAGAAAAATCAACGTCACTCTTACATTCCACAACCTTGTACCCTTATGTATGTAAAAATATGCTTTCTTCCTATAAATTGCATGGATGGTTTATAAGTGAGAAGTAAAGTTTACTTCTGCTCACTAACCCATGGATACATTTCTGAAGAAGGGATTAGCTTAACATGATTATAAATATGATTTCACATTGAGTTAAATGCTAGTAGTTAATCGATATTTTAAATATTATGAAAATTATTATAGACATGATGATAAAATATATGACTAATGTATTTTCTTTTAGGCAGTATGGTTCTTTTATTGGTGAAGACTACCTTTTATATTTGGATGTTTTATTGCCTCAAGAAAATGTGTATGGAATCATTATCCCATACTATTAATATTGAAGATACCACAAGAGATCTTTTATTTCCCGAATTTTCGGATGGACAATGTGTCACTTTTCTGGACAGAACTTACTATTTGTATCATTCTACCAATGTACATTCTAGTAATCTGATTCAAATGTATATAGTAAATAATGTTTCTCTCAGTAAGGACAATCTGCATGAATTGCTCCTTCAGTCAATGAATCAAAATTGCAAGTTGTTCGTCATTTCTATTACTGATATTTGTGCCTCCTTCCACTCGTTTTACAAAGCATTCAAAGCATCAATTCAGAGGAAGAAGAAAACAATCGTAATTATTTCAAGTTCCAAAGAAATACCTTCACAAGATTATAAAAAATGTAAGTGGATCCGTTTCTTTCCGTTTACATTCCTGTTAATAGTTTCTGGTAAACAAGGTGACAATACGACGAGAATTACTAGTTTTAAAACACATACACTAACCCATGAATTGATGCCCCATAACTTTGTGGACGCGGATCGATCCTCTTTGAAATATACGGACTCGGAAAAGCTAACATTTTTCCACTTGAGTGGCGTAATCTTGAAATCAGGCTTTTTTCCGGCATACCCGTGGGCTATAATGAACAATAATTCTTATGACGGGCTAAACTATAGGTACATATTTTATTTTGCGAGAAAATATAATATTACGATAAGAAATGAAATTGTACATAAATGGGTAGATTTGTCTAACAACAAAACCTCAGATAGTCTTTTTGGAATGATCAAGAACTTGTATTATCATTTCGGAACACCATCAGCATACCTTACGCTTAATCGTTATAAACGCTTTGATTATTCATTCATTCAATACCAATCGCATGTCCGATTTCTAACTCCTATTCCGAGCATAAAAATGAAACTTTGGGCCGTACTTTTCCCCTTCAAGTTTACCTTATGGATATTTATTGTTGTATTCACTCTTCTTAATTCCATTATATTAAAATTATTCTCTACATTTCGTTATTACTTATTGAAATTAAAATTACGATCCCCCTATCTGAATTACGTTTATTGTTTACTTTATTCAGTGAGTGTGTCTATTGGGTTTACTATCCCAAATATGGGTGAACCAGGCTTGAATCATGTAACACTTTGGATGTTCATGATTTCGACTCTTTTGATAACAGCATACAATTGCAATCTTGTGTCGTATTTGACATTTCCCTTATATGAGTCTCCCATTGATACTTTGGAGCAATTAGTACAATCTGGCATTAAGTGGGGAACGGAATATGAAAAGAGTTTTTTTAGCAGTCCCCTAAAGGCGTCAGGAAATCCTCTTGTTCATGTGATAATGAACCGATATTTGCCAACTCAAGATCCTGAAGAATTGAAGCACTTAGTACTACGGAAACAAATCGCAATCCCTGTTGAGTATCATCTTTCTGGTTATATGTGTGGCTTAACGTGTCTAGAACCCCGTGAATTGAAAATGTTACGTTTCATGAAAGAGAGTGCAATAACTTTTTATACTGGAACATTATTTCATAAGAACTCGCCGCTTGTGGAAACTTTTAACTCATTTCTTATGAATGTCTTTGAATCAGGAATAATTGTCTTTTGGGCAAGAGAACTAAATATTACATTCCAAGAAGATTTCGAACATGATCAGAAAGAAGAAGTTCGTCCATTGACAGTTGATGATATTTCTGGCTCATTTGTGATACTAATGATTGGATTCGCTGCTACATTAATTGTTTTCGCATTGGAAATATTTTCCTTTAAAAGACAAGTATTCTTCAACTTCTTTCGAAACATAATATTAATATTTAAGCCAAGCAAACGAGAGTAAGCATTAATCTATATGAACTGAGTTGGGCAAACAAGTAGATTTTTTGTTTGTATCTGTATTACACTGTTGTTATATAACATTTTAAAACAGAAATACGAGGATGATAATATCCAATGTATATGGGTATATATAGACTTTCTATGTTGTGCATGTTAGACAAGCGTTGCTGTAAATATCATTGTATGACTGCATGTGTTATTTTATAAGAAAAGGAAGCCAAATTTAACATTGAAAATAGTAAAAATGCTGTTTCAAGTAAATGCAATATTCAGGTGCTACCTAACCAAAACCTAACTCACGGTAAACAACTTACAACGTGTCTATACTCTAGATTTTAATATTTACAGTATAATATTTATAGTGCAAATACAACTTTCCATTCCGCGACGTCTTAACTATTGGTAGAAAATATTTTCACTGTATAAGATAAGGAACAATTTTATTGGCTTAATGTAAAACACAGGTGCAAGTAGAAGTAATTTGTTTTAAACACAAACAAATAGTGGAGAGGAAGAAAGTTGTTTGAGGAGTAACATCTGTGAAAATTAGTTTCCAAATAAATACAGATAGTTTGAAATAATATCATATCTTCTTTAGTATTGCTGAATTAAAATGAAATGTTTTAAAAATTGTTAGTAAACCTAGAATAATCAGTAAGAAATAAGGTACCTAGGTACAATCTCTGAACACTACGTAAGAAGTGGTGTATACACATATGCTTATGTTTTATGATTCAGTAAATTTTATTAAAGAATTTGAATGTATCGAAATAATATTTCAACCTTAAATGAACGATTTCTTCAATTTATTTGTATACTTTTCACCTGTTTGATGGTCGTTTGTAAGTTATTAACAACCAACATTACAATTATAAATATAAAGAGCTGTTATCAAAATACAACTGAGCTTACG
The DNA here is from genome assembly GCF_964235325.1 of Thermobia domestica. Taxonomy (NCBI): domain Eukaryota; kingdom Metazoa; phylum Arthropoda; class Insecta; order Zygentoma; family Lepismatidae; genus Thermobia; species Thermobia domestica. Next base: position 251,352,894 of record NC_137463.1, on the reverse strand, counting down.
AACATGTTAAATGTAATCAAGCCATTTCTACTACATATGTAAATAAAATTAATTTTCTTTATCTCATAGCAAAATGTTGTATGTTAACACAACTGATCTCAAGTGATAATTAGAAGCATGATGTTACTAATAACAAATCATGAAAGTTAACATTGAAATTTACCCTTGCAGAAAAAAAAACAAGAGAAACATTATTTGCGAATCAATAATTTGTCTCTGATTTTTCAACTTGCAGTAGTTCTTCGAGTAATGTTCACATAGATTATCAATATGTGAGGCATTGACTATTAAGCTTAGTTTTAATACAAGCATATAGGAGCTGAAATAAACAAAAGACAACTTTTTGAAACACTGTTCAAAACAGTTAACATGAGATAATTAATAGTATTGATATCTAGTACTTAAAGTTATCACATATAAGTTTGACATTACAGTATAACAAGTTAAAAATCATGTATAAGTAATTTTCAAAACTGCAGTACAACGTTTTAAAATTTCTGTTTCCTCCAAAATCACTCAGATGTTACGAGATTTAAAAATGTATTCAAAGGAAAAGCAAGTATGAAAAATCAGAGGAACATAAGTCACGGAAGTTACAACTAGAACGTGGCACTCGTTGAGTTTTTCCTTTGTTGAACTTATTGTAAAATATTTCAAAAATAGCATTAATGCTAAAAGAGATTGTGGAAACTTCAGTCTTATTTACTTATTTACTTTAACTTATTTACAATAACTTTAACTTATTTACAAAACCAACGATGGTGATAGGAATAATGTTAATTATAGAATGAGAAACATATATTAAAATATAGGACCACATACAATACTTCATTGATATGAGGTGACTAGATAAAGTGATATTGCTCTGCCATTGCCACATAAATAAATTGAAATTAATAGTTTTACTTACGTTCCATCTTAGCCCAAATGCTGGTCCCCTGTGAAATCATCAAATATTTCAACATTTAACTTAAACCTACGTTTAACATTGTTCGATGAATGTTTCCAGCATTTGATGAAAGTGACCAGCATTTCAACCCTGACAGTGAAGGATATTGCAAGCACATGTAAGGTTTAGATTTCTGGACTTTCGACATCTATGGCCATTTAGCACGTCAGGTTTGAGGGATGACGTTCCTCGGTGAGCACACAATCCAGGGAAAGTGAAGGAAGAAACGATTGGGGGAGGAAGGTAACGGCCTGGGACCTATAAGTTAGGTACCACCCCGGCATTTGCCTAGTGTGAATGAGGAAAATCCAGGAAAACCTTATTCAGGGCGGCTAGCCTGAAAAAGCTGTTATAATTTTTCGAGGGAGTGCCCCCACCGGGAATCAAACCCGGGACCGCACGCACCGAAGGCGAGAGCGTTAGCGACTACGGAAGGCGGGACCACAATTATAACATACACTTTAAAGAAATGGAAGAGATTCCTGAAAATCAAGGAAATACAACATTTTCATCAGAATACCCTACACCCTAAGAATGAGCGAAGAACTTTTTCCTCTAGAAATGGCGTCTGTCACGAAGTTCACAATTTTGGTGTGAAATGCGAAGTACCAGCCCTTCTCGTGAATTTAACCCAAATTTTCAATAGCAAAGGTATTGAGTCTTCACAATTTTGTTACAAATATTCCATGAAATTAATTCGAAGTTGACAATTTTAAACAAAGTGTTGCTGTTATCTTAGTTTTTTTTTCGTCTGGAAATATTGAAAGTTAGAATAACTGTTTTTTAAGAAATTGAGTTAATTCAACATTATTTGTAAAACAAAAATGTTAGTTACTGTTAAACACTTATTTCAGACGTCAAATCTTTAATCAAATTAGACAGATATAATCAGAAACAACCTTTATTTTAATAGTAAACGTCCATAACGATATTTTCCAAGAGAAGCCAATCACTTCGTAACTAATAAACATCAACATGACATAATCGGATCACAGACTAAAACTGAATAGCAAAGTTTTCCGACTTCCTCATCATACGGTATGGACTCATTGTCCAATTACCTATTTACTTAAAGTTTACTTCCCAAGAATATTTCCCCCTTTTTTCTTAGGTCAACCATATCCTCCAAGTCGACCATTGTCCTCGTTCACCTTTTTCTTCCTTTTCTCTCTTCTTAGTTTGCTATCCACCCACATTTTCCACACTCCTCGCTCGCTGGTCTACCTCTCATATATCTTGTTATATTCATATTTCTTCGACCAGTTTCTTCTCCTTCCCTCATTTTCTTTTATACAGACTTCCTGGTTTTCAAATAATTTTTCATCGAGAACATATCGCGTCCAGCCGTTATTTTATGGAAAGAGTTTTTGAACTCTTCTCTGCATAGCAACGTTTTCCAATTTCCTTATCACTTGGTACGGATTCATTGTCCCGTTACTCATATAGTTGAAGTTTACTTCCTAACAGTTACCATGTCACTGTTAGTATAATTTTGGAAACTGTAGGAAAACTCTCATAAAATGTATAACGTGTTTTCCCTTAAACCATATTTTGTAATGTGTACATAAGATCATAAAGTTTTGTTATTAGATTTCCGTTGAATGTTGGCTATATCATCTAAATTAAAGAACGCTGTATCATACTTATCGCCTCTCTTGGCAAAGCTAACTACTACATATAAGCAAATGAAGTTTTATGCTTTATTGTTGAAGTGAGCGTTACTGTTTCAGTGTCGAGGCTATATGCGACATAGACCTTCAGTTCAAGAAGGATTACCAGTAACCGTGATGCGTTCAAATTATAACCGTGATACGTCTTATTATAAGTCGAACTTAAGGCATGAGCAACACTGGAGCACATGCTAGCCACTATTCTAGTGGGAAGGAATACTAACTTGTAAGAAGATGAAGTAATGTTAGTTTTGCATAACTATCTCGTTATATTGCGGATCTTGTGATACATCCTTTCACCTATATTGTAGCCTTTCAGAAAGATAATGAAACTTAATCCATTGAGTATCGCAGTAATTTTTGTGTTTCTTCTGATACAGACGATAATAATTTTGTAAATAAGAAAATAAAAAATGCAATATTACTTTATTCTTAGCAGAAAACGCATGAAAGGAGCTATGTCTGGCTCTTTAGAGGGAATGTCTTACCAAGACTGGATCGGTGGCTCTCTAAATAAGCAACAAAATAGGGTAGATGTGTAGGTCCTGTGGTACCAAAGCAGTCCCTGCAGAACTGTTACTGTAGGTTCCATAAGAAATGCATGGAGCTAAACGTGTTAACATAATATGATAGTTAATGAATTTTCGCAATTTACTTAAGAGGCTTTATTAGTGCTATATTAAGAAACCGCTAATTTTACAGTAATTATGTGATATTTTCAAATAGATAAAAGATAATCGAAATGTGGGACAATGATGCCCTAGACAACATTATTTTGCACGACGTACCGTTACCACGAGTTACCTAGTAACTTTCCGTTTGCAGTGATTTAGAAACACAAAAATACATATCGACTTTCTAAATGGCTGGAAATTGATAGGAGATAAGTGAGTCTTGATAACGGTATCTCATGTAAAATAATATTGTCTGGGGTGCTCTTGTTCCACATTTGGATTATCTATTATCTATTTGAAGATATCACATAACTACTCTAAAATTAGTGGTATTTTAATTTCGCTGTGATGGGGCCTCCTCACATAACTTCATGTTTAAAGGATACTCTAATGCAGTCATAAACTTCATTATCCTCCCCGACTGGAGCTTTTTTTTAGTATTACATTTTATCATCGAAGATACAAAAGTACAAAACTTAGCTCAAGTTTCATCCAGCCAGATATTCTATATTATGCTACTTCTCATGCACAAAATAATTATACTATCTATTTATACAGTTTTAAGTCTCTCAATTATTTTTTAAATCTCTTCAATTGAATATTTTCCCTCTTAATGATTCAAGACACGGTATCTCATGTACCTCGGTATCCCATTTCGGTTGATAACCAGGCGAGCATAATCACAAAGAGAAATTTTAGAAATTGTACATGTTTTTAGGATTAAAACGTAATTAAACACCAACCTAGAACAAATCTCGGTACCAAAGATGTTAGAAAGTCAATCTAGACCACACACATAAAAGAAGTTATAAGTTCAATAAGACTTTGGGGGACATGAAATTACAACTATTAAACTTTGGCTTGAAGCGCGAAATAACGAGTGATCACTGTAATACGTGCAACTTAAAAAGTAATCAACTTTCTTATACACCTAAATATATGTACAGAATGATCGCGTGGCGATCATTGTTATTCCACTACAGACAAAGAATTACTAGAATTAAAAGAGTAGACACTTGTTATTTTATATCCTAATTGCATTGATAATATTGAACCTTCTATACCATTTTTGGATTTATGTTTGGTTTTGAGTAAAATTAAAATTATGTCTATATCAGTTCTCCATTATTTGTCAAATTATATTAGAAATATATAGTACTCGTTTTACTAATGCACATTTACAAGAGTAACCTGACTAGTATAACATTACATAAACCCCGCCTTTTACAAAAAATCCATAATCAGTATCTTTTATAATGTTTCTCCGGACCATTCTACATTCCTCCATGTAGGTTAAGCTTTGGAAAATATAACTGTTACAGCTGCTAATACATGCAATCCTTTTTTGACTAAAATCGACGAAACGTGACCATACAACTGGTATTTGCATTCACCTATGCTACGTGGTCACTACTAGCGAAAATAGTGACTCTTCTGGATATGGTCCAAAGTAGGGAGAAACTTCTGTGACCATGTGTTAGAGTGGGAATAGCAGACGAGCTTGGAACGTTAAGTATGCACGAAAGCAATGATTATTTTTTTTAATTACAAGGCTTCTATAACGTTATTTCTTAAGTTACAATTCTATTGCACTGTACTACATTTATCAGTGCTATTTTAATGTTCACAGATAGATTTCATGCCTGGTGCACATACGATACACCATGTATACGATGCATGGTGCACATATGAAAAACACTACATTCAAACAGAAAGGACTAAAATGCATTTGTTCCTCACAATACATTAATCATACATTATTTAGGGTTAAGTATATTATGTTGTCTCAATGACCTCACAGGTAGGTCGCGTAATTAAATAATGTATGTACTAGCTGAACATGCGCTGTCTACAGAGCGCATCATTTACATACGAGCATGAATTTCCTTGTCATTCCTCACAACATCTGTACATTTCCCTTTACAGATACAAATGAAAGACATCTTGATAAAAATCGGCAAGGGATACCTAAAGGGGAGATTTATCCGATTATGTTTTCAATATCTCGCACTGTTTGCAAGATTTGAACCTATTTCCGGTTGGAGTTTCTGATTAATGTATGATCAGTGTTTTCTTTCTTCTTGCATGCAGTATGCAATAAGCAAATAAATTACACACACACACAATTAATTATAATATCAGTGGTATATGGTGTTCATTGGGCAAAACACTCCAAACAATAAAGATTCACCTTAGGTTGGAAAAATGGTTATCACTGGTTTTTCACTATCATCTGGCCATGAAACAAACGCCGAATAGATATACTAACCCGATATACAAATGTGTAGTGTTGGAATATATAACAAGTAGGATATGATGCTATATTTTTTTTACAAATATTTCAAGTGTACCCACATATATATAATAAAGAAATAACGGCCTTTTAAAGTATTCCATTAGAACTGAACAATCTATAAAAAAAAAAATTTTGCGTTAGGTCAGTAAAAATTACATCTTTCTAGATCTTGTGATTTCCGAGATATCACTGTGAAAATAATTGGCCAAAAATATACAGTATATGCGTCCACAAACATATAAACTTTTTTGATCACAAAATATAAACGTAACATTTTAACATAAAGGCAATTTTCTCTTTGATTGCAATATGTAAACTTGGCAAATCCTCATATATCTACCTATTTACATTAAACATAGTACAAGATACTTTCATTTAAACTTCCCAACGAGTTTTGTTGCTTATGTTTGGCATTAGTTAAAAGATGAAGACACGTTCACCCTAATTTTTTAAACTCATGTTTCACGATAACTTCGATTAAAAATGACAGTATAAATACTACTACTAATAATAATAATAATAGCAAGAAGAAGAAGAAAAGAATTCTGATTTTCTTCTAGCAAAATGTGTTTTCTTAGAAAATTAAGAATTACTGATGTTGGTTCGGATGCCAGCTAGAGAGAGGTCAGGTAATATAAGTATGAATTGAAAAAGAATAGATCAATTGTATGAACGCGAACAAAAGTGCATTCACACCACCAGTTTTCACATCCTCAACATTAGACAACCAACTTTACAGTGATGTTGAATGGGTTGAGAACTAGGTAAAGCAATTCTACAAGTACTCTTACTGTAGTTCGTTCAAAAGATGTCAGTGTCGAAAACTGCAAAAAAAAAAAAAAAAGGTAGAATAATATCCATGTCTCTGCAACGAATATACAATCGGGTAGAAAACATACAAAATGATGACCTTAGGCATACCAAGAAAAATCAATGTTGTTCAAACTTTCAGTTTTTTTCACACCATACATTATTTTATAAAATCATTTGAATAAGTATTATACATTATTCGTTTCAACATTACCTTCACTTAGTTAGTTTTTAGTTTTAATACCTCTACTGAAACTTTATGAAAAAAATCACTCTCACCTTTGTTTTGCAAAAATTTCTCCTATGTGGACAACCATTGTATTTTTCACTTTAAAAAAAAACTAAATATTATTATTATGTTATTTACACATTAAAGCTAACAAGAATATTATCCGTTGTTCTATTATTGGTTTTCCTTGTGATCGAAGAAACGAAAGGACAAACTGAAAAAGTAGAAATGAGATGTGCAGTCTGTCACATTTTAATTTGTGAAAGCCATTGCATCAGTAGAAAACAAATTATACTTTTAAAATATGACAAATACTAAAAATGTATGTCTTTGAGTATATGCGATAATAGAACATCAATTAGTGTTATTTAATCTCCAACTAATAACACATGCATGTCTCCTTATGAACAGGGTGTGTAAGAGGGAGGAAAGCTTTAGGAATATCGGCTACAACTACTTCCTACACCACTATCCGTCGGTAGAAATTAGCGGGTTATCTAGTGCAAAATGACGAACGTTTTAAAAAAATTAATAATAATAATAAATTAATAACTAAATGTAAAATGTAGATATATAATGTAGTGTGGGATTAATCGTGTATGATGTTTATTTTGGTGAACGGCAGGAGGCTTTACGCATTCTTAGCGAGCTCACACATGTAGCACGGTCCTCTCATTTTAGCATGTTCATCTTACTGACTCCTTTCACATCAGACACAGCAAAAGATACAAGAAAATCACATGAACTAATCCTAACCTAAAACTCCAAACTTACCCTGACCTAACTAGCTAAACTAACTTAACCTATGGAAACAACAGATATATTGACATTTTTACTTTAAATTAAAATAATATCATTTTCTAGCTACCACACTTTCTCAAGAACGTGGTGTTATCAAACCAGCTGTCTTCTTGTCTTAAAAGTTTTCCGAATTTAAATAATCCAAATTATTTAACTGATATGAATTACTATGTTCTTATCAGAATATGATAGTCGAGAGACGTCGTCAATAAAACTCTCAACTTACAGGTACAAAAAATGCACCCATGTACTTGATTTAAGCCGTGGTATAGCAAACTAATGCAATGGGAATCCAATTTAATCTGTTTTCTAGTTGTTTCAAAACATATTTACTGAAGGAGCATTTTCCAGAATTTTATCAAAGAAAAGAAGACAATGAGCAGTACTCTTGTCAGCCAAAACAACGATTTCTACAAATACTCAAAGCGTAATGACAAGGTTCGAATTTTGGGTAAACGTATGTACGTGAAGTACATACATTTGTAATTATTATGACAACCAATATTACTAACATATCCTCCATTCAGTGGTTCTTACATTCACATTATGAATATGTATATATGTAATTTCTGGGGAAAACGTTGAAATCTTTAGCACTGCATCTAGAAGCTATATATCCACAATAGATTCCACTATTATAAATAAATGTAAATCTAATTTCGAGATTTTTAGTTACCAATAAAGTCGGTTCATTTCCTAACTTGAGACATAGCACTGGATCATATTCAAAACAGGTATACTTAATTGAAAATTTGAAGAGGATTTTATTTCTATTTACCCAATTAGTTGTAGATTAGTTGTGCAGGAACCTTGAAAAGATTCACTGCACTCTCAAAATACCATCGTCTACGGCTAGCGTCCACATACAAAGATGTCTGAAAGCTCAACTATTAGATGACAATTTCGGCATTTAACTTTTTCTGTCCGCTGAAACGCACATTACATGATTCAACTTCCTCATTCACAGAAAGAAGTGACCATTCCTCACTAATTTTCAGTTTCGTTGACTGGAAAATTACACTTGTTTTTACACTTTTCCAAAATTGTATAATACTAGAATTTTCTGTCTAGTCCTCTATGCTAATTTCTGGTAAAAGACAATGAATAATAGGAAGAAGAGTAATAATTGACTATTTTTGATGATGTAACGATAAGACGAGATTTTATCTACTTAACATCAAAGACCCCGCAAATCTCAAACGCATCTGTGATTTCTGATGATCCAATAGCAGATAATTTTCACCGAAACAAATAGTTGAGCCAAGAAGACATTATGGCTGAATTTCTACACTTCAAAAATTTTGAAGAAATTACGAAATAAAATTTTGAGGCTTTCTTAAGAAGATTCCCCACATCAAAATTCCATTAAAAATAAACTAAAACTCACTGAAAACTACAAAATACACTCTTATTTTCTAAAAATAATTCAATATTCTGATTAAATAAGCTAAATTCTGAAAATATTATTACATTCATCTTTATGGAATCTATACTTAAATATTACTCTTTTGACGAAATTATGAAAATTTTGCGACTTACTCCTACAGTACCACAATAAATTTCTAAATATTTCCAAAGTCTCTACTAAACAAAAATTTGTGAATATATATACAGGATGTCCAAAAATCTAGGACCATGTTACATTATACCCAATGTATAAGGTAACAAACTACTGGGATCGGACGTCTGTCCTCTGGGATGAAAGCATGGACGTATAGACATGAATTTAGAGAGATGATTTCCTTAAAAAGAGAGATTGGGTTGGGAGGAAATTAGGAGTGAGAAAGGAATTAAGACGCCTAGGTAGTTGAGCTGTCCACTCCTCGAAAATTGGGTCTCGCATCCTATGTCCTGGCTACCTCTACTCACAAGAGACCTTGTCGTCTGCGGGTCTCGAACCGTTTTCGTGTTACTCTCTTGTGGTTCAGTATCACAACCACTGTCCAACTATCCGAAGCGGAAGTCTTCGGTCCTATTAAACGACGGGCCCAGGGGCTTGCCAACTATTACCAGAGAGCCAAGTAGGGAGTCCCAGACGTCGCGGAAGCTGTGGTTAAAGATCGTGGTAGAAGTTAGAAGAGGTCTCTCAAGCATGGCAAAAAAAAATACATAAATTACATTACTATAATTACAAGATGCTGAATCAGCTAAACACCGAACAGTCGGTCGCTGGTTCTCCAGGACAACAGTTCACATCTTGCTTGTTCCTTGCGATTCAATATAAACACACAATAACAATGGAAAGGTCTCTGTCCTTTCCCAAAATACGCTAAATACAAAACACAAAGAGCACGGACAAAAGTACACGCACCATATCATTGTTGCTGGAAAATATGTTGTATTCAAAATCAATCAATCAATTATTGTTCATTCACTATCAGTCTTTAATGTGGGCGCCAGCACCAACTCACAGATCCTTTTAAAATTAGAAAAGTTTACGAGATCAAAGGAACACAATGATCCCTTGGTGAAAACTGTAAAATATCATTCACTATTCCTTGCTATATTCTAACTAAATTTAGTAAACAGTAATTTAGTAAACAGTAATAAACAAAAACAATCAAATATGAATATCGATTACTGTTCACAATAATATTTCAATACGATCTACCTCCATTTTCTAGGTTAATATATGACTGATTGTTGCGTCTCATTTTGGACGATGAATTTATTTTAGAGCAAAACAAACCATTTTGAGACTAAATACTTTGTATGAATTTGACAAGAAAATATTGTTTAAACAGACTTATTTTATCATTACTATTTATTGCTCCGATAGGCTAGTTATGTTGTATCTCACATGTGTTCATTTCTGTCTGATAAGGTGCTGTGTTTTTCCTATTAGCACTAAGGTATCTGTAGAACCATGGCGTAATGTTGTCTTTGACCGCTTATTTAGGTTCTATAACCGATATTTAAGCCGGGTTTTACTGGTCAAGTCACGGATGGGCCAAAGAACACCTCAGATGCGTTTTAGAATCGTATGGTCAAATTGTTGGAGCGGCGCCAAGTGAGGGCGGAGAGACGTGACATTTTTTCTTAAGGCAAATTTCAAAGCTTTTTCTCGCCTTTAGTTTTCAAGATACCAGATTAAAACTTTGCATACGGATTGTGTCCATCTTTGAGTATTTTTCAATTTTTTTCAGATCCCTACCTAAACTCGGGTCCGAGCTCGAGGGGCGCAACTATTCCAAACAGGTGATTTTTTTAGAAAAAATTCTGGTTTTTCCCGATTTTTCCAGTTTAGGTCTACGATATGAACATGTAAGTGGTATCGTTGGAAAGGGTTTGTTACATTGAGGAAAATTGCGTTTCAACCATGAATCTAGACCAAACAGTAACGAAGCAATATATATATATATATATATATATATATATATATATATATATATATATATATGGGCCACTTTCATACTTTCAAAAATTTCTCTCGACCTTAGTTTTTCAGATAGAGGATTGAAATTTTGCACACGTATTGGGTATATACATGACTATGTACTTTTTAAGAAAGATCAGATTCTGACGTGAACCCAGGTCCGGGGCAGAGGGGCGCAATAGTTTCGAAAAAAACTAAAAATCTCTATGTTTTCGTATTTTTCTGTGCATAATACCGCCAAGAATGCTTTATTCTGAAGAAAACGAGGTATGAAGTATGATCGTATGATAAATAGTAAGGAAGCAGTTGCTATTTAAATGATAGTCTAAGATTTTCTTCAAAAATGGAAAATCCTAAAAAGGTTAGACAGTTTGTGACACAGAAATAAACATTATATTATTCATGTGTTTATTTATTCTATTATTATTATTATTATTATTATTATTATTATTATTATTATTATTATTATTATTATTATTATTATTATTATTATGTAGCTTGTTGCTTTACGTGTGTGTAAAATAAAAATCCACAAATTGTGTGTGATAATAAAAAGCAAAGTAAAGAGAAAAGAATGAAAAATATATTTTACAAGGTGCTAACTTTGGCATTTTACAAGTTGTCTAAGGTGGTATCTATTTTCTAATGTCTCTATTTGAGGCCTCTTTTGATCTAGACCATATTACCTGTCACAATTTGATTTTCTGTACTTAACATAGTGTGTCTTACATAAAGAAATAAAGTATTTGGTTTTGTTCTCCTTCCTATAAATATTTTTTTACCAATTCTATAAAAATAAATATAAGCTTATACAGAAAGTGTGACAGTGCATGCCTTCCACCAATTTTTAAAAGAACAGTAAAACTTTCATCTTGATAACGAATATAAATTATTTGTAATGAGAATATTGATGTTAATAGGAACTTGCCTTTAAATTCAATAGATTCACTCATCAGTAAACTAAAAAAGTCTAATTCGTCCGAAGGTGCAATTTGATGTCTTATTTTAACCGTGACAGAACAGTTTAATTTAAATGCAAACGTTAATGGTACGTTGTGGGTTCTCGTGCTCTCACAACTTGATAAATTAATTGAAGTTTTAGCATACATGACGCATTGGAATAAAGCAACTCTTACTGGAAGAGAAAGATATTCTGATTAACAGCATGAGAGGTGAGAATATACTCCACGTAGTAAGAACAGATGCCTCTATTAATTGGATACAATTGGATTTAATTGGAGTGGCTTTCTTTATTTTTAGGTCCATGTAAATATTTAACTACAACAACTTCTATGATGAAAATGATGAAAGATGTTATTAAACCAATTGTCATTAACAAAAAGGCTCCTACAACATCTTGCAATGTCAAAGCATTATTTGACTCCTCACTCTTACCAATATCAAAAAACAATACATGTCCTAGTTGCCTTTGCCAATGTAAATATATACCTGATTCTAAACAACGTATCATAAATGAATTGAAAATATTCACAAGAGGAGAATTCTTGTGGAACATGTAAGCAGTATTGAAACTAAAGCTAACTTCTTCCATTAGATGCATCTTCCTTAAGATGTTGAGAGAAATGAAGTCTGCACCCAAAATGGATCCTGATGGATAATACTCAATGGGAATCGCTATCTCTCCACGTAATGCTAAATAAGACAATTGTTCTGAGTCCCATGTGTGTATATGCCTCTTTGTAATCTCATCAAGAACAAAATAATGTAACTCTCCAAATGGACTAAGCCACCATTTGTAAACAGAACCCCATCTTAAATCAGATTCTAATAAATCTTGTAGGGTATTTATCGCATTTTCGTATTCAGGTAGAGTCAGAAATGATATAAGGTTACAACTGTAAGCTGTGATAATAACATTTGACACCATAAATAACCAAATAATTAAATGTTTTACTGCCACTTTTCTTATATTCCCAAGGGGGAACCATACACTAATGCCAATTGAATACAAGCATGACGTCGTGAATTGCATGGAATGTGATATATTATTTGAGTTGAATAAGCAATGTTGTAAACGGTGAAATAAAAATAATATGAGAGCAGAAAGGAATGTGTATCCAATAAAAGCTAACCACAATGGAAGCTTGAAGGGATAGAATATTGTCCACAATCGTTTCTGGCGTTTTGGTGAAGGAGTCAAAAATCTCATTTGAGACAGGCCGTGGGGATAAGAATATTGGAAATTTCTGTATCGATCATATGTAACAAAAGCTGAAATACTGCCAACATGATAATGCAAACTTTTTAAATATCCAAGGTAGGATCTTGTGCTGGCATTGTCAGAAGCATAGCCCCAATTTCTGTTAATTGATATTCTCCATGTAAAATTATACTTCTTTGCAAACTCTACCATTGCTCTGTAGTCGAAACCATCATAAGAATTGTTCTTGACAATAATACAAGAATCATAAGGATAAATAAGTAATTTCATAGAAATGCCATTCAAATTTTCAAGCTTTTTCTCTTTAAGATGATCAAACTTCCAAGAATTATTCGTCCATGGTATGAGAATTTGAATATCACCAGTTTTGAAATCATCTTGGAGCGTATGTGTCACCAGTTGGAATTTTGTATTGTCCTTGCTATGTGTATCTCGGCGCACATCCAAAACATATGAATATGGAAAGAAACTAGTCCATTTACAACTTAAGTAATCCTTAAGAAGATTTTCATAATCATATGACAAAAATATATAATTCTTAACTTCTCTCTGGATATTCAATAAACTAGCTTGATAAATACTGTTAAAGGTATCACATATGCTTCGAGTAATAATTATGAAAGTTAAGCAATTAAGATTCATGGTACTAACTAGTGTTTGAAGAGAAATATTCTGAGATAATTTAATTAAAGGAATTATGATGTCATCATTACTGCACTGTGTTTGAAAGTGTTCAGGTATTAAATTTAAATCATCCAAGATAACAGAACATCTTCTTGTAGAATAATCTGGATTTGTAATTTGTCTTACAATGTCTTCAATACAAAAAAACTTGGATGAAGTGTCTTGAAGTGCCGAAATTCTAATGAACCATAAGGCAAATAGGGTGAACGATGTATCTGAAGAATACATTTTTCTGGAATAAGAAAAAAAATCAAATATAAATATTTAAGTGTTAAAATAAATTAATAAGTGAATACTGTTTTTATGGAGACCCAAAAGAAACAATATTTCACCACTAAATGTACCTTTAGGGTATCTTCGTCAATGAGCCATCCAACGTAATCGAATAAAATCATAATATATCACAATATTTTTAAGTTCCACCTGCTTGTTTGCCAATTTTTATGATATGTGAGAAGCTGAAACAACATACTTCTGCGAAATTCTACTCTGTTAGAGAATTTCGGAGGAAAAACAGCTCTGATACTTGTAACAGTTAACGCAAACGCTGGTCTCGAGAAAAAAATTGTGAGTAATATCCAACTTCAGAAACGGGTAAATGTCGCTCCGAAAGCAATATCACTAAGGTTCTCCATCAAGATTTCGAAGGATGAGAACCTATCAAAAATGTGTATACTGATCTTGAAAGGAAGCAGCAAAACATGATGTCTCCTTGAATCCATTCCAACTGATTTTTAGCATTACATTGGAAAGTTTGACACTAATGTACTATTTAAATAACATTAATATTAGACAAGTGTACACCCTTCATATTCACAAAATCTTGCTGTGTGTCTTTTAGTTATCTCATATAAAACAAAAATCATTGAATGAATGCGATCTGTGGACACAGGAAAACTAATACTTTAATAAGTGCTTTTAAATCGATGCGTTGTATAAACTTAACAAAATCCGTTGGATTGGACTTCACAACACAGCAGGTAAAGGATATCTAGATATCAATTAATTTATTTATATAAAATTCTTGTTTCTTTTGAATCTCCTATTAAATCTAATATTAATAACGTAAAACTACTAAGGTTTCTAAAGAAAAAAGAAAGTACGTGTAGTCTACATTAGTATACTAATAGTTACTTCAATGCTACACACTCCATAACGGAATACATAGGTAAAAATAGTACAAAAGCACATAATAGACCATATAGCATGTTCATCATATCAATAATTGCTAACTTTTCAAATTATCAATATTAGATAGAACTCAATGGCATATGTTGTGGGCTACCGGGTATACCAGAGGTAGCACTAGAATACTACAAAAAAGTTATAATATAAACTAAATTATATTTATAATTTTATACTTTAGTATCTTCTTTCAATGATACAAATTTCTGAGAACTGTACTTATTTAGAAAGATCCACTAACTTCTTTGTACGCAGTTTGTCTCGCTAACGTCAGAGGTCTTCGATGTGACAACGCAGCAGAAACCACTCTGTAGCTACTACAGCAAGAATCGTATCACCGCATTTCCCTTCGCTCCACCTCCACCTACAGTGTACCAGCGGGCTGCCAGGTAACGGAAGTTGCCTCTAGAGAAATCGGTTTCTTGAGAGTGAGCAAAGAGTAAAGGGAAATTATACGTGTAATGACAAGGCATTTTGTTAGTTTCAAGGTTCACCACGCTGCAGCAAAGGGTTAATTACAGTAGTATTCACAAGCCTCGGCATAACAGCAAAATCCAACAAGAATGCTCTTTCTCTTGTGTTATATTCTTCAAGCAGTAGAGACTAGTGTTGAGTACGAATCCTTACAGAGACAGTTACTGAAGACGAGCGAATCATTGGTAGAAAAGAAGAATACAACACTTCGAAGTAACCTACTGAAAGAAAAGGTTCATGACAGAACTACCTAGTACAACAAACATTTTTCTCTTCAAAAACGATTAAAGCTCTGAGCTCTTGGTGATTTTTCGTGAATTGTAGACAAAATTATTTGGTACTATTTCACATAAATTTTTATCTCATCATAATATTTCTTTCCTTTTCTGATCCAGGTGATTGCATGTGTGACAATAGAGTTTGCGCAAATACCTCTCGCAATTAAAGCAAGTAATACCTTCGTATCCGCAAGAATACGACGGTAACATATGCACGTAATTGAAACTAACATAGCGAGTTTCTATCATTTGTCTTCATCATTATTTGTTTCTTTCTCCGTCTCACTATCTATTTCACTATAACTCTCGAAACACGTATCTGATTTTAACTAAATTTGCTAATTACCTTCCTCAAATCACTCAAAATAACTTATCTTATTACCTTATCTTATTTTATCTTATTAATGTTGCAAGAATTCATTAAGAATAAATGAGTAAACTGGAATGAAATTCAAGTTTCAAGTTTTGCAAGTTTTCACGTACCGGTATATAAGACCATTTTCATTAAAAACTACGTAAAAAATTATTTGATTTAGATAAAACAAAGGCCGTAAGATCTTTAGTGCATCCTAATAGTACCAGTTGAAACCGCTCTTAGATAAGTTGGAAAAAGGGAATAATTCCCCAAACTTCGAGGTTTCGTTATTGAAATAATTTAATACTAAGAATAATAATTTTCTTTATTGTCTCTCTGAAAAAAATATTCCATTTTGATTCAATATCGTAAAAATTTCCTTTAGATTTTCCACTCATCCCACTACATGAAGTTGGAGCTTGTTCCACGATGGTATTCGGCAATACTTTGTAGCAACACAGTGCATCATTTGAGACATTCAGTGATTCTTTGGATGCATTTAAAGTCAATAAATAGTCAGGGATACATCCTACTTTATCGATCAGAAAACGTGTTCCTCGATAACTTTCGCAAACAAATATTCGGTCTTTGTGGAATATAAGATATATGTATCTAAGGTTTTCTAGTCATCCCTAATGCTTGGGTATAAAATCAGCCGAGGACGAAGGTATGAATTTAACTATTTCCTTGCGTTTAGAAAATATGTCTTACGATAGCTTTCCTAATAATAATTAGGTCTTCATAGCGTCTCTGGACTGGACATAGGCGTCTTATGGTTTGACTTCAGTGATGGAATACATGTGTAAAGAAATACCGTAGAATTATTGTCTTATGTGAACATGCCAAACCCAATTACTTTGTCCTTCATAAGAAATCGATTGCGCAGAAGGTGTTTATATAATAGTTTCCTCTCTCTAACATAAGATGTTCGTGAGATGTTCTATTTTTGAGATACCCTTTAAATCCTTCTTCCATTACGATATACATGTCAAGAAATGTGACATGATAAAAAAAAAAACTACTCTGCCAAATGCAAAACACACTATGAAAAAAAATATTGCACATCAAATAGTTCATCCATTTTGCTGATAACCAGCCATATAACCTTGATGCGTTATTAAATATTGAGAAAAAGTTACAGAAAGTGATTCTCATCTCCCTAAAAGTAGAATTTCTAAAACTGCTTGGATACGTGTTCACTTGTTTTTAATATGGAATATATATATACGCATTTTAAGATACGAATTTTCTTAAAAAAAAATTTTAAAAATAAAAAATACATGACAACAACCCTCTCGAGGATAGATATCAACTATGTCCAAAAATTTACTTCGGACAGTTTAGTCACTTTTCAATTAATAGGATTGGTGATGTTCTGTATGAGAAAGTTATTTCTTGATATAAAAATAAGTTGTTCTTTTTGTGATGGACAATATATAACAACATTGTTCTTGTTACCAACAGTTTAGGTGTGAATTTTGTCTGTAGGCTTAATCTTATAAAGATACCCAACCTATCACAGCTAACTATTTATTAGCAGTTTAAGCTTAAATGCTGATTTATTTTCTCTTCAGTCATTATTTTTTCAATAGCCTACGAAACACTAGTACCACACTTTTTGCATACACTCTTTAAAACTTTTTCCCTCTGCCTTTGTTGTAAACTTTCACAGATTTAGTTAAATATTATACTCATCACTCTCCCAGTACCGAAGAGTTTTTATGTAATAATTTACCATTAGCACCTGACTTCAAAGGTATTACTGATAAAGAGGAGAATTAAACTTACACAACATTATGCTCAGATTGCTCACGTTGCAAACGTTTCTTTGCTACCAATAAGAAGTACTCTAAATTCTTGGTAAATTATTTGCTACTCCTGCAATTTGGGGTACTTAGCCTCGACTTTTATGGAAGTCACTCGAGTGAGGGGCTTCCTTCTCAGATCTGGTCTCACCCAGACAGATCAGTTGACCCAGACAAATCTAGCACCCCACAGACCTGACAGCCCGAAAGTAACCGAAATACGAGCTGTACAGCGTTTTATACATTAATGATGCCAAACATTCGAGCTTGAATATTCAAGTATTTGATTCCCTGTCTCACATTTCCCTTAATCTACCAAGTCTTGACTATTTCAACTATAATTTTATGATTATTTGCTTTCCCATACTGAGAAATAATGCAATGGTTTCGAGCATTGACTACGGACAAATATCTAACAAACCATTCTGTGGGCTCAACAATATCTCTTATATTCCACGAGAAAAATTTTACGGGCTCGCTCGACGCAAAAAATTTGACGTTGCCTTATAAGTCATATAAAATAAGCATGGATTTATAGAACATATAACTTATCTCTTTTTGTAATTTACATGCGTTTGCACACTTATAGAGCGTGTAGTTTTCTTCCAGTGCAACATTTTGACACACATATACAATAAGGAAAAAACAAAATCAGAATATTGAAATTGAATTGAATAACTTCTGGAATAAAACAAACTGGATAAAGTTGAAAGTAGTTCTGAGTAGGCAATTAAGATCTCTCGCGAATAAAACCTCTTAAAATATTTCATTTCGTTATTCAAGTCCTCCCTTCCCTTTCTCGTGACTATATCAATGTGTAGTTTTACTGATAGGTAGCAGAAAAGTGTATAATATGTAACAAACGCATTGTATTACATTCTGGTTAATAATTATGTTTTGTAGTTTTGAATGCACATTCCAAATACGTTGCTCACTTATCCATTTTCTCTTAAATCGTTGTAAGCAAGTCTAATATTAATGCAGAAAGGATTAACTAGAGTTCTCATTAAAAAATTGGAAAAGTAAGCAAGTGGATATGGAAATAGTTAAGTTTACTCATCATCCATTCTTAACCATTCATTAAATAAGTATTTCAGCGAAGTGTTTAAATGTACAACTGAAGAAACATTTTCTAAATGAGCGATTACTTACAAAGATCATACTTCAAAGTTTAACAAGAATTATTGCAATAAGGAACATCATCATAGAAAAATATTCCTTAGAGCAAAATCCAGTGATTATCATTAACATGCTCTAAGACAGAGTATCAACTTTCTGGTTTTGATAGTGCTCTGTGTTCAATCTAAATGTATTTGAAGGAGGCATTATTTTGAGTCCTTTTCTGGTTTATGTACCAGAAATTTCAATGAAATTAAAGAAACCTTTTCAAATATATTACTATTTCCTACACCATGGTCTATCCAATTTCATGGATTTCTAGAGTGACGAAGTGTTTTACGATATTAGAAGAGGATAAATAAAGGATACTGAAATATGTATTAATATATAATTAGCAGCTGCTTGTTATGTAATATGTCAGGAAGAATAAAGCTGTTAAATCACAACTATTCACTTCTTATATAAACATATGATGTCAAAATTCTATAGACAACCTGTTAAGCAATAAATGATGTATAACCATTGTTTCACCGCTCTAAAAACCATTAATAAAATAGATAGAATTGGTTAAAAAAAGAGATAGTTAAGATATTGGTTACTGATAAAATACAAAAATAATATGAAAGAAAGTTCAAAGTTCAAAGTCGACTAAATGATACAAAATTGACGAACAAGGATATTATTTCAAGTAACTCTTGATACAAAAAATAGACCGCAATAACAAATTCCTAAAAGACCAGATTACAAACTCTAGAAAAGGTAATTGGTGCCAGTGAATATTGTCACTAGCTCAGGTTACTGAACGTTGTATGCAGGGAGAAAACATCATTTAGTAGCAATTATTAGTAGCATAAGTCTTTAGTCAGATGAAGATTCTAATATTGTAAAAAGATGTCAACAAGTAAGTTTTTTTAAGTAAAGACAACTTTAGGATGCATTCTGAAATAATAAGCTACTCTTTGGTAGTTCTTTAATGATGGATATTTTTAATCTTATAACGTAACAACGTAGTAATCGATAATTCTATCGTTAAAAGTTGATATTAAATAATGTTGCTAAATAAGCTATCATTATTTAATTTTGTATTTTTTCATGATCCTTGTCACTTCCTACTTAATAAGAAGTTAGTGAAAGTAGCATACTTTATTTCCAGTTTCATTGTTCTTTGATTAACAAAAATAAGTTTTATCATACCCCGTTTAATTACAATGAAATATGTCTAGAACCAATAATCCTTCCATTGAACACGGAGTCCCAGAAAACGTAATCACACTGCAGCTGGCTAATTTAGATACGTTTAACTTTCAATATTATGTGTCTAAACATATTTACAGGTATAAAACGATAGAATAATCTATAATGACATTAAAAAGTAGAGTATTTCTTTGCGAATGTTGAAATGGATAAAGGCATGGCACATTTTTTTTTTTTTTTTTTTTTTTTTTAGGAATTTTGCAATCCCTTTCTAGTTCTATATTAGCCAGTTTGATAAAAGAGAAATCGAAAGAAACGTCTTATTTGTTAAAGAATGTTAAGTTTTAGATCTACTTCTATCTTAAAAGTCAAATAAATTAATGTCTGGAAAAAAGAATATTATCTTTTAGAGAATCGTATAACATATTCATACCTGTTTTCTCAATAATTACTAATATCATAAGATGAAGAATTTTCCTCTGTTAATCTAATGTAAAGTTAAAATACTAGAGGAAAACATCATTCGTAAATTCACAGTCCTTTGCCATTCTAGAAAAATTATTTTTCCTAACTTTCTTCCTCTATTTATATTTTAAGGAACTGGAACATCTTTAATGACAACTCTCTGCTTTGTTAACATTGCTTTACATTTATCCAAAATAGGTGGTTGAAAGCAGCCTTATTTCAGAGAACTACGGAAAAATTATACGTTGCTATAATATATCGTGTCTCTTATATACGTATATTGTTTTATCAAAGTAGAACACAAAATGTCCATTAAGTAAATCGACAACCATTACATTTCACCGTAATTGCCATTTTAATCCTACTAACACTTAGTAGTAAATACAAATTATGTGTCGAATGCAATATGTCTTCCATTAGAGCTGTATGATATTTAATGGGTTTTGTTACAATTACATGTTTTGAAATGTACCATTCAGTCAACTGCTGAAATAATAGTTGAATGTGTACATTTCAAGTATAACATAACTATACAGTACCGACATCTACATATCACGTATATACAAAAGGGATATGATCAATTCCTTACAGAAGTACAATTGATTCTGAAAGCTTTTTTCAGAAATAATTGCTTCTGCTAAGTGACTTGTGAAATGTTCTCAAGTATAAAGTTTTATAATTATAGTTTTACACAATAATGGAAGTCGTACTTGCGTGACTTGGGCGAACTTTTGCCCTCCTGGACCACTTGCGTAAAGTCAATGATCTAGGTCTAAACAGGACCAACCCCTTAAACTTTGGAAACAGCCAAGTTTTAAAATTTAGTATAACAGAATAGATTAGGGTATGTAGATCTGTAGCTTTGCGTGATCCATCTGATTCCCTTTTATGGGTAGAAAAATTCCCAAAAATGTTAATTTTGGACACTCGAGGCCTATTTTGTTCTCTTTGATGTGGCCATACTATTTATTTCTTACTACTTATTATCTTTGATGTGGACTTACTTAAAGGCCTGATGTGGCCTTTATTTGGTTATTTGGATGAGTATAGTGGCCAATTCCCTCTTAAGTCATTGATACGTCATTCTTAAATTTTGAAAGGAATTCATAGACTCGCCCCTTAATTATTGTAATTTTTAAAACTCGAAAATTCTCTAATACCCTAATATATACCACCACTTGCTCTAGCTTTTCTCTGATTAGCTATGGGATATTAGTGACCTGTCATAAAGGTGATTATCCTCTTGATTTTAACAGGGGTATGTTTGCACACGATTTAAATTTAGGAAGTACGTAAGACCACCTATCATAAATTTTGGAAATTGGCAATTTAAAAATTTGGTGTAGTAATACGTGATTCGAGTATGTACCTATGTGAGTTTGGGGAGTCCATTTCGAGGGTAAAAGAATACCAAAAATACCAATAACGGTGCCTGACCGATAATTGTTCTGTTTATTGACCTCACCGTTCTCATATAACAGAGAATCATTACTAAAAACACATTAAGAGGAAACGTGTTATCCTCGTTACACTTCGTCATAGCCCATTCTAGAAATTACATTCTTCTATCTGCGTTATCCTTCGTTAGGTATTGCTGCAGTTGGAGATTTTATGGCTGCCACTTATTTGTGTGCAACACACGGAGTATCGATTTGTGACTTACACCTAAACTGCAGCTAAAGATCTGGTACACTGTTTTGAGTTTTCACCAATGATGCTACAACTGCCGTTGCTGTTCCTGGGTGTTGGTTATCAAGGCATTGTTTGTCGTATACAGATCCAGAAACTAAATTTCTACAAAATAAGCGACACTGTGGTTTGTGCAATATTGTCTCTCTCTACATGCCAGGTATTGAGGTCATTATCGATATTTCTGACACCGAGTTTCCTACTGATGAGACCAATTTCAATGGTTTTGTCTGGTTAGAGCCATTTTTCAATGCCTGAAAACAGAGCTCAAAACCCATTACATAATGCAATACGCAAAATTTACTTCACAAAATATCGTAACTGATTAAAGTTAGGTGAAACATAATTTGAGATTGAATTTCGGGTGAAATTTCAGCCTAAAATCATGTGTCTCATGCCTCCCATTTGAAATATTGGGCCTGAATTCAAAACGGTGGATTAAGGTGGTCGCCATCGTGCCAAATGGCACCATCTGGTGTGCTTTAACCCCAATTACCCACATATAATGTTTTGTTATCTTTCCTCAAGCCGTTTCAAAAATTCAACTTTGATGTGGGACTTTTGCCTCACCCTGCATATAGGACTCAATATTGAAATCGCATTACTGGTAGCAGTTATTAGTAAATAGGAATCAATTTTGAAATCGGAAATTTTATTGGTTTTTAAAACTACCAGAGATGGAATTTATTCTTGATATCCCGGATTTTCATCCAATACCAATTGATGTATCTTATTATTTCCTCCACGGAAATACTAATCCTAACTATGCATAAAACACATAAGTGTCATAAGTGTCAATTCAAGTGGTGACCATGCATTGTTAGCTGCAAACTGTTTTCAAATTTTGAATCTTTCGCCATTTCGCACAGAGTTTGATTAGAGCTGTTAGACTTTTGTTATCGTTTTTCTTTTAACACAAGCTTTCAAACGATATGCTACTTACCCCTCTTTTCAATTGCCAATTTTGAGTTGTACCCCACCTGGGACCCTGCGGGGACCCTGGGGTAAACTTCATCATTTCGATAAATAGCACTTTTCACATAATGAAACATGTGCTTTACTATTTTGACACCTGTTTCACCGTTTTGGAATTTTAGTGGTGGCCATACACTGTTAGTTGTAGACTGTTTTCAAATTTTGAATCTTCCTCCATTTCGCACAGAGTTTGATTAGAGCTGTGAGACTTCTGTTATCGTTCTTCTTTTAACACTAGCTTTCAAACGATATGCTACTTGTCTCTCTCTTCAATTGCAAATTTTGAGTTGGACCCCACCTGGCACCCTGCGGAGACCCTGGGGCAAATATTTTCACTTCGTTAAATTATGCTTTTACAATGATGAAACAGGTGTTTTGGCGTTTTATCATAGGTTTCAACTTTTAGGTGTAGTAACGTACTTTATGTACACCTGCTATAGAAAACAGGTCAAAATGTTCTATATATTTTAGCCCCTGCAATGGCGGGGTCACTTCCGGGCAAGAAACGAACACCTGATTTTGGAACTTGCTTGAGATGTCCTATCAGGAAATATATAGAATGTCTCCTAATTTAAGGTGCAGTTTCGATATCATCCCTGGTAAGATTAATCTTCATTGTTTGGAGATGTTTTCTTTTTCAAAAAACACCGTTTATTACTGACATAATTAATTGTGTGTTTAATTTATTTACTTATTAAATAATGCATGCAAATGCATGCATACACGATATGGGCATTCAGTAAATGGATACTTGAAAATTTGAATTCAATGATCTATACAAGCCGGCTACTAGTCTTTTGTTTCGGCCATGGGTGCAGTCCAAACTACTCTTTCCTCCTATCAATTTTACAATTAGGATTGAGCTTCTTACCGGATGTGTAGCCTACCGGAGGATCAGACAGATGTTATCGAAACTATTGTGCTGTTGTTTCTTTGTTTGCTTTGGCACAAACTTCTGTAGATATCGAAGCCCGCCAGTGAAGCCATATCTAGCATCTTGGCGCTAGATCTAGCATAATTCACTACCATTAAGCATCTAGCATCTTGACTTTAGCATCTTGCCAAAATCTCATTCTTTCCTCTGGAGAACAGAAAAAGAACGAAAATTTAAATGGCTCACTGACCGTTGGGAATTATCCCTTAGTTGAAACGATGGTTGGAGTAATAAAACCAGTTAGTATTTCCGCGGTTGTATTGTTGAAATCACAGAAATATTCAAAAATAAGCAAAACGTGACTCTGCACGTTTACTTACCCATAGTTTTATTATTGTCAACTGAACCCTGAGTGTGAGGTTATATGGGATGTTTCTCTCCCTTCTCACTTTACAACTTGAGAGGGTACGGGGTATAATCATCAGGGGACCACTAGTAATAGCCTACTCCGCTCAAAGAAATGCTTCAGTGCTGCGTCCGAAGCGGCATGTTTTGTATATATTTCCTAAAATGTTATCCATTCTTAAAGTATAAATTCCCCCTTCCTCCCCTGATTCTCTTTCCAATACAGAGAACCGACTTTTTAAATGAAGAAAGAACCCTGAATTCTCCCAAAAATTAATGATACGTACAAATAACAAATCTGTGGATGAACCAAATAATGCAGATACATGAGAAGATGATGACGAAGATAACAGTGTTTGATGCAGCGCAGTCCACCACATGTAAATAGATTTGAAGTGTTCAGATTTGTGTATGTGTACGTGTGTGTGCTTGTTTCTGAGCATTTATATGCGCGTGTGTCTTGTAATTGTTATATTAATATCCACTGGATTAAGTGAAAATATAAAATGGATTTGATGACTGCCAAATTGACGTCACCTTGGTAAGTCATTATTTTTTAATATTTAGTAATAGTAAATTAGATTATAGTTTAGCGTCGTTTTGAGAAGCAAAGCTCTACAAGACGTGAACGTACAGTTTAACATCGGATTTGAAACACATGAGCTCCTACCATGAATCAAACCTCGTTCGAGAAAGGCGCATACGCTAACCACATAGCAACGGGGAGCTGAACATTTAGTAATATGTATATTAAGTTGTAGAATTAGATTCGGTTAAATTTCACTAATATAATCTTCACAATGTAAAGCATTCGATAGGCATGTTATCTTGTTCAAAAACAAAAAGCCTATCTCTTATGTTTCCGTTTCGGGGTTGGACTGCGGGATGATAGAAATCCGAAAGAGATATTTTTATTATATTTTGTACAGTAGATCTACTCCTTCATAATCTCCGTGTTTGATAAGAATGAACCTCCCTGGCTCACGAAAATGTATACGTAATATAATAAACCATGCACATTAAATGCCAGACTAATATAGCAAACATTGAAGATGCCCCCCTAGAAAATTCTCTTCGGCCACACATGTCTGGAGGTATACAATTTTGCAACTCAGTGGATACGATGTGGATGTATTCAAAGTCCACTGATTTATCCATCAAATTTAAATATTATAAAAATATTCTCAGTGAATTCTAACCTGAGGAGAACTATTTTTTTTAATTCGATCGCTGAAGTTTCTTTTCTTTCGTTCTTTCTTTTTTTTATTTTTGTTCACCAGGTCTCGGTTATCGTCCGGCACGAAAAATGAAGTCTCTACAAGTGTTTCACCAGCACTTTTTTTTAGAAAGGGGTCCTCCAGGAGCGTTATTTAGTTGGTAATTCCTGCGTTTGTTATATACATACATAGATATAGATAGATATAAATATAGATATACTGTATATATATATAAAGACAAGTAGGAGCGGATCTTTAAAATTAGTTCGGAAAGATGATATGAAAATCTGGCATAATTTGCAAGAATCTATCGAGTCTAATATAAATAAAATAAATAGTTTCCTTGTGTGTATGTCTGTTTGTATGCGGCGAATGCACCGAGAATTACCAAATTTTGGTCAGGGGTACCTTGGCCTAGGCCCCAGATCAAAACAAATCTTTTCTTTAATTCGAACCAGGGGGTCTCATGGGGCGCTTACAGGGACATGTGAAAGTGGTAGAAAATGGCGGATATTACTGTCGACTTCATAGTTTTCGCGGTCGCTGAAATCAATGGTGAAACTCTGATCGCATTAACTTCCAAATTCACCCTATTCGGGCTGGGAGTCATCCGGGGGCGGAGACCTCCCCCCTAAGACCCCGCTAACTCGCGGCCCGCATACAATTGTAGCTGAATTTGCAAGTCATCGCTAATGAAAGTGTCACCATTGATCTCAGTGACCTCGAAAACTAGGAATTGACACTAATATCGGTCATTTTGGATTATTTTTACATGTCTCAGTATCCCCCTGCTGACTCCCGGCCCGCATACAATTATAGCTGAATTTGCAAATCATCGCAAATGCAAGTGTCACCATCGATATTAGCGACCGCGAAAACTATGGATTTGACACTAATATCGGTCATTTTGGATTACTTTTACATGTCTCGGTATCCAACCCTCCCCCCGGTGACCGCCGGCCCGAATAGGGTGAATTTGGAAGTTAATGTGATTAGAGAAATTCGACAGTAATATTGGCCACTTCCTACCAGTTTTACATGTCCCTGTAAACGCCCCCCTGAGACCCCCTGGTTGGATTCCGAGACATGTAAAAGTAATCCAAAATGATCGATATTAGTGTCAGATACATAGTTTTTGCGGTCGCAGAAATGAATGGTAATATTTGAACAGGCGTTGTCTTCCAAATACTGCCCCCATGCTAATAATGGGTAAATTCAGCTGTCTAATATAAATAAAATAAAAAGAGTTTGTGTGTTTATCTGCCTGTGTGCGGCCTGGGGACCAGACGAGTGGTCCGAGAATTACCAAATTTTGGTCAAGGGTATCTTGGTCTAGGCCCCAGATCAAGACGAAAAGTTGTTTTCAAAATTCGAACCAGAAGGGTCTCAGGGGTGGTTTACCGGGACATGTAAAAGTAGTAGAAAATAACCAATATTAGTGTTGAATTCATAGTTTTCGCGGTCGCTGAAATCAATGGTGAAACTCCAATCGCATTAACTTCCAAATTCATGCTATGCGGCATCGGGTCGGGGTTCACCGGGGGAAGAATTGAGATATCGAGGCATATAAAAGTACTCCACAATGACCGATATTAGTGTCAAATCCATAGTTTTCGCGGTCGCTGAGACGAATGGTGACACTTTCATTAGCGATCACTTGCAAATTCAGCTACCATTGTATGCGGGCCGTGAGTCAGCGAAGGAGGGAGGATACTGAGACATATAAAAGTAATCCAAAATGATCGATTTAGTCTCAGATCCATAGTTTTCGCGATCGCGGAAATGAGGGTAATACTTCCACAGGCCTTGACTTCCATGCGAAGAATGGATATATATATATATATATATATATATATATATATATATATATAGCTAGATAGATAGATATAGATATACTGATCAAAAAAATTAGGGAGTCAGATGAAAACACATGTAAAATTTCTTAGGAATAATGTGAGAACACTGTATCTTGTCCAGTTCAGATTAAGATCATGAAGGCCAAACGTACAAATGAACCGTTTGGAACATCTGTGCACGTGATTAGTGACGTGGCACTACCAGATATCATTTTGTAGTGTGGCGCTGCCAACACATTCCAGCTCCAGGATACCTTTCTTCTCATTGTGTTTAGTGTGTCACAAATCTACGTAGTGAAGTTGCGCAACAACGTGATTTGCCAGAATCGTTGGCATGGCGAGCTATCGGCAGGTTGGAAGCTGGTCAGTCGCAGCGGGAGGTGGCACATGCCATAGGAGTGGGATTTCCCGATTGTGGAATCGATTTCAAACAACTAAAATGTTCGGAGAAGACAAGGAGAGGGCCGTCCACTAGCAACCAAAGCTAGAGACGATCGTTATCTCTTGTTAACAGCCCGTCAAAACTGGCGTCAGAATACAACTCTGCTCTCGCGAGCCTTCCGAACAACAACAGAACGCACAATATTCACTCAAACGTTCCGCAATCGCCTTCGAGTAGGTGGTCTCTACGCACGTAGGCCTATGTTGTGTGTCTCATTAACTGCACGACACCGTGTTGATCGAATAGCGTAGGCGGAGGAACATCATAGATGGGGACGCAATGAATGGGGCAATGTTTTGTTCTCTGACGAGTCTCGATTCAGTGTGGAGCCTGATAAAGAACGTGTTTTCATCTGGAGAGAGTGTGGAACACGATACAATCACATGTTTGTGCGAGAAAGATCCCAGTATCATGGTGGTGGACTGATGGTGTGGACAGGAATCAGCATTGGTGGGCGTACTGATCTCCACATCATCCGAAATGGCTTTTTTATGGCTCTCAGGTATAGGGATGATATCCTGCGACCTCTTGTTCTTCTTTCTGCTGGTGCCATTGGTGATTCGTTCCTGTTCATGGATGATAATACTCGTCCTCACAGAGCTCGGTTAATGGATGAGATGCTGGATGCTGCGGGTATCACTCGGATGAAGTGGCCAGCATGCTCTCCGGATGAGTTAAACACAAGCTTATTCGTACACTATCTTAAATTCTTGTGTGATATTTCAGAGCTGAACCCCTAATTTTTTGAGCATTATATACAGTATATATATATATATATATATATATATATATATATATATATATATATATATATATATATATATATATATATATATAGTGGCGGATCCAGGATATGATCAAGGGAGGGGCTAAACCATAGTTTGCAGTTTTATCCAGTGTAAAGCAAGATTGAAGCCCATCTTATGCAGTGTATACTTGGGTGTGAAGGGGGACCTATAGCCCCTTGGATCCGCCTCTGTATATATAAAATGGCCTCGAATCCATACTCGCTGAGATGAACAGAAGATACCGTTTAAATCCACAAATTCAGCCCCATTAGTACTCTGAGGGGGATAGTGGCATGTAAAGATAATGGAAAATTATCGATATTAATGTCAAATTCATAGTTTTGGGGCTCCACAAGTTCATTGGTGATAGTTTAGGTGCCCTTTGTGTCCAAAATGAAACGTATTCTCCCCGTGCTAATCTGCTAGTCTGTAATAATAACTAACGAAAGTTTCACTTAATATATTTCTCGCTGCTCAAATTTCCTCACTTGTGCGGTATATGTGTGTAAAGTAGAATTAAAACCTGTTGCTTTAAGTATTTTTTTCCGTTAGCGAAATACATTGTATATACAGTAGGACGTAGTAGGAATAATGTACTTGGGTCTTGCGTGAGAAAATTTTCTTCCTAGAATTCGATATGTTTTCCTAGAATTCGGAGGCAAGTTTCGACAAGCCTTTAGTCGTTATGTTCATAGCCTTTTAAGACTATCACAGGAAAGCGTAAGAACATGTTTTTTGTGGGAACGCGCTGTTGCTATACTCATAGTCTTGGACGGCTATCGGATCTTGATGAGAGTCCTTTCAGTTATCACGATCGAAACTTCCCAATTCATTGAATATCACGTTCGAAGCTTCCCAATTGATTGATTGATTTTCGTATTTTCGTTATGTATTGAATAGCTATTTTGCATAGCATAGGGTAGAACTTTACCCCCAATCCTTTGATATTCAGTGATCGAAGCACTCCAATTTGATTGGTCTTCGTCTTTCCACGACTCGTTTCTCTTGGGAAATCGAAGGGCATACTTAATGTCTTAAAATATTCAATGCTTTCTCATCGAGAAACAAACCTGAACCCTACATATGATTCCATTTTGAAAGCTATCTCATTGAAATCGAACGCAAGACCAGTACTTCACGATTTAGAGTTGAATTTATCCTTGCATGAAAAAAAAATAATTTCATGTATAATTTTAGCGTAGCATATGACATGTACATTGTTGGAAGCTCTTCATTTCGAAACACTATAATGCTTTCAAGTGTTCAATGCTCCCTTTCTCTCTCTCTATCAGCGAGAATTAACCTTGATTGTAGCTTCGCTAACTTACGATTCCTTGCATGAAAAAAAAGAATTTCACTTAGTTTCACGACAGAAAGGAACGAATTAACTTAATGTCTTCAAATATTCAATGCTTTCTCATCGAGAATCGAACCTGAATTCTATTATTATTATTATTATTTTGGGAGTGAAAAGTGAAACAGATAACTAACCTTGATTGTAACTTCGTTAACTTACGATATAAAGACTGTACACAAAAATCTGCTTTGGTAGGGAGCTGGGATCGAATTTGGTACTTCATGATTTTAAAGTTGAACTAGTCCTTGCATGAAAAAAAAAGAATTTCACGTATATAGCACTTCGTTTTCACGACAGAAAGTATCGAATTAACTTAATGTCTTAAAATATTTAATGTATTTTCATCATGAATCGAACACGGACCTCCAAGGCTCGCGGTTCTTCGTAAGTGTATGGGACATATATAAACATTTTCGACTGACTTGCACATCATCGCAACCGATTTCCCCAGAGGAACGAATTAACTTAATATCTTAAAGTATTGAATGCTTTGTCATCGAGAATCGAACTCGGACACTAAATGTGCTTTCATTTTGAAAGGTCTCTCTCATAGGAATCGAACACAATACCTGTACTTTACGATTTAGAGTTAAATTAATCCTTGTATAAAAAAAAGAATGCTTTCTCATCAAGAATCGAACCCGGATCCCACAGGATCGTGGTCTTCCGTAAGTGTATGGTACATGTATAAACAAGATGAAACATGATTTCCTCTTTGCCATCCCTTCGTCCATCATGCATGTGTGCTCAGATATTTGTATGCATAGTGTCATTAGTCTCTGTTGATGATCTGCTGAAATAACATGGCTGTGTAAATCATAAGAAACTTTATAATATTGACTTCCATAGATTTCGAACATAATTGAACATAGAAACGTACGCAAGATTTCATTTAAGCAGACGATTAGAAAAATACGAATAGTGGAAGATTAAGAATGGAACTGCGACCAAATTCTGTATCTGAAGGAATACCATTCTAGCAAATGCCAGAATTACCATATAGTGGTGCATATAAATGGTTTGCCCCTCAATATAATCAGTATTGTACAAAGGAATTACGTTTAAGAACATTCGAACATTGGCCTATTTCATCAAAACAATGTCCGGATCAATTATGTGATGCTGGATTTTTTTACACGAAGAAAAGAGACCAAACTATATGCTTCTATTGTGCTGGTGGATTAAAAGATTGGACTGATAACGATGTTCCATGGATAGAACATGCGAAATGGTTTCCTAATTGTCCATTTCTTTACCTTAAGAAGGAATATATGTTTATTAAACAAATTCAGGAAAAGTGCTCTGATATGCAAGTATTTCGTAGTGCTCCGAATGATGATATACATAAAAATGCCAGTAAAAGTTGCAATAAGGAACTTAATTTTTAATATGGTACAATTTGAAGTGAAATTTGAATAAAGTTCCATTATATATAACTGTATATAACTGTATATAACTGTAAAAAAGTACATTTACATATTCTAAAGTTATCAAATCAATATGTATTTATACAAATAATTTACGTATGTGCTATTATGTATAACCTCCAGATGCATTATCATCGTATTTGGAAAAATAGAAATATATGTTTAATATATAAAGGAATGAAGATTAATTTATCTGGACGTAACATGCACGATCTTGAATTTACTGAACTGATATCATAATCGTAAGTGTATAGGGCATATATAAACAAGACGAAACATGGTTGTTTCTCCTCCTTGTCATATTAAATGGTGCATATGGTCTTAATTTAATGAAAGCCAAATTAATGTGTATTGTACTGAAATGTGGCACATTTGAATAAGTGAATCGTGTTGGTAAAGGCCTTGTATTTGGATTTAAGTGAAATTTTAACAGAATGGGAAAACTTGTACATTTGATTTCACTTGTTTTCAGACTACAAACAAAGAAACTCATAGATTCAATTATGACTGATTTATTTGATAGTGTATAAACACAGTCAAGTTTGACGGAAAACGAACTTTAAAGTTGATGGGTGTCAATAAAGTGGACTTCTGTTCATAAAGAAGCAGAAAATATTTTTCATTTTTACTGAACAGTGTAGTACTAATTCTAGTGCATTTAATAATAATAATAATAATAATAATAATAATAATAATAATAATAATAATAATAATAATAATAATAATAATAATAATAATAAGATAGTGAAATTGAAATCTTTTATTATTTTCACATAAAATTTGTATTTTGTGATCGATCAATACGGTAGGATTTTTAAATTAGTATACTAATGTTGTTGTTATTCCGATACTTCTCTTTTAGGAATTAAGAAACTTCATTTAAAATGGTTGATCTGAAAAGAAACTGTACGGACGTCTTTTTTTACTAAGGAAACAATGTACACTTATCTTTATTCCGACAGTCTTTAGCTCGATCACAGTACAACGTATGTTTACGGTGAACAACATTGTGTTTGTAGATTTTTTGAATTTATCAGAAAGTCCACACAGTGTGAACCGTGATCGAATCAGGGACCCTAAAAGTACTGGATGTAAATCCTCCATCACTGAGCCACCATACTCGTCAAACCTAAAATGTAATAGGTTTGTACATCATGTAAAGATCCCCACGGAAAATAAAGATCGGATCAAATTTATGATAATCAGTATTAAAACCAGAAATAATTTCTATCATTTCAATTTGATAAAGAGATGACAGTATTTATTTTGGAACGGTGAATTGTTTCAAAGAAACCAGTTCTTGATCTTACTGTTTTGAGTGTTGATTCTAGAAGTATTCTCAAAAATCTTTTGTCGTCTTATTTCGTTTTAAAAATGTAAGTACAAAATGATGATCTAGAAGTTATCAGCATCCTTAAAGCATGAAAATTTCAATCTGTCAATTAGACGGATAGACATAGCTCTTTCATGTGGCTTCCCATTGCATTACATAATCTGGAAGTCAATCTTCAGAGTGCATTGTAGTGTGAAAAAAAAGACAAGCATACAATGAAAGGCTACGAAGAGATTTGTATGATATTTCCTTGTTTTATCACATTGCATGAAGAAAGAGAGAGAAAGTATATGGCTGCGATATCTCGTTTCTGAGAAGTGTGATTATAATAATCTGTATATCACAGAGGACGACGATGTTATGCAGGCCAGAGGGAAAGACTAAAAGAAGTTTTTCTTTATTACTAATTGTCATGTACTGTAGCAAAGTGTATGCAGTCCCTAGTTCGACATCCGAACAAGTAAGTTTATAATGAACAACATCGTGTCCGTGAGTTTTCATGGGTTACTCACACATTCTCATTCTACTAGTTATTCAATCATTCATTTGCCTTAATCACCCTGGTAAAGCAACGACTTATTCTTTCACGTGAATACTTAGTATAGTAGAGCATTCCTTGGCAACCCGCTGGATGCAGTCCCTAGTTCGATGTCTGAACAAGTAAGCTTATAATGAACAACATCGTACACTACATGTTGTTCTCCAAACATAAGGCGTACAAGATACTTTTTGAATGAAATATAATTATTGAATCTTGAATTAGGGATCACAAATTTTTTTTTGAAAGACCCCCTTCTAAATCGACTTTTCGTATTTTTTAAGGGAATAAGGTCATCATAGTGAGTTAAGTGATAGTCTGAATCTGACCACACTTTATGTAGTTGTCCAGATATAAGACTACAAAATTTTTTTTGATCCAAAATATATTGGATCTTGGATCAAGGTATCAAAAACTTTCTGGACGTACCTCTAAATTGAGTTTTCGTATTTGCTACGGAGTAAGAACATCATACTGTGTTAAGTGATAGTTTTCGTAATCTTTGAGAGATGAAATATTTCAGTTTAACGTCCTACAAATATGCTCCTTACGCTAAAAGAACACATGTTTAAGAACAGTGCTGGAATTAATGTGAAAAGAGAGAGCCCCGAAAAAGAGAGTGTGATATTGCCCACAATAAATTTACTTCCTTGGAGGTCGAACCAGGGACCCTAAGCACCAGAGATAAGTACACTTTATCATTCAGACGTTCAAACCTCAGTACAAATGTAGTACACTTTATCATTCAGACGTTCAAACCACAGTACAAATGTAGTGATTGTTTTGTGTCCTCACGTACGAACAGTCATCCCTTTACTTATTTAATATAAATAAAATAAAACTGTTTATCTGTTTGTTTGTATGTTTTTCTAATGTATGTGCTCTGGGATCACCAAACATGATTATTTTAACATTGAACATGGTAGAATGAATAAGAAATTGGGAGAAAACGGCAGAGCTCCCGAGAAAACACACGAGCACAGTGTTTGTCCAGTACAAAGTCCATACGGTTCGAAGTGGAGTCGAATCAAGGACCCTTGAATTTTCGTATTTACCACGGAATAAGAACATCAGACTGAGTTAAGTGATAGTTTTCACAATCATTCAGACATCATATCCCATCGTAAAAGAGAGAGAGAGAGAGAGAGAAAGAAAGATGAAATCTTTCAGTTTAACGTCCCACAAATATGCTCCTTATGCTGTAAAACGGACGATATTAGTGTGAAATACATTCAAGTGTGTTTTTTGATAAGATCGGCTGTGTGAACATTGCTGATGAAAGACTAAAATTGGAAACGAACGTGTTTTGCAAAGAAAAACTCATAGATTTAGTTATGGTTGATTTATTTGATAGTGTGCAAACACAATCAAGATATCGATATGTAATATATCACCCCGACTTGAAAGCACGTGCTGCTAACAGTAGAACAAAAATGGATGGCATTTCAAAAGTTGCATTCTTTACGGGACATCCTTTATTATCTCCTTCTAACTTTCTCGAAAACTATGCATAAGATTTTATAGTAACATGTAATTTCGATAACCTCTGTGATATGTACCTAAATTAAACAATGGGCAAGCCTACCATGGAAAAGAGACACATTTTCCAAATGACAATGTCCTCCTTCAGACTCTTGTGCTTTATGGTACAAACGTATGGCATTCATACGTCCTCCATAGAAAACGTCACGAGGATTTAACGAGGTTTTCTTTGTGTACGGATGATTACTAACATACTTTGGAATGTCGAATGACTTCATTTTCACTTTTGTGAGAGAATATTTGGCTGTTGTTG
Source organism: Thermobia domestica (assembly GCF_964235325.1). Lineage (NCBI taxonomy): Eukaryota > Metazoa > Arthropoda > Insecta > Zygentoma > Lepismatidae > Thermobia > Thermobia domestica. Next base: position 251,317,652 of record NC_137463.1, on the reverse strand, counting down.
ATTGTAGAAGATTGTTATTAGCTAATTTTATTCTCGAAAATGTTTATACATGTCCCATTTTTAGTTTTACGTTCCACGTTTTTTTCCGGTTAGGCTAAAGGAGACGTTAATGATGAGAAACGAATGAAATGATGAAATGAACGGGAAACGGAAGAACTCCGAGAAAACCCCACAAGCACAGTGTTTGTCCATCAGAAAGCCCACACGACTCGAGCTGTAATCGAATCAGGGACCCCCAAAGTACTGGTTGTAAAGCCTTTACCACTGAGACACGACACTCCTCAAACCTAAAATGTAATAGGCTTGTACATCATATAAAGACCTCCCGGAGAAATAAAGATTCGTCCCACAAATATGCCCTTTCTCGGTAAAAGGACATATGATTAAGACAAATGAATAACAAAAAAATAATAGTTGATAGAATGACAATGTGAATAAACGTTCTATCATTGAGTCATCATGCATCCTGAAATCCATTGAATTTTTGAGTAGAAGAACAATACACGTACTAAAAAGAAAAGATACATGTTCTTCTAACCTAATTGCTTAAGACATAATTGCTTAAGAAAAATAACAAACATAAAAGTAAAAAATACAGGAATGAACAAAGTAGAAGTAAACAGGAGAACTAATGCTCACAGTTTTTTTGTTTACCACAATGCCCTATTAACATGAACTCGGATTGAGGCAGGAGCTCCAAGCACCAGAAGTAATCACTCTACCCAGGCCCTTATCCATAGGGATGACGAACGCCCCTAAAATTTTCACGGTAGGCTTGCAAACGAACTAAAATATGATTGAATTGGGTCTCTCCTAAATTCTACTGCCCATCTCCCTACATTTGGGGCTGACTGCTGCCAATCTGCCATTGGGACTCAACTATTGATCCATCGTGACCGTTAAAAAAATTAAATTGTGATTACTCATCACTCTTTTACAAAAAAGTTACGAATACTGTCAGCGAACTTTCCATTGTGATAATACCAAGGAGACAGTAGACAGTATGGCTAATGAGGTAATGCTTAAATTACTAATATTTGGCGAACATGGGCCCATGATTAGCAACCAAAATTGGCATGTCCATGCTCCCTTTTAGAAAATTTTGTCCCAACTGGACCTGATTCAAAATGTTAGTGGGTTACATTAGATAGTATTTGCAAAGATGTGATCTGCGCCAGAGTAACATGTAATCGTTTCTTAGAAAATTAATTACTTTCAAAACGAAAGTCTAACATTAAAAATGAATCGAATGACTCCATTAAAAGATTGAAATCTATTGTACATGTTCATCATCATCATCTTTAAACATCGTAAGTTTACTTCTTTTAAAAAATGAATGTACTACATACGTGTGAAAATAAATATTAAACCAAGACATTCATCAACAAAAGTGAGAAGTGTTAACGTGATGTTCTGACGTAATGCTGAACAACATAAGATAGCATATATCTAAAGAAACACTGACCTATCCTATATGCAAAAGAAGTAGCAATGTAATATTCTGCGATATAATACACGATGCATTTTTATATAACTCTGCACATGTCGACATCAGGTCCACTATTTGAATTACACTAGTGAAAAAAGGTTGCATCACGTAATGGCTAATAAGTTTTGATCTATATTTGTTGGAGATACAGTAGCATCATTATTACGTATAGCCGTATAATCTTCCTGTACACACGAAAAAGAAAGTATTCTTCAGTTGTCAAATTTTCTTTTTCGCATTAACTCGTGAACAAATTAATTAATCTGTTTTTCACGTTATCTTTGGAATATTTATAATTTGATAACTTGTCAAGTCGGTACTGTAATAGGAAAAGAAATTTTGTCAACTGAAGAATATCTTTCCTGGCTGTATGTGCGCTAAATGATTATCCGCGAAGTTGTATTGCTTTTTAAGACAAACAAGAAAAGGTAATTCAGATGACGAATTACATTAGTCTTGTGTTACGTTTTTTTGAACAAATCTGAGAAAGCGGATAGATCTAGCAATGTAGTATTCTGTGATATAATACATGATGCACATGTTGACATCAGGTCCACAATTTGAATTACACTATTAAAGATGTACCTAGACTTATATCCAGTTAATCAAATCTGTAACTGTAACTGACCACTCACACTTCGAAAAATTGCACAAATCTGAAATTTTCAGATGTACCTTTAACGCGTAAAAAAAGTTGCATCACGTAATGGTCAACAAGTTTTGATAAGTGATGACGCTACGGATAAAAAAAATATCTATATCCTCCTAACTCTAGCAATTCCCCAAAGTCACTGCTAACAGGGGTAATAACGGGCTTGCGTGTACAAATTTCTAATTTCGATATCGTTTTTTCTGAATATAATGTTGCTCTTCAAACTAAACACTTTTTAAGACGGAATTTAATGTGCTATAAATTCCTACATATAATAATAACAGTCAGTGGTAGAGCGTTCAAAATCCTGTCCCCGCCATGTGAACTTTGTGGTGTACAAACACCGTGTACGTGAGGTTCCCAGGTTCAAACTCCTGTTCCCTGGAGACAGATAGAAGGAAGAGAAGAAATTGATTGGAATATTATTTGAAAAGTAGTACCTTGTACTTGTTCCATACTTAACACAAATTGGTAAATGTATCAAACCTTCGTTTTGTAATAGTTTCTTCCAGAGCTGCAACTTGTGTTCTAACGTAACGTCTGCAGTAATTATGTTTTCTTCAATCTGGATCTGGCTATACTTTATGTAGTTGTCCAGATATAAGACGTACAAGAAACTTTTTGATTCAAAATATATTGGATCTTGGATCAAGTTATCACAAACTTTTTTTGAACGTACCTCTAAATTGAGTTTTCGTATTTGCTACGGAATAAGAACATCATATTGTGTTAAGTGATAGTTTTCGTAATCATTGAGACATCATACCCTTCGTAAGAGAGAGAAAGGGAGAGAGAGATGAAGTATTTTAGTTTAACGTTCCACCTAACAGAATTTCTTCGTATTTCCACTCTTCAGTGCAAATCAACGTTGACGAACTAGTATTGCTCACAAGTCTCGGATGTTTCTATATCGTCTTGAATTTGAAAATGCATCGTGTTCGTATAACTACTTTATCATTTTAAAGTTTTTATATATGCCGCATGTAACATTAAAACAGTGTTTGGGATCTAAACTTGACTGAACCAGTGTTACTTACGATTCTCGGATGTTTTTGTATCATCTCGACTTTGAAAATGTACTTATCGATTTGAGACTTGCCTCTTTTTGCATCGAGAAGTTTCTCTCGTTTCGTTGGCAATACTAGTTTACCCTAGTAATAGTATTTTGAGGTTTCAGCTTTAGATCTTGATAATAAATCTTTCAATCCCCCTTCATTTTTACATTTTGTTTCTACTTTTATAACTCTGTAGTTATTAGATAAAACATAAAATGTGAACGTTATTTAAAAACAAAGATAGAGTAGGAATGTTGAAAGAAGCATTTAAACAAGAAATAACCTATCTCGTGGATCTTTAAATAAGAAGTTAGAAACATAAACGCTACTCACGCACACACGATGTTTGTACACCACAAAGTTCACTTCATGGGAACTGTGATTGAAACCAAACCCGTACACATCATTTGAGGTACAATTCATGTTCATTCCTGTTCTTTGTTTACTGTAATGAAAAGGTGTGTTCTAGGTCAGATCACCACCATTCCTTAATATTCCGACTTTTCTGTAAATTTTGTCAAATGTGGACATCTTCCTCATCGAAAACTTGGGCGAACTAGTATTGTTCATAAGTCTCGGATGTGTGTGAATTAGTATTGCTCATAAATCTCGGATGTTTCTGTATTGTCTTGAATTTGAAAATACATCGTGTTCGTGCAATTACTATATCAATTTAAAGTTTTTATATATGCCACATGCAACATTAAAACAATGTCTGAGCACTAAAACTTGAGTGAACTAGTATTGCCTATGAGTCTCGTATGTTTCTGTTTCATTTCGATTTTGAAAAATGTACTTGTCAATTTGCGACTTATCTCTTTTCGTTCCGAAAAGTTTATCGATTCGTTGACAATACTAGTTTACCAAGTAATAGTATTTTGAGGTTTCAGCACCTTGATAAATGTTATTCATCGTGTTCGTACAATTATTTTTATCAATTATGAAGCATGTCGCTTATGTAAGTGATAATTTAAAAATACTTGTGCTTTAGACATGTAGACATATTATTATCAAAACGGCAGGGGCTTAGTTGTCATCCTAGTACTATATACGTAATTTTTTTTTATGCAAGGATTGGTTCAACCCTAAATCGTGAAGTACCAAATTCGGTCTCAGCTCCCTAAACAAAGTAGATTTTTGTGTACACAATCTTTATATCATAAGTTAACGAATCTACTCCCCCAAATTAATAATAATAATAATAATAATAATAATAATAAAAATAATAATAATCAAACGATGAATTTGGTACATAACTTTTCACAAAATTAAGATTTCCTGCTCGAAGTGATTCTACCTATGGAACGCCTGAGATGATTTTTCGTTTCTTTTACTTTTATTAAAATGTAAAACTTCCAAACAAATGTACAAGATTAAATCTAAACCTAATAGCTCTCTCTCTCTTTCTCTCTTCAATTAGTTTTTTATTGGTGAATGAATTCAAATACGATTTTTAATACAATGTAAAATATTAGTGAACTAATGAATGATACATAATAGGAAATGTATAAAATATATCACTTTCACTAAAATCACTACACTGAAAAAAATATCTTTTCTTTTCATAATAATGAATTCAAATACGATTTTTTCACACAACGTAAAATATTACTGACTAATGAATGATACATTTTTCAGAAATGTATAAAATATATCACTTTAATAAAATCACTAGACTGAAACATATGTTTTCTTTCTTTGCGTGTCATTTCACTATTGGTATAGTAAACTTGATAATGCATATTATTTTCAGACAGTTAGATATCCTCTTGTCACTCAATTTACGTCATAAAAATATATATCACTTTCACTAAAATCAGTACATTGAAAAATATTTTTTTTCTTTTTTTATCAATACATATCCATCTCATCGATATCATCCACAGATTGAGTATCAGTTTCCCCCACCATGATTGTGTTTGAATTCTGTCAAATAATTCATCCCTGATTGCTTCTATAATTTTTTGTTTACATTATCCTTTCATTTCCAATTTTAATCTTTCAACATCAATATTTATATCGCCGTCCTTCTTCAAAGCAGGAGATACATTCGGAAAACTATTGTTCATTTCACTAATAATATTTTATTCATTTACACACGTATAAATTGCCTCAAGTCCAATACATGCAAGACATTGCGATTCTACATGATTGCGAATAGTCACTGTACACAATTGAAAATATTCACGTACCGCCTCAATGCAAAGTTTACTTTTTTTACAGCATGCTCAATACACGGTAATATATCCAAAAAATGAAACCATTCACTTGAATTTAAGTATACACTGTTTCGAGGAGCATGAAGAGTATCTTTTTTCTCTATTATAACTATTTTCTCACCCATCAAGTTTCGCATCAGCAGTTCATTATTTCGTCCAAGAGAATTTATAGATGTAATTTCAACTTGCGAATTTAAATATTCCGAAACAAATGGGATCAAATGTACAAGTTTTTCCCACTCCGACAAATTTAGCTCGACTCCAAAAATAATTCCTTTACCAATACGGATCACTGGCTCAAATGTATCACTATCCAAACCAATTCAAATTAATTTTGTTTTCATTGAACTAAGTCCATATTGGACACTTAACAGCAAACACTCTTTCTTAGTCACCATTGTTGTTGAACAAATACTCATGGATATGTTACTCCAATAGCTGAACAGTACAGAATAATGTCACTATATACACACATACACACACATGTTTGTCTGAGCACACGTGAAAGGGAAAAAGGATGAGAATGAAGAAGAAGTCGATAATCATGTACATGTCCATACACTTACTATGCGCTCAACTCTGTGAATTCAATATCGTGCATGCTATGTTCCGTTAAATTAATCTTTTCCCCCTTTGTATATTAAACATACGTTTCCACTTTGCAAATATCTGCTTCTACTTTTTCAGTAAATCGTCTTGGTAGAATCACTTTTTGTCCTGCTTCAAAAGTCACACAAACCTTCTTTCCATATACGGTTGTAATTAATTTGCAATCTACAATACGATAGGTTTTATTAATTTCTAAGTCTTGTAATTTTGTAAAAGATACTAACGACGCTGCATTAAGTTTGATTAATAAATTCATTGACGATGCCATCTTTAACTAATGAATAATATGTTCACTCTCGAAGACGTATTCTATATGTATGACCATTAAATCACCTTGTCCTCATTGTCTTAAGAATTCGCAGGATACCTTTCTTATCTCTCGGCGGAAATAATAATAAAGGACTCTCCAGCGTGAGACACAAAACTTAATACATTGACACAGGATTGAAAATTTTCAAGCTCATCGATTTTCCTTAACATTGTGTGAGAACATGATGTCTTAAGAAATCCCACGAACAAAAATCATTTCTTTGATCACATAGGAAGTAAATCGTAAACGAAATAAGCTGAATTGCATAAATAATGAAATTTGCAACTAAGTAAGTTAACGAATAATGTAATGAAAGAATTTGCATATCATGGGTACAAAAGATTTATTACACTCATTTTACAGCTAAAAAAGTGCTAATGCTATATCCATGCATATCAATTATTTATTAACTTGAGAAAGGCCTACGACTCGATTATGTGGGAAACAAAATTTGAAATACCGAAAAAAGTTATTTAAACTAATTAACATATATTTAAATGAATCTAAAAGTAATAAATTTTTCTTCACGAACTATGAGATTGGTCTGAAACAAAGAGAGATGCGTTGACGCCCTTATTATTATACTGAGCATCTAGACTAGTAATACATGAAGGCAAAATTTGTATGTGATGTCTTGTACCTCCAAGTCGAGTTGCCATATTACATGATTTAACGGATATCTTCCGATTAAAGCCTTAATTTACAACAGTGAATACATGATGAATCCTTTTTCTATGACTTTTATAAGGAGTTCTGTCCGACATAGGATCTCCTCATAAATTTTTGTAAAAGTATCGTTGATCTTGCTTCTCGATGTATTCTATCTCGTCTCGAGAATGAACTATATCATGAGGGACGTACCCTCACCACAGAATTAAGATTTCTTGTTCAAAGTAATTCTACTTAAGGAACGTCTAAGACGATTTTTCGTTTCTTTTATTTTTTATTAAAATGTAAATTTCCAAACCTAGCCATAAGAACAGAAACACGACTAAATGTAGAATGTTACACATGTTGATCGGGAAAACAATTGTGTGCAACGATAAAGATGAAATCTTTCAGTTTAACGCCCCACGAATATCTCTTTTAGGCTAAGATGAAAGGATGATTAAGGTAAATGAAATGATATTATGAGATGAAGCGGAAGAACCACATGAGAATCAACGAACACAATGTTGTCCATCACAAATTTATTTAATGTCCTACGATTATGCCCATTATGCTAAGGCACCATGAGCTAATATATTCGGTAGTCGAACTAGGGAACCCCAAATACCAAATGTAAGCGCTTTGCAGTCTGCTCATCTTTTCAGCAATGCGATATTCACCTTAGCAACTAAGATCTATTCGATCAAAGAACAGTCTGCAGACAAATCTTATTCCCATGAACACTTACAAGTGAATTCGTGAGAATCCCAAGACCAAATTAGATAAAGCAAATAGTTCACGCCTTCAGTTCATAACCTACAGGCATTTCATGGGCGTAGTCTTTTGTGCTATGGGAATATGTTATAACGCAATATCTCATCACGGCTTCAACATAAGCGCAAATTCATTTGGCATAATTTGATCTTTGATTTCTCTACATAAGTGATTTTAATTACTTGTCATAACAGACATCATCATGTGAATATCCATATAACACTTTTCACATGCAATACAATCGACCCTGCTGATTTGAGTATACAATTTTTTTTCATCCTACGGTTTTAAAACATTATGATATGCTATGTTCCACTATTAGAACATGCTCAATCAATGGAATCCAACACGTTTTAAAACAATCATGAACTGCAATAATCGTCTTATCAACTCAATTTCCTGAGAAGGTTCCAGACGAAAATTTTCCAGGCGTTTCGTAAGAATAAGACCAGGTCAAGACCCTCAAGCTCTTCACAGGAAATCTCGGAACTTCTATTCTTAGCATTACAAGATTAGTCTGGAGGGGCCTGAGGGGGGAATCTAGCCATCCAATACAAGACAACTAGAAAAAAAGAAGACGAAAAGGCTTTTTTAAAATAAAATCTAATCTATATGCGGGGCACTGAGGCTCAGTGATAGAGTGCTCACCTCAAGTTGGATTACTCGATGAGCAAGCATTCAATACTTTAAGACATTGTTCCTTTGGGAAAATCGGTTCCAATGATGTGCAAGTCAGTCGAAAATGTTAATACATGTTCCATACACTTACGAAGAACCGCGACCCTTGGTGGTCCGGGTTCGATTCTTGGTGAGAATACATTAAATATTTTAAGACATTAAGTTAATTCGATTCTTTCTGTCGTTTGGGGGTCCGGGTTCGATTCTTGATGAGAATACATTAAATATTTTAAGACATTAAGTTAATTCGATCCTTTCTGTCGTGAAAACGAAGTGCTATATACGTGAAATTCTTTTTTTTTCATGCAAGGACTAGTTCAACTTTAAAATCATGAAGTACCAAATTCGATCCCAGCTCCCTACCAAAGTAGATTTTTGTGTACAGTCTTTATATCTTAAGTTAACGAAGTTACAATCAAGGTTAATTATCTGTTTCACTTTTCACTCCCAAAATAATAATAATAATAATAGGATTCAGGTTCGATTCTCGATGAGAAAGCATTGAATATTTGAAGACATTAAGTTAATTCGTTCCTTTCTGTCGTGAAACGAAGTGAAATTCTTTTTTTTTTTTTCATGCAAGGAATCGTAAGTTAGCGAAGCTACAATCAAGGTTAATTCTCGCTGATAGAGAGAGAGAAAGGGAGCATTGAACACTTGAAAGCATTATATAGTGCTTCGAAATGAAGAGCTTCCAACAATGTACATATCATATGCTACGCTAAAATCAATACATGAAATTCTTTTTTTCTTTCATGCAAGGATTAATTCAACTCTAAATCTTGAAGTACTGGTCTTGCGTTCGATTTCAATGAGAGAGCTTTGAAAATGAAAGCATATTTAGGGTTCAGGTTCGATTCTCGATGAGAAAGTATTGAATATTTTAAGACATTAAGTATTCTCTTCGATTTCCCAGGAGAAACGAGTCGGGGAAAGACGAAGGCCAATCAAATTGGAGTGCTTCGATCACTGAATATCAAAGGATTAGGGTTAAAGGTCTACCCTATGCTATGCAAAATAGCTATTCAATACATAACGAAAATACGAAAATCAATCAATCAATTGGGAAGCTTCGATCGTGATAACTGAAAGGACTCTCATCAAGATCCGATAGCCGTCCAAGAGTATGAGCATAGCAACAACGTCCGCTTACGTTCTTTGCAGGAGGGAGTGGGGGTGGTTTGGGGGTTCAAATCACTAGCCAATACACGACAAGAACACGAAAATAGTAGGGGAGCTTAGGGGAAATATCCTGCACTTTGTGTTAAAAAGGTGCCACTCGGGTATATTGTTCCCCTGGTCCAACTAAGCAGGAATCGAAGTGGCCCCACTCCGACAGGTGGCCAGAATCCAATATGGCGGCTATCAAAGATGGCCTCCTCTGCGAATTCATAGTGTTGGTTTTAGAGGCATATATCTCCTTAACTAATAGTCCAATCTTCACGATTCAAAAACTAAACGACGTAGAAGATAACAGGGTCTAATAAATTAACAAATGTTTTTACCAAACACTGAAATTAACTCCTACAGAAATTATTTAATTTGGAACTTTACATTTCTTATGATGGAGTTTACTCATATTTTTTAAAATAACAAGTAAACGGCTGGAATTATCGAAAAAGACGTCGTATAACTTTTTAAAGAGTGTTAAATTATCTTTCGTTTGGTGTATATTTCATTCAGATTGGTTAATAAATAACGAAGTTATGACAATTTAAAGATTCGCGTTGAGTCGATTGATTTTTCCAAACGTCGAGCGAGAGTTCATTTACCGTAATAAAACATCACTGATAGATGCTGCATTGTACGAAACGAATCATTCTCTTATGATGTATTCTTCATAAGTCCCACTTTCACCAGAAGCACAAAGTAGCCTGACCAACAGGCCCGTATCCAGGGGGGTCTAGGGGGCCGCCTCCCCAAATTTTTGCTGGCCCCCAAAAATTTTCACGGTAGGCTTGCAAATGAACTATAACATGGTGATGAACTATAATATAGCTGGATCGTCCCCCCCCCCTACATTTTTGGCTGGCTACGGGCCTACTGGCAAGCCCGGTTATGAATCCAATATGGCGGCCATTAATTATGGTTCATAAAAATTAGTTTCTTTCGAAATATTGACCCGAGTATCTAGATTTGTAAACGAATACGGAAAAAGTAATATCACCTCTTCTATTACTATTCACTTTTATATATGAATCAAGTTTAAGAATATCTTAAGAAATTACGTCCATAGCGTCACGATAGAAAAGTTTTATTGTTTCTTCTGAATTGAAAGAGAACTGCAAAAGAAGACTAAGAAATAAATTCATGTCTTTAAACCATATACATTGGCTTTATAATCCTTTACAATATTATAAGGAAATTACATTAAGCAATATATTGTTATAAATTAGAAAGTAAATAATTTCTTTCGTATTGTAAGAACAGAAACACAACACAAACACTTGGTTCGATAATTTGAAATTTACAATATATCTTTTGGATTTTCTATGTGTACAAACAGTTTTATGATTTCGACGAACAGTTAATATTACTTTTTGTACAAGCTATTCTATAAAGAATCATACATTTAAGTTTATCTATTTATTGGTACGTTTCCAACGTGGTGTAAATTTACTGTGGATCAACTGAATTTTCAAAAATAATGAGTACTACTTACATGAAAGTTCTATTGGTCTAGATCTTCGTTTTCAGTTTCCATCACCTTTCCACATGTTCTCCTACACATAGAACAAAAAAAAAACACGGGACGCTTGCACTTCTACAACGACATCTTGGGGTACATGTCTTGCAGGCACATTTCCAAAAGAGTTTCCTACATGCTTCGTATACAACTGGAAAGGAAGTCCATGTTGGAGAAAGTTCACTTCTATTGTTAGTCCATCCCCAGTTTACTGTTGAAGGAATATGTGCTGTCTTCTTTATTGCCTGGCCCCAGATTTGTCCAGCTTGGTATGCTGCACGCTTGGTGTGAAGAAGCAAGGCATCAGAAGTTGGGGAAAATGCAGTAAGAGGTCTGCCCTTTTCCAAAAAGAATTCTCGCCGGGCTTCATTAACTTTAAAGTTTTCGCTTGTTTTTGAATATAATAGGACAACATATCGTTGCAGTGAATTAAAACAATTTTTGCCTATGTTGATTACAGGGTGTGAAATAGGAACGCTGTGGTCACCTCTGAATACAAAAGCCGTGTTTTCCATGCTTATAATTTTCCATGTCCGAGAAAGTATGACACTGTATCACATCCTGTAAACGCGTGGAGGCCTTGTAACGCAGTTGATTTTTCTTTTTCTAATGCTTTTGAAATATAATGAACTGGGAAAAATCAATGATGTTTCTTGGTGCTGAAAGATATCCATAATTCTTCTAAACCGTGTCGCTCAAAGTCGTAGAAAAACGATACAGCAAGTATTACAACATCTGTGTCTACTGTGCGGATAACTATCTTCTTGTGTGCATTTAATGCTGCATCAAAGCAATGTAACATGATCCTACTATTAACATCTTCTAAATGATTTCCTGATTATTTGTTTGAAAATGTTGGAATATTTCTTGAAATTTCTATGTGATATCCATTACTGGTTGCTACCTCAAAGTTTCTTCCTTCCTTTTCACACATAGACCTTCCCAGAAAAGGAACAATTCTTTATTTGCGTCATTACTAAGGAAATTGTTCCACTTGCTAGGAATTGGTGTAGTTGGTGTTACGAAGATTTTATGCTCTTTGAAGAGTATCTATCCCATATCAGATTCACTTGCTTTGCATGGAACGTGTCTCTTCTCTTTGAACATTTTTGAAGAAATTACACTGAAAATAATCACAAAATATTTCTACTGATACTGGTTGCAAAATGTGAACCAAAATTGCTCCATCAAATAACAAAACATCACAAGAATTAGGAAAGTGTTCTTTGATGTTGGCTTCACTCTCTAGAAGCATAACTAAGTCGGACTTTTTTGAAGATTTTGAATTATGGCAGAGAGACTGTGGAATTGGTTGACTCTCGTGCTGAAAGAATTCATCCAAGTCAAGTCGTCTTGTTTGACTGACGCGTAATAAGCGAGAGAATAGCTCAACGTCCATCTTAAGTAATTTTATTTCATTTCTATTTGTTTTATTCTTTTGAAGGGAAGAATGAAGCACTAGAGAAGATTTTTTTCATGGGCGAAAAGAATGGCTTGGTACATTCTACTAATCTTTCTTGCACAAATTCCTTGTACATATTAGACCCTTTTTCTTCTGTTGAATATAGGGATTGAATTATATCACCGCTATAGACGATTCTGGAAGCAACATTAACAAGTCCACTATTTTCTTCAAACGGATTCCCCAATTCGACGAAAACTTCTTTCATCTTTTCAACGGAGATTAAAATCTTTCTTGCATCGACGAGTAATCTTCATGGTGCTTATTATCAGAATAATATTCATTATATGATATTTTGAATTCATTATTAGTCTACTAATTTCTGGTCCCGCTGTCATCCATTTGACAAGAGCATTGTCGTCGTGTAAGAGACCAATCGCTCCGCCATCCCCTTTTATAATTTTGTTATTCTGTTCGTGAGCCTGATCTATAGCTATTGCAGAGAAAGATTTTGATGTCTTTCTTATCACAAAGTAACCCATTTGGAAAGCATAATCTCAGGATGTGTTTCTTCCAACTTTTTCAAATCCAAAATGCGAACGGGAAGCCAACGAGCATACTTAAGGTGGTCCATTGCGAAAAACAATTCTGCCATTAGTTTTAGTGTTTCAATGTAGAGCTTAAAATTTCCTTGACGTTTGGCTCTGATGTAAATTAAGAGTAAAATCACGAGACGGAAATATATTATCCAAAACTTAAACGTTGGACACGAAGATTCCTCTTCAGTATACCAGTCATTGAAAGATTGCCCTGATGAAGAATTCTGATATGCATCACGCAGCAAATGGTGTAAAACTGTCAGAGTAATCTGATGAGCAAAACGAGCTTTGGTAATGTGAGTTACTTTCAATATACTGTCAGCGGTTCCTGGTGTTGCTACATCTGACTTGTATAAAATTTCTACCCAACCACTTTCATCTAACCATTTTCCTATAAGATGCAGGAAAGCTTGTTCGATGTGCAATCCTCCCAGCATCAGAATTTGATGATCTTCGCCATATAACTCTGGCCAATTCCATTGAATTCGTTTCCCCAAGGCAAATAGTGGTTGATCCATTACAAGAACCGAAACTTGTCCTTTGTTGACTTTGTCTTTAAGTTCTCGTAGAACATTCATTTCGTGCCGTATCATGGCAACAGATTTAGAGTCTTCCTTAAACAACGGAAGCAGGCAGCATATACTTGGCATTTGCAGAGTTTCAGTTTTCGAGGCATGGTGTACAGACCAAGTGCAAATAGTGTCATTTTCTAAGCATGCTTCAAACCAACACTCCCAGTTTTCTTCTTCTGTGAAAAATCCATTTCGCGGAAGAACTTTCTCTACAAACTGCGGATTCTGTTGAGGTAAAACTGGTTCCTTATTAGTGATATAAGCAGGAGGTATTATAGCAGGGATGCAAATAACCACTCGCCCGGGGCGAGTGGTTCATTGGTGCGGGAGAGTATTTAATATCATAACCAAGGTAAGTAAATGATTTCTATTTTGCGATGTAGGCTAGTAGCTTTTTTCTTGGGTGAGTAAAATTTTGTTGCTTATTTGCATCTCTGTACTAGAGCATAATTATCGGAGAGAGCAGGAGCAGTTCTCATTTTTATATTCACTTATCCAGTGAGACATAGTCACGTCGAATGCCAGGGTTATCTTTAGAAGGATGCTGGAAAATAGAAATGCTCGTACCATGAAAAGAATCCTTTGATGTTGTGCTAGAAGGATTGTAGTCAATATTATCTAATGCTGCAACGATTAAAATACCTCGACGAAGATTGGAAGGACAAACCTATTTCGTCACTTTGATTTATCAAGCACTGAGAAAGACTTGAAGATATTTCCTGTACACGTGTAGACGAATTGCCTTGTGAATGCAGTTCATTTATGAGAGATTCTTTTACGAGTTTTAGCATACACGCTCAGCCCAACATAGAGAGGAAGAGGTGGCTCGCGATTGCTTTATGCCTTTCTGCTTCTGTTTCAATATCGCCTGCTTTCTGATAGAAGTTATAAAATATAAGTTGGCTTGCTATCAGGCGATAAACTTGAAGTTGCTTGACTTGCGTTGCTATCAGGGGTGACAGATGAATCATAAGTAACATGAATCATAAGTAACATGAATCATAAGTAACATAAGTGAAGGAGGAACAGAATCTTCATGCCAGTGATTCTCAAATTTGTTGCAAAATGACTCCTGTGGTTTGCCATATCCTTTCGAAGCATCTTAACAACACGACTTAGTGTCATAGCATCTTCATCAATGTCTTTCTCCAGCTCACTTATTATGTCAGATCCTTCTGAAAGCAAAACATCTCTGCCGGACAGATGAGCTGTTAGCTCTGGCCTGTGACGAAGAATCCTCTTACGAAATCTTGTACTATGAACTTCTATTTCTTCTGATTCAGGCTTCTTCATAATCGTCATTAACCGTGTTTTGTACAATTTAAAAACATCGCTCATTTTGAATCGACTACTTCTTGGTAACACAAGAATTGTGGAGGCGCCTCAAACTTTTCCTTTTTGTGGGATTCCGAACTATTCCCGCCGAAACATTACACGGGATTTACGCCATTGTTACTTTCAATAAAAATACTTCGATAATAGTGCAGTTGTTATTACTCCAAGTTTTTTAAACACTCAGTTCTATCCGATTCTTTTGACGTATTTCGAAACATGATTTGGAGTTCAATCCGTCCCATACTTACTCTGTGGGGCAGAAGGATGGAGGAGAGAAAAATGTTTGTTATTACTTTGTCGTACTTGTTTATGGATCTAGATACTTCAATAAATATTTCGAAAAAGATTTTCTTTATGGATGATAATTAATGGCCGCCATATTGGATTCATATAACCGGGCTCGGTCAGGCTGTCTTGTACTCTGATAAAAATGGGACTTATGAAGAACACATCATAAGAGAATGATTTGTTTCGTACAATGCAGCATCCGTCACTGATGTTTTATTACGGTAAATGAACTCTCGCTCGACATTTGGAAAAATCAATCGACTCAACGCGAATCTTTAAATTGTCATAACTTCGTTGTTTGTTAACCAATCTGAATGAAATATACACCAAACGAAAGATAATTTAACACTCTTTAAAACGTTATACGACGTCTTTTTCGATAATCCCAGTCGTTTACTTGTTATTTTAAAAAATATGAGTAAACTCCATCATAAGAAATGTAAAGTTCCAAATTAAATAATTTCTGTAGGAGTTAATTTCAGTGTTTGGTAAAAACATTTGTTAATTTATTAGACCCTGTTATCTTCTACGTCGTTTAGTTTTTGAATCGTGAAGATTGGACTATTAGTTAAGGAGATATATGCCTCTAAAACCAACACTATGAATTCGCAGAGGCGGCCATTTTTGATAGCCGCCATATTGGATTCTGGCCACCTGTCGGAGTGGGGCCACTTCGATTCCTGCTTAGTTGGATCAGGGGAACAACATATCCGAGTGGCACCTTTTTAACACAAAGTGCAGGGTTTGGCCATTTTTTTGCCTTAAGCTCCCCTACTAAAAAGGCATGTTTTATCATCTTTCTACATCTGGTAGGAGTCCAAGACAATGAGTATAGCAACAGCGCGTTGCCACAACAAACATTTTCCCACGCTTTCCTGTGGTAGTCCTAAAAGGCTATGAACATAACGACTAAAGGCTTGTCGAAACTTGCCTCCGAATTCTAGGAAAACATGTCGAATTTTAGGAAGAAAATTTTCCCACGCCCGGCCCAAGTACATTATTCCTACTGACGTCGATATTCCTAACGTAAAAAATCCGAACGCGGTCCCTAGAAGATTTTTTTTCATTTTGTCTTAACGCTAGCGATAAACAAACAAGAGCGTGTCCATCGACGTTATGTAAAGTCAGTGCTTTTACAAAAGTTCATGTAAAAGTCATAATGTTATGTAATTTTTTGTCATCTATTTTTATTTTTATTTTTTCTTTGGCCTATAAGTTTTAAGTATGAGTTACAAGAACAGTGTTATTTAGAGTACAAGCAGGTTCTTCATAAACATTAAATGTAAGTAGCTTTACGTACGGTATTGTAATTACTGTATGTACTGAATAACCACCGTATCGATAGAAGAACATACCGTACAGTATATGTTTTTCTAAATAATGTATGATTAACCCTAAATGTTAACCCTACATAATGTATGATTAATGAATTGCGAACAACAAATGAAATTAGACCTTTTTGTTTGAATGTAGTGTTTTACATATCGTATGTGCACCATGCATGAAATCTATCTCTGAACATTAAAAGAGCACTAATAAATGTAGTACAGTGCAATAGAATTGCAACTTAAAAAATAACGTTATAGAAGCCTTGTAATTAAAAAAAATAATCATTGCTTTCGTGCATACCTAACGTTCCAACCTTGTCTGCTTTCCAGGGACATATTCCCACTCTAATACATGGTCACAGAAGTTTCTCCCTACTTTGGACAATATCCAGAAGAGTCACTATTTTTGCTACTAGTGAAAACGTAGCATAAGTGAATGCAAATACCAGTTCTATGGTCACGTTTCGTCGATTTTAGTCAGAAAAGGATTGCATGTATTAGCAGCTGTAACAGTTATAACTTCCAAAGCTTAACCTGCATGGAGGAATGCAGAATGGTCCGGAGAAACATTATAAAAGATACTGAGAATCGATTTCCTTCAAAAGACGGGGTTTATGTTATGTTATACTAGTCAGATTACTCTTGTAAATGTGCATTAGTAAAACGAGTATTATATATTAATAATATAATCTGACAAATAATGGAGAACTGATATAGACATAATTTTCATTTTACTCAAAACCAAACATAAATCCAAAAATGGTATAGAAGGTTCAAATTTGTTTGAAAAATTATCAAATAACTAGTGTCTATGCTTGTAATTCTTTGTCTGTAGTTGGGATAACAATGATCGCGACGCGATCATTCCGTACATATATTTAGGTGTATAAGAAAGTTTATTATTTTTTAAGTTGCTCGTTATTTCGCGCTTCAAGCCAAAGTTTAATACTTGTAATTGCATGTCCCCCAGTCTTATTGAACTTATGCGTGTGGTCTAGATTGACTTTCTAACATCTTTGGTACCAAAATTTGTTCTAGGTTCGTGTTTAGAGTTTAATTTTGTTTTAATCCTAAAAACATGTTTTTTTCTACAGTTTCTAAAATTTCTCTTTGTGATTATGCTCGCCTGGTTATCAACCGAAATGGAATACCGAGGTACATGAGATACCGTGTCTTGAAGCATTAAGAGGGAAAAAATATTCAATTGAAGAAAGTTAAAAAAATAATTGAGATACCTAAAACTGTATGAATAGCTAGTATAATTATTTTGTGAATGAGAAGCAGTAGAAGATAGAACACCTGGCTGGATAAAACTTGAGGAAAGTTTTGTACCTTTGCATCTTCGATGATAAGATGTTGTAATACTAAAACAAAAGCTCGAGTTGGGGAAAATAATGAAGTTTATGACTGGATTAGAGTATCCTTTAAACATGAAGTTATGTGAAGAGGCCCCATCACGGCGAAATTAAAATACCGCTAATTTTACACAATATTTACGTGATATCTTTAAATAGATAAAAGATAATCGAAAAATGGGACAAGAGCTCGCTAGACAATATTATTTTACATGAGACACCCTTATCAAGACTCACTAATCTGTTTTCAATTTCCAGCCATTTAGAAAACAGGCATCTATTTTTGTGTTTCTAAATTACTGCAAACGGAAAGCTACTAGGTGACTCGCTAGGGAGCTATTGTTCCACATTTCGATTACCATTAATCTTTTTGAAGATATCACATAATTACTGTAAAATTAGCGGTATATTAATATATCAGTAATAAGGCCTCTTAAGTAAATTGTGAAAATCCATTAATTATCATATTATGTTAACACGTTTAGCTACATGCAATTCTCATTGGACCTACTGTAACATTTCTGCAGGGACTGCTTTGGTACCACAGGATCTACATAACTACCCTATTTTGTTGTTTATTTAGAGAGCCACCGATCCAGTCTTGATAAGGCATTCCCTATAAAGAGACAGACATGGCTCCCTTCATGCGTTTTCTGCTAACAATAAAGTAATATTTCATTTTTTTATTTTCTTATTTACAAAATTATTATCGGAAGCATCAGAAGAAACACAAAAATTACTGCGCTACTCAATGGGTTAAGTTTCATTATCTTTCTGTAAGGTTACAACACAGGTGAAAGGATGTATCACATTATTAGCGATATAACGAGATAGTTATACCAAACTAACGAGATAGATATGCAAAACTAATATAACTTCATCTGCTTAATATTCCTTCCCACTAGCATAGTGGATAGCATGTGCTCCCGTGTTGCTCATGCCTTAAGTTCGACTTATAATAAGACAGCCTTACATTTTGAACGCATCACGGTTACTCGTAATCCTTCTTGAACTGAAGGTCTATGTGTCGTATAGCCTCGGCACTGAAACAGTAACGCTCACTTCAACAATAAAGCATAAAACTTCATTTGCTTATATGTAGTAGTTAGATTTGCCAAGAGAGGCGATATGTATGATTCAGTGTTCTTTAATTTAGATGGTATAACCAACATTCAACGGAAATCTAATAACAAAACTTTATGACCTTATTTATACACTTCAAAATATGGTTTAAGAGAAAACACGTTATACATATTATGAAAGTTTCCCTATAGTTTCCAAAATTATACCAACAGTGACATGGTAACTGTTAGGAAGTAAACTTCAACTATATGAGTAACTGGACAATGAATCCGTGCCAAATGATTAGGAAATCGGAAAACGTTGCTATGCAGAGAAGAGTTCAAAAACTATTTCCATAATCTAACGGCTGGACGCGATATGTTATCGATGTCAAGATTATTTGAAAAATAGGATGTCTGGATAAAAGAAAATGAGGGAAGGAGAAGAAACTGGTCGAAGAAATATGAATATAACAAGATATATGAGAGGTAGAGCAGCGAGGGAGGAGTTTGAAAAATGTGGTGGATAGCAAACTAAGAAGAGAGAAAAGGAAGAAAGAGGTAAAAGAGGACAATAGGACTTGGAGGATATGGTTGATCTAAGAAAAAAGGGGGAAATATTCTTGGGAAGTAAACTTTAAGTAAATAGGTAATTGGACAATGAGTCCATACTGTATAATGAGGAAGTCGGAAAACTTTGCTATTCAGGTTTAGTTTGTGATCCGATAATGTCACATTGATGTTTATTAGTTACGAAGTGATTGACTTCTCTTGGAAAATATCGTTATGGAGGTTTACTATTAAAATAAACTTTGTTTCTGAAGATATCTGTAAATATTTGACGTCTGAAATAAGTGTTTAACAATAACTAACATTTTTGTTTTACAAATAATGATTGAATTAACTCAATTTCTTAAAAAAAAAAGTTACTCTAACTTTCAACATTTTCAGACAAAAAGAAACTAAGATAACAGCAACACTTTGTTTAAAATTGTCAACTTCGATTTAATTTCATGGATTATTTGTAACATAATAGTGAAGGCTCAATACTTTTGTTATTGAAAATTTGGGTTAAAATTCAGGAGAAGGGCTTCTACTTCGGATTTCACACCAACATTGTGAACTTCGTGACAGACGCCATTCTTAGAGGAAAAAGTTCTTCGTTCATTCTTAGGCTGCAGGGTATTCTGATGAAAATGTTGTATTTCCTTGATTTTCAGGAATCTCTTCATTTCTTTCCAGTGTATGTTATAATTGTGGTCCCGCGTTGCGTAATCTCTAACGCTCTCGCCTTCGGTGCGAGCGGTTCCGGGTTCGATTCCCGGTGGGGGCACTTGCTGTAAAAAGCTTTTTCTGGCCAGCCACCCTGAATGAGGTTTTTCTGGGATTCCCTCATTCACACTAGCCAAATGCCGGGATGGTACTTAACTTATAGGTCCCAGTCCGTTACCTTCCTTCCCCAATCGTTTCTTCCTTCACTTTCCCTGGATTGTGTGCTCACCAAGGGACGTCATCCCTCAAACGTGACGGGCTAAATGGCCATAGATGTCGAAAGTCCTGAAATCTAAATCTTAATTGGGTATGTTATAATTGCTTGCAATATCCTTCACTTTCAGGGTTGAAATGCTGGTCACTTTCATCAAATACTGGAAACACTCATCGAACAATATTAAACGTAGGTATAAATTAAATGTTGAAATATTTGACGGTTTCGCAGCGGACCAGTATCTGGGCTAAGATGGAACGTAAGTTAAAACTATTAAATTCAATCTATTTATGTGTCAATGACAGAGCATTATCACTTTATCTAGTCACGTCATATCAATGAAGTATTGTATGCTGTCCTATATTTTAATAAATGTTTCTCATTCTATAACTTTCAACAGCAAATTATGGATGCGTTAAAATATTAAATAATACTTTTGATAAAGTGGATAGTTTCAAATATCTAGGATCAATATTAACAGATGAAAATCATATTCACGAAGAAATTAAATGTCGACTAAAAGCAGGGAATTCTTGTTACTATTCGGTTCAAAACCTCTTGTCGTCGCGAATTCTGTCGAGGAATTTGAAGCTTAAAACATACAAAACGATAATTATGCCTGTTGTTCTATATGGCTGCGAAGCATGGTCACTTACTCTGAGGGAAGAACATAGACTGAAAGTATTTGAGAACAAGATCCTGAGACGAATATTCGGACCCAAGAGGAACGGAAATGGGGAATGGGAGAAACTTCATAACAAGGAACTACATAATTTATATGGTCTACCCAACATTGTTAGGGTCGTCAAGTCTAGGAGGCTTAGGTGGGCGGGTCATATAGCTAGAATGGAAGAAAGTAGAAACGCTTTCAAAGTCTTGACTGGAAGACCAATCGGAAAACGACCATTAGGAAGACCTAGGCGCAGATGGGAGAACAACATTAAGATGGATCTTGCAGAGATAGGAGTACAAAGTAAAAACTGGATGCAATTAGCTAAGGATAGAAGTCAGTGGAGAGCTTTTGTGAACGCGGCATTGAACCTCCGGGTTCCATAGGCCATAGAGTTAGTTAGTTCTCATTCTATAATTAATATTATTCCTATCACCATCGTCAATTTTGTAAATAAGTTAAATAAGACTGAAGTTTCCACAATCTTTTTTTAGCATTAATACTATTTTTGAAATATTTTACAATAAGTTCAACAAAGAAAAAACTCAACGAGTGCCACGTTCTAGTTGTAACTTCCGTGACATATGTTCCTCTGATGTTTCATACTTGCTTTTCCTTTGGATACATTTTTAAATCTCGTAACATCTGAGTGATTTTGGAGGAAACAGAAATTTTAAAACGTTGTACTGCAGTTTTGAAAATTACTTATACATGATTTTTAACTTGTTATACTCTAATGTCAAACTTATATGTGATAACTTTAAGTACTAGATATCAATACTATTAATTGTCGCATGTTAACTGTTTTCAACAGTGAGTGTCAAAAAGTTGTCTTTTGTTTATTTCAGCTAATACATGTTTCTATGAAAACTAAGCTTAAGAGTCAATGTCTCACATATTGAACATCTATGTGAACATTACTCGAAGAAAAACTTTCTAGTAGCAAGTTGAAAAATCAGAGACAAATTATTGGTTCGCAAATAGTATTTCTCTTGTTTTTTTCTGCAAAGGTAAATTCCAATGTTAACTTTCATGATTTCTGATTAGTAATGTCATGCTTCCGTTTGTCACTTGAGATCAGTTGTGTTAACATACAACATTTTGCTATGAGATAGAGAAAATTATTTTTATTTACATATGTAGTAAATGTTAGTAGAAAAGGCTTGATTACATTTAACATGCTCGTAAACTCAGTTGTATTTGGATATCAGCTCATAAATATTCATAATTGTAATGTTGGTTGTCAATAACTTACAAACGAACATCAAACAGTTGAAAAGTATTCGAACAAATTGAAGAAATCGTTCATTTAAGTTTGAAATATTATTTCGATACATTCAAATTCTTTAATAAAATTTACTGAATCATAAAACATAAGCATACGCGTATACATCACTCCTTACGTAGTTTTCAGAGGTTGTACCTTATTTCTTAGTGATTATGCTAGGTTTAATAACACTTTCTAGAACATTTCATTTTAATTCAGCAACACTAAAGAAGATATGATATTATTTCAAACCAGCTGTATTTATTTGGAAACTAATTTTCCCAGATGTTACTCCTCAAACAACTTTTTTCTTCTTCACTATTTGTTTCTGTTTAAAACAAACTACTTCTACTTGCACTTGTGTTTTACATTAAGCCAATAAAATTGTTCCTTATCTTATACAGTGAAAGTATTTTCTATCAATAGTTAAGACGTTGCGGAATGAAAAGCTATATTTGCACTATAAATATTATACTGTAAATATTAAAATCTAGAGTATAGACACGTTGTAAGTTGTTTACCGTGAGTTAGGTTTTGGTTAGGTAGCACCTGAATATTATTTTTACTTGAAACAGCATTTTTACTATTTTCAATGTTAAATTTAGCTTCCATTTCTTATAAAATAACACATATAGTCATACAATGATATTTACAGCAGCGCTTGTCTAACATGCACAACATAAAAAGCCTATATATACCCATATACATTGGGTATTATCATCTTCGTATTTCTGTTTTAAAATGTTATATAACAACAGTGTAATTCAGTTACAAACAAAAAAATCTACTTGTTTGTCCAACTCAGTTCATATAGATTAAGGTTTACTCTCGTTGGCTTGGCTTAAATATTACTATTCTGTTTCGAAAGAAGTTGAAGAATAATTGTCTTTTAAAGGAAAATATTTCCAATGCGAAAACAATTAATGTAGCAGCAAACCCAATCATTAGTATCACAAATGATCCAGAAATATCATCAACTGTCAATGGACGAACTTCTTCTTTCTGATCGTGTTCAAAATCTTCTTGGAATGTAATATTTAGTTCTCTTGCCCAAAAGACAATTATTCCTGATTCAAAGACATTCATAAGAAATGAGTTAAAAGTTTCCACAAGCGGAGAGTTCTTATGAAATAATATTCCAGTATAAAACGTTATTGCACTCTCTTTCATGAAACGTAACATTTTCAATTCACGGGGCTCTAGACACGTTAAGCCACACATATAACCAGAAAGATGATAATCAACAGGGATTGCGATTTGTTTCCGTAGTACTAAGTGATTCAATTCTTCAGGATCCTGAGTTGGTAAATATCGGTTCATTATCACATGAACAAGAGGATTTCCTGACGCCTTTAGAGGACTGCTAAAAAAACTCTTTTCATATTCCGATCCCCACTTAATGCCAGATTGTACTAATTGCTCCAAAGTATCAATGGGAGACTCATATAAAGGAAATGTCAAATACGACACAAGATTGCAATTGTACGCTGTTATCAAAAGAGTCGAAATCATGAACATCCAAAGTGTTAAATGATTCAAGCCTGATTCACCCATATTTGGGATAGAAAACCCAACAGATATACTCACTGAGTAAAGTAAACAATAAACGTAATTCAGATAGGGAGATCGTGATTTTAATTTCAATAAGTAAAAACGAAATGTAGAGAATAATTTTAATATAATGGAATTAAGAAGAGTGAATACAATAATAAATATCCATAAGGTAAACTTGAAGGGGAAAAGTACTGCCCAAAGTTTCATTTTTATGCTGGGGATAGGAGTTAGAAATCGGACATGCGATTGGTATTGAATGAATGAATAATCAAAGCGTTTATAACGATTAAGCGTAAGGTATGCTGATGGTGTTCCGAAATGATAATACAAGTTCTTGATCATTCCAAAAAGACTATCTGTGGTTTCGTTGTTAGACAAATCTACCCATTTATGTACAATTTCATTTCTTATCGTAATATTATATTTTCTCGCAAAATAAAATATGTGCCTGTAGTTTAGCCCGTCATAAGAATTATTGTTCATTATAGCCCACGGGTATGCCGAAAAAAAGCCTGATTTCAAGATTACGCCACTCAAGTGGAAAAATGTTAGCTTTTCCGAGTCTGTATATTTCAAAGAGGATCGATCCGCGTCCACAAAGTTATGGGGCATCAATTCATTAGTGAGTGTATGTGTTTTAAAACTAGTAATTCTCGTCGTATTGTCACCTTGTTTACCAGAAACTATTAACAAATATGTAAACGGAAAGAAACGGATCCACTTACATTTTTTATAATCTTGTGAAGGTATTTGTTTGAAACTTGAAATAATTACGATTGTTTTCTTCTTCCTCTGAATTGATGCTTTGAATGCTTTGTAAAACGAGTGGAAGGAGCCACAAATATCAGTAATTGAAACGACGAACAACTTGCAATTTTGATTCATTGACTGAAGGAGCAATTCATGGAGATTGTCCTCACTGAGATAAACATTATTAACTATATACATTTGAATCAGATTACTAGAATGTACATTGGTAGAATGATACCAATAGTAAGTTCTGTCCAGAAAAGTGACACATTGTCCATCCGAAAATTCGGGAAATAAAAGATCTCTTGTGGTATCTTCAATATTGATAGTATGGGATAATGATTCTATACACATTTTCTTGAGGCAAGAAAACATCCAAATATAAAAGGTAGTCTTCACCAATAAACGAACCATATTGCCTAAAAGAAAATACATTAGTCATATATTTTATCATCATGTCTATAATAATTTTCATAATATTTAAAATATCGATTAATAACTAGCATTTAACTCAATGTGAAGCCATATTTATAATCATACTAAGCTAATCCCTTCTTCAGAAATGTGTCCATGGGTTAGTGAGCAGAAGTAAACTTTACTTTTCACTTAAAAACCCTCCATGCAATTTATAGAAAGAAAGCATATTTTTACATACCTAAAGGTACAAGGAATGTAAGAATGGAATGTAAGATTGACGTTGATTCTTCTGAAACTTGATATTCCAGATCAGACGGAGAAGCCGAACGGTTTTGAAAGAAGAATAATTTTTACAGTTAAAGAAATATATTTGTACAGAAATACTGGTTATGGCATGCTATTATTATTTATTATGACAGTTCTTCAAATGATGTCACCGTCTTCTGCTATCTCGCAATAGCAATAGAATATCAAGAATATTCGCTAAGCATGAATTCTTTGAAGGTGCACCACCAAGCTTGTTTAATGGAAGCATTTTGCAGGACCAGTGATTCTGTGTTAAAAACTCAGGATGTTTTTCACATCATTTTCATGTGGCATGTCCAAGCGTATATTTCAGGTGGATGCAGCACTTCAGATTGAAAGAATTCCTGTAATAGGTAGTGATGGGCAGTGAGAATATTCCCGGTGGGAAGGAATTTAAAAAGTGGGAATATTCCCGGGTTTTTTCCCTGGCACATAAATTCTCGGGAAGGAATTTATTTCCATTTCTTTACTTTATCTTGCAAATTATAAGAACCATATGACTAATTACTTTATTTTAATATATTATGATTTACTTCTAGGTTTTAAAAAATTTGGAGGTTAAAAAATTTTAAATTATTTGACGGTACTTAATATAACTAATAATATGGTTTTTTTTAAGTTCCATTTCCATTTGCACTAAAAAGTAGGGTAACTGTTTAGAATTAGAGGCCATAACTAGCAAAAAGTAGGATGATTTACGGAAGAAATGAGTTGATAGTGATGTTCAAGTAGTCAAGAAAGTATCGAACATATTTTTTTAAGGCAGTAGGGTGATTTATACAAAACGGAAAGGTAAGTGGAAGTGATTTATGTGAGAAAAGTAAGTGAATTGTTGGTAACGAAGATAGAAAACAATGTGCCATGCGAGGCTCTAACCCGCCTTCATTCGCTAACGCTTGCTCTACAATGCTGTCTGAATTTAATGTTTGTAACGTAATTTAACGTATGAAACCATAAAACAACCGCATCGGAATACAATATCGCAAAAAAGTAGGTGCAAAAATTGGCCCCCAATGCTAAAGAACAGCCAAAATTAGCAAAGTACTAATTTACAAATGATGAAAAGGAACCATTTTGTAAAGTAATTTAGAATTATGTACAAATAGAGATGAAGTACTATTAATAAACCTTGAACCACGATTAGTAATAGACGTCGGTCTGTCTCCTCTCTCTGACTCCAATTTCTGAAGAGGTACTCGGACTTCTTTTACATGTGTATTAACGTATGGAATTTCGAGAAATAGGTAGGATGAAAGGTCGTGTATGGCAATGTTACGTGCTAAAACATAAAGATAAGTAAGTATCTTGCAAATTTTGTGAATATAAATATGTATGCGCAAATGTTGATAAATTGGTGAGACATGTATCTTCTAGCATTTACCCAATCTAATTGATTTATAACATTTATAAATTTAATGTGTTTATAATATCAGTAATAGTGTCAAGTTGAGCAAATCCACTTACATACAAATTTAAACTGTTACTATACAATTTTTACACATATTTAATTGATAGAACATATTGTAAATAAATATACATTTATGCGTACTCTCTAAATATAATAAAGTATTAATAAAGTAACATAGTACCGTTCAGAATATATAGATTTTTAGAGAATCCTCTGTGAGCAACAGTAATAATATGCTGTGATATAAAAATTAATTCAACTTTGAAATCATAATATACTAACAGAATGCAATTTTCTTTCTAATTTTACATAAATTCCCGGATAAATTCCCATTTTGGGAATCTTCCCGGGAATATTCCCAAGGAATATTTCCGAAAAATACCTTCCAGGGAATTTACCCATCACTAGTAATAGGGCACCATCATAAGGAACCACAAGGAAACCAGAAAAAAATGAACAAGTTAGAAAAGCTGTACTTAGAAGCCCGTGCCCTGCATGCTGTAGCGTTATTAATTTTGGGTCGCTCTGATCTGCAGGTATTACATTTCGATCCAAAATTCCATATCCACAATATGATTATCATGGAGAAATTGTCTGATGATGATTGTGTCCAGTGTCAGAAATTTGAGGAAAGAATACTCAAAATGTAGGAGGAAACGAGTGACAAGTGACAGTTTCATTCAAAAGAACGTGGAAACAAGCTAACGCATTTATGTTGGGAATCGTCTAAAATCTCAGGAGACTCATGAACGACCGCTTCCCGAGAGTGAAAAAAAAGTGGAGTGGGTTGCACTTGGTGTTATCTGTACGTATTTATTCGAAAGAGAGGACTGTTATTGTTTTACTGTCACATATGATTGCTGTATCATAATGATAGAATATTTTGTTCGTTGTATGTTTAATCAACATAAACTATAGATCGAATATGATGAAATTACTTCTCACAAATCTCGAGCTTCCATGCGTGAAGCTCATTTTTACTCAAAGCAGACCATTTCGTAGTTTGAAGACATATCATGGCCTCTGCGGAAACCTGATGAATCTATTCGCAACTCTGTATTGCGAGACTTCCTAAATCCCGAAATATACATTAATAAAATCCATTTATTAGACGACATGAACCTCCCATTCAAATGAGACAGTGATTATTAATAGTCACAATTGATTACTCAGAGTTAACGTTACCAGCAAGTTTTCTCTTCAAACTACATATGTAGCTCAAAGGCAGTTGCTAAGAATCATGCTACAAAAAGATAATTCCACCAACATGTTTAGGCAAAATAACCTACTTATCTTTAGGTATTCGAACGTTCTAAGAAAATAAAATAATTATTTTTTTCTAATAGCAAGTAGTAAGTTTATCGCATAACTAAAGCTTACATTTTCCAAGTGATCCATAATACAATTCTTGGTTATGGTACACTTTACCAGTGTTGGACTAACATTTGGCTACGAAATCGAGAATTATTATATATTTCAATTTTCCACATATCCTTCCAACATCACATGTTGTCTGTAAACTTACTTCAGACGTCAGCCACAAAGAAGATGTTGTCCAGCATTGCCAACTTTCGGGATACGACGTAGATTCGAACAGTCAGTTACATTTTTGGATAAAAGAAGCCGGAATACTGCAGAAGACATGCATTTCTACCGAATGATCATCTAACACTTTATAGGATGCCTGGTCTGTGAGAATTCCTTCTTGCTAGGACACCTGATCTCTGCAGTACCCAACAACTCTCTAGGAAGCTTGGACTCTGGGTTTTATCCCTCTCTCTAGGACGCCTGGTCATTGAGAGGCATCTACCTTGGCCGTAAGAGTTATAGTTCCTATCGCCCGAAGTCGTCTGGTTATTGTGCTTCTACCGAGTCACCAGCAAACCACCAAGACAGCAAGAAGAATTTATATTTTATCTGTGTGTATTACTCTTGTATATAAGGAGAATCTTTTATAATGAAATGTGTCTGGGAAAGTCCAAATTCCTGTGTACAACTTTTTACCTCCATCCTAAAAACAGAATGTTACGGACAATATTGTCTGAAGCCACAAATATTAGCACTGAAAACTAAGCATTGGTAACGCATTATTTAATTAACCATCGTTGGCAGAGGTGGAGCGAAGGGAAATGCGGTGATACGATTCTTGCTGTAGTAGCTACAGAGTGGATTCTGCTGCGTTGTCACATCGAAGGCCTCTGACAGCGAGAGAAACATCTTGTTAGCGAGAGAAACTGCGTACAAAGAAGTTAGTGGATCTTTCTAAAAAAATACAGTTCTCAGAAATTTGTATCATTGAAAGAAGATACTAAAGTATAAAATTATCAATATAATTCAGTTTATATTATAACTTTTTTGTAGTATTCTAGGGCTACCACCGGTAGGCCCGATAGCCCACAACATATGCCATTGAGTTCTACCTAATATTGATAATTTAAAAGTTTAGCAATTATTAATATGATGAACATGCTATATAGTCGATTATGTGCTTTTGTACTAGTTTTATTATGTATTCCTTTATGGAGTGTGTAGCATTGAAGTAACTATTTGTATACTAATGTAGGCAACACTTACTTTCTTCTTTCTTTAGAAATCTTGGTACTTTCACCTTATTAATATTAGATTTAACAGATGATTCAAAAGAAACAAGAATTTTATATAAAGAAATAGTACCTATATATTAATTAAAAGTTTTTTTTAAAAAAAACAAAATGTTTAAAACAAATTATTAAAACTTGTTTTAAACAATTGATTTTGTTTTAAACAATTGATTTTGTTTTAAACAAATATTGAATACATTTTAAGCATTTTGGTTTAAACACGTATATTTTTAAAGACTTGTTTTAAACATATTTTTATTTTTATTTTATTTTTGTAAAAAAAACCAACCAGAGAAAAAAATTGTCAAAAAGTTCTCCCCATTCAGAAGACTATTTTCTTCCCATGTAAATGGTTTGATTTCTGGTGGCTTAAACAGGTCAATGTGGTGATTTACAATTTATTTTATCTCTTTTTCCCCTGTATTTTTAACGTGTAGTGTTAAAATGCTTCTCAGTAAAATTGCGAGAAAGTGTCGTAGTCGAAGGTTGGACTAATTGTGGAACTGATATTGAAAAGTAAATGAAATAATTATCATGGAAACAAACTTTTGTGTTCTATTCAGAAAACATGAAAAAAGGTTATTTGCTAAATTGCGGTTCTGAAATTAAAATATCGCAGGCATTCGTTGACACAGTACATGTTGGTTCTCGTTCTCCGTACAACTTGGAATCGTTTAACATGAGTTTTACGGGAAGAAAAAAAAGACATCATTTGGAGTAAAGTAATTTAAACTCCGTCAGATAAGAAAACGACTATACGAGCTCTAGCAAAACGTGTAAGTAAGAAGTGTTGGTTTAGTTTAAAGAATGAAGAATTATTATGAAAAGTGCAATGCTGCGAAATAACTGGAAACCCTAACAAATCGTAAAAGTGTTGATCAAAAAATTGCTTCTGATGATTCTAACGTCAGTGATGTGGTTGACATACGACTGGGAACAACAATATATTTTTCATTATACATGCAATACATTTATATTATGAAAATTTTATTTCGTCCCTCTTCCCCACATCAGTTCTAAATTTTCTTCAAAACTTCACACCTTCGCTTAGCTTCTATAAAGGGACCAGGCGAGAAAGCGCAAGGTATGGCAGTCGCCCGCGTCACTAACTATTAAAACGTGATACTTATTGTAATATCAGTGCCGAATATCAGTGGCTGGGACAATTTGATCTCAATTTGTTCGTCTGTCTGTAAGTATGCACCATGCTACAAGGAACAATTTTCGGTCTTTTAACATTAAATTTTGAGGGTAGAGGCACGAGACGTCGAAATTGGCTGTATAGATTTTGACTGCGATCTCACGTAAAATTAAAAAAAAAATGTTTCGGATCCCACTTTAAAAAAAAAGCCCTGTCTCACATAGCCTTTCTACCGATACAAGACTGTAATCAATGAAACTAAACTAATTAATTTTACGCGTTTCGAATAAACTTGGGTTGCAGGATTAATTTGACTTCAACTCATTTTTATAAAATATTTTTATGTATGGAGCATTCACAGCACAGTGAACCCAAGGCCATTGTCAGAAAGGTTCACTTTGGTTCAGCAAACGTAATATCTTTGTAGCCAAGGGTACGAAATAAATGAAACAAAAACCACGTAAAAGGGTGTGGAGTAGATTTTCATAGGACAGCTGCTAGATAAGGGCGGTGATGGTGGTGGAGGAGGGCTAATTTCCCCCTCCTTGCTCATAAATTTAAGATATTTACATTATATTTTGTACGCTGCAGCGTGGGAATGATTAACAAGTCAAGCTCCGAATGCCATAGTCAATGACGTATAATTACGTTAAATAAATGCAGGCTATATCCAAAAGAATACACCGACGGAAAACATCATATTTTCACAACTACAAATCCGAGACAAAAGAAAGAAAACCTACATGACAAGATGCAATCTAGAATTTTGTATGATTGCCGCTAGAGAAGAGCGTTCGTTTATAGGTCATCTGAAATATTTCTAAAACTGCCTTCTGCCCCCAAAATCTGAAATTCAGAGTGGGAGTGGGAGCGGTTGCCCTCCTGTTCCACTGACGCCCCTGTCTAGCGGTTGTCATATGAAACTATACCATGCCCTTTCGCATGGTTTTAGTTACATTTGGTTTGGACTCTTGACTGCGAAGATATTACGTTTTGAAATAGAATTCGTTTGCTGAAAAAAAAATGAACTTTACTGAAAATCGATTTGGATCCATTGTACTCTGAACGCCCCAAGTATTACTCTTCTTCAATAAATTATTGATTCAAGAAACAACCAATTACATAGGCTTACAGAAAATATTCCAAAGTTAGCACAGCATATCTTCTAATCAAAATATAGGTACAATTTCTTTATATAAAATTCTTGTTTCTTTTGAATCTCCTGTTAAATCTAATATTAATAAGGTAAAAGTACCAAGATTTCTAAAGAAAAAAGAAAGTATGTGTTGTCTACATTAGTATACAAATAGTTACTTCAATGCTACACACTCCATAACGGAATACATAATAAAAATAGTACAAAAGCACATAATCGACTATATAGCATGTTCATCATATTAATAATTGCTAACCTTTTAAATTAACAATGTTAGGTAGAACTCAATGGCATATGTTGTGGGCTATTGGACCTACCGGTGGTAGCCCTAGAATACTACAAAAAAGTTATAATATAAACTGAATTATATTGATAATTTTATACTTCAGTATCTTCTTTCAATAATGCAAATTTCTGAGAACTGTATTTATTTAGAAAGATCCACTAACTTCTTTGTACGCAGTTTCTCTCGCTAACATTAAAGGTCTTCGATGTGACAACGCAGCTGAAACCACTCTGTAGCTACTACAGCAAGAATCGTATCACCGCATTTCCCTTCGCTCCACCTCTGCCAACTGCGTACGAACGGGCTGCCAGGTAACGGCAGTTGCCTCTAGAGAAATCGGTTTCTTGGTGGTGAGCAAAGAGTAAAGGGAAATTATACGTGTAATTATAAGGCATTTTGTTAGTCTTTGGGAATTGTCTAGGACACCTTGAGACTCCGTAGCAGTTTTCGTCAACACAACGAAACTTTTGTGTTTTTTAGCCTTTTGCTATAGTTGTCATAGCTGTTATATATATTTGTTTCATTATTTGCGTTTCGTTGCAAAGGTTCTTACAGACTGAGGCTTCTTCGTTTGGCAATCGCCTATTTCAGAGTTCTTTATTACTCGGACAGCTTCCACTTACTTTGGTGTGTAGGTTAACCACTCATCAAAAGCAAAATGTAGGGATACTTCATGGAACAAATGAAGGTAGAAATGTACGATCGTTTTTTTTTCGTAATACTAATTGTAATATCAGTTTTGCAAGTGAAGAGAAAATCATATTTTTCTACTTGATAAAAGGAAAGTGTGTTGTAAGGTTTGCTTCTTATTTAGGAGACTGCATAATAACGTGGAAACTAAACTCCAATAATAATAATAATAATAATAATAATAATAATAATAATAATAATAATAATAATAATAATAATAATAATAATAATAATAATAATAATAATAATAATAATAATACATAATGTACAAGTGTGTTATAAATGTTATTGGTAGCCCACGCCATCAAACCAGTATCCGTCACTAATAGAACTCGCGCTTGAGATTAGTGTTATTTAAGCATTACCTCAAACTTGTTTCTTTGATTAAAAAAGTCGAATAACAATGCAAATAAATAAACCTTTTATTAGTATATATTTGTATTTCAAAATTTTTGTAGTTAATTACTTGTATACTAAATAACATAGAAATGGATATTCTACCTTATGTTAGAAAACCTGGCAACAACTACGTGACAGCGAATAATAAAATGAAGATATTCTATATTAAGTTCGGAGAACAGTACATCGTTCCCGGATACCATCAGAAATATCTCGCCAGGTGAAAACGTTACGAAGATTAATATTATTTTCTTTAATCTATTTCAAAGCAATGAAAATTGCGTTTTTATATTCACTTAAAGGAAATATACGTTCTAAAACTATTTTTAATGAAACTAAACACATACTGCCTTATACAGAGTCGTTTTGACGTATGATTATCGTCGTACTATAAGCATGACTACTGCAGGAAACATATGTTAGTCCAACTCTTTAGTATGTCACTAATCACGCGTCAGAACGACTCTGCACAATTCCCATAGTGTCTCTAATATCCAAGCAAAGTAAAATGTTACACACCCGACAAGTAGAAAAAACTGAAAAATAGATTATACACTAATGATGTGGTCAGCAAATTTTATCTCGAGGTGTCCCATGAATTTTCAGAGATGACAGGTTTTACGTACTAAAAGCAAACAAAAAGGCTTGACTAAGAATATGAAAGCATAAGTAATCCATCAGTAAGTATTATCTATCACAATTAAAAATGCATAATTTTCACGGGAAAGTATCGTTTGCTCTTTGAAACAATGAAAGGTATGAGAAAATCAGTTAACTTAATCATTTAATTAACCTTATTAAAACTTTTAAAGCTGTAGATCTTGGTAAAATAACAAAATTTATTACATTTTTAAAACGCAGTTTATATAACGCATAACACAAACAGTATATCAAGCATGGCACGTAGAAAAATATTTTATGTTAAGTTCCACACAATAGAAATAAAAAAAACACTTGAGTGTTTTAGATTTATTGCAGGAGAGTGTTGCCCATGAATATTTGGCGTACCGGGTGTCGTAGATACCTAGCAGAAAGAGTGTTCAAATATTCATCGAATACACTTTTTCTTTTGTGAAAGAAACAGCTAAAAATTTTAATTTAGGTTTAGTTTTATCCTATAAGTGTGTTTCTGCCTGATTTTGCTAACTTTAATATAAGGGCCAAAAGTAGAACTTTAAATTAAAAGTGTCTTCCAGATTTCCTTTCCAAAAGAAAAGGTTCATGACAGAACTAGCTAGTACAACAAACATTTTTTCTCTTCAAAAACGATCAAAACCCTCAGCTCTTTGTGATTTTTCGTACATTGTAGAGAAAATTATTTGGTATTATTTCACATAAATTTTTCTCTCATCATAATATTTCTTTCCTTTTTCCTTTTTCGATCCAGTTGATTGCGTGTGTGACAATAGAGTTTGCACAAATACCTCTCGCAATTAAAGCAAGTGATACCTTCGTGTTCGCAAGAATACGACGGTTACATATGCACGTAATTGAAACTAACATAGCGAGTTTCTATGATTTGTCTTCATCATTATTTGTTACTTTCTCCGTCTCACTATCTATTTCACTATAACTCTCGTACCTCTTATTTGATTTTAACTAAATTTGCTAATTACCTTCCTCCAATCTCTCAAAATAACCATACCTTATTACCTTATCTTATTAATGTTGCAAGAATTCATTAAGAATAAGTGAGTAAACTGGAATGAAATTCAAGTTTCAAGTTTTGCAAGTTTTCACGTATATAAGACCATTTTCATTCAAAAACTACGGAAAATTTATTTGATTTAGATAAAAACAAAGGCCGTAAGTTCTTTAGTGCATCCTAATATTAGCGGTTGAAACCGCTCTTAGATAAATTGAAAAAAGGGAATAATTCCGCAAACTTCGAAGTTTCGTTATTGAAATAATTTAATGTTAAGACAAATAATTTTCTGTAATATCTTTCTGAAAAAATGATTCCATTTTGATTCAATATCGTAAATAATTCCTTTAGATTTTCCAATCATTCCACTACATGAAGCTGGAGTTTGTTCCACGATGCTATTCGTCAATACTTTGTAGCAACACAGTGCATATTTCATTTGAGACTTTCAGTGATTCTTTGGATGCATTTAAAGTCAATAAGGAATAAGAGATACATTTACTTTATCGATGAGAAAACGTGTTCCTCCATAACTTTCGCAAACAAATATTCGGTCTTTGTGGAATGTAAGATATATGTATCTAAGGTTTTCTAGTCATCAATAATGCTTGGGTATAAAATCAGCCGAGGACGAAGGATGAATTTAATTCTTTCCTTGCCTTTAGAAAATATGTCTTACAATAGGTTTCGTAATAATAATTAGGTCTTCATAGCGTATCTGGACTGGACATAGGTGCCTCATGGTATGACTTGAGTGATGGAATCCATCTGTAAAAAAAAGCGTAGAATTATTGTCTTATGTGAATATGCCAACCAAATTACTTTGTCTTTGATAACAAATCGATAACGCAGAAAATATTTATATAAGAAGTTTCATCTCTCTAACGTAAGATCTTCGTGAGATGTTCTATTTTTGAGATACCCTTTAAATCCTTCTTCCGTTACGTTATACATGTCAAGGAATATGACATGATAAAAATCCCGACTGGAGACAAATGCAAAACACACCTTGATAAAAAAATTGCATTTCAAATGGTTCATCCATTTTGCTGATAACCAGCTATATAAACTTGATGCGTTATTAAATATTGATAAAAGAAAAGTTACAGAAAGCGATTGTCATCTCCCTAAAAGTAGAATTCCTAAAACTGCTTGGACACGTGTTCACTTGTTTTTAATATCGAATATAGATACGCATTTTAAGCTACGCTTTTTCGTAAAATGTAAACAAAAAAAAAAAAGAAAATGAATACATGACAACAACCCTCTCCAGGTTAGATATCAACTATGTCCAAAAATTTACTTCGGACAGTTTAGTCACTTTTTAAATAATAGTATTGGTTATGTTCTGTATGAGAAAGTTATTTCTTGATATAAAAATGGGTTGTTCTGTTTCTGATGGACAATATATAACAACATTGTTCTTGTTATCAACAGTCTATGTGTGAATTTTGTCTGTAGGCTTAATCTTACAAAAAAAACCTATCACAGCTATCTATTAGCAGTTTAAGCTTAAATGCTGAAACATTATTCAGTTTCGTTTTTAAGAGATTTTCTTTTCAGTCATTATTTTGTCAGTAGCCTACGAAACACTAGTACCACACTTTTTGCATACTCTCTTTAAAACTTTTTCCCTTTGCCTTTTTTGTAAACGATCACAGATTTGGTTGAATATTATACTCAACACTCTAACAGTACCGAAGATTTTTTTATGAAATAATTTACCATTAGCACTTGACGTAAAAAGTGTTCCTAATAAAAAAAAGGGAGAATTAAACTTAATGCAAACAATATTATGCTCAGATTACTCATGTTGCAAACGTTTCTTCGCTACCAATAAGAAGTACTCTAAATTCTTGGTAAATTATTTGCTACTCCTGCAATTTGGGGTAATTCGGTACAACTTTTATGGAAGTCACTCGAGTGAGGAGCTACCTTCTCAGACCCGGTTTCACTCAGACAAGTCTAGCAACCCACAGACCCGATAGCCCGAAAGTAACTGAAATATAAGCTATACAGCGTTTTATAGTATTAATGATGTCCACTATTCGAGCTTGAATATTCACGTATTTGATACCCTGTTTCACATTTTTTGTTAATCTACCACATTTTGACTATTTCAACTATAATTTTATGTTTATTTGCTTTCCCATACTGAGAAATAATGCAATGGTTTCGAACAACGACTACGAACAAATATTTAACAAACAATTCTCTGGGCTCAACAGTATCTTTTATATTCCACAAGACAAATTTTACTGGCTCGCTCGATAAAAAAAGTTTGACGATGTCTTAAAAGTCATATAAAATAAGCATGGATTTATAAAACATATGACTTACATTTTATGTAATTCACATGCGTTTGAACTCTTTTAGAGCGTGTAGTTTTCTTCCAGTGCAATGTTTCGACACACAAACGAACACACACACACACACACACACACATATATATATATATATATATATATATATATATATATATATATATATATATAGAGAGAGAGAGAGAGAGAGAGAGAGAGAGAGAGAGAGAGAGAGAGACTAGAGATACACTGAAAAAGAAGAAAATAAAATCAGAATATTAAAATTGAATTGAATAACTTTGGGGATAAAACAAACTGGATAAAGTTGAAAATAGTTCTGAGTAGGCAATTAAGAACTCCCGCAAATATGAACTCTGAGAATATTTCATTTCGTTATTGTAGTCATCTTTACCCTTCCTGGTGATTACATCAATGCGTAATTTTATTCATAAGTTGCACAAAAGTGTATAATATGTAAGGAAAGCACCGTATTACGTTTTGGTTCATGATTATGTTTTGAAGTTTGTCCATTCCAAATACGTTGTGTTCTTATCCGTTTTGTCTTGAATCATTATAAGAAAGTTAAATATTAATGCAGAAAGAATTAACTAGGACTCAAAGTTCAAAGTCGACTAAATGATTCAAAATTGACGAACAAGGACATTATTTCAAGTAACTCTAATACAAAAAGGTAAACCGCAATAACAAATTGCTTTTTTTTAAAAAAAAAAAAGGTTACAAACTCTGCAGAAGGTAACTGGTGACACTGAATACTGTCGCTATCTCAGATTACTGAACTTTGTATACAGGGACAAAACATCATGTAGTGATAATTATTACTAACATAAGACTCGTCAGATGAAGATTCTAATATCATAAGGAGGTCTAAACAAGTAAGTTGTGGTTTTCTTAAGTAAAGAAAAGTTTAGAATGTATTCTGAAAAGATAAGCTACTACTTGGTACCTCTTTAATGATGAATATTTTTAATCCTATGACGTTAGAAGGAAGTAATCGATAATTCTATCGTTAAGAGTTGATATTAGTTAATATTGTTCCACGTGCTTTCTTACTTAATTTTTAAATCTTTTCTTAAAACTTGGTGACTCTCTACCGAATAAGAAATTAGTAAAGGAAAATACTTTTTTTTAGATATTTTGTTCTTTGATGACTCATTTAATTACAGTGAAATGTGTCTAGAACCAGTGGCGTAACTTGAAGCTTGAGTACCTAGCGTAACCCTTAGTTATAGGTCCCTAATTTCTATATATTTTGCGCCCTTGAAGCTCGTGCTCCTGCCCTGGCCGCGGGGGTTGCGGGAATACAATTTAGCCAATAATTCTTCCACTGAACATGGAAGAGCCAAAAAACGTAATCACCAGTGGCGTACTTGGGGGGACTTCCCGGCTTAAGCCCCCCAAATCTTACTTACTATAGTAAAGTATATGAAATATCTTGCAAATTTTCACTTTTTCAGGCAAAGCCCCCCCGAAAGTTAGCAAGGGCCTCCCGAAACAAAATCGTAAATACGCCACTGATAATCACACTACAGCAGGCTCATATAGATACGTTTAACTTTCAATATGGTATTTATTGACATATTTACAGGTTTATTGACATATTAGACATGCAATAATCTATAAGACATTAAGGAGTAGAATATTTCTTTCCATGTGCTCAAATGGATAAAAACATGGTATATACATTTTTGTGCAACTCCCTGTAATCCCTTTCTATCTTAGCCCCTTTGATAAAAGAGAAATCGATAAAAGAATGTCTCATTTGTCCAAAGAATGTTAACTTTCATATCTACTTATATCTTAAAAATAAAATTAATTAATGTCTGGAAAAAAAGAATATTATCTTTTAGAGAATCGTATAACATGTTCATACCTGTTTTCTCAATAATTACTAATATCATAAGACGAAGAATTTTCCTCTGTTAATCTAACGAAAAGTTAAAATACTAGAGGAAAACATCATTCGTAAATTCACAGTCCTTTGTAATTCTAGAAAAATTATTTTTCATAACTTTCTTCCTCTATTTATAATTTAAGGAACTGGAACATCTTTAATGACAACTCTCTGCTTTGTTAACATTGCTTTATATTTATCCAAAATAGGTGGTTGAAAGCACACAAATTCTACTGAGTTCACTATCAGCCTTATTTCAGAGAACTACGGAAAAATTATACGTTGCTATAATATATATTGCATAAAATTATTCGTGTCTCATATATATTGCTTATCAAAGAAGAACATAGTATGTGCATTAAATAAATGGACAAGCATAGTAGAAAAAAACATAGGTTTCACCCTAATGAATTTTAATGCTACTAGCACTTAGTAGTAAATAGAAAATAATTGGAGAAACGAACATGTCTTCCATTAGAGCTATGTGATATTTAATGGGTTTTGTTACAAATTCGTGACTTGAAATGCACCATGCATTCAACTTCTGAAATAATAGTTGAATGGATACAACTGAAGTATAGCATGAACTATACAGTATCTACAATTCACTTGCATACAAATAGGATACGATCAATTGCTTGCAGAAGTACAATTGATTCTAAAAACTATTATCAGAAATAATTGCTTCCGCTAAGTGACCATAAAAATATTCCCAGTCATAATTTTACACAATAATGGAAGTCGTACTTGCGTGACTTGGGCGAACTTTTGCCCTCCCGGGCCCTTGGCGTAAAGTCAATGACCAAGGGATAACTAATACCAACCCCTTAAATTTTGGAAATAGACAAGTTTTAAAATTTAGTATAACAGTATAGGACTAGGGTATGTAGATCTGTAATTTTGCGTGGTCCATCTGATTCCCTTTTATTGATAGAAAAATTCACAAAAATGTTAATTTAGGACACTTTAGGCCTACTTTATTCTCTTTGATATGGCCCTACTACATTAGTTGGTTATTTGGGTGAGTATAGTGGTCAATTCCCTCTTAAGTCATTGATGCATCGTTCTTAAACTTTAGAAGGATTTCATAGGCTCACTCCTTAAATTTTGTAATTTTTAAAACTCGAAAATTAGTAGATGTTCTCTATGACACTAATATATACCACCACTTGCTCTAGCTTTTCTCTGATTAGCTATGGGATATCAGTGACCTGTCATAGGGGTGATTACCCTCTTGATTTTGACATGGGTAAGTTTGCACACGAGCTAAATTTAGGGAGAAGTACGTAAGACCACTATCATAAATTTTGGAAATTGGCAATTTAAAAATTTGGTGTAGTAATACGTGATTCGAGTATGTACCTATGTGAGTTTGGGGAGTCCATTTCGAGGGTAAAAAGAATACCAAAAATACCAATAACGGTGCCTGACCAATAATTGTTCTGTTTATTGACCTCACCGTTCACATGGAACAGAGCCTCATTACTAAAAACACACTAAAAGGAAACGTGTTATCCTCGTTACACTTCGTCATAGCCCATTCTACAAATTGCATTCTCCTACCTGCGTTATCCTCCGTTAGGTATTGCTACAGTTGGAGATTTTATGGCTGCCACTTATTTGTGAGCAACAAACTGAGTATCGATCTGTGACTTGCACCTAAACTGCAGCTAAACGTCTGGTACTGTGTTTTGAGTTTTCACCAAGGATGTGAGAACTTCCGTTGCTGTTCCTGGGTGTTGGTTATCAAGGCATTGTATGTCGTATACAAATCCAGAAACTAAATTTCTGCAAAATAAGCGACACTGTGGTATGTGCAATATTGTCTCTCTCTCTACATGCCAGGTATTGATGTCATTATCGATTTTTCTGACACTGAGTTTCCTACTGATGAGACCAATTTCAATGGTTTTTGTCTGGTTAAAGCCATTTATCAATGCCTGAAAACAGAGCGCAAAACCCATTACATAATGCAAAACGCAAAATTTACTTCACAAAATATCGTAACTGATTAAGGTTAGGTGAAACATAATTTGAGATTGAATTTCTGGTAAAATTTCAGGACTAACCCACACGAAAAATTCCAAAAGTCAATATTTTTCATTTATAGGGGCTCCAAAGGGGAATGAACTAATTCACCATGTTATTTATATTGGACATTTACTGGACCTATAACCTCATATTTAGGTACTTGGAATTGGAATAAAAACTTAAATTCATTTAAGCTTGTATGTTTTGTTAGCTTTACCTAAGTAAATCTAAAAATAAAAAAAAATCCAATTTTAGAGTGGTCTTTATGGGAACTGAAAATCTTTCCCATGTTATTTATATGGGACATCTTTCAACACTCCGAAATGTTTACGCATTTCCGGTAAGATAAAAACGATGAAATTTTGCATGATTGTAGCCTTCCGGGTCTAATCCGGGCCAAAAGTGAATATTTTTAATTTTCAAGGGCTCTAAAGGTGTGTTGAAGAAATCCCTGTGTTATTTAAATGGGAATTTTCTTGGGATGCAAAATCTTATCTTTTACGTAGTTGAAATAAGAAAAGAAACTTGATATTCGGTAGAATTGTGTGTTTAAGAGGTGAAAGACCGCAGGCAAAGCAAAGGCGGGGGTCTGGCCAAAGGTTAGTCAATTATGAAACCGCAAATGATAATAGATTTATATCGTTTAGGTTTGTGATATTAAACTCTCATCAAGAAAACATATTTTTGCTATCTACTACATTTTTTAACTATGAGGATTAGTATTTAAACCGGAAGTAGTAGCACGTCATCATTTCCGCTGTGATTAGAGGATTAAGTAGCAATTTAAAACTTACTCTTGGGATTAAGTATTCATATCGAAACTTCTTTTCTCACAATATGTAGCACTTTTTACTCTATGCAGACCAATAATGAAATCCGAAATGTACTAGATTTTAATTAATCAGTTCACTTTGCGATAGTGTAATAAAGCCGGACATCCAAGCTATCTTTGCTGTAGTTAAATTGATATCAAAAACTATAGCTTGGTATCTATTATAAAGTTTTACTATTACAATCAGTGTTGAAACCTGAAATCATATAAATTTCCAGCATTTCCGATTTGAATATAAAGTACAAAGTTTGAGACGAAACTTACTGTTGGGACATTCTTGCCATAATAAAATTCTCGCTATATGTTACCGCTTTAGCTCTGTAGAGGTCACTATGAAACCAAAAGTAATAGTATATCTCTACCACTTTTCATTTGAGTAGTGTTACGCGTCCTGAGTCACTGGTCGTCAAAAAAAAAATCCAGCTCAATGTTTGGTTATCAAGGCTTGGTCTTGACTTTTAGCCTGTCACTTAGTGGGGAGACCTTAGGTTGACAAAACCAGCACCAAACCGTGGCCAACGAGGGTCACACAATATGAAGTCACTAAATGTGATATTAAGTTGAGCAGTGTTTCTAACTGATTTGGTGTCAAATTATTAATTTTATACTAGAGTAGCAGATCGGTAAAGAAACTATGTTAAAAAAGATAATGTATTAATGAATATGAATAAGTTGTTGATATATTTAGCTTCATTTTGTTTGTCAAAAATGTTACTCATGAACCAAAAAGTTTTTCTCTAGTAAAGAGGATTTCGAGACTTTTACAGTTTAACTATTAACGTTACCAAAAAAAAATTGTTTTTGATTCTGATATAAAATGGCACCCAGATATATATATATAGTGGCGGATGATTAACGGAGGGGCTAAACCATAGTTCGCCGTTTTATTCAGTGTGAAGCAGGATTGAATCCCATTTTATCCAGTGTATAACTGAGCGTCAAGGGAGGACTACAGCTGCCATTGCCTCCCCTTGGATCCGCGCCTATATATATATATATATATATATATATATATATATATATATATATATATATATATATATATATATATATATATATATATGGATTCCCGTTTGTATGGGTGTCCCTGATAAAGACTTGTCCACTGCTCTCGTTAGTATCCCAACACGGGTCTGGCTATATGGAAGTGTCTACGTCTACCAGCTTTACATTTTTATTTTTCTAAACTGAGATTTTATTTTCCTTTTGTCAATTATACTATTCATACAAAACTACGATAATTAACCCTGTCCACACAGAATGCAATAATAAGCACGCAATTATAAATAGGCCTATTTCTTAGTTTAATAATGAGCATTTTTTTTCTTGATGTATCCTGATATTTTTCTAAGTATTTTCTATAGTAGTCCTACTTATAGAACAGAAGAATGTAACCATGGTGTTGTCAACTTAAATTCCATTAGTTTCAATTAAAATTCTATATATGCAAGGTTATTTATATTGTCTTACGTAAAAAGGATTTCATTGGTTGATTAGCTTCTCATTTCAGCACCGCCTACCATATGAAATGAAATCTGAACCATTACCTGGGTTTGTATCCTTGGCATGCAAGCGCGTTAATTCACTTTGTTCCAAAAGAGGTACATGTTAAACGCAACAGTTAATACATTCAGTGGCGTATTTTATGGGTAACCGAGGCTACCGACGGTAGCCCTGCAACATTAAGAAGAAAGTTAATATAACACGTAAAAATTAATTTAAAACAATACGTTTACAGTTTATTATCTTTTTTTTCATGGTACTAGTTTCTGTATATTTTCGCAAACGTGAATACGTACTAAGGCAGCAGCTAACGCTTATAACGCAATCTCTCTCGCTTTCGTAGACATTGATAATTTGGCAATTCGTGGGTTACCACAGTTACTGGCAAGATCTACTGCCAGCAGGCAGAGAGAAACCTATCTGCTTTCGCGCTCACGTAGGTTCCTCCGTAACAATGTGCTAGCGACTTACACAGGTTGGCAACCAAGCAGGTTTCCTCTCTGTGGATCAGTTTTCGTAAGCGGAGCGAGTAAATCGAAGATGATAACAATCACATAGCAGCCATCTGAGAATTCCAGAGCATTATTTCATACCGCTTTGCGTCAACGCTATACAAAATTCCTACTTTACTTTGCGATTCATGTTACTGAGGTTATAATTACTTATCGCGTTATTTGCATTGAGTTGAATCCACTGATTTATCGGCAACCGATAAGAAATAAGGCTCGCAGACAGTATTATAGAAAGGATAATGTAACTTTGTAATGTAATACGGATAATGTAATGCTCTGGTGAGCATTAAGAGTAATATCTAGCGGAAAAATTAAATGCTACGAAGAAAATTATCAATTTTTATATTTGTTACAAAGTAAATTGATTATAGAACGATTTTTTGT
Organism: Thermobia domestica; assembly: GCF_964235325.1. Taxonomy (NCBI): domain Eukaryota; kingdom Metazoa; phylum Arthropoda; class Insecta; order Zygentoma; family Lepismatidae; genus Thermobia; species Thermobia domestica. The sequence continues at coordinate 251,273,340 of NC_137463.1, read as the reverse complement.
AAGGCTAAATTCAATACAATATTTTATTTAAAACCAAATAGCAAGATCATTATGCATATTTCGTGATGCAGATTGATGAACGAAGAGTTTTGTATGAGATAACCGGGCTCATTCCATAACCGTTTGCGTTAACACAACGCAAAATTTGCGATTTAGATAGCAATACTCGACATAACAATTATAATAACTGTTTTCATTTTTGCGTTACGTGGCTATACTCAGAATTTTTAAGAGGACTGGTACGAAATGAAAACCAACATCAGTAACAAAGGATACTCTAGACTGAAGTAACACTGAAAAAAAAGTAACATTTTACGAATGCAGTCCACGAGAAGTTAACTGCGCAAATGTATGATGGAACGTGCATTTATGGTGGAAACACATTAATTGTCTCAAAGCAAAAGATCTAACAAAACACACCAACTACCTTTTGTTCATTGTTATGCATATTTTGCATATTATTATTGATAATGATGCACAAGGTCAGTGGTAGACCATGCCATCAAACCAGTATACGCCACTGAATAAACTTCGTGATAAATCTCATCGACGTTGGAATGTAAAATTGAAAAGTGAAGTATTCATTGTCATTCCGTAAAAAATCTGATTCTAAATTTATCTGGTAACGATAATATTGCGGAATGATAATAAATGACTATGAAATTAAAATAACTATTTTAATTATTGATTTTCTGTAATTGTTTACTCGCAGGAGTTTTCTATAAAGAAGTGAAAGTAATGCAACAATCACGGTTTATTTTTGTTTTAATATGCTGTAACGAAACTATTAAACTGAAGGAAAACTTATAGATTAAGTAAAGGAATGAAATAATGCTGGTTGATTCTTTAGACTTTCATACCCTAAGTGAAACCCCAATGAAACAACCAGTAGGGCAATAACCCCCCAGAAGAGGAAGTTTTCTTATTTTATATATAAATAAAAACCATCCCAGAGGGAGGAGCTCTTAAAAATAGCTCTAAGTAGCAGTATTACAACTCACCGCCCCCTCCCAGAAGTCCATCCTAGATCCACCCCTGGAATCAACCAACTTTATTTCTTTCCTTCAATTATGTTGTAGGTTTCTTGCTTGTCGATGTAAGATAAATTCTACCCCTTAAAGTGAGTTCTGACTCCATGCTGCAATGTCTGGAAAGCAAACGCTTCCACTATGAATGAAGTTCGCAATGACGCAGAGAAGATTGTCTCAATGGTACAGCTCTTACCGCTGGTTCGTTGATCCCCTGGTTCGATAACAGCCCATTGCTGAATGTTAAACGCAACTCACACAACAGTCGTAACAACGTCAATGTGGTTTTTATTGTCCATCAGTACACGAACAAATTCCAGGTATTTTTTTAAAATTATATTCCACCTTGGCACATTACATCAATCGTAATGCTGCCTTGCTCATGCATACACTGCGCATGAATTGTGACGTCATGTGCTGTTGCTCTGGTTATGTCAACGTAAGAACTCCCCAGTTAGTCCGTGAATGTATGTGAGTTATTAGGTGCTGACATCTAGGAAAATTTTACATCGCAAATAAAAGAAAATCGTATCTTCATATAGTGGAATGTTGTTACAAGAAACAAGCAGGGGCGGATCCAGCACGGACTTCTGGGGGTCCGATGGCTTGTAATACTGCTACTTAGAGCTACTTTTAAGAGCTCCAAACTCTTGGATGGGTTGTATTTATATTTAAAATAAGAATGTTTCCTCTTCTCGGGAGGTGGCAATTGCCCCCTGGATCCGACCCTGGAAACAAGACGTCTTCGTGAAGTCAAAAATGTCTACTAAATTTGTTCCAACTGGAATAAACGGAACCTATGTAAATAATGATTTTTGAAACCTTGTAGACATATTGTAATCAATAGTATATCGCTACAATATGACATTTAATATTACATTACACGGGACCAATCTTACGTGTGGAAATTTGTGTGAATTAATGCATCGTGCATTAGCCCTATCAAGTACAGTGATTTATTTCTTAGTTTTAATGGAAAGTGGAAAATTATTCGTTTGATAAGCAAGTGCATTATCCAATGCAGAGATATGAATTTGGTAAAAGATAATGATTTTGTTAAAGCAAGTGACATTATTATTATTATTATTATTATTATTATTATTATTATTATTATTATTATTATTATTATTATTATTATTATTATTATTATTATTATTATGTGGTGATATAGTTATTTTCTGGAAATATGCCACAAAATTATTTTCTTTTCGCAGAATAGTTAAGTTACAATTATTACAGAAACATTTTTTTTCGTTATCCTTGTTAAATGTAATAAAATTATATTTTTCTATTATATGGCAATTATTAATTTAACTAAAACACCCGGAAAAAATACAGACCTGCCAGGTATCGTTAAAAGTTGATATTAACTAATGTTGCTAAATAAGCTTTCATTATTTAATTTAGTATTTTTTCATGAACTTTGTCACTTCCTACTTAATAAGAAGTTAGTGAAAGTAGAATACTTTATTTCCAGTTTCATTGTTCTTTGATTAACAAAAATAAGTTTTATCATACCCCGTTTAATTACAATGAAATATGTGTAGAACCAATAATCCTACCATTAAACACGGAGTCCCAGAAAACGTAATCACACTGCAGCTGGCTAATATAGATACGTTTAACTATCAATATGATGTGTCTAGACATATTTACAAGTACAGAACGATAGAATAGTCTATAATGACATTAAAAAGTAGAGTATTTCTTTGCGAATGTTGAAATGGATAAAGGCATGGCACATTTTTTTTTAGGAATTTTGCATTCCCTTTCTAGTTCTATATTAGCCAATTTGATAAAAGAGAAATCGAAAGAAACGTCTTATTTGTCCAAAGAATGTTAAGTTTTAGATCTACTGTACTTCTATCTTAAAAGTCAAATAAATTAATGTCTGGAAAAAAAGAATATTATCTTTTAGAGAATCGTATAACATGTTCATACCTGTTTTCTCAATAATTACCAATATCATAAGACGAAGAATTTTCCTCTGTTAATCTAATGAAAAGTTAAAATACTAGAGGAAAACATCATTCGTAAATTCACAGTCCTTTGTCATTCTAGAAAAATTATTTTTCATAATTTTCTTCCTCTATTCATAATTTAAGGAACTGGAACATCTTTAATGACAACTCTCTGCTTTGTTAACATTGCTTTACATTTATCCAAAATAGGTGGTTGAAAGCACACAAATTCTACTGAGTTCACTATCAGCCTTATTTCAGAGAACTACGGAAAAATTATACGTTGCTATAATATATCGTGCTTCTTATATACGTATATTGTTTTATCAAAGTAGAACACAAAATGTGCATTAAATAAATCGACAATCATTACATTTCACCGTAATTGCTTTTAATCCTTCTAACACTTAGTAGTTAATAGAAATTATGTGTCGAATGCAATATGTCCTCCATTAGAGCTGTATGATATTTAATGGGTTTTGTTACAATTACATGACTTGAAATGTACCATTCATTCAACTGCTGAAACAATAGTTGAATGTGTACATTTGAAGTATAACATGAACTATACAGTACCGATATCTACATATCACTTATATACAAAAGGGATACGATCAATTCCTTACAGAAGTAAAATTGATTCTGAAAGCTTTTATCAGAAATAATTGCTTCTGCTAAGTGACTTGTGAAATGTTCTCAAGTTTATAGTTTTACAATTATAGTTTTACACAATAATGGAAGTCGTACTTGCGTGACTTGGGCGAACTTTTGCCCTTCAGGACCCCTTACGTAAAGTCAATGATCTAGGTCTGAACAGGACCAACCCCTTAAACTTTGGAAACAGCCAAAATTTAGTATAACAGAATAGATTAGGGTATGTAGATCTGTAGCTTTGCGTGATCCATCTGATTCCCTTTTATGGGTAGAAAAATTCCCAAAAATGTTAATTTTGGACACTTTAGGCCTATTTTGTTCTCTTTGATGTGACCTTACTACATTATTTGGTTACTTGGATGAGTATAGTGGTAAATTTCCTCTTAAGTCATTGATGCGTCTTTCTTAAATTTTGTTAGGAATTCATAGGCTCGCCCCTTAAATTTGTAATTTTTAAAACTCAAAAACTAGTAATTGTTCTCTAGGATACTAATATATACCACCACTTACTCTAGCTTTTCTCTGATTAGCTATGGAATATCAGTGACCTGTCATAGGGGAGATTATTCTCTTGATTTTGACATGGGTAAGTTTGCACACGAGCTAAATTTAGGGAGAAGTACGTAAGACCACCTCTCATAAATTTTGGAAATTGGCAATTTAAAAATTTGGTGTAGTAATACGTGATTCGAGTATGTACCTATGTGAGTTTGGGAAGTCCATTTCGAGGGTAAAAAGAATACCAAAGAAATACCAATGACGGTGCCTGACCAATAATTGTTCTGCTTATTGACCTCACCGTTCACATGGAACAGAGCCTCATTACTAAAAACACACTAAAAGGAAACGTGTTATCCTCGTTACACTTCGTCATAGCCCGTTCTACAAATTGCATTCTCCTATCTGCGTTGTCCTCCGTTAGGTATTGCTGCAGTTGGAGATTTTATGGCTGCCACTTATTTCTGTGCAACACACGGAGTATCGATCTGTGACTTACACCTAACGGCAGCTAAACATCTGGTACTGTGTTTTGAGTTTTCACCAAGGATGCTAGAACTTCCGTTGCTGTTCCTGGGTGTTGGTTATCAAGGCATTGTTTGTCGTATACAGATCCAGAAACTAAATTTCTGCAAAATAAGCGACACTGTGGTATGTGCAATATTGTCTCTCTCTACATGCCAGGTATTGATATAATTATCGATTTTTCTGACACTGAGTTTCCTACTGATGAGACCAATTTCAATGGTTTTTGTCTGGTTAAAGCCATTTATCAATGCCTGAAAACAGAGCGCAAAACCCATTACATAATGCAATACGCAAAATTTACTTCACAAAATATCGTAACTGATTAAAGTTAGGTGAAACATAATTTGAGATTGAATTTCTGGTAAAATTTCAGGACTAACCCACACGAAAAATTCCAAAAGTCAATATTTTTCATTTATAGGGGCTCCAAAGGGGAATGAACTAATTCACCATGTTAATTATATTGGACATTTACTGGACCTATAACCTCATATTTAGGTACTTGGAATTGGAATAAAAACTTAAATTCATTTAAGCTTGTATGTTTTGTTAGCTTTACCTAAGTAAATCTAAAAATAAAAAAAAATCCAATTTTAGAGTGGTCTTTATGGGAACTGAAAATCTTTCCCATGTTATTTATATGGGACATCTTTCAACACTCCGAAATGTTTACGCATTTCCGGTAAGATAAAAACGATGAAATTTTGCATGATTGTAGCCTTCCGGGTCTAATCCGGGCCAAAAGTGAATATTTTTAATTTTCAAGGGCTCTAAAGGTGTGTTGAAGAAATCCCTGTGTTATTTAAATGGGAATTTTCTTGGGATGCAAAATCTTATCTTTTACGTAGTTGAAATAAGAAAAGAAACTTGATATTCGGTAGAATTGTGTGTTTAAGAGGTGAAAGACCGCAGGCAAAGCAAAGGCGGGGGTCTGGCCAAAGGTTAGTCAATTATGAAACCGCAATTGATAATAGATTTATATCGTTTAGGTTTGTGATATTAAACTCTCATCAAGAAAACATATTTTTGCTATCTACTACATTTTTTAACTATGAGGATTAGTATTTAAACCGGAAGTAGTAGCACGTCATCATTTCCGCTGTGATTAGAGGATTAAGTAGCAATTTAAAACTTACTCTTGGGATTAAGTATTGATATCGAAACTTCTTTTCTCACAATATGTAGCACTTTTTACTCTATGCAGACCAATAATGAAATCCGAAATGTACTAGATTTTAATTAATCAGTTCACTTTGTGATAGTGTAATAAAGCCGGACATCCAAGCTATCTTTGCTGTAGTTAAATTGATATCAAAAACTATAGCTTGGTATCTATTATAAAGTTTTACTATTACAATCAGTGTTGAAACCTGAAATCATATAAATTTCCAGCATTTCCGATTTGAATATAAAGTACAAAGTTTGAGACGAAACTTACTGTTGGGACATTCTTGCCATAATAAAATTCTCGCCAAAGGTTAGTCAATTACCGCTTTAGCTCTGTAGAGGTCACTATGAAACCAAAAGTAATAGTATATCTCTACCACTTTTCATTTGAGTAGTGTTACGCGTCCTGAGTCACTGGTCGTCAAAAAAAAAATCCAGCTCAATGTTTGGTTATCAAGGCTTGGTCTTGACTTTCAGCCTGTCACTTAGTGGGGAGACCTTAGGTTGACAAAACCAGCACCAAACCGTGGCCAACGAGGGTCACACAATATGAAGTCACTAAATGTGATATTAAGTTGAGCAGTGTTTCTAACTGATTTGGTGTCAAATTATTAATTTTATACTAGAGTAGCAGATCGGTAAAGAAACTATGTTAAAAAAGATAATGTATTAATGAATATGAATAAGTTGTTGATATATTTAGCTTCATTTTGTTTGTCAAAAATGTTACTCATGAACCAAAAAGTTTTTCTCTAGTAAAGAGGATTTCGAGACTTTTACAGTTTAACTATTAACGTTACCAAAAAAAATTGTTTTTGATTCTGATATAAAATGGCACCCAGATATATATATATAGTGGCGGATGATTAACGGAGGGGCTAAACCATAGTTCGCCGTTTTATTCAGTGTAAAGCAGGATTGAATCCCATTTTATCCAGTGTATAACTGAGCGTCAAGGGAGGACTACAGCTGCCATTGCCTCCCCTTGGATCCGCGCCTATATATATATATATATATATATATATATATATATATATATATATATATATATATATATATATATATATATATATATGGATTCCCGTTTGTATGGGTGTCCCTGATAAAGACTTGTCCACTGCTCTCGTTTGTATCCCAACACGGGTCTGGCTATATGGAAGTGTCTACGTCTACCAGCTTTACATTTTTATTTTTCTAAACTGAGATTTTATTTTCCTTTTGTCAATTATACTATTCATACAAAACTACGATAATTAACCCTGTCCACACAGAATGCAATAATAAGCACGCAATTATAAATAGGCCTATTTCTTAGTTTAATAATGAGCATTTTTTTTCTTGAGGTATCCTGATATTTTTCTAAGTATTTTCTATAGTAGGCCTACTTATAGAACAGAAGAATGTAACCATGGAGTTGTCAACTTAAATTCCATTAGTTTCAATTAAAATTCTATATATGCAAGGTTATTTATATTGTCTTACGTAAAAAGGATTTCATTGGTTGATTAGCTTCTCATTTCAGCACCGCCTACCATATGAAATGAAATCTGAACCATTACCTGGGTTTGTATCCTTGGCATGCAAGCGCGTTAATTCACTTTGTTCCAAAAGAGGTACATGTTAAACGCAACAGTTAATAAATTCAGTGGCGTATTGTATGGGTAACCGAGGCTACCGACGGTAGCCCTGCAACATTAAGAAGAAAGTTAATATAACACGTAAAAATTAATTTAAAACAATACGTTTACAGTTTATTATCTTTTTTTTCATGGTACTAGTTTCTGTATATTTTCGCAAACGTGAATACGTACTAAGGCAGCAGCTAACGCTTATAACGCAATCTCTCTCGCTTTCGTAGACATTGATAATTTGGCAACTCGTGGGTTACCACAGTTACTGGCAAGATCTACTGCCAGCAGGCAGAGAGAAACCTATCTGCTTTCGCGCTCACGTAGGTTCCTCCGTAACAATGTGCTAGCGACTTACACAGGTTGGCAACCAAGCAGGTTTCCTCTCTGTGGATCAGTTTTCGTAAGCGGAGCGAGTAAATCGAAGATGATAACAATCACATAGCAGCCATCTGAGAATTCCAGAGCATTATTTCATACCGCTTTGCGTCAACGCTATACAAAATTCCTACTTTACTTTGCGATTCATGTTACTGAGGTTATAATTACTTATCGCGTTATTTGCATTGAGTTGAATCCACTGATTTATCGGCAACCGATAAGAAATAAGGCTCGCAGACAGTATTATAGAAAGGATAATGTAACTTTGTAATGTAATACGGATAATGTAATGCTCTGGTGAGCATTAAGAGTAATATCTAGCGGAAAAATTAAATGCTACGAAGAAAATTATCAATTTTTATATTTGTTACAAAGTAAATTGATTATAGAACGATTTTTTGTAAGGCTAAATTCAATACAATATTTTATTTAAAACCAAATAGCAAGATCATTATGCATATTTCGTGATGCAGATTGATGAACGAAGAGTTTTGTATGAGATAACCGGGCTCATTCCATAACCGTTTGCGTTAACACAACGCAAAATTTGCGATTTAGATAGCAATACTCGACATAACAATTATAATAACTGTTTTCATTTTTGCGTTACGTGGCTATACTCAGAATTTTTAAGAGGACTGGTACGAAATGAAAACCAACATCAGTAACAAAGGATACCCTAGACTGAAGTAACACTGAAAAAAAAGTAACATTTTACGAATGCAGTCCACGAGAAGTTAACTGCGCAAATGTATGATGGAACGTGCATTTATGGTGGAAACACATTAAATGTCTCAAAGCAAAAGATCTAACAAAACACACCAACTACCTTTTGTTCATTGTTTTGCATATTTTGCATATTATTATTGATAATGATGCACAAGGTCAGTGGTAGACCATGCCATCAAACCAGTATACGCCACTGAATAAACTTCGTGATAAATCTCATCGACGTTGGAATGTAAAATTGAAAAGTGAAGTATTCATTGTCATTCCGTAAAAAATCTGATTCTAAATTTATCTGGTAACGATAATATTGCGGAATGATAATAAATGACTATGAAATTAAAATAACTATTTTAATTATTGATTTTCTGTAATTGTTTACTCGCAGAAGTTTTCTATAAGGAAGTGAAAGTAATGCAACAATCACGGTTTATTTTTGTTTTAATATGCTGTAACGAAACTATTAAACTGAAGGAAAACTTATAGATTAAGTAAAGGAATGAAATAATGCTGGTTGATTCTTTAGACTTTCATACCCTAAGTGAAACCCCAATGAAACAACCAGTAGGGCAATAACCCCCCAGAAGAGGAAGTTTTCTTATTTTATATATAAATAAAAACCATCCCAGAGGGAGGAGCTCTTAAAAATAGCTCTAAGTAGCAGTATTACAACTCACCGCCCCCTCCCAGAAGTCCATCCTAGATCCACCCCTGGAATCAACCAACTTTATTTCTTTCCTTCAATTATGTTGTAGGTTTCTTGCTTGTCGATGTAAGATAAATTCTACCCCTTAAAGTGAGTTCTGACTCCATGCTGCAATGTCTGGAAAGCAAACGCTTCCACTATGAATGAAGTTCGCAATGACGCAGAGAAGATTGTCTCAATGGTACAGCTCTTACCGCTGGTTCGTTGATCCCCTGGTTCGATAACAGCCCATTGCTGAATGTTAAACGCAACTCACACAACAGTCGTAACAACGTCAATGTGGTTTTTATTGTCCATCAGTACACGAACAAATTCCAGGTATTTTTTTTTTTAAATTATATTCCACCTTGGCACATTACATCAATCGTAATGCTGCCTTGCTCATGCATACACTGCGCATGAATTGTGACGTCATGTGCTGTTGCTCTGGTTATGTCAACGTAAGAACTCCCCAGTTAGTCCGTGAATGTATGTGAGTTATTAGGTGCTGACATCTAGGAAAATTTTACATCGCAAATAAACGAAAATCGTATCTTCATATAGTGGAATGTTGTTACAAGAAACAAGCAGGGGCGGATCCAGCACGGACTTCTGGGGGTCCGATGGCTTGTAATACTGCTACTTAGAGCTACTTTTAAGAGCTCCAAACTCTTGGATGGGTTGTATTTATATTTAAAATAAGAATGTTTCCTCTTCTCGGGAGGTGGCAATTGCCCCCTGGATCCGACCCTGGAAACAAGACGTCTTCGTGAAGTCAAAAATGTCTACTAAATTTGTTCCAACTGGAATAAACGGAACCTATGTAAATAATGATTTTTGAAACCTTGTAGACATATTGTAATCAATAGTACATCGGTACAATATGACATTTAATATTACATTACACGTGACCAATCTTACGTGTAGAAATTTGTGTGAATTAATGCATCGTGCATTAGCCCTATCAAGTACAGTGATGTATTTCTTAGTTTTAATGGAAAGTGGAAAATTATTTGTTTGATAAGCAAGTGCATTACCTAATGGAGAGATATAAATTTGGTAAAAGATAATGATTTTGTTAAAGCAAGTGACATTATTATTATTATTATTATTATTATTATTATTATTATTATTATTATTATTATTATTATTATTATGTGGTGATATAGTTATTTTCTGGAAATATGCCACAAAATTATTTTCTTTTCGCAGAATAGTTAAGTTACAATTATTACAGAAACATTATTTTTTTCGTTATCCTTGTTAAATGTAATAAAATTATATTTTTCAATATATGGCAATTATTATTTTAACTAAAACACCCGGAAAAAAATACAGACCTGCCAGGTATCGTTAAAAGTTGATATTCAGTAATGTTGCTAAATAAGCTTTCATTATTTAATTTAGTATTTTTTCATGAACTTTGTCACTTCCTACTTAATAAGAAGTTAGTGAAAGTAGCATACTTTATTTCCAGTTTCATTGTTCTTTGATTAACAAAAATAAGTTTTATCATACCCCATTTAATTACAATGAAATATATGTAGAACCAATAATCGTTCCATTGAACACGGAGTCCCAGAAAACGTAATCACACTGCAGCTGGCTAATATAGATACGTTTAACTATCAATATGATGTGTCTAGACATATTTACAAGTACAGAACGATAGAATAGTCTATAATGACATTAAAAAGTAGAGTATTTCTTTGCGAATGTTGAAATGGATAAAGGCATGGCACATTTTTTTTTAGGAATTTTGCATTCCCTTTCTAGTTCTATATTAGCCAATTTGATAAAAGAGAAATCGAAAGAAACGTCTTATTTGTCCAAAGAATGTTAAGTTTTAGATCTACTGTACTTCTATCTTAAAAGTCAAATAAATTAATGTCTGGAAAAAAAGAATATTATCTTTTAGAGAATCGTATAACATGTTCATACCTGTTTTCTCAATAATTACTAATATCATAAGACGAAGAATTTTCCTCTGTTAATCTAACGAAAAGTTAAAATACTAGAGGAAAACATCATTCGTAAATTCACAGTCCTTTGTAATTCTAGAAAAATTATTTTTCATAACTTTCTTCCTCTATTTATAATTTAAGGAACTGGAACATCTTTAATGACAACTCTCTGCTTTGTTAACATTGCTTTATATTTATCCAAAATAGGTGGTTGAAAGCACACAAATTCTACTGAGTTCACTATCAGCCTTATTTCAGAGAACTACGGAAAAATTATACGTTGCTATAATATATCGTGCCTCTTATATACGTATATTGTTTTATCAAAGTAGAACACAAAATGTGCATTAAATAAATCGACAATCATTACATTTCACCGTAATTGCTTTTTATCCTTCTAACACTTAGTAGTTAATAGAAATTATGTGTCGAATGCAATATGTCCTCCATTAGAGCTGTATGATATTTAATGGGTTTTGTTACAATTACATGACTTGAAATGTACCATTCATTCAACTGCTGAAACAATAGTTGAATGTGTACATTTGAAGTATAGCATGAACTATACAGTACCGATATCTACATATCACTTATATACAAAAGGGATACGATCAATTCCTTACAGAAGTAAAATTGATTCTGAAAGCTTTTATCAGAAATAATTACTTCTGCTAAGTGACTTGTGAAATGTTCTCAAGTTTATAGTTTTACAATTATAGTTTTACACAATAATGGAAGTCGTACTTGCGTGACTTGGGCGAACTTTTGCCCTTCTGGACCCCTTGCGTAAAGTCAATGATCTAGGTCTGAACAGGACCAACCCTTTAAACTTTGGAAACAGCCAAAATTTAGTATAACAGAATAGATTAGGGTATGTAGATCTGTAGCTTTGCGTGATCCATCTGATTCCCTTTTATGGGTAGAAAAATTCCCAAAAATGTTAATTTTGGACACTTTAGGCCTATTTTGTTCTCTTTGATGTGACCTTACTACATTATTTGGTTACTTGGATGAGTATAGTGGTAAATTCCCTCTTAAGTCATTGATGCGTCTTTCTTAAATTTTGTTAGGAATTCATAGGCTCGCCCCTTAAATTTGTAATTTTTTAAACTCAAAAACTAGTAATTGTTCTCTAGGACACTAATATATACCACCACTTACTCTAGCTTTTCTCTGATTAGCTATGGAATATCAGTGACCTGTCATAGGGGAGATTATCCTCTTGATTTTGACATGGGTAAGTTTGCACACGAGCTAAATTTATGGAGAAGTACGTAAGACCACCTCTCATAAATTTTGGAAATTGGCAATTTAAAAATTTGGTGTAGTAATACGTGATTCGAGTATGTACCTATGTGAGTTTGGGAAGTCCATTTCGAGGGTAAAAAGAATACCAAAGAAATACCAATAACGGTGCCTGACCAATAATTGTTCTGCTTATTCACCTCACCGTTCACATGGAACAGAGCCTCATTACTAAAAACACACTAAGAGGAAACGTGTTATCCTCGTTACACTTCGTCATAGCCCATTCTACAAATTGCATTCTCCTATCTGCGTTATGCTCCGTTAGATATTGCTGCAGTTTGAGATTTTATGGCTGCCACTTATTTGTGTGCAACACACGGAGTATCGATCTGTGACTTACACCTAAACTGCAGCTAAACGTCTGGTACTGTGTTTTGAGTTTTCACCAAGGATGTGAGAACTTCCGTTGCTGTTCCTGGGTGTTGGTTATCAAGGCATTGTATGTCGTATACAAATCCAGAAACTAAATTTCTGCAAAATAAGCGACACTGTGGTATGTGCAATATTGTCTCTCTCTACATGCCAGGTATTGATATAATTATCGATTTTTCTGACACTGAGTTTCCTACTGATGAGACCAATTTCAATGGTTTTTGTCTGGTTAGAGCCATTTTTCAATGCCTGAAAACAGAGCGCAAAACCCATTACATAATGCAAAACGCAAAATTTACTTCACAAAATATCGTAACTGATTAAGGTTAGGTGAAACATAATTTAGATTGAATTTCTGGTATAATTTCAGGACTAACCCACACGAAAAATTCCAAAAGTCAATATTTTTCATTTTTAGGGGTTCTAAAGGGGAATGAACTAATTCACCATGTTATTTATATTGGACATTTTTTTGGACCTATAACCTCATGTTTTAGGTACTTGGAATTGGAATAAAAACTTAAATTCAATTATGCTTGTATGTTTTATTAGCTTTACCTAAGTAAATCTAAAAATTAAAAAAAAATCCAATTTTAGAGTGGTCTTTATGGGAACTGAAAATCTTTCCCATGTTATTTATATGGGACATCTTTCAACACTCCGAAATGTTTACGCATTTCCGGTAAGATAAAAACGATGAAATTTTGCATGATTGTAGCCTTCCGGGTCTAATCCGGGCCAAAAGTGAATATTTTTAATTTTCAAGGGCTCTAAAGGTGTGTTGAAGAAATCCCTGTGTTATTTAAATGGGAATTTTCTTGGGATGCAAAATCTTATCTTTTACGTAGTTGAAATAAGAAAAGAAACTTGATATTCGGTAGAATTGTGTGTTTAAGAGGTGAAAGACCGCAGGCAAAGCAAAGGCGGGGGTCTGGCCAAAGGTTAGTCAATTATGAAACCGCAAATGATAATAGATTTATATCGTTTAGGTTTGTGATATTAAACTCTCATCAAGAAAACATATTTTTGCTATCTACTACATTTTTTAACTATGAGGATTAGTATTTAAACCGGAAGTAGTAGCACGTCATCATTTCCGCTGTGATTAGAGGATTAAGTGGCAATTTAAAACTTACTCTTGGGATTAAGTATTCATATCGAAACTTCTTTTCTCACAATATGTAGCACTTTTTACTCTATGCAGACCAATAATGAAATCCGAAATGTACTAGATTTTAATTAATCAGTTCACTTTGTGATAGTGTAATAAAGCCGGACATCCAAGCTATCTTTGCTGTAGTAAAATTGATATAAAAAAACTATAGCTTTGTATCTATTATAAAGTTTTACTATTACAATCAGTGTTGAAACCTAAAATCATATAAATTTCCAGCATTTCCGGTTTGAATATAAAGTACAAAGTTTGAGACGAAACTGAGTATGGGACATTCTTGCCATATAAAATTATCGCTATATGTTACCGCTTTAGCTCTGTAGAGGACCAAAAGTAATAATATATTTCTACCACTTTTTATTTGAGTAGTGTTACGCGTTCTGATTCACTTGTCATCAAAAAAAGAACAAAAAACAAACAAACAGCTAAATGTTTGGTTATCAAGGCAACGTTCTTGGCCTTGACTTTCACCCTGTCAGTTAATGGGGAGACTTAGGTTGACAAAACCAGCACCACAATGTGGCCAACGAGGACCACACAATATGACGTCACTAAATGTGATATTAAGTTGAGCAGTGTTTCCAACTGATTTGGTGTCAACTTATTAATTTTATACTAGAGTAGCAGATCGGTAAATAAATATGTTAAAAAAGATAATGTATTAATGAATATGAATAAGTTGTTGATATATTTAGCTTCATTTTGTTTGTCAAAAATGTTACTCATGAACCAAAAAGTTTTTCTCTAGTATAGAGGATTTTGAGGTTTTCACAGTTTAGCTATTTACGTTACCAAAGAATTTTGGTTTTGATTTTAATATAAAATGGCACCCAGATATATATATATATATATATATATATATATATATATATATATGTATGTATATATATATATATATATATATATATAGATAGATAGATAGATAGATAGATAGATAGATACATACATACATACATACATACATACATACATACATACATACATACATACATAAATACATACATACATAGTAGACACTGTAAAGTGGCGGATCCAAGATATGATCAACGAAGGGGCTAAACCATAGTTCGCAGTTTTATCCAGTGTAAAGCAGGATTGAAACCCATCTTATCCAGTGTATTCCTGAGCGTCAAGGGAGAAGTATAGCCCCTATAGCCCCCTTGGATCCGCGCCTATATGTATGTATATATGGGTTCCCCTTTGTATGGGCGTCGTTTAAGAAGACTTGTCCACTTCCCTCGTTAATATTCCAACACGGGTCTGGCTATATGGAAGTGTCTACGTCTACCAGCTTTATATTTTTATTTTTCTAAGCTGAGATTTTATTTTCCTTTTATCAATTGTACTATTTATACAAACTACGATAATTAACCGTGCACATCCAGAATGTAATAATAAGCACGCAATTATACATAGGCCTATTTCTTAGTTTAATAATGAGCAATTTTTTCTTGAAGTATCCCGCCATTTTTCTAAGTATTTTTATAGTAGGCCAACTTATAGAACAGAAGAATGTAACCATGGTGTTGTCAACTTAAATTCCATTAGTTCCAAATAAAATTCCATATATGCAAGGTTAATTATATTGTCTAAGGTAAAAGGTGTTTCATTGGTTGATTAGCTTCTCATTTCAGCCCCGCCTACTATATGAATTGAAATCTGTACCATTACCTGGGTTTGTATCCTCAGCATGCAAGCGCGTTAATTCACTTTGCTCCAAAAGAGGCACATGCTAAACGCAACAATGAATAAATTCAGTATCGTATTTTATGGGTAACCGAGGCTACCGACGGTAGCCCTGCAACATTAAGAAGAAATTAATGTAACACGTAAAAAATAATTTAAAATAATACGTTTACAGTTTATTATCTGTTTTCATGGTAATAGCTTCTGTATATTTTCGCAAACGTCAATACGTTTTAAGGCAGCAGTTAACACCTAGAACGCAATCTCTCTCGCAATCGTAGACACTGATAATTTGGTAACTCATGAGTTACCACAGTTACTGGCAAGATCTACTGCCAGCAGGCAGAGAGAAACCTATCTGCTTTCGCGCTCACGTAGGTTCCTCCGTAACAATGTGCTAGCGACTTACACAGGTTGGCAACCAAGCAGGTTTCCTCTCTGTGGATCGGTTTTCGTAAGCGAAGCGAGTAAATCGAATATGAGAACAATCACATAGCAGCCATCTGAGAATTCCAGAGCAGTATTTCATACCGCTTTGCGTCAACGCTATACAAAATTACTACTTTACTTTTCGATTCATGTTATTGAGGTTATAATTACTTATCGCGTTATTTGCATTGAGATGAACCCACTGATTTATCGGCAACTGATAAGAAATAAGGCTCGCAGACAGTATTGTGGATAGGATAATGTAAC
The DNA here is from genome assembly GCF_964235325.1 of Thermobia domestica. Lineage (NCBI taxonomy): Eukaryota > Metazoa > Arthropoda > Insecta > Zygentoma > Lepismatidae > Thermobia > Thermobia domestica. The sequence goes on along the minus strand of NC_137463.1, from coordinate 251,256,884 downwards.
TTTTATTACTCTGGTGAGCATTGAGAGTAATATCTAGCGGGAAAATTAAATGCTACGAAAAAATTATCATTTTTTACTTTTGTTACAAAGTAAATTGATTATAGAACGACTTTTTGTAGGGTTAAAGTGAATACAATATTTTATTTAAAACCAAATAGCAAAATCATTATGCATATTTCGTGATGGAAATTGATGAATAAAAAGTTTTGTATGAGATAACCGGGCTCATTCCATAACCGTTTGCGTTAACACAACGCAAAGTTTGCGATTTAGATAGCAATACTCGACATGACAATTATAATGACTATTTTCATTTTTGCGTTACGTTGCTATACTCAGAAATTTTACGAAGACTGGTACGAAATGACAACCAACATCAGTAACAAAGGATACTCTAGAGTGAAGTAACACTGAAAAAAAAAGTAACATTTTACGAAAGCAGTCCACGAGAAATTAACTCCGCAAATGTATGATGGAACATGCATTTATGGTGGAAACACATTAGTGGTCTCAAAGCAAAAGATCTAACAAAACACACCAACTACCTTTTGTTCATTGTTATGCATATTTTGCATATTATTATTGATAATAATGCACAAGGTCAGTGGTAGCCCATGCCATCAAACCAGTATACGCCACTGAATAAACTTCGTGATAAATCTCATCGACGTTGGAATGTAGAATTGAAAAGGGAAGTATTCATTGTCATTCCGTAAAAAATCTGCTTGAAAATTTATCTGTTAACGAAATATTGCAGAATAACGATAAATGATCATGAAATTAAAATAACTATTTTAATTATTGATTTTCTGTATTTGTTTGCTCGCAGGAGTTTTCTATAAGGAAGTAAAATTAATGCAACAATCACGGTTTATTTTTTTAATATGCTGTAACAAAACTATTAAACTGAAGGAAAATTTATAGATTAAGTAAAGGAATGAAATAATGCTGATTGATTCTTTGGACTTTCATACCCTAAGTGAAACACCAATGAATCAACCAGTAGGGCAATAACTCCCCAGAAGAGGAACTTTTCTTATTTTATATATATATATAAAACCCACCCCAGAGAGTGGAGCTCTTAAAAATAGCTCTAAGTAGCAGTATTACAACCCACTGCCCCCTCCTAGAAGTCCGTCCTGGATCCGCCCCTGGAATCAACCAACTTTATTTCTTTCCTTCAATTATGTTGTAGGTTTCTTGCTTGTCGATGTAAGATAAATTCTACTCCTTAAAGTGAGTTCTGAGTCCATGCTGCAATGTCTGGAAAGCAAACGTTTCCACTATGAATGAAGTTCGCAATGACGCAGAAGATTGTCTCAATGGTACAGCCCTTACCGCTGGTTCGTGGATCCCCTGGTTCGATAACAGACCATTGCTGAATGTTAAACGCAACTCACACAACAGTCGTAACAACAGCAATGTGGTTTTTATGGTCCATCAGTACAGGAACAAATTCCAGGTATTTTTTAAAATTATATTCCACCTTGGCACATTACCTCAATCGTAATGCTGCCTTGCTCATGCATACACTGCGCATGAATTGTGACGTCATGTGCTGTTGCCCTGGTTATGTCAACATAAGAACTCCCCAGTTAGTTCGTGAATGTATGTGAGTTATTAGGTGCTGACATCTAGGAAAATTTTACATCGCAAATAAAAGAAAACCGTATCTTCATATAGTGGAATGTTGTTACAAGAAACAAGCAGGGGCGGATCCAGCACGAACTCCTGGGGGATCCGGTGGGTTGTAATACTGCTACTTAGAGCTACTTTTAAGAGCTCCAAACTCTTGGATGGGTTGTATTTATATTTAAAATAAGAATGTTTCCTCTTCTCGGTAGGTGTCAATTGCCCCCTGGATCCGCCCCTGGAAACAAAACGTCTTCGTGAAGTCAAAAATGTCTAGTAAATTTGTTCCAACTGGAATAAATGTAACCTATGTAAACAATAACTTTCGAAACCTTGTAGACATATTCTAATCAATAACATATCGCTACAATATGACATTTACATATTACATTACAAGTGAACAATATTACGTGTGGAAATTTTTGTGAATTAATGCATGGTGCATTAACCCTGTGAAGTGCAGTGATGTATTTCTTAATTTTAATGGAAAGTGGAAAATTACTCCTTTGATAAGCAAGTGCATTAGCTAATGGAGAGATATAAATTTGGTAAAAGATAATGATTTTGTTATAGCAAGTGACATTATTATTATTATTATGTGGTGATATACCGGTAGTTATTTTCTGAAAATATGCCACAAAATTATTTTCTTTTCGCAGAATAGTTGTTACAATTATTACAGAAACATTATTTTTTCGTTATCCTTCTTAAATGTAATAAAATTATATATTTTTTCTATTATATGGCAATTATTAATTTAACTAAAGCACCCGGAAAAAATGTACATCTGCCAGGTACAATTCTGATTGTATTATGAAGCATGGGCTCCCGAAAAAAAATCTAGGGGAGGCATTCCATGGTTGCAATATTACGTCTGGTATCTAATATACGTGGATTGCTATATTACGCGTATAGCTACGCGTGGATTGCAATATTCGTGAGCCAGGGTTGACAGAAGAACATGGGAGGCCCGGGTTCGATTCCCGGCGGGAGCTCATGTGGTTCGGATTCCACGTTAATCAGTAGGTCCACGTCTCATATAGCCTCGCTGCTGAAAAGGGACGTTAAACTCAAAATCAACTCAACTCAACGACAGAAGAACAGTAGAAATATTAAATATATGAAATAATATTCCAGTATAGGAAAAACCTTGTTTAAGAAATTTTTCAAGAAACATGTGTTTTACTCTAATGCAATTTCCTTTGTTACCTGTACAGTATTTACTAATTTGCGAATAGGTTATCCAAGTCATTCTTTTTAAAATAATAAAAATAAAAGCAGCAAAAAGGTTATATTATCACCAGGGCCCGGATCTTTTTGACCTAAACTTTCCTAAAAAGTGACCTATAAAATGACACTAAAATTTCTGTAAAATGACCCTAAAATTCACAAAAATTGACCTTAAAACTTGCGTAGTTTAAAACGTTTACTTCGTCAAACATGGACTTCTTTTTTTGTTTGTTTTTTTGTTTTTTGTTTTTTTCAAAAGTTTTGTTTCAGTTAGTTGCAGCCCATTGATCAAATGTTGTGTTCAATTATCAGTCCATTGTACGGTATTGTACTTACTGAAAGTGTCAATTCAGTCCCGAGTTGAAACTAGGAAGTACACTTAAAGAATAAAAGTTCGCAAGTGTAGACTGTATACACGAGAATAATAGATAAAAAAGAAGTTTAAAATCTTTGAACGTCTTCTAATTGATTTTTAGTTATTCACCTGATCATATCGTTTGTGGTCAAGAACCCGAAAACATCTATTTGACCACCTACCAACCCCCACCCTCGTCAACCGACTACAGTTTAGGGGATACGGACAAAACCTCGCGGCCGAAACATCGCCGCCCAAAATCTCGCCGGCCAAAACCTCGAGTGGCCAAAACCTCGCCGCCCAAAACCTCCCGTGGCCAAAACCTCGCCGCCCAAAACCTCGCGTGGCCAAAACCTCGCCGCCCAAAACCTCGCCGCCCAAAACCTCGCGGGACAAAATCTCGCCGGACCAAAACCTCGCCGCCCAAAACCTCGCGTGGCCAAAACCTCACCGCCCAAAACCTCGCGGGACAAAATCTCGCCGGACCCAAACCTCGCGTGGCCAAAACCTCGCCGCCCAAAACCTCGCGGGACAAAGTCTTGCCGGACCAAAACCTCTGTATATGTATATCCCACTCCCCCTACCTTTTGTTGTGCCGACAAAGTGAAATTATAAAAGACATCTTAGGCTCGAACCACATCTATGTCGAAAATTTGATTCAGATCTGTAGTATGACTCAAGAGCTATAATGTAACAAACATAGTCATTTAATTTTTATATATATATAGATTTTTCCAAAGCATGCATTAGAATTTTTCTTGTCATTATTTTAATGTAATTATGTGTTGTTACTAAATATATACATATAGTAATATATAGAACATTCTACATTGAAGAAATCGTCATGAAGAAGTTTTATCGTGACGACATTTCTTCCCAGGCGACACTACGTCTCGCTTAATTTAGACCAGGCGAGATTCTGTGTCGCGAGATCATTACAACAAGTTTTTGGTCAGGCGAGTTTTTGGGTATGGCGATATTTTGGGGCGCGAGGTTTTGGCAAGGCGAGGTTTTGGCCAGGCGAGGTTTTGGCCCTGCGAGATTTTGACCCGCGACGTTTTGGGTGGCGAGGTTTTGGCCAGGCGAGATTTTGTCCCGCGCGTTTTGGGCGGCGAGGTTTTGGCCAGGCGAGGTTTCGGCCCGGCGAGGTTTTGGACCGCGAGGTTTTGTACCCAAACCACAGTTTAGTGTTCATTAGCTTGTTAGGAATGCAGTATTTCCACCCCAAAAGTCAGGAAGCAGGAAAAGAGATCATTTAACTTCGTGTTTTTCAAATCCGTAAAAGTGTTCATTTTAAGATTTCTTTATGTAGAAGAAAAAGAATAAAAAGACCATAAGTGACCTAAAAGTTACCTTAAAATATTAAAAAATGACCTGAAACTTCAAAACGTCAGAAGGTGACCAAATGTTGACCCTAAAAAGATATATTTTTAGAACCTAGAGTTGATGAACAACGTTTATATTTCAACTTGTCTTGTCCTATGCGTAACAGCAAAAAGTTGACTTTTCAACAAGATCCGGGCCCTGATTATCACTAAACATAACGTGAAGTGTAGTGGTACAGTGTTGCACACTGTTGGAGCTACGTGTGCTGAAAATGTTCAATGTAGAAGTCTGATATGTGGCAACATATGATAATAAAGGAATCTAGATATCATATTATGAATTTAGTTCAAATGCATAACAGCGATAATATACCGATACCAAAATACCTGCAGTATCAAAAAATATTGATGCATTTGAAAAACGAAATTGAGTTATGTCATTTTTATTTCCTGTGTCAGCTCGGAAGGGACCTATAGTGTAAAGTGGGATCCGAACTAATATGAAACGGGAAGATAACAATGAAATGTAAGGTGAAAAGTACAACAAAACAAATCCAATGTGGGACCGGAATCCGCGATCTCTAATATGTCGGTTGTCTAGCCTTCTAGACCACACGGCTATCCGGGTCGACTAGAAACAAAGTGACGTAGCAATAAAATAATTATATTTCCAATGTGAATAATGTAATATTACAGTGTAAAAACATAATCATATGATGTGTAGGAGAGGAAGTAAAAGAATGTATCACATAATACGAAAGACATAAACCAAGAAATTACTCTTTCAAATATTGATAAGATAATTTGGAAAACTAGTTTACAGAATAAGAAAACACGTCTTTCTTTCCTCGAGTGTATCGTTTTGTTTTCGCGAGTTGTCTGCTTATTCACCGGAGCTACACAAGTATGATGCAAAATCCTCACATTTTTCTAATGCATTGCTTTATTACCATCTGTCGCCACATATCAGATTTCTCTATTGAACATTTTCAATACACGTAGCTCCAACAGTGTGCAACACTGTACCACCACTTCGCCGTTATTTTTAGTGATAATAGTATTTTAAATCTGTGCACACTTGTATATGGTGCTATCTCAAACAAAATATTTTATGCTGAATTGGTAACACTGCTTCACCTATAACAACACTATTTATGGTTTTCGATAGGGCATTTTTTCTAATTACATTGTGCAACTTTTGTTTAGATTGCTTTAACGCTTTTTAAGATAGTTACTTTAAACGTACATAATTCCATGATATAATTTTTGGGGTATTCAAATTTTAAAGCCCCGTAGCTCTTATCCTTTTGGTCTATAGCACCTTAAATTTTGCTCTTTTTCATTTCTCATGATGTTCTATCAGATGTGTTATGTGACAATTAGATTTGAGTGACAACTTGTGGATTTCCTCATACATACCAGGTAAATGGCAGGGTGGTACCTTACACATACGTCCCAGGCCGATTCCTTCCCTCCCCAATCCTTTCTTCCTTCCCTTTCCCCGGATTGTGTGCTCGCCGAGGGACGTCATCCCTCAAAACGTCTTTGGCGCGGGAGACCCGGGTTCGATTCTCGGTGGGAGCTCATGTGGTTCGGATTCCACGTTAATCAGTAGGTCCACGTCTCATATAGCCTCGCTGCTGAACGGGACGTAAAACTCAAAATCAACTCAACTCAACCCTCAAAACGTGACGGGCTAATGGCCTTAGATGCCGAAAGCCCAGAAATCTAAATCTTGAACTTCGTAAGCTGCAGTACGTTTTCGATTTTTATAGAAAAATATATATAAAATCCTGAAAAGTATTAACATGTTAGTTGCTTGCTTCTTATGAAATATCTTAGAAAGTTTAGAATTGAATAAACCATTCCTAGTTATACAGAATAACCATACTGCACTATATTCAAATCGATAACTCCTGTTTATTAATTTAGTCGTTTCCACAAATCGGTTTATGTTTTTAAAAATAAATTTTATGTTACACCCTGTAGTAGTAGTATGTTACATCATGTAGTCTTTTTAATACTATTTTACCCTAGACAACAAAAGGGAAATGTTTCGGGAATAGAAACTTCTTTTCTTGTATAAAATTGGTTTCTATTCGTGATATTACTGTCGGAAAATAAAACAAATGAATTCCTGAAATGTACAAAATTAACATTTCCAGAGTGACGTAGGATAAAAAAAGACAAATCCATTTGTGATTTATTATTAACTAGCAGGTTGCCCGTTCTTCGCAAGGGGAGGATACGTTTCATTTTAGATTTAAAAGGGTAAATTAGGGCTTAAATGGTATTGGAAGTGTCACTGTTCGTCTCAGCAACTCCGTAAATTATGGATTCGACATTAATATCGGCCATTTTCGAAGATTTATATACCTCCAACTCCCCCAAGTTGCTGAACAGAATTTGAATTTAAATGGAATTGGAAGTGTCACTGTTCATCTTAGCGAGCATGAGATCTATGGATTCAACAATAATATCGGTCATTTTCGATCATTTTTAAATATCCCCCCTCCCCAAAGCTGAAATGATAAAAATCCATCCCAGGCCCGAACCTCATCTTTGTTGAAAATTTGATCGAGATCGGTTGGGTGGTTCGAGAGTTATTAAGTGACAAACATAGTCACTTTCAATTTTATATAGTAGAGTACTAATATCACAACACAAATATTTTCTTTTCTTACCTAATCAGAAACCATAATTCATAGAATAAACATACAGTCCCTTGTAAGTGTAGAAAAAATTCTTCCTCACAACTTCCTCAAAAATTCTTCCTAACCATGATTATATTTAAAGAAACCGGTACAGTTAGAACTGTAACCCTCTTCTTTGCTAACACTGCTATACATTTATACTAGATAAATGGTTTAAATCAAATACCTATGCACTTCTATATGGTTCTTTATAAAACGTATAAAGAGACTATTGAGCATACCATATCATATATTGGTATATGTCATGTTTAATATATAGCATTTCATTGTTATAAAGTTGAATATGCCATATGCAGTAACTAAATGGAAAAAATGATAAATCACATTATACGGTGATGTGTTTCTGACACTAGTTTCACATTGTAGTTGGTTGAAAATAAGTGAACAAAGAACACGTCTTACATTAGATTTATTTCATACTTAAAGGGTTCTTATTTTTACTTTCATATTGTCATTGCTTACTGTATATTTATATTTACATAGTGTTGTAAGTTTTAAGTTATATTAATCCCGATCAATCAGAAATGAAGATTAGTTAAGCTTCTTTTACTTTGTAAATTAATCTGTCCATTTTTTTATGACAGGTGAGTTTCGTTTCTGGGGAGGGAAGGGGAAGAACGCAGACTGAAAGTAATTGAGAATAAAATACTGAGGCTAATACTCGGACTTAAGAGGAAATGGAATGGCGGAAACTTCATAAAGAGAAACTGCCTAATTTATACCGTTTATCAAATATTGTTAGGGTCATTAAGTCTAGGAGGCTTACAAGCAACGTACAGAATAATGCAGGATCAGATCCCACTCAAACTTCGCCTAGAGGACACATCATAGAAAAGAAGAAGTAATGCCAAATTAGAGCTGCCCCCGTCCAGAAACACCGGAGATATGCTCTGCAACATAACGCACTACGCGACAATATGATATAAGGTAAACCTCGCAAGATACCCGTTTATGTCGAAAACGGAAAGGATGGGCAGCACAAGGGACATTTCAGCCTACGTTTGTTTAAACAACACTATCTGAAACAAAGTGTGTACGGATGAGAAAGCCCGGTCATGTTCTATCTTGCATTTTTTTACTAATGTTTTTTCTCCTTTGCGCGGTTTGTTACACTGTTTTGCGACGGTCCTAAACAGTCACAATATAAGGGAAAGGCAGCGTTTTGCATTGACTCGATGAGTCCCATGAGTTGTTGAAGTCTCCCATGAGAAGGCTAGTTTACCACACAATGAGACGACTCTACTTGTGTCTACTGGCTTCACTGGCACATATGGAACGTAGTGAACGTGACAACAGGGGCCAGCCAGTGAGATGTGATAGTGTGTTTATGGCATACGCATGCCAACACGCGCAATATTTTGTGTAGTGAATGTGTCCTTAGTATCGTTAATCTACAAACACCAATGTAGAGCTGCAATGGCGAACCCTCTCAATGTGATGTTACTGATGCAAAGTGTACTTCCAAAGCGAGTGAACGTCCAATCGACAGAATTGAGAGTGGATGAAAGACAAGCAACTGAACACATGCTGTAGAGTTTGAACAACCACGATGTAACAGAAGTGAATGTGGATGAGACTCTCGGAACCAGTAGACACAATTCGAGTAGTCTCATTGTGTGGTAAACTAGCCTTCTCGTGGGAGACTTCAACAACTCATTGAACTCGTTGAGTCAATGCAGAACGCTGCCTTTCCCTGGTGTTGTGACAGTTTGGGACCGTCGCGAAATGTGTAGCAAACCGCACAAAGGAAAACAAACATTCTTTTAAAAAAAACATAAGTTAGAACATGGCTGGGCTTTCTCATCCATACACACTTTGCTTTAGAGAGTGTTGTTTAAACAAACGTGGGCCGAAATGTCCTCTGTTTACACGAAACAGCAATAAAATTGAACAATAAACATATAAAACCTTGTCCGGGAGTGAGCTTCAATCCCAGGTAGGTCGTGTTTTTGATCACCAATCCAAGATGATATCTCCTACACTCCGGAGCGTGCTGCCGAATTGCTGTTCCATAAGAAATAGTTCTTCGTAGTTTATGTAGTCTCCAAACGAGAGCTCGTACCGCAGGTTGGAACTGTGGTTTTCACTGTCCCAAACGGAATCCCAATATCCTCAAAAGGCATAATGTGTCAAGGCGGAAGCACTTCCATGCACAGACACTGTTGCATTTACTTGTCGCGTACCGTTGTCGTGGGGTCTTGCCCTATTATTCTGTCCTTCGAATACACGTTTGTTTTGCCCGAGTCTTCTACACTTCGTCCCGTTCATACCATCACACATGTGTTTTTCGCGGTTACATCATTGGTTTTCTTTTTGCATTTTACCATATATTGATATATCACACACTCCGCTTCTCATTTCAACATCTTAAGCTATATCCAAGATTACGGCTTTCAAGATGGCCACCAAGTCAGTGTTATAGCATATCAAATATCTTGATGTCATTCTCGTGCTGCCCATCCTTTCCGTTTTCGACATAAACGGGTATCTTGCGAGGTTTACCTTATATCATATTGTCGCGTAGTGCGTTATATTGCGGAGCATGTCTCCAGTGTTTCTGGATGGGGGCAGCTTTAATTTGGCATTTTTTCTTCTTTTATATTATGTGTCCTCTGGGCGAAGTTTGATTCGGATCTGATCCTGCCTCGTTCTGTATGTTGCTTGTTAGGTGGGTAGGTCATGTAGCCAAAATGAAAGAAAGTAGGAACGCTATCAAAGTTTCTTACTGGAAATATATTAGGAAAACGTCCCAAATGTGAGGATAACATTAACCCTAGGAACACCAAGGTATTTTTGGGTTTCATGGAACACCAACGGGGAGGGGGGCACTGAGGCCCACACTTTAAAGGTCATTATTTCTTACGGAAAATAATTTATCTTGTCTTGAATTTGGGATGTCTAAGACATCATATATTTTTATTCTCTATTATTACTAGGTTTCTAGTACAGTGTTGCCAACTATATGTGTGTAATTGTTTAAGTTACCATTTTTTATTTGTGTCAGTAGCTATGACTCATTTATTTTATTTGTTTGTGTACAAAAACTATCAAACAGATCAATAGAAACTTAGTACAGTGTAGTATGTGTACAAAGGCTGCTTCTAAAAGCATTTTTGTAGTGGTGCAGTAAAGTGTTGTAGAATGGAGAAGAGTGGGGTACACTTCAGTATTCAAATTAATTCAGGATTAATCTTTTATAATTCCATCCCAGTTATCCTTGGAATGGTGAAATTCTTTCAAATTTTGTTTCCACGAAAAGATATACAATGTGAGGGACCTCCATTAAACACTATAGGGGATGTCACCAGAGAAGCAGTGTTGCCAACCCAACAAAAGTTACAGTTTTTCTAGCAGCACAACGTCAGGTTTTTGTACCTATGGAATGAGCATGTAAAAGGTAAGCAAACAAGCTACGACTTGGCTGTCACTTTTGTAAACTAACACCACTACAGCATCTTAAATATTACAAGGGATTCACTGAAAAGAAAAACGTACCACTGCTTCCATTTGTTCCATTTTCATTATCAAATAAGATGTTCAAATTAATGTCTTTTGCATCAAAATCTGACAGGGTTATTTCCAGCTTGCTATTTTCGAGCTCACTAACTTCTGTCAGATTCATTTAAAAGTTCTTTAAGTTGTTTCTCAATTGAACTTTGGCGAAGAGCACGATTTGGCATTGTTCCAATGCTACTGCAGATTCCCACACATAGTCACACTAATCTCCTATAAAATATGCTTCTTCAGTCAGTGTTACAGGCTGCTGGTTGTAGATTCAATGATTAAAAATACTTGATAACACCAGAGGTGCAGCAGAATAGTTCCTTTCCATCACCATTGAAACTCCATCTCTCTCTTACACATATATATATGGTACTTGTACCGATTATGGCCCTGGTCCCTAATATGGCCCACCCACCATATCTCTGCAAATTTACGTTGATGCTACTAGATGACAATATAAACTATGTCCTCTGAGCCGCGCAAATATGTTTACGCTTGTCGTGAGGACACAGTTTATATTGTCATCTAGTACTACCAACGTAAATCTGCAGAGATATTGTCTGTGGGCCATATTAGGAACCCGGGCCATAATCGGTACAAGTACCATATATATATATATATATATATATATATATATATATATATATATATATATAAGTGTGTGTGTGTGTGTGTGTGTGTGTGTGATTATAATATAAAGTGGCATATTTAGTTGTTAGGAGGTTTGAAGGAATAAACTAATAGAAAATAAAATATTAAGGTGCCAAAAAATAATCAGAAAAAATATATATGCTATTTTTATAACGTGCAGTTGGCAACACTGCACCAGAATAATAGCTCAGAATGCCTCTGCATGTTGCAATATCAAAATTGTTTCAACGAAAAATCAAATAAATAGCCAAAGCACTGGAATATAACAGTTAGTGTATGCGGTGAATAGCACCTTAGTACTACTAAGGAGGGGGGGGGTGGCTCTGATGCCTACAACACTTTCTTTATTTATAAATAGAAAAAACAAAACACTAAAAACTAAGCAAGTACGTTTTTTTATAATGGGATCAAGCTTGACAATATCAATTTTTTTCAAAGTTTTTATGCAATTAGAAATGTTACAAAATATAACAAAAATAATTTGTGTGCCTCCGAGCCCCCCCCCCTGGTGTTCATAGGGTTAAGATGTACCTCGTAGTAATAGATATACAAAGTAGAAATTGGATCCAGTTGGCTAAAGGTAGAAGTCAATAGACAGGTTTTGTGAAAGCGGCATTGAAGCTCCGAGCTCCATAGGCTATAGAGAGAGTTACGGTCTAGTTAGAGGTTTGTTTTACATTCTGAAGCTTCCAAACCATGCAAATTTAATACTGAAACTGAAAGTAAAAGATAATTTTAGTTTCCAGTTCAGTGGAGGGATAATACAGGAGATAGAACCTGTTTCTAGAATGATGAATCCAAGAAAAAAAAAGTTTCTCGTTGTTTGTTAGAATCATTAGTACATTATAGACATTAATACTGAAACCGGAAGTTGTGACAGTTTCTTACTACTTCCAAATTCAATAGAAGAATAATAACTAAAACTAACTAACTAGCTCTATGGCCTATGGAACCCGGAGGTTCAGTGCCGCGTTCACAAAAGCTCTCCACTGACTTCTATCCTTAGCTAATTGCATCCAGTTTCTACTTTGTATTCCTATCTCTGCGAGATCCATCTTAATATTATCCTCCCATCTGCGCCTAGGTCTTCCTAATGGTCGTTTTCCTATGGGTTTACCAGTCAAGACTTTGAAAGCGTTTCTATTTTCTTCCATTCTAGCTACATGACCTGCCCACCTAAGCCTCCTCGACTTGACGACCCTAACAATGTTGGGTAAACCGTATAAACTATGTAGTTCCTCGTTATGAAGCTTCCGCCATTCCCCCTTCTCGTTCCTCTTGGGTCCGAATATTCTTCTCAGGATCCTGTTTTCAAATACTTTCAGTCTATGTTCTTCCCTCAGAGTAAGCGACCATGTTTCGCAACCATACAGAACAACAGGCATGATTATCGTTTTATATATTTTAAGCTTCAAATTCCTCGACAGAATTCGCGACGACAAGAGATTTTGAACCGAGTAGTAACACGAATTCCCTGCTTTTAGTCGACATTTAATTTCTTCGTGAATATGATTTTAGTCTGTTAATATTGATCCTAAATATTTGAAAGTATCCACTTTATCAAAAGCATTATTTAATATTTTAACGCCTCCACAATTTGCCGTATTACGGTCCCGACGCACTTCCATGTATTTAGTTTTCTCTAAGAAGAATAATAACTAACGTGAAATCTATTTTTCTGATCCTTAATTCATATAAAAGCCTATTTGTTGCCTCTTATTACTTCCTCGAAAGAAATCGATAGTACAAAGCATGGTGATACTAAATTTCTACCACTTCCGTCAGCAATAGAGGCATAAGTAGAAAATGGGTGATATGCATAAAAGTGAGATCTTACTCTTTGCACAAGATTTTGAGATTAATCTTAAGGTTCTATGCATAAAAAGCGAGACAACGTGACGTCATTTGAGTTTAATCTCAAGTGCCTGTCTAAATGCTCGGAACTGATGAATCAAACTGTGATTTGTCACTTTTCGTACGCATAAAGTTGAGTATAATCTCAACTAGCAGAGATTAATCTCCAAATTTTGTGAACCACCTCAGTACCGCTATCACTTTTTTGTCCCGCTAGATTTGTGATCGGAACCACTGTGGGACGTAAGGATTTAGGTATTTTTTTTCGAACTTAGAATTTTTTTTCGCCGTTAGATTTCCATGGCCAGAAGTGCACAACAAAACAATAATATTGTGAACAACTATATGAAGTGAGAACATTGGAACATCGTATCTCTGCTAACATCAAAATGAAACAAAAATAACAAGCGAAAGGTGGTGCTCTAAGTAGAATCCATACAATTTATCTTCTTATTACCGATAGAATCCCTTCAAAATATTAGGAACGAAAGAGTCAATTAAACACAAGATATTAAGGTATGCAATAAAACACTTAAATCTTTTAAGTTTTACGTCCCACGGTTATGCCGGTTAGGCTAAAGGAGACGGTGATGATGAGAAATGAATGAAATGGTGGAATGAAGAAAGTGGGAGGAAACGGGAGTACTCCGAGGAAACCCACGCACATGTTTTTTGTCCACCACAATGTTCACTTAGCGAGAGCTGGGATCGAACCAGGGACCCCATGTACCAGAGGTGAACGCTCTACCACTGAGCCCCGGGCCCCCTTAATAAAATACTGGTTAAAGAAGGGGAAGTATATTAAAATTGTTCAAGTAATTATAAATATACCCAAACCAAAAGAAGAACTAGATGCAATAATAATTGTAAAATAGCAACAAAATTGGAAAACCACACTCAAAGGTGGAGAATTTCAAGAATATTACCCAATATTATGAATGAGAAAAAAATCTCAAAACACACCATGGGATGACTATGGTTATTGCTCTTTTAGAAGCCACTGAAAAGATTAAACGTCACTGTATATTGCGTATGTGATTATGGACAACAACAAACACTGGAACACGCACGATGGAACTGGATCAAAAAAGAAGAATTTGTCACATGAGAAGCAAATTGAGAATCCCTAATAATCAAGGAATTTTAACAAATAGAGAAGACGTAAACATTTCAGGAATTATTATTAAACGCGTGATTGGAAGATGGGAAAATTAATTATGAAAAGAAGATGATCAAAAACAAGATGAAACGAAACCAAAAGAATTTTAAAGAGATTAACCAATTCTGAAATTCAACTGAAATTAAAATCATAATTTATTTCTAAAATACTAAGAATTCTAAATCTTCACTTTTATGTTTTTATGTTATGTCTATGTGAATTGTGTCGTAAAATACAGTGGAAAGAACAAATAATAAAATAGTAAATAACCAAATAATCAAAACCAAAATGTGGAAGAGAAACGTACCAATTATAAGCAAAATGTGTAAATATAAAATATTGTGTATTGCGAATTGTCTGAGGAAAATGTTTTATATGTTGTATGTAAAAGATTAAACTAAATAAATAGATAAATGGTGTATATTAGGAGGTATCAAATGAATAAAAATTCGAATCCCTCTCTAACTGGAGATACGTAAATAGGATGGGAGAGAGAGATGCTTTAAAAATTTCAACAGTGGTGCAGAGAGAGACAAACGACAAAACAGGCATATAATATAATACGACCATAAATAATTGTCATCATAGGAGGAAGTGGAGGCTTTTAAAAGGCGCTATGCGGACTTTGTGCTGGACAAACACCATGCTTGTGGGTTTTCTCGGAGTTGTCCCGTTTTCTCCCACTTTCTTCATTCCACCATTTCATTCATTTCTCATCATCACCGGCTCCTTTAGCCTAATCGGCATAACCGTGGGACGTAAAACTAAAGATTTCTTTTAATTTTTTCTTCCTGCCTAGACTATATGCAGTGGTATCCTTCAGTTCCATTATTTATTATGAAACTAATACCCTAACTCCAGAACCCCATACCTATCGCACCTAACGAATATGTTAAGCATATTAAGGTGCTTCTCGCTCTACCTATAGTACTTGATGTCCAGAATCACTTGTACGAAATCATTATTTATATTAGGACATTGCATTGGACCACCTCCCTTGGTACCGATCACGATGTTCCCTACACTACTGTAATCTGGCATTACGGTGTTCGCGGAATACTCTTCACTCGCTTCCGGATATAAAAACCAATACTATTTCGTCGTTGAACATTTAGACTGGGAAAAATACAAACATTAGAAACACTTGTAAATGTCTGAGCAGTTTGGGCTTGAGTGGGAAATTGAATTATTTTTGCCATCTGATCCATGTATGGATCCCGAAGAACTGATATACACTTTCCACGACTATCGTCATGAACACGAGCAACTTTTCTGAAAACGGGTTTCCAAAGTCGGGAAATGATACCCTTTAATATGTTTCTTACACACATAAGCTCAAAGTGACCAACAACTCTACCAAGATCATAACAAAATAAATATGATCTCTTACTGCCACTTTCAAACGCAGTATTAACTTACATAAGTGTCCCACTGCCACGTGTTCCACCGTATTTGACTCGACATCATTAATACTACCTTTTCAATGAATATCATGGTATATTTTTGACTTTCACAGAGCACGATATCTTCAATCGTTAGGCACAACTCTCAATAGAGGTCACGAATTAATATGTTACTAATTAATATGTTTGTAGCAATTAATCATACATGCAAAGAGTTGAGTTGAGTTGATTTTGAGTTTAACGTCCCGTTCAGCAGCGAGGTTATATGAGACGTGGACCTACTGATTAACGTGGAATCCGAACCACATGATGTCCCGCCGGGAATCGAACCCGGGCCTCCCACGCCAAAGGCGCGTACGCTAACCGCTTAGCCACAGAGGAGCTCATACATGCAAAGAGTCAATATATTCCTTAGCAATTGTCAAGTTTCCATTTATCTTCAAAATAGAAAAATTCGTGTTTTCACTTAAACTCCTGACACTGGATCGAATGACTTAAGTTTCATTTTTTTTTTCCAAAGAATATCATGATTTTAAAAACACTATGAAATATAAAGAAGTCATTTCAAACTCCACACCCTGATAATTTATTTATCTATTTCCAAACTCCACACGAAGAGAAAGAAAGAGCACACATGACACCTACAATAACATATATTACAGGTACAACCTCTGTGATACTTTGACAGTATTATGAGGGAAGTGGTGACAGAAAGTAAACTGAATAGCTAGGTAGATGATTTTACACGTATTTGTGTCACTCTTTGACAAATGATCACTCAAACTATGGCAGCATTTTCCTACAACTTTTACCCGTTTCTCTTCATTTATTCCTGGGCTACACTTCTCTCTTTATTAGTGCTATTAGACTAGCTCCGGGGAAATAAATAGCAAATAATTGCTGTGAAATAATGATACGATTACACAACATAACATGCTTATTCTTTTTTTTAAAAAAAAAAAGAAAGAAAAACTATATAATATAAATCCAAATTTAAGGTATTATATGATTAATTAACTATGGATACTAAATCTGTTTAGTAAAGAAGAGCTTTAAAACACAATTTTATACATTACAATATTTTATAATGACTGTACCTTGATAGATTATACTAACAATTTTAAATATTACTACAATTACCTAACACAAATTTATGCTAAATGGTTCCCCGTTACGTCTCCAAGTTAGTGCTAAAATTGCATATAAGTTTCACAGGTTAATTTATGATAAATGTTTCGTAAGTTCTGTATGTTAGTTTGACCTGAAACATTATGTAGATTCTGTTGGTTAGTTTGTGTTTAAAGTGAAAATATCATTATAGTATATTACATATTGTATGAGTTTCGTAAATCTTCTAGAAGGTTTTATTAATTCCGTATGAACTTGTAATTTTATGGTTTATGAAAAATTAATCGAACATTTAAAAAAAAATAATATATTGTTCAGTAACGAATTTAATATATTGTTCATAAAGACAACATATTTTAGAAACAAAGCATATTTTCTTCTTTAGGAAACGTGGGAGAAAATTAATAACTTATTACAATATAACCTGGCCCTCGACGTTACTCACAGCATTTACTAGCAGGACAAGTTTTTTCGTGGATTAAATGGCAATAAGTCACATGAAAGAAAATTGTATAAAGTATTTATTTATAAATTGTGTAAAAAAAAACAACTATTTAACAATGTAAATATTACATGTTTTAGGAAAACACTATTCATTTTAATGAATGAACCAACATTACATTTTTGGTTCAGACATATTGAAAGAAATAAAAGCCTCAATATAGTTTTAAACTGAATACAAAATGCTTATGAACTCCATTTTTTCTAGTTTACTACATCTTTGTATCTTCAAGTCTAAATGCTTTTGTTCCTTGTATATTGATGACTTCCATGACAACTAAAGAAAATTAGTTGTTCTTGCAAGGTAAATGATGAGTATTATTCTATTGGAAAATATTTCAGTATTGTTCTTGTATGAACATATAATTTACAAAAGTACAAAATATTTTTAAAAAACTAACATTCTCTGTAACTAACATTACTTCATACTCCTTTGTACAGAAGTGTTCAAAATGAGCCCTATGGAAAATTAAATATATCTGATCAGAGCATGATTTTGTTAATAAATCATACACTACTGGGAGTCACGCAGTCATACTTCTTTCATATAGATTTTTCAGACATTGGGTATGTTAAAAAATACATAAATTGCTCATTGATCTCACAGTTATTCACCAGAAAGGGTAAATACAGGAAAAAGAACAGTTCGAAACCGCCTACACTCTTTTCTAGAAGTGAGCGTCTTTATATCTTCGCGCCTATTTTGAGTGTTTCGCCCTCATTTTACTGGATTTTTCAAAAGAAACGAATTGCCATGGTATTATAATTTATGAAGTACAAACAGAAAAAGATATGTTACAATAATTAATATTCAACAAATCAACGCAGCAAATATGCCATGACCAGAGATGCAAACACATGGAAATTTGGGACATGCCAGAAGTTTATCTAGCTGGTTGGGGTGAGTATTTTTCACACATAGATTGAAACAAACATCATTTGTAGTGATATATCTTGGAACATATTTAAAAACAGTTCTGTCCTACCATGTCTTATACCTTAGTTTTCTAACTAGCAAAAATTAAACCAACCTAAAGAAATGGCAAAGTCACAAAAAATATTTTCTTGTTGTTCTTAGTAATATTTGATATTGAAAACTAATTGATTATGAAAGTAATATATGATATTTGTCTTTTGTTAGTAACTGACTTCCTAGTAAGTCTCTACTTCATTATGTAATACATTGGTCTGTCAGCAATTTATATTTAATATGAGTGTACTGTAATGTATGTTGTAAAATACACTTAACAAGAATTTGACACTTTGCATTAAGAAACAACAAAAATATCCTAAAATATTTTCTATTATACACATTCGTCTGCAAGTATGTTAAAAACTTTTCAATTTCTCCAAAACAAATTACAATTCCTTGTAATTTCCTAGTAACAAATTATACTTCTTTTACATTGCATTCTCTATTTATACAAAACACTCAAACATTTTCCAACGAGACATTTTAATATATATTATAAGTATTGCCTTTCGTTAACATTCATGGTAATTAAGGTACTAGATCCTAACTTGTAGATGGTTATCGCAGATTATGATATCAGTGTTCAATGATAGCTGATGAATGTAATATACTATTCTTGTAATTTCTGAAATCAAAGGTATTTCACCTGGTATAAGGGACTATATTAAGATGATTTGGCCAGATTTTGGCAATTTTGAGAGTCAATATTTTGAATACAAAACTATTTTATCAAAACAGAAAAGTTAATGAGTAAGATTATATGTAATGCCACAAACATTTAGCTCCTGACACATGATAGTATCTTTGACATATGATCATCATGAGAGCAAACAGATCGTAGTTTCCGGTTAATGAATAAAATATTCGAAACTGTCTCCTTACTGAATACAACTATATGTCTTCTCACACATGTTCAAATATTTTATTTGATCATTTGCAACATGTTTAACACTGACGTTCCAAACATGAATTAACAAGATTATATATATATATATATATATATATATATATATATATATATATATACAGAAGTATCAAATCGTAAAAGAAAACTATACAGACGGTTCTATAATAAAAATTCGATGTTATTTTCCCTGACTAAAAGTTAAGGCACTTGATTTGTAAGTCCTTTTAGTCATGTTACCACGTTCTCCAAAATAACCATTTTTGCCCATATCCACTGATCTTTGGTTTACGTATATAAATGGGGTAGTTGTCACTGGTAGCTGCACCAAATCTATGACCACCTAAACCATCATGATAATCATGAATATGATCGTAATCATCGTGGAAATGATCATGAAGAGAATGCATATGTCTCACATCGGGATGACTTCCATAATGCTCATGATCAACTACATCATCATCATCATTAAAATTTTTATTTGGGTAAAATTGAGGTCCTGGGTTTGGTTGATAATCCTGTTGCTCCTCTGGTACTTTCACTTCTTTTTCTTTTGAGTCATTTGGCTCTTCATCATCCGCTCTTCTTACGAAGGTTTCTTCACTAAGATTTGGTTTTTCTGTTGAATGAATAACACCAGTATTTTCTTTCTTCGAAGTTTTGAGAACAATTTTAGTTTTATTACAATGACAGTTCTTGTATTTATCTAGCAAAGGATGAGAATGTGCAGTATTGATGTTAGGACTTGATTTTGGGTTGTGTCCTGAGTCATCGTGTTTACTTTCCATCTGATGGTCATATTTACTGTGTTGATTACCAAGAGGCTTCTCAGGATAATGCTGCTGAGATTTCCCGTTATAACTTTCTAACTCTGAGTGTGGATGTTTGACTAACGGTCGTTCTTTACTAAAGTGTTTTTCGTGTTCTAAATACGATTTCTGGGGAACATTTTTGTATTTCACTCCTTCGAAATTCGAGTCTTGCTCCTGTTTTGTTGAGTATGTTGAATATTGACGGTCCTTATTGACTTTGGTATTCTTAACTTTGGTTCCATGATAAGATTGTTTACCATCATGAAGTGAAGGAAACTCATGTTCGTAATTATGATTAGTATCCTTGTCGTAGTAAGATGCAGGAGCGTTAGTATTATCGTCGTCGTCATCATCGTCCACAGAAATACTCACTGGTTTTGTATGACTACTTTCATCATGTGCAGAAAAACGATTATTGACCGAATATCTCTTCGGAGATGCGTCATAACGATGGACAGTAATTGTATCTACATTCTTGTGGCCTTGCTCTTGTACGTACATGTTAGATTTGTCATGATGTCTTTCAATTTGATCATTATTTGTTCTAGAATTATAATTAATTGGTTTCGTAGTTTCTTCTCGATAGTCAGAATTACTTCCATGGGTTGAATAATCTGGTTCCTTAGAGTAATCAACAGGACTGGGTACGAACTCTTTCTGTTGATATGAAGGATAAGAAGTTTTCTTTTCGTTTGCATTGGGCCACCTTGATTTACTTCCTCGTTCGATGTTATACTCATGCCCTTCTTCATCATCATCATCTTCTTCTTCTTCACTACTACCATTAGAAATTACTTCATCGTGCACAGAACTCTCTTTCAAATGTTTACGGATCTGCTGATCTTCCTCCAAATAATCGGTATTATATGTAGGTTCAGTTTTGTCTTGATTTCTCTGTTTGATCCAATAACCAACATCTTGCTGACGTTCATTCGACTGTTCTTTCTCTTTATTTAATTTGTTGAGGCGTTTACTAGTTTTTGGATGTGCTGATTTGTCGTACACGTTTCCGTTACCCTTTGATTTTCCTTTACTCTTTGAATGCTGATTGTTATCTGTGTGCCTACTGTGTATAGACTCGGAAGACTCTATTGACTTTCTGTTGCTTTTGTCTGTAAAGCTATTAGGCCCTCTACTCTCCTTATGTTTATTGCTATTGAACAACACTGGTCCCACTTCATCCACACTTGAATGTTCACTGCCGGATTGGTGATGCTTTTTTGAGTCTGGTTTGGATACAAAGTTTTTCATGTTGCGTTCCCTGTAGTAGTCATATTTATCTGAAAACTCATCATCATGAATATATTTGTTTTCCTTATTAGCTTCCTGTTCGTAGTCATACACCGGCTCATCATCACTAGAATCAACTGAATTTCTGCGGCCCTCTTCTCCTCTAGAGCGATGGTTAATCTTCACTTTTGGTTTAGACTCACTTCCTTCATTACGATTATGGTGATGGTGATGGTGATGATAATGATCACATATATTTGTACCGTGCCCAGTAATTATATCAGAGTCATCAATATGGCTAACGTGTCTGTATTCCTTAGGATTGTCTGTTAACAACCCTGTGAATCGTTCGCCATCATCTTCAATGTTACCAGTGCGTCGGAACGTGGAGGTATCTGCTTCGTATCCATCATCTTCAGTTGGAACTGGTATTTTCTTCTTGTGATTCACAGGTAGATCACCTCTGGGGCTATTGTCTCTCCTAGCATATGGCTGGGGCTCTGATTTAGGTTTGTGATACGCAGCTCCTTGATTTATATGAATAATCGAGTTTAGAATACAAAATAAAACCTGAAAGAATAAAAATAAAATGCCAATTAATATACTTAAGAACCCAACTATATGCAACAATATTACAAAATATTATATTTTATTTTAAATGTTTCCGTATGCTATCATGGATTACAGAAATAATGTCTACTGAGTTTATTAATAAAACAATGAAATGGTTGTATACCCAGTAACTTATGGTTTCGTTTCGTTTCATTCTTAATCTGGTTGAACATATCGTACTCAAATAATACGGTTCCCTAAAATTAAAATTAACCTCTACTATTTAATTGAAGATTTTATATACTCATTAAGAGCCTGAAGGATCTTACAATCTTCTTAAATGAATGTGGGAGTTCGTTAAGGTTTTGATCAGTTGCATAACGTTAGTAAAAAATGATACATTTAAGTGTTGCTTTGATATGGAGCTCCCACAACTCATACTTTCCATTATAGTCGTTTCACACTTGCAATTTATAGGACAACGCAATTACATCACTTCGTTCACACTTGGTGGGCGCTTCGATTAGAATTGATATTGTTTCACATTTGCTACTTCACACTGATTGACTCGCAGAGTATGTCTTACCTGTATCAAGATGTGGTAATGTGTAATGAAATGGGTTGGAACAATTTATGATGTGCCGAAAAAAAATTA
This sequence comes from Thermobia domestica, assembly GCF_964235325.1. Taxonomy (NCBI): domain Eukaryota; kingdom Metazoa; phylum Arthropoda; class Insecta; order Zygentoma; family Lepismatidae; genus Thermobia; species Thermobia domestica. The sequence continues at coordinate 251,234,302 of NC_137463.1, read as the reverse complement.
AATATTTTTTGAAGTCTTAATACAGCCGAAAAATTGCGAATTGAGGAGACTAAAAAGGAGTAGAAGAAGAAATAAAATTGGTTTATATTTTTCGGCCGTGCATGTTCTCTAAACTTTGTCCAAAATTTCAAAAAAAATTACGATAATTGTTAACATTTTCAAATTAATCTCTTCCCTAATGTCAAAGCTCAAATTCTTATGTAATAGAACGACAGAAAATAACATTTAAATATTATTTAAATCCATCAACATCTTCTGGTCGCCATTGGAATCAAAGTTAATGATTTAAAAAAATAAATTACAAATACTCAAGTCACATTTAAAGGTAAAAAAATACTAACAGCTTACATGTTTTTTTTGTTTTTTTTCATTGAATAGAAGTTAAAACGTTTTCAAAATAAATTACTTTAGACCATTAGTAATATTTATAAACATATGTTTATTGACAAAACTAAGTTTTTGTGTGAAGAGTCGTAAATACAAGAAACTTATGCTGAACAATTAAACATCTCCGTTTTCACTCATTCTTAGCTGTAAGTGCTTTGAAATCTAATTTATGAATCTAGGGAGTTATTCATGGTTGACCTTAATAGTAGAGTCGTTCTGATAAACCCGTCCCTAGATAACTGTAGACAATTAGTAACTCTCATAAAACCGTCCCTAGATAACTATAGACTATTAGTGACTCTACATAAAACCATCCTTACATAACTGTACACTATTAGTAACTCTACATAAAACCGTCCCTAGATAACTATAGACTATTAGTGACTCTACATAAAACCATCCTTACATAACTGTAGACTATTAGTAACTCTACATAAAACCGTCCCTAGATAACTATAGACTATTAGTGACTCTACGTAAAACCATCCTTAGATAACTATAGACTATTAGTGACTCTACATAAAACCATCCTTAGATAACTGTAGACTATTAGTAACTCTACATAAAACCATCCTTAGATACTATAGACTATTAGTAACTCTACATAAAACCATCCTTACATAACTGTAGACTATTAGTAACTCTACATAAAACCATCCTTAGATAACTATAGACTATTAGTAACTCTACATAAAACCATCCTTACATAACTGTAGACTATTAGTAACTCTACAAGTATATCCTATATCAAACCAGTATCTGACTATGTCTATAAGAAAGTAATAAAATGTATACAAACTTTCCATAATGGTCATTAGTTTAATTGCAATAATTGTCAAAAAATAACAAGCAGAGGTATCTTTCGAAGTGCATATTATACTACCTTTCATAAATCTTTTTCTCATGTTTACTAATATCCAAGAATATGCTACGAATTGACTAAATATCAGTTTGGATAACTATAATAAAAAAACATGATATTTTCTCAGACATTTTCAAGATATAATTTATCACATATTATTATTCATGAAAGCATTAATTCATTAATTTATTTTCATTAGAACTGTAATATCAATTCTTTGCACAGGAAGCATAAGGTTTATGTAATGTATTATATTAGAAAGTAATGAAATGAAATAAATAAATAAGGAGAGCAATTCCTTTATCGTTGACCGTGTCAATATGAGTTAAATAAATAACGAAGAGCAACACGTTTGACGTTGCGCCTTTCCGATAAGTGATATTAATTAAAAACTAGAGCAACTACTAAATAACAAAATATATAGTTCTATCCGAAGATCCGAATAAAATTTTTCAAGAAATAATGAATTCTGTAAGAAAGTCAATTCATTATCCGGAAGGGGTAAAGAAGAAAATCATTCCTAAATATTGTGAGCCTCCTCAAACGTATGATCTTCCAAAAAATCATAAAAAAAGAAGTTCTACTCCGACGGATTGTTAGTGCTATAAATTCGCCTACAAATACAGTGTCAATATATTTGATTACGTTACCAACTACATTGGTAGGCAACACAATGCACCATATTTAACATTCTGCAGAATGTGTTACAACAATTTATTTCATTGAGATTAATGACAAGGATCTTTTAGTCAATTATGATACGGACTCGTTATAGATGATCCCGTGTAGTTTAGTCGCTAACGATCTCGCCTTCGGTGCGAGTGTTCCCGGGTTCGATTCCCGGTGGGGCACTCGGTCAAAAAAGTGTAAAAAGCTTTTTCAGGCTTGACATCCTGAATGTTGTTTTCCTGGGTTTCCCCATTCACACCAGTCAAATGACGGGGTGGTACCTAACTTCTATTACTCAGGCCGCTTCCTTCCTTCCCTTTCCACGGATTGTGTGCTCACCGAGGAACGTCATCCTTCATATGCGACGGACTAAATGACCTTAGATGCCAAAACCCCAGAAATCTAAATCCTAAACTCGTTATTGACCTCAAGATGAACTAACCGTCCTCAGTATAAATCTTAAAGAAGATATTTATTAACTTGTTTGAATTTGTATTTATGTCCAGATATTTTAAATATAAACGAAATATTTATGAATAGTTATATGGTGTAACTACAGAATCAACTTAATCACTAGTACTTGTTAATTTCTACATGGAGTTTTGGAAATAAAAGCCACTAGAAATAGCTAGACCTGAACCAAAATATTGGTATCGATATGCAGATGATTCAATCATAGTTTGGATACATGGAATGGATGATTTGTTTGGATCTAAAAATTACCTAAACAGTATTAAAGTGGATTTTAAAATCAACATTAAAAGAGGAATGGAAATTGAGAAAGAAGGAATAACTTAATTGTGAAGAAAAATTTAGGGCAATTAGGCCATAAAGTATATAAAGAAAACCAACTGAAATTAATCTGCGCTTAAGAGCTGATTCCTATCATCATTCATCTAAGAAGAAAGCATTATCATATACATCATTACATAGAGTCAAAAAATATATTGAGTAAAGATCACCTACAAGAAGAATTCACGTCCGCGTGGTCCCGGGTTCGATTCCCGGCTGGTGCTTCTCAATTTTTATTCCACCCAGCATCGTTAGGCAAACTGTGTAGTCACATGAATAAAAAAAAAAAACGTGACGGTAACTAAATCTGGAAAACTCCTCAGACAGGAAGACGTGTTCGTAGCTAGGCTAGACGTAATTCACCCGGTCGCTAATAGATGGCATCGGAGCGATTGGGGCCCACACAAGAGGCTGTTACGTCAAGGGATTTGGTTACAAGAGAACGTAACTCATCTGAAACATGCTTTTCTACAAAATGGGTATAATAATAATAATAATAATAATAATAATAATAATAATAATAATAATAATAATAATAATAATAATAATAATAATAATAATAAGAAGAAGAAGAAGAAGAAGAAGAAGAAGAAGAAGAACGAGCGAGTTCGCCGTGTAGAACTACCGTAGACTTCCAAACTATGCGAATTCAGTACTCAAACTGGAAGAAGTGCAATAGAGACACAAAATCAAAGAAAGACGTCTCTCGAACGCTGAATCCATATCTAAAAGCCATTACCCACTATCTCTTGTTGTTCTTGCTACATAAAAATAAGTGTTGAAATCAAAAGTACTTGTAGATTTCAATCATTTCCGGTTCCGGTAAGCTTTTCTGTTCATGGTGTTATGTTTTTTTTTTTTTTTTTTGTGACACTGAATCGATTGAAAAAAAGAACACTCCTCTCTATCTATTACCATTTTAGTTCTATGAGACCAATGTTCAAAGCAAAAATGATTGATTTCTACCATTTTCGGTCTGATTAGAGGTTAAACGGAGATGATGGAATCTATTTTTTGCACTCTGAATCAATTAAAAACCCCTATATCGACTGATTTCCTTATTTGCTCTACAGAAATCATTATTGAAACCGGTAGCACTAGTAAACTCTAACCACTTCCGGTTTTTATAGAGTATTGGTGGTGGTAATGACATGTTCTCTCAAGGCACTCAATCAATTGTAAAAACGCGTTAATGTGTTTCCGATTTTGTTTTATATCGATAAACGTCGAAACTGGAAATGTTTAATTTCTACCACTTCCGGTTTGAATAGAGGATTAATGGAGGACATCGAGATTACTCTTTATATATTGGATCCATTAGAATGGTATCTGATTATTTTAACAAGAACTTTCTTCTGCCAAAATAAAGTTTTGTGCATGCGTAGATTTTATTTTATTTCGGGTTTAGTATCCCTTTCAGCAGCGATACTATATGAGACGTGGATCTACAGTATAATGTGGGATCCTAACCTCAAAAGCTCCTGCCGGGAATTGAAGCTGGGTCTCCCACGCCAGAGGCGCCTACGCTAATCTGTTAGCCACGAAATACTCTTGTGCATATGTAGAAACAATATTTTTATTGCCAGCTATTTCCAGATATATTAAGACAAAAATTCTACAATAATAATGTTTAAGAGAAAAACTGTCAAGAAAATCTTATAATATTCTGTTCGATTGATCTATTTATACTGAACAAATTCATATGCCTATGAATGGAAATCCTTATGTGTAGTTTTTGAGATAATAAAATGTATATTTTGTATGTACAAAAAATGACGCTAAGGTGGAACTGATACTTAAGCACATGCTAATTAAGTTTTTCATTATAAGTCGAAGAGCTACATTATACAGTATGGTTACTAAGATATAACCCAAAATATATCATTAACACTTCACCATTACTTTTGTTTCAGAAAAAAAATAGAACATATTGGGATGAACAGAATAGTATGCCTGAATGTACATTCTCATGCATAAACTTCAAGAAAATCGAGAAAAACGAATTTTTAGAACGTTAAAATGTATATAGTTTGTTGTCGAACTAATGCAGTTAATAGTGTTTATTCTATTGGAACAGAATTTTCAAAAATATTTATTTATGTAAACTGTTTACGAAAACTATACATTATTAAGTTGCATATTATTGTTTGATTTCTTCTGAGAGTGACGCACGTTCTTCTAATAGTGACACTCATTCTCTTAATTTTGTCATTCATTCTCTTAATGGTGACACACATTCTATAATAATAACACTCATTCTCCTAATAGTGTCACTAATTCTCCTATTAGTAACACTCATTTTCCTAATACTGACAATTACTATTTTAATAGTGACACTCATTCTTCTAATAGTGACACTTATTCTCCCAATAGTGACACACATATTTCTAATAGTAACAACATTCTCCTAATAATGATACATTCTCTTAATAATAGTATATGTAGCTATTTCCAACAATGACAAGCATATTCAGAAAGTCACGTACATTATTACTTCCAATATTTCTTAGTCCCTACAGGCTAATATTTTTTTAAATCGTTCTCAAATAAAGTATATTCCAAAAATATATATATCATTTCCAGATTTGAAGTAAAAGAAGATGATAAACCTCGAAACAAGTGTAATCGTGAAGATAAAATATAGTACAGAGTATGCAATTAATTCTAAACGTGTTAATTTTTCACAAGATGACCTTCCTCTTTGGAAGATGACGTCCAAAAGATGGCTGCCATTTTGTACATTTAAAATCACTTCATTGCTTTGTAAAGATACTTTATGCAGAATAAGTCGTTGGTAGTTTTCAGGCGAAGCCTACCTTTATTTCAATGGTTTCGCCAGTAAGCTATAAGAAAAATTCTGATGTTGGATCCTTAAAAACTTATGTTTTCTGCAGGAAATGCCCTTACAAAGAAATGTGGTGGCTTCCGGTATACAAAATGGTAGTCATCTTTTCGACGCCATCTTCGACACAGAAAAAAACATTTTTAAGCGATTGTTTTCAATTAGTTGCATATCATGTGCTATTTTTCACCATGAATATAATACTTCGACTGTCATTTTGTTTTTTTTAAATTCAAAATGGAACCTATTTTGGGACACCTTTTATTAAAAGCACGGTTTAAACAAGTGAGAATAGATAATCCTCTCCGAATATAGAAGTACACTCTATCTCATGACATATAGTAATTATTTTTTCAACATTTTTTAATACGATGTGTTTCTTCATTTATTGTCCCACGATTATATTCGTAGGCCAACCAGACGGTGATGATGATAATGAACGAAATAGTGGAATGGAAAAAAAATGGAAGAAAACTAGAAAACCCACGAACACAGTGTTTGTCTGTCACAAAAGCCCATTTATCGAACCAGACACATCACGAATCAAACCAGGGGCATCATGAACCAGGGATGGAATCGAACCAGGGGCATTACGCACCAGTGGCGGATCCAAGGGGGGAGCTACAGGTGCTATAGCCCCGCCCCTTGACGCTAAGGTATACACTGGATAAAATGGGCTTCTATCCTTCTTTACACTGGATAAAACGGCAAAATATAGTTTAGCCCCTCCCTTGATCATATCCTGGATCCGCCCCTGTTACGCACCATAGATAAGCACTCTACCACTGAGCAATCCGACTCCCATTGAAGTTGTAGTTCTATCAATAATACGTACCACTAAATTCATGATTAGAAAAGCCACACTGAAACACAAACACTAAAATAGAAATAATGTTACAAGATTCACTCCGAGACTGTTTATATGCAGAAATGGCAATTGTAAGTAGTTGAAGGTGCTTTTATGGAGAAGGTTTCCTTACATCCATCCCGTACCAAGATGCTCAAAGAGAAAGGAATCAGAAATGTGTCCACTTTCTGGACGATTCAAGGCAAAAAAGATATCTTAAGAAACAATGTAGATAAATCCAATATTTTGTACTGTTCCGTCTTACTACGGAGAAGCTTTCTTCAGGATGAACAAAAAAGAACCACTCAAATTAGAAGGTCGAATCTCAGTCATTTCTATTACTCGTGCGCTTTTTCTCGCAACGTTTCAGGAAAAAGTTTTTCTTCATTGTCAACAACCCTTCCTTAACTTTTACTTGTGAATCCATTGAACTTGATCTTGTGGTTCTCTTGCACGACGACCGCCATCGAAGAAATTAGTTGTTTTTGTTTTACCTTGCAACTGAAGGACGAATGGGACGCCAAAGAAACAATACAATGGACCTCCAAGTACGAGAAGAATAAAAGGATTGCATCTTTGAGAAATGAGAGTAAAAAAAAATGACAAAACAATTCCAAAAGGATTAGAATGCCAACTCATGCCGTTTGACATTTAATGAAATAGAAAGTTACCAAAACTCCTTACTAAGTCCACCTAGGGAATCTGTTTGGGATAGAAAGATGTTTTCTTATACGTAAGCATTTTTAGAAATTTAAATTGAATGTTTTCAATTGCTTGTAAGTATTTATTTACATTCGGTGTCCAAATAACGCACGCATATTCTAATCGGGACCTTACGTACAAATTATAAAGTTTAATGAATGTTGACTCGTTTCTAAACTCTTTACCCATTCTATAGATAAAACCGAGATTTCTGAATGCATCGATGTGATGAGAGAAGGTAAATTTTGAATCAAAAATTACTCCTAAATTTTTAACTGGATTTGGTTTACACAGGCAGAATTTGGTTTGGTTTGGTTTGCCATTAATTATATACAGATGATTGATGGGATTTTCTTTCCTTGAGAACGATAAAGACTTGCATTTAGAGATATTCAATGAAAGTTTGTTTTTGGCACACCATTGGCCAACACCCTGTAAATCTGAGGGTGATAGTCCAATGTCATACTTATACATTAGGTGTTATCTTTTACAGCGTTTCTATTATCTCGATAACGATCTGCCTATCTCCATTCAATGACGAATGTCGCTACTAATATTTGCTCCCACATACCTACTTCCGTTATATTGGGTGCACGGTGGCTCAGCCGGTGCACGGTGAGCATGGTGGCTCAGTGGTAGATCGCTTACCTCTGGTACGTGGAGACCCTGTTTTGATCCCCGGTCAAGTAAGTTTCTGATTTATAACACCATGTCGGTGAGTTTTCTCGGGGTACCCCTGTTTCCTCCCATTTACTCATTTCACCAATCATCGTCTCCCTTAGCCTAAAGGGTAATCATGGGACGTTAAATTAAAAGATTTCATTGCATTTTTTTATTTCCATTATTTTGATAACAATGTGTACATTCCTTCCAATAGCATATTTTGACGTTGACATTATTAGTCTACTCTTGTGCTAGGACAAGCAAATTATTATTATTATTATTATTATTATTATTATTATTATTATTATTATTATTATTATTATTATTATTATTATTATTATTATTATTATTATTTTATAAACACATGTTTAGTTGCCTACTTCTCAACTACTAGAGATATTAATTTATTACCTACTCATCCACATTAATCGGCAAAAGTGATAATTTCTCATTAAATCATTTTACATTGTGAATTTTGAAACAAAAAACTTGATTTAAAATAAAACATTTTATGATGTAGATTCTTCAACTAATAGTTCTTGAACGACTGTCTGTTGATAGATGTACGAATAACATCTTCCACAGATTATTCATTCATATTGCTTCATACTCTTTAATTCCTGGTTCTTTTAACATGCATCAAATTATATCGTAGAAACCAGGAACAAACAATATTCCTTGCTTGAGCCTTTCGTAACTATGAAATAATCAATTACGTCCGGATGACACGGTTGGAAAGGCCTTAACTCAAGACGAATTACACTTATAGTTCAGGAGTTTATTTTAAATTCAATCACTTTTATCTTACATGGTTTATCAATCTTTGGTGTGATATCTGTTAAAATTGCTCACTTTAGAGAAGTGAATGAATAAGACGCATGCTCGTATATCACTTTTCTTACAGACACGATTAACTGTGCATTTTGATTTCTACCCAATACTTTCCTAAATGCAAAAACTATTTAGTAGCATAAATTCGACAGAGTTCATCCCATAAATTCTGAAAACGTTAAAGGTTAGTTAAGCAAAAAAAAAAAAAAAAAAAAAAAAAAAAAAAAGAGAGAGAGAGAGAGAGAGATGGAAATGCCTTCCTTTGCAAATAAGCTCTGCAATTATTCTTAAAATTTGGGCATGGACGTACGCAAACCAGGAAATATATATTTTTTTTTACCTCGGAAAGTTTCCAAGGTTTAATCTAATCTACTTAGGAAAAGTTCAATTTGATGTGCATTATCTACTGACCTAAACAGACTCTATAAACTAGATGTTACAGTGTTATTTCCAGGTTTTAAGACAAAAAGGTTATTTGTCTAACTTAAAGTACCAACTTATCCATTACAACCCTGAAGTAATAATTATCGTTCGTTTAAATTTTGTAATTATCGATCTAGTTTAGAATAAATGATACTTTTTTAAAATTTTAATTTAAAACATTATCTCAACAGAAACTTGGGAGTTCTTACCTTTATTTGCATATCTGAGGTGTGTTAAGTGAGAAACGTTACTCGTACTTTTCACGTTAAAAAATCTTCAGAGCCAATTGGCTAATGTCCCCATCTTTCGATCGATCGATCCCTGATAGGAGTTTAATGTATCACAATCGTAGATTAAATTTTGGGTCCACCTATTGCACAAGTTTGTTGCTGAAGGATAAGTTAAACTGAAAATAAACCAAAAGCAAGTCATAATAAGAGTGCATGTTCCATTCCAGAAAATTCAATTCCATTTCAGTTTTCAAGAATATTGTAAGCAACATTCTGTCCATTGCTTTTTTTTTATTATTATTCATTTTTTATTAGCTTTATACTACAGTTTTCATTTGTTTGTTCAAGATGACCATCTCTTTTCACCACTGGCTCTGTATGAGATGTGGACCTACAATTTAAATGAGGAATCTGCATTACCTTAATGCTTTGAAATGTTATTAATTTCTTCTACAAAACCAAACCCAGGACCAAATGCACGAAAGGCGCATACATAGCAACTAGACCAGCAAGGACGTGTTTACTAATAATTTGCTTTATCATTTATTTCCAATCAAAATAAGAAATAGACCAAATTCATCCAAAACTTAAGATTTAATTTATTTTTCATACATAATGTTTCGTAGATTACGAGGGTTATGTCGTAAGTAATCCACACGTTTGAAACTTTGTGTTGTGGTGAAGACAAACCTTGCGGTAAACTTTCTGTCATTTGAAGTTCGGTTTATGAGGAAATAAGACGTATGCCTCTGAGCTCTATATTGTTACATGTTAACTGTGACAGGTGCTGGAAATGGAAGCTGCGGGTTATTCAGCAACTGTCTGTAACGATGAAAGTTCCATATTAAAATTGGAATTCTACGTGGTAAAAGCCTGACAGAAATTCACAGTGCCTTACGTAAAGTTTGCACTGAGTGAACAATGGACCATAGCATAGCTTATCTTTTGGTTCTAGTTTTCATACTGGTCATGTTAGCATGTCCAACGAGTCGAGAGTTCAATCTTCCCCGACGACCAAACGAATGTGGAGTAGCTCGACCAAAGGTCAAATAAATGTTTATTTTTAATTAAGATCACCATGGATTCCTCATAGCAGATACAATTTCATTGGAAGAAATGTTACAGTAGCATATTCATCGTGACTTCTTACAAAAAAATTCGCGGAGAAAATATAGCTGATTTGTTTGAGGCTGTGCTACTCATTCTTGGAAATAACCCTCGCTTGCATTTTTGAACTTTGCAAAAAGCTATGTGAATTTGATTAGAATGTGTTACTTCATCACATCTTCCGACTATGAATCCACACAGGACCGGATCCAGGATTTTCTGAACGGGGGGTGCACCAATAACTATCAGTACATTTGAATCAAATTTAATTTTTTTTTAAATGTCTTTAGGCCTCTGTGATGTGTATGAGGAACTGACTTAAAATATTGTGTTTAGCAAAACCGCTTTCTTTTAAGCCCGAAACGGAAACATGATATGAAATTTTAGGAAAGTATTGCTATTTCCACTGCCAGTTTCTCACTTTAGATAGTGTATATACAGAACGATGGGGGATTAAACGTACTCCGGAGCACTCCCCCTAAATCTGGCCCTGAATCCAAAAATTCTGGTCTATGTGCAAAGTTGAAACTATCTATGAGTGAACTAGTTTCACTAGTTCCATTTTGTCCTCAAGTGTTACTATTACTACTACTACTACTACTACTAATACTACAACTACTACTACTACTACTACTACTACTACTAATAATAATAATAATAATAATAATAATAATAATAATAATAATAATAATAGAAATCAGCTATGGTTTAACTATTTTTTCTTTTAATTCGGTTTTTTTTTTTTTTTTAAATTGTCTTTTCCTTTTTTTTTAGAATTATCACTCGATTCACTTTCAAACCCAGTGAAACAAATTTCTGATACAAGAGAATCATTAAAGCGTAAAATTGAAAAGCCAGACAGGACATTAATTATATTAAATCCTTAAAAAGCGTATTCATTCCTAATTTTCTCAGCAAACACTTTAGCTTTTTGGTTGGTTGAATTGTAGTTCAGCGTTACTTTCAACAGCGAGGCTTTCAAAACGTGGACATACAGCTTAATCTTGGACCCGAACCACAAAGGTTGTATCAAACTCCAATGAACGTTACAGCCTCCACAGTTCCTCCTGTCTAGAATTAATGGATATCTTGTGGGATACGAAGTTAAAAATTTACCTGTGAAAAAGAAATTTCAGTAATTCAAGAGTACAATGAACGAAAGGCGAAATGTCATTTCTTTGCTCGAAAAGTGAATGAAAAGAAATATTTCCGTTTAACGTCCCACGATTACGTTCTTTGATCTCAGGTAGACGATAACTAAAGCAAGTGAATGGTAATGGAAGAATTAGTAGATTGAGAAAGTGAAGCGAAACTGCAGTACCCCCGAAAAAACCAACGGGCATGTTGTCCACCAGAAACTTGCTTAACCGGGGATTGAACCAGGGACTCAGAGGTAAGCCACTGAGCTACTATGACACCATTATTTTTTAGTCGAAATTGAAATATGGATAACATGGATGTATGTGTATACTAGGGATGGCCATAAAGTTCCGGTTCCGCGAGGAACCGGTTCTCGGAGATCCGGTTTTCAGAACCGGTTCTGGAACCGGTTCCGGACTTGGATATGAAAACCCGGTTCCATAACCGGATCTTAGGAACCGGTTCCAGACCTGGGTCTGAAAACCCAGTCCAGAACCGGATCTCAGGAACCGGTTCCAGACCTTGATCCGAAAGCCCCCAAAGACCCGTAAAGGAGGCACAAAGTTCACCTTCAAAACATGCGCTTGTGCCCTCCCCGCCCAGACCCGCTTGTGCCTCCAAAAAAATTTTTGCTCCACCAGTGGGTGTTTAGCCAAATGAGTTGGCCGGTTTGCCTGTTTAGCCAATGAGTTTGCCAGTTACCCAGTTTATTTAGCCAAATAAGACAAGCGGCCGCCTCCTAGGCGCCTGCCTGTCGATTCCACCATTTCATCTAGCACACTGTTCACAGCCTGCCAGCAGCTCGGATTTAGCGTAGAGATGGTCACAAATTTTCAGTGGAACCGGTTCTTAAAGATCCGATTTTCAGAACCGGATCCGTTCAGACCCGAAAACCGGTTCCACCAGGAACCGGTTCTGGCCATCCCTAGTGTATACCTTGAGGAGTAGAAAATTCTATCCTAATATTATAGATATACTGGATACGATATATACAGAGAATATTTTGGTATTGTTGCTTTTGTTCCTGCTTTACACTAAGTAGTCTGTGGCTTCAAAGTACCTAATTCAGTTTTTCAGAATGAAGCAAAATTGACCTTTCTCCTTTCTTCGGGAATTAAATTTGTTTCTTAAATGGTTTTATTGTCCGTATACCAATAAAATATCTTTTGTGTACTTCCCTTTCAATACATGCTACCAAACTCTCTATGACATATCTCACAAAATAATAGGATTTAAAATTTAGATTTCTAGGCTTTCGGCATCAATGGCCATTTAGCCTATCACGTATTGAGGACAACGTCCCTCAGCGAGCACACTATCTGGGGAAGGGAAAGGAAGAAAGGATTTTTAGAAGGAAGAAAACGGCCTCCGAGGTACCACTCCGGCATTTGCCTGGTGTGAATGAGGAAAATCCAGCAAAATTTGCCTGGTGTGACCTCATTCACGATGGCTGGCCTGTAAAAGCTTTTTACACTTTTTTGACCGAGTTCCCGCACCGGGAATCGAACACAGGACCGCTGGCAACGAATCACAAAATATTAGTTTGTCAACTCACTCACTAATCACTTTCTCTTCCTCGATTTAATAATTTCGTCCAGTATTTCTCTTCTCTCCTCAATATTTATTAAAATTGACTCATTCTACTATTTTTTCGTCTTGGATCGAGATAACTTTATATGCTCCTCCATATCTGAAGCAAGTGTACCAAAGCTTCTACCGCGCTACTTGATTGGTCTTTGAGTGTGTATCTTCATTTTCAATCGGCAGTTTTCCAGTATCCTCTTGCTTTTGTCATTCCACCATTACCACACATTTCATTAGTACTCTCAGCTTTGGTTCATAATCATGTGACGTCGAACGAAAAAGAACTAATGATCTGAAAAGAATGAAATCTCTTAGTTTAACGCCCCATGTGTTGTGCCCTTTAAGCTAAAGGAGACAAATGATCAAGGCAAGTGAGTGCATCAGTTTAATGATCATCTGATTGATCAGAAAACTAAAGGTGAAGAAAAGTATTTCAAACCACTATTTGTTCATAAGAACTGAAGCTTTCCTGGTGTCAAGATGACTATAGCTGTTCTCGGCCAATCAGCGAGATGAATTTCAAGTTGTTCAACGTTTTGAGAACTGACAACATTGTTCTCGTCTTCAGGTAAAGTATGAGAGACGAAAAACAGAAGCCTTTATTATATTGGTGCTGGCTGGCAGGAAGGAGCGCAGTTTATTGGTCAATGGCGACGTCAAATCAGCGTCAGTCTTGGCATCAATTGCGATTGGCTGGTTGACTGGGTTGGTTATCTTATCAAGATCTGATTGACTTTTTGTATAGTTTTCTTCCATTGAACACTGTGTTTCTGGTTTATTCTTTACCCTGAAGAAGAGAATAATGTTGTAAATTCTCGAAATGTTGGACGACGTAGAATTCACCTGGCTGATTGGCCGAGAACAACTAAAGTGTTTTCAAAACTAAAAACAAATTGACGTTTGGAGAAGCACGTTGTACGCTGTTGCCACTTCGTGCGCACGCCGTTGAATCTTCAGCTGGAACTGTCATGTGAGTTTTAACGAAAATCTCTAAATATTGGTTTGTTTGGATGGATGAAAGGATATGTTTGTGCATGTTGGGAGGGGGGAAGGCTGTGTGTGTTTGTTTGCATATTGCGTGTGTGTGTGTGTGAGAGAGAGAGAGAGAGAGAGAGAGAGAGAAAATAAGATCTTGCTTGTGATTGTAAAGAAGTACTGTTTTCTTAATATGTGTTTTTTTTATATATGAAACAGTAGATCAATTTTAAAAATGTTTATGAGGAAAAAATATTTTTTTAATCATGAGGACAAAAAGAAATTATAAAGCACTTCTGAATGTCCGGGTTCATCTGGAATTTGGGGCTGGGAGGATATGCATTTGTTATAGGAATTTTTCTACAAATATTTACAAATAAATGATCTTACTTCCGCTTGATTGTGAAGTTTCAGTGCCGAAGCTATGTGCGGCTGAGATGGGATTTACTACCTGTTGGATTAGAACCTTGCGAGGCAAGTGAATCACCAAGAATCGAACTTAGAGACCTCGTGTATAAAGAAATCATGGTCACATTGCAAGAAATCATTATCGTCTTGCTTGCGAAGAAACAAGGTTCATTTCTAACTTTTTTTTTTTTTTTTTTTTTTTTTTTTTTTTTTTTGAGTTTAGCGTCCAATTTCACAAGTATATAGTCTATTACATGTGGCTTCACAGTTCAATGTAGCCTATATATTTGAACCACATTGTCTTTCGGGAAGCGAACCCTCGATCTTTCACTAAAGACGAAGAAGTGCCTTACTAAGGAACTCACATTGAATATACAATGTTTGAAAATGTTTACTACTATTGATTTTTTTCGAGCGAAAAGCTATAAAATTCAGAAATAAGAATAATGCGTGAAGTTAACCGTCCATTTCATTACAAGGATGAATATACATAACACGAAGGAAAATATTCAGATCATTACTATAAACCGTAATTATATAAAATTTTGTTTCCACTGTCTATGAAGAGGGAACCTGCTTGTAAGAAACAAGTATTTCTTCCATGGGATAAGCAAACAATTTTTGGTTGTAGTAATGAATTTTCTGACAAGTAAACCTTACGTTTGGGTGAATCGAGTTGCTAACTGAGACACATATGAGAAAGTAGTACTAAATGTGGTCAGTATTTCAGTGAAGTTGTAGGTGCGAAGCTCCAGGGGTTTAGGAGATACAGCTACCAGAACATCACATGGAAGTACAGAATAGTCTACATACAGTTGGAGGTAAAAGCCCTGTAGGACATCTTGTAACGACAAAAGGTGAATAACAAATATATAGGTACATATCAGGACTAGGGGGAAGTCATATAGTAAGGGT
This sequence comes from Thermobia domestica, assembly GCF_964235325.1. Lineage (NCBI taxonomy): Eukaryota > Metazoa > Arthropoda > Insecta > Zygentoma > Lepismatidae > Thermobia > Thermobia domestica. The sequence goes on along the minus strand of NC_137463.1, from coordinate 251,218,925 downwards.
ATACCTGACGGCGGCCATCTTAAAATCCGCCATTTTGAATTAAGGTTAAGTTTCTAAAATAGGAATATGGTCATGTGATACATGATTTAAGGTGCAAATTTAATCAGAAGAACAATGGTGACAAATATTAGGTGGACAAATATTAGGTCTATGGTAAGAGTTGCCTTGATGGCGGCTATGTTCAAATCCGCCATTTTGAATCAGACAAAAGTTTTAAACAAAACGCATAACATTGACACCTTATTAATAGCAAATTTTACTATAAATCCAACGGTATAACGCCACCATTGTATTTCTGATTAACTTCTAGCCCGAAGTCATCTATTGCATTACTCTATTCCCATTTAATTTTGTACTGGTTAATGATAAAGCAAAAATAGTTATACCGTTGGATTTATGGCAAAATTTGCTATTAATAAGGTGTCACTGTTATGCGTTTTGTTTAAAACTTTTGTCTGATTCAAAATGGCGGATCTGAACATGGCCGCCATCAAGGCAACTCTTACCATAGACCTAATATTTATCCACCTGCTTTTTATTTAATTATTATCATTAACGCAAAATTTACAAGGTGGGGTAAAGGACTAATACATATGCTGCAACAATATTTAATTTCCCTGTAATTTTTTACCAATTGCGCGTAAATCAAAATTAACGTCACCATTGTTCTTCTGATTAAATTTGCGCCTTAAATCATGTATCACATGACCATATTCCTATTTTAGAAACTTAACCTTAATTCAAAATGGCGGATTTTAAGATGGCCGCCGTCAAGTATACCCTTACTATATGACTTCCCCCTAGTCCTAATATGTACCCATATATTTGTTATTCACCTTTTGTCGTTACAAGATGTCCTACAGGGCTTTTACCTCCAACTGTATGTAGACTATTCTGTACTTCCATGTGATGTTCTGGTAGCTGTAACTCCTAAACCCCTGGAGCTTCGCACCTACAACTTCACTGAAATACTGACCACATTTAGTACTACTTTCTCATATGTGTCTCAGTCAGCAACTCGATTCACCCAAACGTAAGGTTTACTTGTGAGTTTCATGAGTTTGCAGGGACAATGTTGCCCAGTTCACTGGACATTATTTAAATTATGTATTCGTTATATACACAAATATGTACATACATAAAGAAACATACAACGCATAGACCAGCAGTGGCGGATCCAGAAATTGCTTTTGAGGGGGTGGAACAAAATATTTTACAAAAACAGTGGAACTCATTTTTACTGCTCAAATTTGATTAATACACTTGTATATAGTTAAAAATAGATTAGTTCATGAAGCCAAAGAAGTGGTGTTACCTGATATTTTAACTCATGTATTTAAAAGGCTGTTTTAGTATCAATGACCTCAATTTTCTGTTACTCTGACATTTTTGGAGGGCGCTTCAGCGCCAAAGCTCCCCCTTTAAATCCGCTACTGTACACCAGCACACGATATAGGTATACAACAAAAAAGGTCACATATACAAATAGAATTAGAGGACTGTATACGAAGATAATACTCGAATGAACACGAATATAAACAAGTAAAGAGAATCTAAAAATCACTTCCACGCACAAAGAAACGAAAGACTAAAACATTTTCTTTACTTCTGAATACACGTGTTTACTAGCGGCAACATTGGGATGTTAAGATCTGTTGTCACGGAAACCCACTACCCACTGTTGGTAAAAGGACGTTTATGATTCGAACCTCGCAAAATGCCCCCAATAACTATCTGACGTAGATTCCTTTCTTCAAAATAAATCTGCACGTTTTTTTTTTTTTTTTTTTTTTTTTTTTTTTTTTTTTGAGCTGTCAATTTGTTTCTAGTTTTGAAAGCACTTTACATTCACTATTTCTTCATTCGCACACATACAGTATCTTGTGTATTATTTATCTTCCTTATATTTATGTATAAGTTTCGTAAGTTTTATAAAACAGTAATCCTTCCGTAAGCCCATCCATCTGACTGTATGTCGAAAGTTATCAGAGCAAGAACGTTGCAAGAATCGAGAAGTATCTTTTTGACAATCGATTCATTCTCAAGTAAACTCATCATAGTCTGCAACACGCTACTAAAACTGGAAGTGATTCAAACTTATTAGCATTTCCAGTAAGTATACCTGGAGGAAATATTCTTGTGCGATTGTACTGCATTGAAAATGTCTTAAAAACAGTCATATTAGAGACATGAGTAGCAGTCGATGGTTGGAGAATGAAAATATAAAACTTACTCAGAGTGGAAAAACTGGATTTCATTAAATAAGCGTACGCTATTACTGAGATATGTTCGTGCAATTATCACACTACAGAGCAAAAACTGAAGATTTATTCATTTTTATTTATTTATAATTTTTACATTTTCAACTACCTGATATTTTAAATTCAAGGCCATTTCATTTATTCTACGTTTCATAGTGTTGTCTGAAAGCGGTATTTTGTCATTTTTTTCCTGACTTTCTTCCCCAAGTACAATTTTGGTTGCCTTAAATAGAAAGGTTTGATAAGAGTCTCACCAATAGAATGAAGTTTTTTTACGTTTGGTTATTAGAAGAGAAAATTCATCACCACCATTCTCATATTGCTCGTAAAATGTTCCAGAGAAGTCCAACTTCATACGTGTTAGCGAATTTCTTTTCACAATAAAAAAATCTTTTAGATTTGTCTTTGAGGATTAAATGTACGTTGACAAACATCGTTCCAATCGGACGAGGCGGAGAGAATCATTACTAAGGACAGCGTGGCATACAACACACTGAGGTACTTGAATACTATTTTCTCAGTGAAATAAAACCTTACCTGATGTAATCTTCATTATACAATCTTGTTTTTGAACTGGAAGCTGCAATTTTGCTTTACACACACACACACACACAGTGACACGAACGAGAAATTACAATCTTCATCATCATAGGTATTCTTCCGTTATTAGCAGGTTACTTGCCGCAGCTGAGAAGCTTTCATACTCTACGGTCCTCCGCTAACCTCTTCCTCTTCACGTATGATCCTTCTGCTTTCATATCATCTATTAATTGTACGAGGAGTGACTGAAAAGTTTTGAGCCTTGAGGAAACGATAAGAAGTACAGATTTGGTAATATCTTTATTTTTTAATATAATCCCCTTAGACAGCAACACACTTGCTTCAACGGTTCTGCAGTGCTCTTGTCCCTGTAGAAAAAAATCCTTAGGTTGTTACCACAGAAACTCCTCCACGGCTGTCATGACGTCATTATCGCTTGCAAAACGTCATCCTGCTAGAGCATTTTTTAAAATTAGGAAACAAGTGAAAGTCTGAGGAGGCCAAATCTGGAGAATAGGGTGAACGAGGAACGAGTTCAAAGCCTTATTCGTGAATAGTATCCATGCAACTGCTGATGTATGGCCGGGAGCATTGTCATGATGGTAGAGAACGCGTCTGGACATCATTTGTGGCCTTAATCTTGAATTAGCACTTGAAGATTTTTTTTTTCAAAAGATCACTATAGTATTGTCCTTAAAAAAAAAATACTTAGAATCAAGAGCTTGATACACATTAATATCAAAGGTTATACTATTCTAATACATATAATTATTCTATTCTAGATTCTCATTTTCTATGTTAGACTCAAAACTTTTCAGTGACCCCTCGTAGCCTCCTTCGCCCGCTCCCTGTCTTTCCTGCCACCATACCCTCTAGCACGTTTCTCATGATAAGTTTCTTCTTAGGTAATGTCTCAATCAGTTTCTCCTCCTCTTCTAAATAACAATATCTAGAAGTGTTCTTTTCTTCTCCACCATTTTTAATAGAATCTCATTCGTTTTATGCTCAATCCAACTAATTTTCTCCATTCTTTTCCAAGCCCACATTTCGAAAGTTTCCAGTCCTTTTCCAAAACTTTTGCCTAATGTCTACCTTTCAGCCCCTACACTACAACACTCGACACGAAGCATTTTATGCCTCTTTTTTCTCAATTCTTTATTCAAGGTCCCACAAAACAGACTCTTCTTCCTCCTAAAAGCTTCTCCTGTTTTCATTTCACGTTTGCACTTCATGTCATTACTAAGAATACTATACAGTATGGAAAACTATTCACTTGTTCTATTTTCTCCCCTTCCACTTTTATATTTAACACTGACTGCTTCGTTCCAATCACCATGACTTTTGTCTTTCCAACATTTATTTCCATCCTATATTTTTCACAGCCCTCCCTCAGGTTTTCTAACATCTTATTGCCTTTTTTTCAGATTCTGCAACAAGCGCTATATCAACTGCAAATCTTATACATCTAATCATTCACAACACCAGAAAATAAACTTCTAAAACAGTGTTGCCACACTTGGTACAGTTGTACCAAATTCAGCCTTTTTTGTCATTGACTAGTTGGTACCACGCTGGCACTTTCAGCCCCTTTGTGAAAACATTGGTACAATCCTACCCGATTCAGCACCATTTAACAAATATTTACTGTTATAATACTTAAAATTATTAATAATCTGTAGTGGTGTTTTTCAAGAAAGGTTTTAGGACCCTGGACCGGTTTTACATTTTTTACAAATGTCAGTTTACTTATCTTATTCTCCTTACAGTCTATTATTCTCCTTCGGTCGTGAAATAAGCGAGAATAAGGTGCAATAATTTATATTTTAATATTTTATTATTTATAACGTACTGTTTACACACGAACTCGGAGATGATTGATTTGTTCCTTATTTTATGTATTTTTTTCATATATGGCCATAATACTCTTTTGGTTTATTGGTCACTTTGAAATAAAGGCGCGTTTGGTTTCGTTATAATACATACCAAAGATAATAACTATTTTCCCTTTTAATTTGTGGTCTCTGTTATACTTAGTACGTGCGAGAAAAGTTTCTTCTACTTCCGAGGTTGTTCGGGATCCTACTATTTGAATGTTTTTAAAAAGTAATTTTTAAGAAGAACACTTCCTTGATTTGGACTCTTGGAAGAGGGAAGGAGGGTTGTAGAAATTTACCTCTTTTAGTTTCGTGTTATAGAGCCATGTATTACACTGAGGCCTTTTTGTTTCAATTTTGTACTATTTTTCAGCCCACTCCAGAGCTAGGACTGTGGCAACACTGTTCTAAGATCAGAAGATCGGTTTGAAAAAAATAATGAAACGAACAGAAGCTTTCGAAGCTTGTGAATGCGTTATGTTTATTGTTCACAAGCACGCCCATATCCACAGGGGGGGGAATTGGGCCGCCCCCCCTAACTTTTGGCTGGCCCCCATAAAATTTCACTGTAGCCTTGTAAATGAACTATAATATGGTGATGAAGTATAATATGATTGGGTCGGGCCCCCCTAACTTCTACCGGCCCCCCCTAAATTTTTGGGCTGACTACGGGCCTGTTCACAAGCAAAATAATGACACTGATGAAACAAGAAAGATAGAGCATGTTACGAATCGATCATTAATCAGCTTCAAACTAAATAATTATTTGGCTTTTCGAGGATTAATTATTAGAAGGGTGCCGAAAATAAAAACTAAAAATTGCTCTGCGCTCTTTCGACATTACCAGTAACTCTTCGTTTTTAAAGCTTGCTATAAATTCCATTACTTTTTTTTAATTGTCGAAAGGGTTGTCGGTGTGTTTGAAAGTACAAATAAATAAATAAATAAATAAATAAAGCATTTTAATAATTCATAACTGATTTACGAGGAACCAAGAATGTATACTAAATTACGAATTTTCTTATAGTTGGTGAACTTATAAATATTATAAATGTTGTAACAAAGATGCATTAAATTAAATATCGTATAAATTAAATATCGGTAACTATTAAGAACTGTTGTTTCATAAAGACCAAAGCTAACAATAAAAATAACAATATTGCATTACAATAGTACACATAAGTCTTGCTGGTAAGAAACAAAAACTCGTGAGAATAGACTGTTTTGTGCGGAGTATTGTATGTATGGGGAAGAACATGGATCTTACCCAAAAATGATTAAAACCAACTGAAAGCGTTCGAAATGTAGGTGTGGAGAAGAATGGAGCGAATTAGCTTTGTAGAGCGGAAAACGAATGAGAAGGTGTTAGAAATGGTGAGGGGAAAAAGAACAATTTTAGATATTATTGAAGAAGAGGAAGAGAAACTAATTTGGACATTGCCTAAAAAAGAACTATGTCATGAGGAACATGCTAGAGGGGAATAATGACATAAGGGGCGAAGCAGAAATAAAATTAATAGACGATATTAAAATAGAAAAATCGTACGTAAAGACGGAGAGATTAGCAGAAGACTGTGGAGCATGCAAGCTTCTCAGTTGCAGCAAGTAACCTGTCAATAATGGCAGAATACCTATGATGAAGATTATTATTATTATTATTATTATTATTATTATTATTATTATTATTATTATTATTATTATTATTATTATTATTATTATTATTATTATTATTGAAGATTTGAAAATTCAAAGCCGTATCTAAAGATGCAGAAGAGGTCAGCCGAAACCACGTATGACCCCCCCAAAAAAAAACTGAGGAGGGGACGGAAGTATGCAAGGTTTATGAAGGAGGGCTCCAGGCAATCAAGGTTGGAAATCACTGTATTAGCATATGCAAGAGGCAGTCTCAGGGTTTTAAGCAGCCCGCTTGACCAAGGTATTATGTAAAAACAAAAATGCACTATACTAATCCAATGTAAATAAAATAAAGAGTTTGTTTGTGTGTGTCTCTGTGTGTCTATGTGTTATCTGGGTACCAGACGAGTGAACAGAGAGTTACCAAATTTTGGTTACTACATTGACCTTGGTCCAGGCTCCAGACCAAGACGAAGCGTTTTTTCTAAATTCGAACCAAAGGGAGGGAGCGTTTACTGGGACATTAAAACGTAGTAGAAAATGACCGATATTAGTGTCAAATTAATGGTTTTCGCGGTGGCTGAAATCAATGGTGAAACTCCGATCGTATTAACTTCCAAATTCACCCCATTCAGCTGTGGGGCTGGGATCATCGAGAAAGATACTAAGACATGTAGAAATAATTCAAAATGTCCGATATTAGTGTGAAATCCATAGTTCTCGCGGTCAATGAGATCAATGGTGAAACTCTGATCGCATTAACTTCCAAAGTCACCTCATTGGACTGCAAGCCGGGGGTAGCCGGGGAGGAGATACCAAGACACCTAAAAGTTATCCAAAATGACGGATATTAGTGTCAAATCCATTGTTTTTGTATTCGCTGAGATCAATGGTGGCACTTCCATTAGCGATGACTTTCAAATTCAGCCACTATTACCAAGACGTGTAAAAATAATTAAAAATGACCGATATTCGTGTCAAATCCATAGTTTTCACGGTTGCTGAGATGAATGGTGATACTCCAGCAGGCGTTGACTTCCAAATACAGCCAAAATCGGCTGAGGGCCAAAGGCGTTTTTTTTTTTTTAATTCGAACCAGGCGGGTCTCAGGGCGAGGTTACCTTGATATATAAAAGTAGTAGAAAATGGTGATATTTTTTGATTCATTGTTAAGTTTGTTTACATAGATATTTTATCTGACCCACTCGAACAATGAGTATTTCACCTAGTTATATACGTATATGAAGCATGTCCTGAAAGAGTGTTATTAACTACATGAAACAACTCGATTGGTGAAATTCAGCGTACACCATTTCTTGCAATAAAACTATTACATTGCAAAACGAAATGGAGGAAGTTGAAAACCGTATTTACAAACATATCTCCTTATTACTAAAGTGATTCCATACTACAGATGTTTCTACTTGTTGGAAAGATAAATATCTTATTATATTTGTTAACCGTAAATTATGAAATTAATACCAGTATATGTTTAAAGTGTTTAACATTTTGCAAGGAAAATTGTGAAAGTAGAATTCAATTGTTCTGTCAAGTATGCTATGTGTACGGAGATGAAACCAATTACTGTTTTGTTGCCTCAGATTTTGCTAGATGCAAAGATTGACATAAAAGCATTAATGTATTTTCAGTAAAATGAAATAGAAACAAAACCATTGTTAATGTTTCAATTCTAATTTAGTACTAAATTGCAGTGTTTAGTATTTTGGAACTAAAGATCATTTAATTGATCAGATGCAAGGAAAAACTATTGTTCAAACGTGAATCAATGATATGCTTTTCTTGTTTCCTTCTGGAGTTATGTCTGTAATTATGCCTTTCAATTTAAACCGTACCTGTCACAGAAAATATGATAAATTGTCTCATTCCCTTATTTCTTGTTAGACAATTACTTCATTTCCTTTGAGTGCTACATGTACGTAGGTTCATTTCCTGCTACGATGAATATATTGGTAAGTACTCTAGCTGCCCCTAGGATTTTTACAAGTCGTGTATTCATCACGATTACTAGTATATACATATATATATAAGTGTATATTTGTGTGTGTGTGTGGTCCATCTGCTAATTAACATTGATATTTTCAGTATATATAGGATTATCAACTTTCGACAATATGAATATCGGATACCCTCTTGGAGTATACTATTAAGATTGTGACATCAAAACTATGAACAATCTGAAAGTAGTTATTTCACATAAAAAGTAGTTATTTCACATTAAAAAAGTAGTTATTTCACATAAAAAAGTAGTTATTTCACATCATAAGAAAGTAGTTATTTCACATTTAAAAAAAAGTAGTTATTTCATATAAAATTGAGCGATTCAAAGTTCGAATTGAATAACTTTAATTACTTTAGAAGCATTTATTAAACGTACTTATTCCAGGTTTGGTTGAGATGGCACTTGTAATTTTTGTAGTCTACCATAAATAATACATGGTATTTAAAACAGAAAAGCAAATATAATTAGCAATATAATTATGACATGCACAAAATATACTTGAAAAATAAGTCTTACAAGTTTCGCTGAGGCTGGTAATGTCTCATAATGCCTATATACTTTTACTGGATCTAGATGCATTATTTAACTAGAAGATGTAGCTGAGGATGAAACAGTGTTAGCTGCGCTCTTGAAAATATACTTTAGTTTACCTTTAGCAGTAAATGCCTCTACAAATATGCTAACTTTAACCGAAATTGGTCTAAATTGTGCATGAATGCCACCTTGCAAACGATAACATCACCGCGACGGAATAACAAATTCGTTGCGGACTGGATGGGGTGCGGTGGCTCAGTGGTAGAGCGTTCACCTCTGGTGCATTGGGTCCCTGATTCGATCCTAGCTCGCGCCAATTGGAATTTGTGGTGGATAAACACCGTGTGCGTGGGTTTAATCAGGGTTCTCCCGTTTCCTCCCACTTCCTTCATTCCACCATTTCATTCCTTTCTCATCATCACCGTAGAACTTAAAGATTTCATTTCATTCCGCTGCGGAATTGAATTTCGGTGTCAGTCGGTTGTCGAATGCAGTTTATTTTTACAATTCAGATTTAACTAAATCTACTTTCCACGGAATTAAAAAATGACCTGAATAGAACAGAGAATTGAACTATAAGAGCCAAAATTACCGGAAACTTACCGTTCGGTTTTGATGTACCAGGACACCGGTCAAGGAAGTTAAAAAAAAAAAGCGAACTATACGACGAAATACCGGACGATTGGCAATCCTACGTATACAATACATAAATAAATTTACTATCTATTTCAATGGAATAACAAATATCAATTACTACTGATATGTTTGGCATCATAATAATTTGTTTTTCTCTTCTTTTTTTTTTTTTCTCTCGAAACTTACGTATCAAAATTTACTGTCAAGTGTATGATTTTGTTTAGTTTTATGTGATCTAGTGTTTGATGTATGTGTCTCCTTTGGACAATGCTATTGTTGAACAAACAATAGTTCTTGAGTTAATTATAATTTTGGCCTGCAGTCATTAACAATACTGTGTAATGTTATCTTACCAATATCATAATGGAAAACTCCATGAGAGTGGATATATGATTAATCGGTAATATCTTAATAGATTCCCGGTCAGTGCATCCTAATTTTCGGCTTCCACCCAGTGTCGTGAGCGAAACTGGGGAGTCACGTGAATAAAAATATATGACGACCATTATGTCTAGAAAGTTCCTGATTCGTCTGTTAAGAGACAGTGAGACGCAGCACGTTGACGACGTATTGAGTTGAGTTGTTGAGTTTAACGTCCCGTTTCAGCAGCGACGCTATATGAGACGTGGACCCACTGATTAACGTGGATTCCATATGAGCTCCCACCGGGAATCGAATACGGGTCTCCCAGGCCAAAGACGAGTACGCTAACCACTTAGCCACGAAGGAGCTCTGATCACGTGTTTGTCGCTAGCTTGGACGTAGTTAAGCCTGTCGCTAACAGATGGCGTTGCAGCGGCTCAGACCTTTATACTTAATAGGTAAAAGTCGGAATCATTTCTCTTAGGTTTAAAAAACATTTTTTTTTTCTCTATTTTCTTCAAAATTACTCATAACTATTTACACTAACTTATAATATTTTGTTCTGTTGAATTATATCTATCGATTGAATTGGTATAATCTTTGAAAAAGAAATTTTCCGTTTTTCACTATTAATATTGTACAATTACTTAATTTTATGATTCAACATATTTTTAAAAGCAGTAATGGATTGAGAAGAAGATGGTATTATTATTGTTGTTGAGGCCTCCAAAATTTAGACATTAGTGATATTGCAGCATTCTTAGTTTGCAACATTGAATAATATGGTATTGTAATGCTTCCTTTAACATATCAATTTCAAAAATATCTAATAATATGGTGTAGGCACCACTTTTAGAAAATGAAACTTCATTTTGAATGTGCCACCCTGTTAATGTAGTGGTATTGCGGAAGATGTCAAATGATGTCAAATGGTCAGATCAAATAAATGGAGTTTGTAAGAGAGCATTTGGTGCCCTGCATACGTTAAATAGACTAAGAAATTTCTTGCCAATATCTCTGAAGATCAAACTTGTCAAGGTACTGGTGTTTCCACACCTTGACTATTGTGACTCAGTCTATTCTGATCTATCAGAAAACCAATCAAAGCGCTTGCAAAGAGTGCAAAATGCCTGCATTAGATTTATTTTCAATTTAACTTACAGGGAACATCTCACATCTTTTTATAAAATAACTGTCGTGGCTGACGTTAGTTGAAAGAAGAAATTTACATAATCTTACCCTATTGTACAAAATACTTACTACGTCAGAACCATCGTACCTAGCCCGTAGATTTTTATATTTATCAGACTTTTATACTAGAAGCACAAGATCACAAGATAATTTCTTGCTCTCCATACCCAGTCATAATTCTGATTCATACTCAAAATCCTTCACAGTAAGTACTACACGCCTCTGGAACAGTTTACCTCAATTAATACACAACGTTTCCACAGTTGCCAAATTTAAAAAATCGGAAATTCACTTCTCTTAAGTAAAGATAAGGATACTGGTAGCACATGAGGTATCTTCGTTTCACCAAATTACTAATAACCCATATATGAACACACAACCAATAGGTAACCTATGTTAATTTGTACAGCTTATATATTCATACTTCTAGTACCGCTATATGCAATATGCAATTTAGGTTTCTCCATGTTATTTAGTTTTCTCTATTGTATATTATTTTCAATTTTTGTTTTGAAGTGTTTAACTATTTTTTCTAGTTAAGTAGTATATTGTTTTTTTAAGTGGTTCAATACTTTTATTTTGTAATTGTTAATATTTTCTATGTATTGGTACTTTTTTTTAAAAAAAATGTATGCACGTGGTTAAGTGCTCGGAGAAGGCTGCAGAGCCTTAACTTCGCCACGTAAAATAAATCATAAATAAATAAATAAATAAATGATGTGCACATGTAGATATTTTCGTGGTATGAAATTTTAGTGTGTTGTTTTTTTTAAAATAAATATATTCATTAGTTTAACAATTACAACGACATCAAGATAACGGTCTAACTTATATTTTGCTAACATTCTAAGACATCTTCACAAAGCAATAATAACCACTTTGTTGCCAATAAATAATCATTTATCTGGAAATAAAAAAAATGAAATGAAATCTTTGAGTTTTACGTCCCACGGTTATGCCGGTTAGGCTAAAGGAGACGGTGATGAGGAAAGATGAGTGAAATGGTGGAATGAAGAAAGTGGGAGGAAACGGGAGAACCCCGAGAAAACCCACGAACATGTTGTTTGTCCACCACAAAGTTCACTTGGCTGGGGCTGGGATCGAACCCGGGACCCCAAGCACCAGAGGTGAACGCTCTACCACTGAGCCACCGCGCCCCCCATCTGGAAATAAACTAACATACTGATATATATTATATAGTTGAAAAATAATATAGAGGAGGGTACATCGAAGGACCGGGGCTATAGGCCAATTCCGTTATGAGTTAAAATACCAAAGAATGAAAGTCAGTAAACTTGTTTAAAATATGTTTTTCTCAAACTAGAATGGTGGAAATTTTCAACCGCACCAGCAGTTTGAACTCCACACTGGTAATTGAAAAAGGCTGACCTCTCAACATAAAAACAATATAACATTGTTTGAAAACAGATTTTTAGGTGTTCACACATTCTCTCACACAACAATATCCAAATTCTCTGTGTTAATTTTGCGTACACTTACGTTTGTTTCGAACAGCCTACTGGATTTAAGAATGTTTCTTTCTCATAGAGAGCCCTTACCAGTGTGGAGTCCAAACAGCTGATACAATTCGAAGGAAAAAAATATATATATATTCAAAACCGCCAATTTTATATTTCCAACAACTTTCCCCTCCTATTTTTTCGTATCTTCGCTGCGATATTCCTTGACGGCATGGTGACTACTGCACGATACGTGACGGTTTTGGAAAATGACTTCATACTCATTATTGAAAGTGACTCTGATTTCGACAAGATGTGGTTCATGCAAGACGGATCTCGACACCATCGGACCATGAGAGTGTTTGATATCCTGAAAGAGTATTTTGAGGATCGAATTCTAGCTCTGTGGTACCCAGAGGCCACTAGAAGGGAGCTCGCTTGACTGCCGTATTCCCCGGATCTGAACCCCTTGTGGGCTATGTTAAGGACAAGGTGTACAGCAATAACCTTAAAACCAAGCCGAGCTGAAAACAGAAAATTTAAAAGGTCATCGACAGCATCGATGTTTCGATACTTCAGCGGGTCATGCAGAATTTTGCTGTTTGTCTGCGCTACATCATCGCCAGAGATAGCAGACATATCGAACATGTCATAACCCAAATTCGAATGTCTGTAGTATCATTTACATGTGCAATACAGTTTGTGTACTACGTAGTTTGTCACCAATTTTCGTTTTGTTTCATATAGTTTATTAATTGTCACCTTGTATATCGGTCTAACTTTTAAAGGTAGGCCTATTGTAAATATTTTCTGTATGTTCAAAAGATTGAATGTAATTTCTGATTTCATAACTGTAACTTAGACACCCACTTCTGATTTTTTTTATAACTGAAACGTTTTTGATTTGTTTTATCTCATAAGTTTTTTTTTTTTAGTTTGTCTTAATGTTTTCTTTTCTATATTTTCAGCTATTTCTAAGCATAATAATATCTCCTACTGTACTTGCTAAGTCCCAGGATAGTTTAGGGACAGGAGCAGCACCAGGTGGCAAATGGAACATTTTTCATCAGCCTGGAGGAAGAGATCCGTTAGAAACAACTAGACCAAAGGATAGCTTAAGGCCATTACCTAGGTATGACCACCAATATCCACATTATCATCCGTTAAATTACCAACCTGCATATCCTGGTGGTAGAGGAATACCTGGCTACAATATAGATCCTGGATTTGAACCTCTTCCTGTCAGAAATTATCCAATGAATGGGCCTCGTATTCACCCAAAATATTATCTTCCTTTCGAAAGAGTGGCTCCGCCACATTATCACCTTAGAGATTGAGGTGGCAGTACATGGTTAACCAATCTGAAGCAATCTTATGTTCAATACATGTATTCTTCGAAATATTGATGTTAATAAAAGAAACAAAACATTATAATATTACGTTATTATTCATAACGTTAAGAATATTATGCGTGTAAATGGTTGAGGTACTACTTTCTATCTTTGTAAGAAATATATGTGTCACTATGATAGAAAGACACAGAACAATGCATTCAATATCCTAGTTAAGGACGTAATTAAATAAATAACGGAACGTTTCACTACAATAGAAACTGCCAATTACTCTTCTTCATGGCGTTCTTTTTAGCGCTATAACTTTTTTCGATCTTTTACGAAATTTATGTAAAGAAATATAGCTACCCTCAAGTATATAACTTCTTCCAGCTTCATGTTATTTACCAACTTTGTACATGATTTTAGTTGGTCAGAAATTAAAAGTCAAGAATTAGTGATAATTTTCGTCAATATCTCATTAACCATATTATGTACTCTTATATCGGTAGTGTTACAATGAAGTACTTCCCTAGTAGCAGAGACAACTTGCAAACAGCTTGCTGTAAGCTTGCATTACAAGTCGGCCAAACTTGCATCCAGCTTGATTGGAAAGTGTGCAAGCATGCCGTAAGTTGGATTCCTGTAACGAAGTTACATGGGAGCAACAGTGCATTCAGTGTTCCATAAGCTTGTGTGTTCAAGCTTCAAGCAAGTGTTCAAGCTTGACATAAGCGTTTTACGCTGGCGGTAAGTCAATAGGCAATGAACGTCCAATGATGCTATGACGCTCTGCGAGGGATCGAAAGAATCGCTTGCAAATAAAACAAAACACAAATTGTATGAAAGCACGCGTTGAAAGGACAAGCGTAAACAGCAAAAGCCAAGCACGCGCCAAGTGGCCAAAAGCTTTCTTGCCATACTTCGGTTAATAACGCCATACTTCAGATTAGTTTCACCTGAATAAGTGGCGGGATTATAGTGTAGCATCAATGTTTGGATTCAAAACCAAATTCCTTTCTCTTCATTTATTCGATATCTACGCATGAGCTTTCATGATCAATCCCAAGCCAGTGCTGAGAAAGGGGAGAGACCTCCTATTCGAGGTAATAATAACATGCATTGTGATACGTAGTGATCTTTCTAGGGATAGGGGGAAATGTATGAAAATGATTGAAAATGATCAATATTACTGTCAAATCCATAGGTTGCTGAGAAGAACAATGACACTTCCGATGCCGTTTAAATCCAAATTCAGCTCCACCACTTTGGGAAGGGGATATATATATATATATATATATATATATATATATATATATATATATATATATATATATATATATATATATATACAGCGTGGTAGGTAACTCCACCGACATGAAAGAAAAAAAGTTCTAATAAACATGGAACGAAGAACGTCTCCTTTCAGAGTTATGAACCGCCGAAAATTCGAAAATCCACGTTTTGAAACGCTCTGCATTAGAAACTACAGGACCGATCCCAAGCGGTTTAAGGAATTACAAAGGAACTAGTATGCGAACTATCTAAGTATCCATGTTTTACCATCCTCCGTTATTGGCGAAACGAACTGTAAAAAGAAAATTGAGGTATAGGGATACTCCTTTAAGTACTAATAACGCGTTCGTTTCGGCGAAACGAGCTGTAAAAAGGAAATTGAGGTATAGGGATACTCCTTTAAGTACTAATAACGCGTTCGTTTCGCCGATAACGGAGGATGGTAAAACATGGATATTTAGATAGTTCGCATACTAGTTCCCGTGTAATTCCTTAAACCGCTTGTGATAGGTCCTATAGTTTCTAAGGCAGGGCGTTTAGAAACATGATTTTTCGAATTTTATAACGATTTCGATTTCGAAGTTCATAACTCTGAAATGAGATGTTTTTCGACCTATGTTTATAAGAACTTTTTTCTTTCATTTCATATAAGGAATCACCTCCCAAAGTTTGTCGGTGGAGTTACCTACCACCCTGTATATATATCTATATATTTCTCCTCCTAACCCCAAGTTCCACCATCATAGTGAAATGACAAAAGCCATCCGAGGCCAGAACCTCATCTATCTTGAAAATTTGATCGAAATTGGACGGACAGTTCAAGAGATATGAAGTGACAAACATAGTCACTTTCAATGAATTTTAAAGGTCCATAGCGACAAAATTATGAAACCTACCATTGTCAGGACATGACTTCACTTAGGAACTAATATATGCGCTATCCAAAAATACATGTTTCAGAATCCTGCGGTACTCACGCAACCTTTTCTTATAGAGGGAGTTTGGCTGCAGGCATATAATGTGAAGTGCTCACCAAACTACCTCTATAAAAATTGTTGCGGGCAGAATTGTAAAACTTGTATTTTTAGATATGGTACATACTAGTTCCTAAGTGAAGTCTTGACCCGACTGTGGTATGGACCTTAAAAGATCTTTTTTTTTTTTTTTTCATGTTTTTGGTAGCCTATAACTTCGAAAGGAAGCATTACTTCAGTCACGTTGGTTTATACTTTTTGTCTTATGTCGGTGTTAAGAATCATCTCCCAAGCATTGTCGGTGTTGTTTTGAAACACCCTGTATATATATATATATATAGTTGCGAAGTGTCCGGCTTGAAAGCGATCATTTTACATAATAGATTCAACGTTGGCACTTGCGCAGCCCACCGTTTCCCATTGTTGGCCTATTGGCGTGTAGCAAGGATAAACTTAACAGCAGGAACACAACTTTTAAGGAGTTTGGTTTATCAAACTCGATCTGTTCGTACAGTTGTCCATCCGGGAGATAGTCGGTACCTGCCTTACTAAAAATTTTACAAAATTTACCATTTGTCTTTTGCTTGCTTATTCGTAAGTGAGAGGAGATAATAAAATGCAACTTACCACAATCATAGATAATGCTAAGTTATTCTACAACAGAAAATATGGCCCTAAAGAATTTTCAGTGTTGCCATCCATAGAAATTACAGTGTTGCCAAAATAACAATACCCTTAAAATCTAAGTTAAAACAGCGACTAGAGGAACGAATTCAATTGTATTTGATTAAATATCGTGTTCTTTTGGTTTACGGGGAACTACATTAATTTTAATAACTGTATGTTAAAACTATTTTGTTTATTACAAAGTAAATACAGCTCTTATTTAGAAAGTAGTTCACAGCAAACCAAAATAACATTATACATAATCAAATGCAGTGGAGTTCGTTCGCCTAGTCACAGCCTTAACTTAGTTGAGTTGAGTTGAGTTGATTTTAGCGTCCCTTTCAGCAGCGAGGCTATATGAGACGTGGACCTACTGATTAACGTGGAATCCGAACCACATGAGCTCCCGCCGGGAATCGAACCCAGATCTCCCACGCCAAAGGCGCGTACGCTAACCGCTTAGCCACGAGGGAGCTCTAGCCTTAACTCAGATTTTAGGGGAATTGTAATTATGGCAACACTGTAATTTCTATGGATGGCAACACTGAAAATTCTTCAGGTTCATATTTTGGGTCTAGGTCAAAACCCCCACAGCCAAAATCCCCACACTCAAGAAATGTCAAAACACCCACACAAACAGTCATAACCCCCACACAAATGGACAAATCTCCCAAACGCACGAACGGTCAAAACCCCCACAACCAAAACCCTCACACTCAAGAAATGTCAAAACGCCCACACAATCGGTCATAACCCCCACACAAATGGACAAATCTCCCAAACGCACGAACGGTCAAAACCCCCACAGCCAAAACCCCCACACTCAAGAAATGTCAAAACGCCCACACAATCGGTCATAACCCCCACACAAATGGACAAAACAGCCACACATAGCAACGGTCATATTCCCCACATAAATGGACAAAACTCCCACAAAATCGGACAAATCCCCCACACTCTGAAATGATCGTCATTTCACGTCTTTGTTGCGGCTCTTTATGACGCCCAGGAAGAATAGTTGCAACATCAGTTTAAGTGGAATAAAAAATGTTATTAAAAAGTACAAGGGCAATATATGAGTATGCGGCTTTTGTCAATTTGTGTGGCAGTTGTGACTATTTCTGCATGTGGGAGTTTTGTCCATTTGTGTGGGGGTTTTGTCCATTTATGTGGGGATTGTGACCGTTGCTATGTGTGGTTGTTTTGTCCATTTGTGTGGGAGTTATGACCGTTGGAGGTTATGACCATCTACCAGTGTGGGGGTTTTGGCTGTGGAGGTTATGACCGTTCGTGTATTTGGGAGATTTGTCCATTTGTGTGGGGGTTATGACCGATCGTGTGGGCGTTTTGACATTTCTTGAGTGTGGAGGTTTTGGCTGTGGGGGTTTTGACCGTTCGTGCGTTTGGTTGATTTGTCCATTCGTGTGGGGGTTATGACCGTTTGTGTGGGCGTTTTGACATTTCTTGAGTGTGGGGGTTTTGGCTGTGGGGGTTTTGACCGGTTCCCCATATTTTCTATTGGAGAATAACATTATCTACGATTGTGGTAAGTTGTATTTTATTATCTCCTTTCACTTATGAATAAATAAGCAGAAGAAAAATGGGAAATTTTGTATTATTTTTAGTAAGGCAGGCTCTGAAGAACTACTCGATGGATCAGCATCAGGTTTGACTAAGATGTAGATGGCTAAACATTAGAAACCGAGTTCCTTGATGAAAGTAGGGCCGACTGTACCATATGTGCAACAATGTGTATTTACATGGGCCGGTAACTTCCGAGGAGCGGCAAAATCTGTCATAACTAGAGACAGGATGTTTAGGCACTAAAAACCTGGAAAATAGGCAGGCAAATAGGCACTAAATTTTTTTAAAAAATAGGCAGTAAAATAGGCACTAAAATGTAATTCGAAATAATGAAGATAAATACTCAACACCATTAAAAAATAGATTCAAGTCATAGGTAATGTTCAAAGAATATAGAAACATACTTCTTTGTTAATATCTTCTTTTATTGTACATATAAAAACGAAGCTTGTTATGCATTCCATATATACTGGGTGAACCTGGAAGATGTGCACATAAATTTGGGAGGTGATTCGTGACATCAAATGAAGACAAAAAGTCCTGTTGCATGTTCTCAAATTCCGCTTCGTGTGCGAGTGACTGGGGGCCAACTTGGAATCCAAAATCGAATCCTGACAATTGGAACGAGACATAAAGGTGTTCACATACTTCGGGAGGTGATTCGTGACATTCAAAAAATTCAAGAGGACTTTTTGTCTTCTTTTCATTTCACGAATCACCTCTCAAAGTATGTGCACATCTTTCGGTTCCGTTCCAATTGTCATGATTCAATTTTCGATTCCAAATGTGCACACCTTTGAAGTTCCCCATGTATATATATCGTAACGTACCACGTGCTTGTGTTTACAAATACTTAATATGTGTGTATTATTCATGTTATATAAATTATATATTTTCCCAATGAAGGCTTATTTTGAAGAAAATGCAGAGAATAGGCAATAGTACTAAACCAATTATTTAGGCAGTAAAGGTCGAAATAGGCAAAATAGACAAAATAAAATTGGCTTAAATCGAAACTATAAGCCCCCATATAAATTTTAAAACGTTACTTTTGATCATATCTTTAATAATAAAGAATAGGCATTTTGCCTAACATCCGGTCTCTAGTCATAACTATGTTGTTTTTTTTAAATAAATATTCCTTGTTAGAGAAAGACTTCATGATGATTGTAGTTAAATTTACTAAGATGACCTTCTATTCGAATACTACATTCATAAATCATGTTTAGATCGCATTAGTTTAAGATCACATGGACAGTGCTAAAGCAAATGGTCAAATAAATCCCCCTGCATGAATTGCTTGGTTGTTTTCAAGTACAAGAACTCAATTCTCGAACAGTAGCGAACACTTGTTGCATTGAGTTAGCTAGGCCTATCACAGCTTCGATATGAAAGCTAGTCTTGTCTTTATCACAAACATATTTCTTATAAATGAAGATGGAAACAAGATTTCTTTTAAAAAATTGTTGTAGAAGGAAAATAAGAAATGAATGTAAAATAAGTAGTTGCATTGGAATTGCAAAACTGATATATTGAGATTTAAGCACAATATTCAATTATATATATATAAGGATTATCATCTTTCCTTTGTAGGTGTGTTTGCTTTATCTTTCACTAACATAGTAAATTATTATTTAAAGGAAACAGGAGACAAAAGGAGATTGTATTTGTAGTGCTTAGCGCTATCTGAGTGCAAGTGCTGAAGTGCAGTTTCACTCCCCTTTGTTGTTTATGAGGGGTAGCATGCTTAAAATCGTGTGTTTTTTAAGATTTGTTCTTTCTGGAGAAAGGGAGAGGGCAAATGACGCCATTGTACAGGGAGACAAATTGTCTAGGGCCAGCCCTGGATGCAGAGAAATGGATACAACTATTTCCGGTTTTAACGTTGATCACTATAAACCAAAAAATGTTAATAAATAGTGGAAAGTCGAAACCTGCATTCGATTAACAGTTTCAAGGGTAAATTTTATCTTCATCCTTGACTGATAACTAGAACCAAAACTGACAAAAAATCTTTTTTTTTTGGGGGGGATTACAATTGTGATTTATATAGAGCAAAAACGATAAGAGATGGTGAGAAGCGTTCTTTTGGATCGATTTAGCAAGTGTGGGAAAATAACCACTTCCGGTTTTAACGTTCATCGCTATACAGAATAAACAGTAACAGATAGCGAGAAGCGGTTTTCTGTAATTAATTAATAGTCTCAAAAATATACTCTATCACAACCTTAATCTCTATACTAAAACCATTAATAGTAGACACCGATTCGCATTTTAGGTTTTAATATTAATTGAGAAAATATCACGCTACACAAATGTGCGTACGTGACACTACTACTTGTTCTGTCTATGATTATTGTACATAGAGCCACAGGCAAATAAGTGTATTGGTAAAATAATGTTTCAATATTATTTTTTTATGTTGTCCTAATTAATATTGTTGTGCAGTAATAAAATTATGAACTCTCTATGTTATAAGGAAAACGAAATGAAATCTTTCAGTTTCACGTCTATTGGTTATGCCGGCTAGGATGGAGACAGTGATGATGAGAAATGAATGAATTGTTGGAATGAAGAATGTGGGATGAAACGGGAGCGCCACCAAGAAATCGGTGTTTGTCCACCACAAAAGTTCACTTGACGCGAGCTAAGATTGAATGAAGGACCCCTTGCACTAGAGGTGAACGCTCTACTACTGAGCCATCGCGGCCTCATGTTCTATGTTATTACCTGTATTGGGATTAATTGGGGGGTTACGGTAGCTCAGTGGAAGAGCCCTTATCTCTGGTATGTAAGGTTCCTTAATTCGATCCCCGGATAAGTAGGTCGAAGTATGTCGTGCAAAACATCGTGTCCATGGGTTTTCTCGAGTACTTAAGTTTCCTCCCGCATTATCATTCCACGAATGCTTCAATCAGCATTCACTTCTCTTATTCATCTTTAGCCTAATTGTGGGACGTTAAACTGAAAAAAAATCATTTTATTTCATATTGAGATTAATAAAACAATAAAGATATCTTTTTACTAATTTGTTTTTTGATACATTTTTGATTCTGGAATAGATTATGTTTAGTTTTCTTTACTTTTTACGTAAATCTTGATTAGAATTTTGAACAATATGAAGTTTGAACAGGCTTCTGCAACGATTTAAAAACAAACAAGGAGGCATCGCTGAACGCCATGAACAATTATACACTTCCCTTGACCATAATAGGATACATCTACCAACACTGGATGAACAGATCACTTTCACATATTTCTTTTCTCGCAGTTTGTGGTACGAAAGTAATCTGTTTCGCCTCATTGCGTTTAGTATACATTGACTTCACACTACAATGGACTTCATCACTGAACAATACGATAAGTATTCAAATATGTGTCTATTGATATTTTTATTTACAAAAACTTAAGAGGTCCCATCACGGCGAAATTAAAATATCGCTAATTTTACAGTAGTTATGTGGTATCTTCATGTCCGTCCTAGACAATATTATTTTACATGTGATACCAATATCATGACTCACTTATCTGCTTTCGATTTCCAGCTATTTAGAAAATCGGCATTTATTTTCGCGTTTATAAATGGCTGCAAACGGAAAGCTACTAGGTGACTCGTGAGAACGGTACTCATGCAAAATAATATTGTCTAGCGAGGTCTTGTTCCACATTTCGATTACCTTTCATCTATTTGAACATATCACATAATTACTGTAAAATTAGCGGTATTTTAATTTCTAGTGATTAGCCCCTTTAAACACTTTTTGACGAGTATTTGTGCAGTTTGGAAACGGAAGTAATCTACTCATTCTTTTCAAATCTTCATTTGTTTCCAAAACTGAGTTTCAACATCTAGAACTGTGTATAATCATCAAGAAGACCAAAATAGACATTTTGTATCCTATATATGTTTGTTAATATTTGTTGATATCACTAATATTACTCAGCACATTTGTTCTTAACATGTAACATTATACCTACAGTCCCAACATGACGTGGTAATGGAGTAGTCAGTTAGACGCCTGGAAACCAACTGGATGACCCGGATTTGATTCGCGGAAAGAATGCTATTTATTTTCAGTTCTAATCCCTCTAAACCAGCTCAGAGATGTGATTAGCTTCTTTGAAAACCTGGGAAGTAAATGTTCAGGAGCATAGAGATCACTCTATAATCCCATAAGACGGTTTGGAGCCTTATTTCCTCAATACCCATAGGCTACATTCGTCTGTCCCATATGGGGTGCATTTTACTATTTCCTTTACTTTCAACATTGTAACGGGCAAACTCAACAATGCTCTTTGGACAAGAACAAAATCTTCACGTATGAGTCAAGCTGATAGACAAATTTAAGTATATTCTTTTCAGATGTAATCTATATATATAAAAGAGAACGTACAAAATCCTTTGTCCGCTCATCACGCTAATACGGCTGAACCAATTTCTTTCATTTTTGGGGGGTTATTAGGATTTGGACCCTAGATGGTTTTTATCATATCACTTTAATTTTTAATTACCAGTGTCTTGAGATAATTGACCATTCAAGTGTCCATAACGTACAAATCCTTTGTTATTAGTTCATCATAGGTAAAAATAAACGTATTTATATGCAACCCGCATGACCGTGTCACTCGGCGGGTTAACATAAATGACAGGCGATATACAGCGGAAAATAGCTTGAATCTTCTGTTTAAAATTTTTTAATTGATTTGCTTATTTTTAAAGACACTTTTACAATATGCCAGCACCGGGATGACCGCAGCGAAGCGGGGCGGGTTAACATAAATGACAGGCGATATAATGTTAAGATTTACTGCAATCTTCTATGGTTTTTATCATATCACTTGAAAGCGAAAAAGTAAAAATTATCTAAGTAACAAAGTTTATTGCGTTCCGGGGTGACCGCAGCGAAGCGGGGTGAACGCTGCTAGTTTTATATTTAAAAAAATGAAAGACGTCTTAAAAAGGGAGTAATTTAAAGTTCTGATTGTATGCAGGAGACCTGGGTTTGATTCCATGTGTGTGCTAATGTGGTTTGAATCCGACAGTAAACTGTAAGTTTATATGTGATACAAAATCGTAGGAAGAGACGTTAGACTTCGACTCTAAATAAAAGTGTAATGTATGCTTAGTCAAAATACATACGATATAGAAAGAGGAAAGTTACGCAAAATTTCCATTACTGGACATTAAGTATACTAGGTGATAGAGTGATGTATTTTTTAAAACGATATGTAATTGTTTAAAGACTTTTAAGAAAATAATTGACAACAATTTATTGATTAACAAATAAATTTTCAACAATTTGATTTACATTACATTATTTTTAAGTGTATAATCACCCAAATGATACCTTAACAATAATTTATCAACGCCATCCATGCCAACCATGTCCACCTCCTCCACCACCATGGCCACCACCCCCGCCTCCATGTCCACCATGTCCTCCACCGCCACCTCCGTGACCACCACCACCACCGCCATGACCTCCACCGCCACCACCGTGGCCACCACCGCCATGCCCGCCACCACCACCGCCGTGACCTCCGCCTCCATATCCGCCATGTCCTCCACCGCCACCTCCGTGACCACCACCACCACCGCCATGACCTCCACCGCCACCACCGTGGCCACCGCCGCCATGACCACCACCACCACCGCCGTGACCACCGCCTCCGTATCCGCCATGTCCTCCACCACCACCACCGCCGTGGCCACCACCTCCGTATCCGCCATGACCACCACCGCCACCACCGTGGCCACCACCTCCACCACCGTGACCACCACCTCCACCACCATGGCCACCACCACCACCGCCATGACCTCCGCCTCCATATCCGCCATGTCCTCCACCGCCACCTCCATGTCCACCACCACCACCGCCATGACCACCGCCTCCGCCACCGTGCCAACCATGTCTTCCTCCTCCTCCTCCATGACCACCATGTCCTCCTCCACCACCACCTCCGTGGCCTCCTCCTCCTCCACCACCGTGCCATCCATGATGCGTGGATTCAACGAATAGGGCTAGAAAGCCCATTATGCCGAGTAACATCTGAAATGGAGAATTACAAGTCGTAGTTATAATTAAGCTAACTGCACTTTAATACGCCAGTGCAGCTAAGTACGCCAAATACTCACTGCTGGGACGTTTTAAAATGTGCCTCAATATGTGAAATGGTCTTGGACAAGTCCAATTTGACGAATACTCCGGGAGACAACGCTGAGACCGCCACACCATGCAGTGTTGTTCGCTTCGGGATGGTTCCGTGGAAGGAAGTTATTATTTCAATAGAGGTAAGAATCCGTTATTAGTACCGTGCTAACTTAGATCATTACCGATTGTTTACAACAATGTACAATTTATTTCGTGTCCGTGTAGGAACATTTTGTTTTATAAGTGTAATGTCAGTATTTGTGATTCCGTGGCTACTAAATCAATCCAAGCCTGGTGCAGCGAAATACGCCAGGGCTTCTGCAGGACTGGCTGCAGAAGACAAAGATGTCTTCATTTGTTCCACATGCGTCATGTAATATCGATGTAGTTCTTTTAAGTCACAGTACAATGACACTGTTTATTTATTTTCTTAAGGAACCATTAAAGTTTTCAGTTTGGAACTTCATTTTAACTTTGAAGATTATGTTTTTATATTTTATCTTATCTCCATCTTGTACTTCGGTTATTTTTTATTTTTTATTTTTATTTTTTTATTTTTTATTTTATTTTATTTATTTTATTTTATTTTTTTATTATTTTTTTTTTTTTTGCTTCAGCCACGTTGTGTAGTGATATTTGAGTTCGTATAAAGCGATGTAAGCATTTGATTTATTTGTTATACTTTTCTAGTGTACCTTAGATTTGGCGTAATTTCCTGCAAGTGTTGGTAAATCTGCCACTTTGTAACACTTTTTCTTTTACCGTGGGTACCGTGGGTACAAAATAGAAGTGAGTCGTATCATTGACATATTTTTCTTCTGCACTCGGAAAAGGCTTTACTGCAAGACACATGTCTTGTTCTTTGTGTTTCATGAAAATTAATTCCAAAATAAAAAAGAATCCAACAGCTTTAACATGGCGAATTTAGCTGCACTTACCTTATTTATAAATACAACTCAAAGAATAAATACAAGTTATGGAAAACAGAATAGCAATCAAACATAGCGTCTTTTTTAAGCTTAGAAGTAATATACCAATAAATAATTAGAGAATTCAAATTCATTATCCATATCTTGCATATTCTCAGCTTTCATCAGAAAGACCTTTCGTTTCTTCAGATTCATACAAGCCACAAGAGTTACATATAAAAGTCAGCTGAGTACATATCCCAATTCTGTGACAGAGGATGGATTTGTAATAAAACTGAAGAGTTTCTCGGACTTAAAATTAGACACCACACCTATAAATTAGATATTGACATATTTAGATGGGACCACATTGAAAGAGAAAGTTAAATATTGTTCGCTCGACAAAACTGTTCAGAAGATTTAGGATAAAGTTCAGTAATCATATTCCTCTGAAGACACCTTTCAAGTAGATTGCAATCTAAAGTGTTATACTTCCTAACGTATTTTGTTACTGGTTTCCTACGAAATAACATCAGGCTGTCTTGTCTGAAAAAGGTGTCATCAAAGTAATGCCTCGTATAGAAGAGTATATCTGTTTCTATTGGAAGAACTATTACTTGCCTTAGGCCCCCGCGTAGCGTAGTCGCTAACGCTCTCGCCTTCGGTGCGAGCGGTCCCGGGTTCGATTCCCGGTGGGGTCACTCGGTCGAAAAAGCGTAACATGCTCTTTCCGGCCAGACATCCTGAATGAGGTTTTCCTGGGTTTTCCTCATTTACACCGGGCAAATGCCAGGGTGGTACCTACCTTATAGGTCCCAGGCCGCTTTTTTCCTTCCCTTTCCACGGATTGTGTGCTCGCCGAGGGACGTCATCCCTCAAATCGTGACGGGCTAAATGGCCTTAGATTCCGAAAGCCTAGAAATCTACATCCTAAATCCTATGTCTTGCCTTAAATCTTGGCAAGAAAAATTCTCCCTCTTCTCTTCTCGTTAAAAATCTTATACGAAGCGTTTTACAATAAGTGAGATACGAAGCTTGTCAGAAAATAAAATAAAATATAGAAAAGGAAAATTATATATAGAGAGAATCCGCCAGAAGAACGTATACACTTTGTCACTCTATATCAGGATAATAGCATTGACAATTGTTTTGAAATTTTTAAGCATGTTGTAGTATGTTTTCTTGCCCAACAGATGTCGGCATTGTCAAACATTTTCAATTAAAATTATGTTGTAGTACAGTTTTTCGCTCAACAGATGTCGGTACTGTCAGCACGGTTAGTGGGCTAAGAAAATGGTTGTAGCACACTTAACGTTCGAGCAGCGGAAGTGCGTTTTGAAGTGTTTTACCAGGTTTGAGAATGCCATCGAAATGCAGCGTCAGTGGAGAGGGTAGTTTGATACTGAACCACCAACCCGCCTAACGCATTGTTGATAAGTTTGAGGCGCCATGGAAGAACGAGCGGTCTCTGCAGCTGCAACGGTCAACGTATTAATGGAGACCGATGCACATGCCTCTGTAATTTTCTGGCGAATGTTACCGAGCGTTCCAAGCAACGCCCAACATTTTGAACATCTGATGTAAACATATACTTACTTCAAGGTTTGTAACACATATTTGAACAATAATTAAATGTAATTAAGAAATATAATATATAGGCTTTTTTTCCTTAAACAGTGTATATTCTACATTTTTCTGCCGAACTAAATTCTTGGTATTCTTGTTTTCTTTATCTTTTCATAGCTAATGCCAAGCTACTTAATATTTCTTATCATAAAATAACTGTAACTACCTCACTATTGATAACGAAAAATGGTTATTGAAACTGTTTTGGAAGATATAAATTATACACTTTTCTATAAAGTATGCATTATATTAAGTAATAACGATGTATATATTTAATTTGCATATCTTATTAGGCAGCACTATCTTCCTAGCTTAGAGTTCTCTAGTATTTAATTAGAATTTATGCTTGGCCAGCTCCAACAACTGATACCTTTGGAATTATTACTAGTACATATGAACATTTTTATCTTTTTGTGCCAATATATTATGTGACTTTTCTTCTATAATCACTCAGAGTTTCACTGATTCATTAATTATGTATAATGTGCATGTCTTACCGATCTTCAAGAGAGCACCATAACAATACCAATGATAAAGGAGTTTATCTCGAAGTTCACAATTGTAGCATACATCATTATCACTCTTGAAGCTTCCATTATGCAATTATGTGAGATCGGTAGGGTCTAGAATTAGAAAGTTCTCTCTTGAACTCCAAAGGATCCTGGATTTGCGTTGATCGTTAATAACTTGAGGTCTTGACTCCAAGTGGGACGTGAGCTTGGCTTATAACACTCAAGTGCCAGTCTGTAGATACTGGTAGATTCTTTGATAACCAGAATACACTCAAAGGTCCTAAGGTAGGCTCGGACGGGCCAGGGCAGAAAGGCAGGAATCCCTGCCAGGGCCCTCTGTAATGAAGTTACTGTCTTTTACGCTAACATGTCGATGGTCTACCCCCTATTTCAACTTCATTTATTCATGTTGTGGGTCCAGGTAAATGGCAACTTTGCATTTTCATTTAACATTGGGCGCATAAAGAGTGTACAGCCCAAACGGCTCGTTCAATTAAAAAAAATCCTTCACTTTAGATTGAAAACATCATATTTGGAGACGGTTTCCTCTCTTATGTTTTGTTGTAACTCTGATAATAACAGAGTAACCCTATGTCAGGGGACTTTTGAGACACCCTATATATATATATATATATATATATATATATATATATATATATATATATATATATATATATATATATATATATATATATATATATATATATATATATATATAATGAATATTAAAGTCCTGTTGGAGCCCTAGTCGTTTGACAAGTTATTGCAATGTCATAAAGAAACAAAACAGATCCCCGCCCCGTTGCTATTACCACGCGTAAGTGAAGCTGACAGCTTTATGCGGCTCCTACATGCTACATGGGAAGGGAAGATAGGGCCCTCTAAGTGAGGCTTCTGACCGGGCCCTATACCCCCAAGTCCGAGACTGTCCTAAGAACCGAAGACTGTGTTTACAGGATATTGGGATTGGCCGCACTGAATGGGTGTAATCCTTTTCCTTCTCGAAAGGTTTCGAGTATTCCATGAGCAGTTAGAACGGATGAACAATTACCCCATGTCCTTGCAACCACGGACAACCCATAAGTTTCAAGCAGGTCTTTCCAGGTAGAGTATATAACTCCAAAAATGCTGTTTTCGTTTTCTTCATGTTTGGACTCATTCATGTCATTTCATGTTATTTTGTTAGCCCCACTTTATGTAAACGGAATGTACCATTATTTGTTCTCCTTGCCGATCATCTGTTGTAATGTAGTTCAATTACCATCTTATTAGAATCACATCTTTCTAAGAAAATAAAATTTTTGTCCTCTCTGTCCAGTTAAGTTCCTCTGGTTCTCATGCGACGATATGGATCTTACTAGTTCATCACGAAGCGATGTAGACACGTCAGATACTACAGACATGTCCATCTCCTATGTGAGCCCAACTAGATATCATCACACGTACATAACCAAGCTTCCAATTAGTCAGCAATACGAAAACACTAAATAACTTATACTAACATTACATGTTATTCCCAATTGTCGTAGTTCCTCTAACACGCTAACTAACGGAGCTTTGGGACGCCATTTTGTTCATGTTACGTATCAGAAAATTGTTGGAGCAAGAAATTAACTTACCAGTGTCCTCATTGCGATAAGATAAGTATTATACACAACATTCAAGAGAGTGTTTGAAAAAAAAAAGCGTTTTAGGAAGATGAATCTTCTAACAAGAAGACAAGCAACTGACTGATATCCTTCTTGCAGCTGGTGTTGACTTTTATCCTTATCAAAATAATGACGTCATTTATTGATTATAAAAATCTACAAGTACAATGAATAAAATGCATGTCCGTTTTAGGTATTACCAATCGTTTCCAATTGAGATTGATTCAGCTAAATCTTCCAAGTTGTTAGAAGTTAGGTGGTACCTGTATGCACCAAATACTTGCGCTTTTTTTTGTTTGTTTTGTTTGGTTGTTTTGTTTTTGCATTTCTTTCTCGCTGGATGCACTAACTGTGTGTTCTGAGAACTCACTTTCCTCTCTCATTACTTGGAGCATAAAAATGATTCGTCTCGGTTAATTGAATTGAATGTATGACGGTTGAAATAAATAAATACTGTTCCCTTTACAATCTGTACAATTTTCTATGGATCACTTATTTTGTTTTTCATTGCTGCAGTTTATTTTTCATTATCTTTCTCAAAAGAAGTGCAACAGTGTATAGAGTGAGGCAAAAGTCACATTACATAACAAGCTACCACTTTGGGTAAGGAGTCACTGGTTCAACGCCGAGTAAGACCAACACAACACTTTAAGCTGGGTTGCTTTGTGTGTATATATTTCATATATCTGCATAATAAACTTTGCTAAAAACAGGTAACAAAACCTCGGGAAAGTTCAATTAATGCTGGTAGTTCAACCGGACAGTATTTTATGTTTGGGATGCGGGCCAATCCGTACGAATCATTATCAATCCTTATCCTTATCAGTCATTATTGACAATGAAAGCCAGTACCCTTTAGTACCATAAAATTCGGTTATCTTGATTTTCTCAAGATCTACGAGTAATAATTTACCATCCATCATGCAATTTTCATAAAATTAATAGAGATTAATTAGGCTATCGATGTATGTGCCTTATCTTTGGGCAGACACTGTATCTCAGTGGTAGAGTGCTTAAGTCTGGTGCGTAAAGTCCCAGGTTCGATTCTCGGTCACGTAAGTTTGTAGTCCACATCATCGTGCCCATGGGTTTTTCGGGGTACGTCCGTTTCCTCCCAGATTCTTATTCCACACCTTCTTCCATCATCATTCATTTTCATTTGCTTTACTCATCGTCTCCCTTAGCCTCAAGGATATAATAGTGGGGCATTAACTCAAAGATTTAAGTTCATTTTCATTTCTATCTTCGGGTAATATTATAGGCCTAGTTCAACCAAAATTAAAGGAGGCACGGGGACTCAGTGGTTCACCTCTGGTGCGTGGCCTCCCTGGTTCGATCCCCGCTCGCGCCAAGTGGACATTATAGTGGAGAAAAACCGTGTTCTTGTGTTTTGTCGTGATTCTCCAGCTTCCTCCCACTGTATTCACTCCATCATTATACCCATTTCTCATCATAAACCATCTCCTTTAGCCTAGCCAGCGTAACCATAGGAAGTAAAACTGAAAGATTTCATTTCATTTTATTTCATTTTTCGGGTGCCGCGGTGGCTCACTGGTAGAGCGTTCACCTCTGGTGCTTGGGCTCCCGGGTTCGATTCCAGCCCGCGCTAAGTGAACTATGTGGTGGACAAACACCGTGTGCGTGGGTTTCCTCAGGGTTCTCCCGTTTCCTCCTACTTTCTTCATTCCACAATTTCATTCATAACTCATCATCATCGCCTCCTTTAGCCTAACCGGCATAACCATGGGACGTAAAACTCAAAGATCTCATTTCATTTTTCAACCAAATTAATGTTTAAGAATTAATCATAATTTTGTACTATAAATCACTATACTGTATCGTACTAATGAAAGATTAATTACTGTATATTTCAGTATCAGCTTTATCTTAATATTAGAAGTGGTTACTGTACATCAAATTTTAGGTTTACTGTAGATAATATTCGTTCTCCATAGAAACATACGTATAAGGATTTATACAGACTTATGTTATTTTGTTCAGCCTGATAAGATATATCGATTGGTATACATTTCATCTTTGAAAAATCTTTCCCGTTAAAAGCTAATTCTACAAAATATATGGGTGTCCAAAACTTCAGGACAAGATCGGTAAAGTATCATAAAACATTGCTTAATAGATGGAAATCAACTAAAGCCTGGCAACACGTTGCCAGGTGTCTCCCCCACGTGCAAAGGATAGCGTGACGTCAGCGTAATTGTAGCGCCCAACTGATCTGCTTCCTCAACACGAAGCAGTTGTATGAAACGGACGAGACAGTGTGTTAGTCAGGGAACTGTTAAGCTCTATTGTGGTAGTGTTACAACAATATGGCCCTGAGATAACATTGAGTGACTTCACACTGGTAAGAATTGTTGGAAAACTGGAAAGAGGACAAACTGTGACGAGTGTGGAAATGGAGTTTGGTATTGCACACAATATTGTTTGAGGTGCATGTGGAGAATGCTATGCAAAGGGAAGCTGGTAGTCGATCATGTTCAGCTATATTGCGAAGCAGGCAAGAAGAGATAGGTCTACGTCAAGGAGTAGGTGCAATTGTAAACACATCTAAGAGAACTGTAAGTCGTCCAATCTCACACTTCACAGTGACAGTTGACTGTATGGAGGTGGTCTGTTTGTCCGATGACCATTACAACATATTCCGTTGAAACTCACGCTTTGGCGGAATCGTTTGCAGTGGTGCCAAAACATCAGGACTGAACCGAGCAATACTGGGGTTGCGTTCTTCTTTCCGCTGAGAACACAAGTCAGTCTGAGTAGTGACTCCGGACGCACTTTCATTTGGTGAGAGGTAAGAATCCGCAATTAACTCAGTAACATTGTCGAATATGACTATTTTGGTGGTCCGATGTAGGGATATATAATGTAACATGTGTGTACTGATCTCTCAGTTTCTGAATACGATACACTTACTGGTCAACGTTTTTGGAACGCTGCACCTCTTCCTCCCGTGCGTCTTTTCAAAGATGTAGTCTGCCATAACTTCTTCACGGGTGATAATGCGCGATCGCATCGAACAGAACAGGTGGGATGGTGCTTTAATCACATGTTTCTGCCTGTTGTGTCCTGTATCATATTGTAAGTCTACTTTTTGGATCAAGAGATCATATAATTAGGTATATATGTCAGACAAATAATTTCTTGTACGACCCATATCTCGAGAACTACATATAGTGTAGCCAAACCCAAACTTTCACTTAGCTCAGTATGATGTGCTTATTCAGTAAAAAGTACGAAAATTCGATTTAGGGGCCGTTCAAAAATGTTGTGACTCGTAATTAAAAAATTACAATATATTTAATTCAATCAAACATTTTCTTGTACGCCCCATATCTCGAAAACTACATATAGTGTTGCCAAAACAAAACTAAAAATTAACTCAGAATGATGTGCTTATTACCAAGATTTAGGGGTTGTTCAAAAATTTTGTAGCCCCCGATCCAAAAACTAATTATTGGCCAAAATCGCAATCTTTTGATGTATCTTTTAAATCATACCTAAAATTCTTGGCCAAGATCGCAATCTTTTGATCCAGTTTTTGGATCATTCCTAAAATTCTTGGTAAGATCGCAATCTTTTGATCCAGTTTTTGGATCATTCCTAAAATTCTTGGTAAGATCGCAATCTTTTGATCCAGTTTTTGAATCATTCCTAAAATTCTTGGTAAGATCGCAATCTTTTGATCCAGTTTTTGGATCATTCCTAAAATTCTTGGTAAGATCGCAATCTTTTGATCCAGTTTTGAATCATTCCTAAAATTCTTGGTAAGATCGCAATCTTTTGATCCAGTTTTGAATCATTCCTAAAATTCTTGGTAAGATCGCAATCTTTTAATCCAGTTTTTGGATCATTCCTAAAATTCTTGGTAAGATCGCAATCTTTTAATCCAGTTTTTGGATCATTCCTAAAATTCTTGGTAAGGTCGCAATCTTTTGATCCAGTTTTTGGATCATTCCTAAAATTCTTGTTATGTATGTTAAGAGGTTTACAAATCTCTACCAGTTGTTTGCGACACAGCATAAGAAACTTACTTTTGTCCTTAAGTTTTGCACACTAGTACATTTTTATCACCAGCGTCTAACGGGAAACATTGATGCTGTGCTAAGATGTAATTGGTACTGAAGTATACTGTTATCACTTTCCAGGACAAATGTTAAACCAGGAAGGTGATTTACACGCCATAGTTTATGACATACACTTAGACATTCCAATTGACTCATGCACATATCAATTGATACTTTGTATTGAGCTGAGCAAAATTTCATGCTTGAGGTAAAATCCACATGCGTACTTTTTCATAAAATCGTATCGATTCAACATGCACATACTTGTCTCTTAATGTGTTTCACGATGTCTTGCGTAAAATTCGTAATGAAACGCATATTTCGTTTGTTTGATACTTAGGAAATAATCATATTGGCTACGGTTAGAATGTGTAAAAAAGCGAGAGGGTTCAAAGGAAGAATAATATCAACGTCAAGTGAAGAGTTCGTGTATATTGGTATTGATTAGATGAATACATCATAGTTCTTCGATAACTTGCTTTAAAATTACTCCATTTCTATGCAATGCGGCGTATATTTTCATTAAGGTTTGCCAATTATTCTTGTCGCTAAGCCTAAAAACATAAAACGATAATCATGACTGTTGTACTGCTGGTTGCAAAACATGGTCACTTACTCTGAGGGAAGAGCATAGACTAAAAGGATTTAAGAACGAGCTAATAAGACGAATATGTGGATCCAAGAGGAAATGGAATGGCGAATGGCGGAAACTTCATAACCAGGAACTACATAATTTATTCCGTTTACCAAACATTGTTAGAGTCATGAAATCCAGGAAGCTTAGGTGGGCAGGTCATGTAGCCAGAATGGAAAACGTAGGAACGCTTTCAAAGTTTTAACTGGAAGATCAATAGGAAAACGACCATTAGGTAGACCTAGACGCAGATGGAAGGACAATATTAAGATGCATCTAGCAGAAATAGGAGTACAAATTAGAAACTAAATCCAGTGGGCTAAGGATAGAAGTCAATGGAGTGTTTTTGTGGATGCGGCATTGAACCTACGAGTTCCATAGGCCATAGAGTTAGTTATTCTTGTTGCTAGGTGTTCAAATCAGATTAGGTTAAACGGTTTAAAAACAGATAAAGGTAACCTCAATTTGAGACTTTTCTGACGTACAAAATATATCAAAATAACTTTCTATGATAACTGTAACAATTATTTTTTTCTAATTGTGTACATAGGAGTCCCTCCAATCAATTATGTAAGCTTATCCAAAGGTATTCTACAGCATTTTCGAACCGATATATTTTTTCATTGTCAGATAGTCAATGTTCGAGCCTTTGGCACGAAAGACCAGGATCCGATTTCCCGTAATAACGTCATGAGGTCCGGATCCAGTGTAAAACTGTGTGTATGGGTTTTATAAGCTTTGGAGCTAAAGCAAACAAAAAGAAATTAAGTTGTGTGACTCTTCATCCATCCAAGTGTCTTGCTGATCTTTCTCCAGATTTTCAACGTATAGTATTTTCATAAAATCCAAACACATTTAGTACTACTTGCGTGTACTCCTATTTTCTTTAAAATTATCTTTACTAGATCTAATCTCTACTAATAAAGATGAAAGTGATCTTTGGGAATGCGCCGTAGAAAACTCCGCATTGTTTGAAATGAATTATAAAATATAGGTAATATTTACCATGAATTAGGTTAATATTATTTCACTTTGATTAGAATGTACGGCTTAAGGGAGGGAGGAGCCTAAAATTCTATAACAAAGATAGAGTATCTCACAAATACCTCAACATGAAAAACCTTTGAGTTTTACGTCCCATGGTTATGCCGGTGAGGCTAAAGGAGACGGTGATAATGAGTAATGAATGAAATGGTGGAATGAAAAAGTGGAAGGAAATGGGAGAACCCCGAGGAAACCCACGCACACTGTGTTTGTCCACCACAAAGTTCACTTGGCGGGGGCTGGGATCGAACCCCGGACCCCAAGCGCCAGAGGTGAACGCTCTACCACTGAGCCACCGCGGCCCTACCTCAACATGAAATTCGCTATATAAAAATTTTTATTAAAAATAATTGGACAGAGGTCATAGCGTTTTCGAAAATTCCGTTCTGAAGTAGAAGACAACTTCTATATTTTTTCTATCACACCTGATCGACGTTGTCTGTCTCATCATTATCGAAAACTGGCCCAACCGAACGAAACAAAATTTGGAACATAGAGAACACTTGGTTCGAACTAGATTTTCGTCATTTATCGAGATACATATTAACATGAAATAAAAGCAAAGATAGGAATAGCGAAAGAAGCCTTTAGGAAGAAGAAAAGACTGTTTTGTGGGACCTTGAATAAAGAACTGAAAAAAGGACTTCTAAAATTCTACGTGTGGAGTATGGGCTAGAAACCTAGACATTGGGGAAAAATGATGAAAAACGACGGGAAACTTTTGAAACTTGAGTGGAAAAGAATGGAGAGAATTTATTAGTTGGGTCGAACGGAAAGCTAATGAGGTGTTAGAAGTGGTGGAGAAGAGAATAAGAGTCTTAGATATTATTGAGCAGTGGAAGGGAAACTGGTTGGGACATTGGCTATCAATAAACTGTATCACGAGGGACATGCTAGAGGGTATGGTGACTGGAAAGAGAGGGGGGGGGGGCAAAGAAGGCTGAAATTGGTGGATATCAAAACGGAAAAATCGTACTAAAGACGAAAAGGTTAGCGGAAGACGATAGAACATGCGAGAAGTGCCACAAGTGACTTCCCAATACATATGATAGATACATATGATGATTATAATTATTCTAATTAGAGAACACGAATCAAAATACGTATTGAAGAATTTTGCAAAAACATAGAGTATCTTTTGATCTGCCCATGTTAGGAAGATGAAACTTCGTATATAGACTCCTTATTAAACAGATGTGTAAACGTGCCAAGCCTTTAAGAGTCTTCGTCCCGGCGAAATTAAAATACCGCTAATTTTACAGTAATTATGTGATATCTTCAAATAGTTAAAAGATAATTGAAATATGGAACAAGAGCGCCCTAGACAATATTATTTTGCGTGAGGTACCGTTATCACAAGGCATCTAGTGCCTTTCCGTTTTCAGCTGTTTAGAAACGCGAAAATAAATGCCGATTTTCAAAATGACTCGAAATCGAAAGCAGATAAGTGACTCGTGATAACGGTTTCTCATGTAAAATAATATTGTCTAGGACGCTCTTGTTCCACATTTCGATTACCTTTTATTTATTTGAAGATATCACATAATTACTGTAAAATTAGCGGTATTTTAATTTTGCCGGGATGAAGACTCTTTAGAAAATTGTGTTACTAAGGAGGAGAAAGATGCAATTTAATTTTCCATGAACCTAATTTTCCTGAATGAAGAACGGGAATTTCTGCTAGTCTATAATATTTTACAGCACATTTGCTAAAATAGTTTAAATTCTATAACAGAACACTTGCTTTATTCATTGTGCAAGGTTTCAACAGCGTCCGAAAATAGCAATAAATAAATCAAAACGGACAAAATTAGAAGAAATATCATCCATGTTTTCACTATCAATGCAACATTGAATACTACCTAAAAACAGCCAACAATACAAACAAGAAAGAAAACATGAAAAGAAGAATAGAAAGACATTGGCAGGAAACGAAATACAGGTTCTTATGTAAATAACTTGTATCAATGTCCTTTTCGATGATAGAAATATGTAAAATAGTTTGTCGTTGAAACTGAAATTAGTTTTTTGGCCTTTTCTAAGACAGTACTGTATTTGTTTAAGGGAAACGTTTGATGCCGTAAGCATATTTGTGATGGAAATATTAGGAAAAATATTATTAGAAAAATCACCTAAATATAAGAAAATTTCATCTACACGATTATTTTATTTCTTTACCGCTCAGTGAGTGAGGAAAGGTTACAGATAGTAGAAGTAGGAAGAATAATATTAGATCTAATGAAAAAGAGGAACATAGACCGGTCGGGACTTTGGCTGAGAAGAAACTCTGTCATCAAGGATGCGATAAAATGTACAGTAGAAGGTAGAAAGGAAGAACTGTTGAGG
Organism: Thermobia domestica; assembly: GCF_964235325.1. Classification (NCBI taxonomy): domain Eukaryota; kingdom Metazoa; phylum Arthropoda; class Insecta; order Zygentoma; family Lepismatidae; genus Thermobia; species Thermobia domestica. Next base: position 251,181,607 of record NC_137463.1, on the reverse strand, counting down.
ATACAATGATTATCAGTTTTAGCAAAGAAAGTTAGCTTATTAAAGCCGTGGTGCGTTAAAGCTTCCAAGTTTGTGGCAGGTACGTTTCTAATGACAGGTCACCTATGATGATAGTGGTAATAAGTTTGAAGCGAATTCTAATCAGGAACATTATCCAAAGTCTACAGTGACTGACGTATAGAGTTGGTTGGGCCTGAATTGACCTTTGACCATATTTAATATATGAACATAGTGTTACGGGATATGAAGTAAGGACAAGCTAGGACATCTTTATTTCATGTGGAAATTCAACCAGCCATCAATGGAAGTCAAGCAGCCTGCAAGAGTTCACTGCCTGATGTTTAGGCGCTGTCCTCGAAGTTCCTGTGGCTTGCAGGTTGGGTTGTCCTGATGAAGTCCATGATGAAAACTTGTCCCACAATCAACTATGGCATTGAATGCCGGACCCCAAAGGCTGGGAGACTCTGATGTGTCTCGCGTCGTGGTTGAGATCGAAAGACCAAGATCGTGCTCTCTCAATTGCTTTTGACCTGACTGTCCCTCTGACGTCAGAATGAGATGATGGTGACACCACAGAGTTTCCTGAGCGTGGTCGATTACCCAAAACTGGCATTGATCAAGTCCATGTTTCAACATGTCGTCCACTAAACACAAAGTTTTCAAACTTACTCCTGAGATTGCTAACGTTGTCAGGTAAACGAACCAAAAGGAGACTCACCTGAGTCAAAGTACTTACTTCTGTATTTATTACTTCCTTGTTGTAACATCATGTCGTGAATAAACGAACGAAACGGACAATGTCTTGTAGTAGCCTGACTATGAGAGGCCAATGAGGTCGAACCAATTGAGAGGAGCAATTGATCTAACAAAGCAAATTAAAAACGTCGCATGTGAGACTGTTAAAGGATGAAGGTTCTGAAGGTCGCTACCAGTGTTTATTACAAATTACAAGTACAAAGACTTCCTCAATAACAGCAAAGCAATAGTTAATTAATCTTTGAATGTAAAGTCAGCTAGCGACGTACAACAGTATATTGGTGTTAATAACATTAGGCAGTGAACTCTTGAAGGCTGCTTGGCTTCCATTGATGGCTGGTTGAATTTACGCATGAAATAAAGATGTCCTAACTTGTCCTTACTTCATATCCCGTAACAATAGTATGTCGTAGACCAGGCATCCGTAAGTCAATTCCTCAAGTGGGCCAAAAGTCGTGAGTATAATTAAGTAATACTGTATTTCTTTAAGAAATAGAAGAAACATAAGGAAATATGATTAGTAGACGAAAACTTATTGTTTTTTCCCAACATCTGGAATCTTTTTCGTGTCACTCCCTTTCGGATTTTTTGCTGCTGGCACTAGCCATTGAGATGAATGTCTGTTAATCTGTATCTCGCTTCAGCGGTTGCTATTTTTCATAAGTGTGAAAAGTTGTTCACACTGCAATTTCTCGGGGTACTCCCTTCTCCTCCCATTTTCTCATTCCACCAATTCTTCTATCATCATTCACTTGCCTTAATCATTGTCTCTCTTAGCCTAAAGGTCATAATCATGGAACATTAAACTGAAGTATTTTACTTTCTCTACTTTTTTGACCCTTCAATAGTTCTAATAAAGAAAATCACAGAAATAGCAAACAGAAATTTCAGTAAAACAAATATTAAGGCATGGAAATATTTTGAGTGAAAAAGACTACTCATATTTGTGGTAACAATAAAATATTCAGCTTCTCTTTGGAACTGTAATATTCATGTTCATCCCTTCTAAGGTGCTCATCCCCTCAAATGCTTGGATGGGATGGGACCCCCCAGGCTTACCATTGTTGTCCATCCCCTCCGTCAAAAAACTATATAGGAGACACGAGGTGGTGGTGGAAAAACAAAGATAACTTCGTTTACAGTGGAAATTTGATTCGATTGCGTAACTTTTCCGTTCTCTAAAACATCATTTCAGTATATTTAATGTTCGATTGTACCATTTTCAATAAAAATTGTTCCTCCCTCAGAAAAAATTCTCATGGGCGCTATTTGTACCCTAAAACTTGCTTGTAGGCCATCACTTCTGTTCCCATTGACATCTGAGTGATAGGTGTCATGTAACAAAAATAAAGCTCGTGAAAAGTAACATTTGTAAATTCAAAGTATGAAAAGCATTTTCATAATTTTAACACAATGTAAAACAAAATTCAAAAACTCAAAATAATTTATTATATTATAACATTTTGAATCTCTATGCAATTTATGACTTGAATAAACTGCAGAAATAGGTACGTCTTCTATTTTCATGGATGTTCCTGGTAGTACAGGAGAGCTCAACAAACATTTGTTTCCTAAAAGTGCACTTTGAACGGTCAAAATAATCAACCATGTTCCTTTCAAACCATTTTGTAAGGGAAAGAGGAATATTTGCTACAAACTATACATATTGGCCATACGAAAATTTGCTGTCAGAGAGCTGTTATGATATTACTACTCGAATATCTCAAATCTAATTTTCAAATGCTCAGATTACGCGTGACTTTCATTGAGTTCACATCCTTACTACCCGGAACGGATCATACAAAAAATATAGAATTTGTGTACTTGTATCTGAACAAGCAATCGAGAAATGACTATTCTTAACTAACGAAAATTATTTTTTTAAAATCGTCCTATTCGATTTATAGATGTTTCATTCAACTTGTTTCTTCAAATTTCCATACAAGAAAAATCAGAAACATATGATAGAAAATTACAATCATGTCTAACAAATCTAAGGAATTAAGCTAAAGACAACTGGCCGTGAGTTGCAATCTCGTTTAGAGCAAAAAAGGAAAACGAACTTTCATGTTTCGTTTTTATTAGAATAATTGAACTCTGTTTAAAATCGGTCATTTTGTGTCAAAATTCGCACCAGAGTGTGGCTGATTTTCAAAGCTACTGGACAAAGAACTGAATAACATGCACCTTCTTAAAATCCAACGAAAAACTTCAAAACACGTATGTAAGGGAAGCAATATTAATTGCATCGACGTAACCAAAACTGTAGTTTGGTTTAAAACGAAATTAGCCATCCTTCTTTCTTTTAGGAATCATATTATCAATCTTTGGAGAAAATATTAATATCTTCGCTTAAATTTATTATCTCATTTATCATAAGAAAAAAAAAAACTTGTTTGTTTCTCTAATTCCTTTTGTTAATAACGATACTTTGATTTTGCTAAATAGACGTGTAAGACCCGTATGCTCCTGTTTCGCAAATAAACGTTCGAAATGGTTTTTCACGCTCAGTTTTGCCATGTTTCGAAAAACAGAAAAATAATCCAATGCATGTGTTCCTGTTTTGCAGAATAAGAGATTTTAATGTTCACATAGGTATGTGGGAAATCTGTGCTGTACCGGAAGTAGCCATCCATATTTGTTGTATTACATGAGAAATTCAATCCATCGTAATACTGACATCACATATACAAATTGTAAGTGAGAAACAAATTATTTCATAAATTATTGAGAAAGTCAAGATGACTGGTATATCAGCACGCCGTAAAGTGAAAGGTAATTTCTATAAAGTGAAAAGAACGAAAAGATAGTGATGATTGGAACATTTAAAATTTATCTGCATCTATATTCATAGTTAGATATATTGCACGGGAAGTATTTCGAACATTTTTTCCACTCCTTTTCTGTTTGTTGCAAAGTATAGGTCAGTCATTGTACACACACACACACACACACGCTTCAGCAAATCAAGAAAAAGGTTGAAAATTGTTGCTTTGAATTTCGTGTGCAAGAATTTATGATTGGCTTTGAACAAGGGGCAATAAATTTTACAACAGGATCATTCCAACAAGCTCAATACTCATTTACTTGTTCCATTTCACTCAATCTATGAGGAGAAAGATAGATATTGAGTTGACTCAATTCTACAAAGCTGATAATGATATGAGGAAATAGGATAAGAGAGCAGATACATTTCCCCTCGTTCCTCTTGAAGACATTCCTGATGCATTTCCATATATACAAAACGATGCCATCGACATCCCAGAGACGTAGGTTTTCGTAGACACCTAGGTGAATACCTATGTTGACGAACTGAATGCAACCTTCCACCCATAAGTGCAACAATATTTGGAAGTTTACTTTTTTTGTTGGATTGTTACTTGACTTTTTACGTTGTACTAATTATAATTTTCATTAATGTTTCAGGGCAATATGTAACCAATTTGATAACAATAGCGAAAGAACCACAAACAATGCCGAGACAGCATTCCAAGTTTAATAGTAAGTCGACAGAAAGTCATCCCAATATCTACTGTTCATTCTACATTTGAAGCAAGATCAAATCCATAATTATGCCTGAAGCGGGTGTTGGAAGCAAGCAATTTAACTTTACGGAGAAGATTGTGGAGACGTTTAGACGGTCGTACTCGGTTTCTTAAGAGCAAGTTTAGGTCTGGCGAGGTTGGCCATATTCTGTACTTTAATCCCGTAGGGCCTATCTCATTACATTCACTTCTTCAGATTTATGTTGGTGCTTTTTTCCCTTTCGTCAAATATTTCTAATATTATGATTCCGCAAAACTCTTCATGTGATTCCGCAAAACACGAGGTAATCATGGTGTAATTTAGCCGCTAGGATACTTCTGCAGAACAGGAATTGGTAAACTTTTTAACGTTGCACACTGATAAAGCATTCTGCGAAAGAGGATTTAATCGCAAGGGCAGCTAATTTTAGTGTACACAGTCTATTGACAAGGATTTCAGAATAAAAGGATGTATTTCAGAGCCTTTTTTGATATCTTCTACCTAATTTTGTATTCTGAAATGGTTTGCTTTCAAGAGAAAACAAAAGAATAAGTATAATAAATAAGTAGGAAGTAAATATCTACTTTTGCTAGCAACTGTACAATGTGCAGTCAATTGCACATTGTTAATAAACTAATAAACGTACAAATAAAATGCAACATTTATGTCAATAATTTAACACTTTATTAAACTAGTATAACGAAAGATAAGACAATAACAAGATAATGGAATTACATGAAATATGATTTAATGGTGGAACCCATGGTGTCCGCCCCCACCGCCGCCATGATGGTCGAATCCATGGTGTCCACCGCCGCTACCTCCGTGAAATTCGTGACCATGTCCGCCACCTCCATGGTGGTCGAATCCATGTCCATGGTGTCCACCGCCACCACCACCACCTCCATGATGGTCGAATCCATGGTGATCATGTCCTCCACCACCACCACCACCACCATGGTGGCCTCCATGATATTGGGCACTTAGGACTCCTATCATTACAAATAGCAGCGCCAAAGTAGTCTGAAAGGAAAAAGGTAGATTTAAATGTATTTTATCACTTACAAATATGTTCTGCAATAAATTAATATGACCTACAATCAGTACCGACTGTACCATATGCATAACATTTTTGTGCTAAACAGCAAGTTTCAAGGGGCGGTAAAATCTGTCATAATTATGTTATTTAAAATAAATATTTCTTGTTGGAAACAAACTTCATTATGATGGTAATTAAATTTACTAAGCTGGCCATGTTTTTGAATACAAATTATGTTTAGGTCGTATTAGTTCAAGGTCACGTGAACACAAGAACTCAATTCTCGAACAGTAGCGAACACCTGTTCTATTTAGTTAGTTATCACAGTTTTGGTATGAAAGCTACCTCGTCTTTGTCACAAACAAGTTCTTTACCATTGAAGGTGGAATCATTTTTATTTTTTTATTTTATTCATTTTTTGGTTTTTTAGCAGATGTAGAATGAAAATCAAGAAATAAAGATAAAAGAGCTAGTTACACTGGAGTTGTAAACTGATATATTGAGATTGAAGCGCGATATTGAATTCTATAAAAGGTTTATCATCTTTCCTCTGCATGTATGTTTTTTTTTTTTTTTTTTTTTTTTTTTTTATCTTTCACTAACATAAGAGATTATTATTTAAAGAGAAAAACAAACACAACGAGATTTTATTTGTAGTGTTTAGGCCTTTTTGAGTGCTAGTGCTCTTTCCCTCCCCTTCGTTGTTTTTACAATATTTGTTTGTTCTGTAGAAATAGAGCGCCAAATTGCCTAATTCCGGCTCTGAATCTAATTATAATCTATCACCAATAATTATTTATAGTACGTAGTATAAAGGCAATTCATAACAGAAATTCCTAAATTCGTCATTGGTATACTATTTTACATGCATCTGTACGTAATTCTACAAAGGTGACAATCACAAGTTATAGTCACAACAAACAAGGTAATGTTTGTTAGTTATTTCAAACTATACTCGAACTTGCTCAATTGTGGTGAACAAATGACAACAATGGAAAAGAATCTGTTTTGAGTTTTTCAACCGTATTCAATATGAGGGTTATGAAGGACGGAAACTAATATACGGGATCCGTGAGATCCGGACCACGACGAGGGCTTGAACCCGGCTGCATTTGGCGAGTGTTGAGACAATCAGGCAACATCAACCCTCACAGAGGCCGCTACCCACCATATTATTTCGCCTTTAAGAGAAGTGGATCACAGGACCATGACACAAACAAAACAAAATCGATTTACTTAGTTATCGTACCGAAAAGTTGCGATATCTGGGCTTTTAGATAAAATAGTTAAAATAAGATAAAATGTTACACGTAAAAAATACACAGACGAGAATATAGTTTCTTACCATTTGACTACTTCTTGTTGTTTGTTGAAGTTTGTTTAGCGTCTCTTCCGAGCATCAACGCTATTTGAGACGTAGACTTACAGTAAGGTAGGATGTCATGCACTGTAATGCTTTCCCACCGGGAATCGAACCCAGGATCCTGTGACCAAAGTCGCACGCGCTGCGAACTAAACCAGCGTGTAAGGCAGTTAAATCATTTAAAGCACGTATCAGGACCATAGTGAAACAGACGCTAGGTTACTACAAATAGTTTTTGGTAAGGGAACATGCATTAAAAATTTCGGCGAAAGAGACCTAAAAGTATGTCACCATTCGAAAGAAAGCTCTCAATTGATCAAGTTCTCTCCCTCTTAAATTTTGTACAGTCAACGACAAAAGTTATTTCCGTTCGGTAAAACTTATTTTGAGAATAACGATGGTGTAGCTGGAAGGTACAACGGTGCTATGGCTGGAACGCAGGGGCAGCTTAACCCATTTGGAGGCCAGGGCTAGAAAGAAATATGTGGCCCCTGCTGACTTCACCTAATATATTTCTGTGAAAGTACAGTAGAAAAGTTAAGTGAATATGTTTTATATTTTTGGTCATTTTATTTTATAATGATGACTGTATCTAAATGATTCTTTTCAGATAGCCACTTGAGATTTTGATCACAGTGGAGACCCCTGTCCACGTGGAGAGCCGGAGCTATAGCCCTCCTAAAGAACCTTAATCCGGCCCTGCTGGAACGTACAGAATGTTGCATTCTTTATAATTTACTGAAAACTGTACTCAAATTGTCCAATTCTGAAGTTATTTATGAATCTAATTTCACCAAACGGAAAAAAAAACGTTTGTCGATATCTGTACATCAGATGTCTTTAGATATTCTGTAGCCGTTTCGTACCATCTCGTGCCGCCGTTTCGTACCGTAGCAATCTACCACTGATCCATCCTGCCACCACAAATCAATATAGGATTAACGTCTTTGTATATCTGTGATTTCCAGCGTAGGAGATCTGAGTTCTACAGTGTAACCGGCGTGGGAGAACCGGGTTCGATTCCCAGCGGGAGGTCATGTGGTTTTTATCCTATGTTAAGTTGTAGGTTCACGTCTTATATAGTCTCGCTGCTGAAAGAAATGCTGATTGTAAAAAGATACTGACAGAATCTCGTTTATCTCCGGCGGATGACTTTCTCTTTTTGATTAATTGTGGAGATATTACAGATCAAAATATGTATTTTGCTCTCTACTTTCATCACTGATGTTATTTTTTACGACCATTTCCTCGCTCCTATTTATTCACTTATTTATTTTTGCATTTAAATTATTCCCATTTGTTACTTTCACTTTGAACTCGTCTACTTAGGTTTGGTGTCTAAACCGTGTGCCTTTAATAGACGAGGTCCTGGCTTCTATTCCCAGCAAGACAAAATTGAACACATTTTAGTGATTCTGATCCCACATTTTACTGTATGTCTTGACCTAAAAAGCCTCGCTGAATATTAAGAAAAGACTTAAATACAGTCAGTCAGTCTTTTGTGCATGTAGCTTGCTGTTCTTACACAACCTGGTTTAATATTATTTCAAGGTGTTGGGTCTGTACTATATTATTCTGTAGTTATAGTTTTTTAAATATCAAAATAATTTCAATTTCATGTTGTGGTTGCATTTTTACTGCTCGAAAACCTCTAAACTATTCATTCCATTTAAAGTTTGAAAACAAGATAAATATCTTCGTTGACTTCATAATCTTGCTAAGCATTTTTTTTTTTTTTTTAAATTAGAGAATTAAGTTGAATTAAACAACTGGAGTCTGAAAAAAGAGTGAATAACAATAGCCTATGTTTAGACAAAATAAATTTAATTCGCACGTAAACTGGACCTAGTTGAAACACTGGTATCAAATTTTGAAACCATTCGAGCTACATAACTACAAATCAGGCACGCACGAAGAAATTTAATTCGGAATAGTCCAAAGATTTTGGGGAGGTTCAAATTCAATATAATTATAAGTTTTGTAAAACCATCTCTCAAATTAGAAAAAAAAATTCAGAAGAGTCAGGATTTCGGGGGTCTGGACCTAAAGAGTGACTCCCTGCATACGTCTCTGCTGCATATATAAGTCATCTCTGAGGCAGTTATAATTTAGGATGATAATCTATAATTCGTCGTAATGCAATTTAGGTTCTGCATTAATGTGTAGTTCGATATCAAATTATATATTACTACGTAAATGTTATGTAGTTATTCTTTGGACCAGTGAAAACATGGTTCCTCATAATTCTATAACAACAGTTTTATAAACTTAATAACGGCAGGGAACGAGAGTGAACTGATATCTACATTAGTATAAAATTTACGAATAACAGAATGAAAACTTAAAATTTGGCGCTTATTTGGGTAGAATTTCCTGATTAGGTGCAGAAGGTTCTGTTTGATGGAATTTTAGTGGAAATACGTTTCGAGTTTGGATGTCCAAAATTCAAATGCTAAATGGAAAACGTTGTTTCAGTAACCCCTACCTATGATTTAGTGGACAACGTATTAACGTCACACAATATTTATAAATAAAATTGCAAATCAGGACCCGTTTATGAAATTTACTAAACACATCCATGAGTCACATCGTCCAATATCATTTCTGCTGTTTTATGCATTATAAATTTGAATGTCAACGAATTATAACTCCTACATTTACTCATTGGATGCACTTCCTCAAAATTTCGCACTGTATATACTACTGATGAATATCGAAGGAATGCACTAATGTTAATTTCTCTTTTCGTGATATGTAAAAGGTGTAAAATAGTAGTTTTTAGATATTCATTCAGTGCTCGGTATTGTCTCGAGACTGTGTAAATATTAAATGCGGACAGCATGTTTCCACCTATGTAACACTCAGTGGCGTATTTAGGGGGCTATCAGACTGAAGTCTCCACTGCCCCGAAACAAATTTGTTAGTTTTCGCATTCCACGTGCAACAATAATACTTCTTACCATTTCTAAGAATTTCATTGACTTTCCATTTTCTTATGCTCTTTGTTCAGAAATAATACTGTATTTGTCGAATTTCATTCCATGTAAGAATTGCGTTATCTTTTTTTCTTCCTTTCGTCCATTCTACTCTTCTGTTCCTTTTTCTTAGTTGCTACTTTCTTTCGTTTCTCCTATAATACTTTCGACCATGCTTAGTTGTGATTCAAGTCGGCCGTCGTCAGTGACACCAAAACTAAGAGGAGCTGATAAGCGAAACTGGTATTCCATACCAACTTGCACAGATATCAACATAACGGAACTTTAGTTATTATAGCAAAGGAATATTTACATCGTTTAGTTATAAAGAAGGTAAAGTTTGAATTAAAGAAACGCAAGAGGGGCGAATAAGTAGGTCGGGAAATTAGGTAGCCCAAGAGGATGCTTCCTTTTTCTTCAATGAATAGAATAAACGGTTAGATTCACTGTTAAATTTTTGTGTGTATCATATCACGTAAGATTCACCAGTCTGCAATTCTGGCCATTAAAACTTCAATTTATGCATAAATTAAAATATATTTAATTATCAAACTCAGATGGGCAATTGATCCTCCCCTTCCTTCCTCGTGTTGTGCATAGCCGCCCCGAAACAAAATTCTAAATACGCCACTGGACTAACACCATACTTTTCCCACCTCACGGCAAAATAAGTTTCTCCTTATTGACATGTGAAAAGTAGCTAATTCGATAAATGCAGAACTTCCCATGGTAACAATCTACGATCACAACTTACCAAGTATTTCATGATGGTGAAGTGAATAATCCTTTGAACTAATACAGTTTAAGACCTTCTTAAAATCTGTAATGTTCAGTGAATAGAGCGGTCTTTTATATCAACGAAATCCCGAGAAAAAAATATTGTCTGCTAAACCTGCAATAGCCAATCAAGCACGTCAAAATTGTTGAGGTTCCTTGGTTCTCGCGTCTTCACAAAATAAAAAAAATCCACAGCATAGACCGCTTCACACCGTGGCCAGCGTTGTTTGAATGACAAATCATATATTTTGGTGCAGCAAAAAAACAAGTGGGTTTGTAAGGAAGTGCCTAAAATATGTGGTTATGTAACAATGGCCGCACTTTCTTCTGCTTTTGTCTTTTTTTTTTTTTTCATGTCACTGAAGTTTGTAGCTCACAAAAATTATAAGAAACATGTAATCATTACATAATGAATGAAAAAAAGTTTTAGTAGCAATAGTTCTTCTGTTGCTAAATATCAGAAATAAAACAATTCTTTTTATTACACTTTCCTCATATGGTCTACATTTTATTCCGAAATCGGTGAAACTTCTGCAAACTTCTGTTGGTTCTCTCAATTCTTGTAACACTTTGTCTTCAGAGCTCACACTTGACGCCCAATGGTCAACAGCTTCAGTCCTCAATGGACTATGTCCACAATTGGATTCCAGACAGAGTCTGTAGCGCGATTCTTGGAATCAGCTCTCTTGGACGACAGTAGTATAGATTTAGTGAGGTATCCATGAAAGAGATGCGACAGTTGATAAGAGATAGTTTATCGCTTGTTTAATTAAGGATAAGGGGGACTATCGAAGGAGGTGATGAAATAGGGTCAGTTTTTTTTTTTTTTTTTCCTGGAGATAGATGACGAAAGGAAAGGTTGAATGACCACTACGAAGGTCACAGTGGATGGCCCCTGTACAGGACCACAATGGATGACCCTGGAAATGGCCCCCAGGACCCATAGCCCCTATGCAGGACCCATAGCCCCTATGCAGGACCCATGGCCCCTACGCTTCAATAGAAGCTACCTATTAAAAAGCAAATAAAAGGAAATGGTTTCCTTCCCTGCTTGCAGCTTATGTAATGGTTCGTAATATGTAAAATATTACTCATTGGTAAAAATATGGCCCCTGGAAATGACCCCAGGACCCATAGTCCCTATGCAGCACCCATACGAACAGAATGTGAGAACATTACAAGCTACATGTTAAAAAGGTGGGAGCAGATAAAAGGAAATGGTTCCCTTCCCTGCCTTGCAGGGCCCCTGGAAATGACTCCCAGGACCCATTGCCCCTATGCAGGAACCACATTATGTATTCCTACGCTTCATTAGAAGCTACCTATTAAAAAGATGTGAGCATATATAATTGATTAGAAGCTACCTGTTAAAAAGATGTGAGCATCCCTCGACTTGATCAAAGTGAAAAGTTAAAAATAAGCCCCTCCCCCCCCTCCTACCCCCTCCTACAAGTATACTATGAAAAGGGTAATATTTATTAAAAATTATTTTTTTTCTTACTTATGAGCTGAAGACTGAGTGGTACAGACGTCCTTCCTTGAGAGCCGTTGAAATTGAAATGAAGGAGCGAGAAGGCGTTTGGCGTGGCTTTAGTGACGTCAAGATTAACTTTGTACCGTATCAGAATGATAAAAGTGATTATAGACTTTAATTATTTACACGAATCACAGATTACTGGCAATCATCTACAAACATTTGTATGATTTGAACTTAATGAGAACTCTGAATAACAATCACGTGTAAGGTTAAAAACCTTTATTATTGACAACCATGAGTGATATCTAACAGAGTTAATCACAGATGGATCACGAGTTTATGTGTACGAGTTTAATTGATACTGATGATAGAGAAACCGATAATGACGAGAACTGATGGGTTATTGAACGCTTGCTTGCAATCATCTACAAACATTTGTATGATTTGAACTTAATCAGAACTCTGAATAACAATCCCGTGCAAGGTTAAAAACCTTTATTATTGACAACCATGAGTGATATCTAACAGAGTTAATCACAGATGGATCACGAGTTTATGTGTCTAAGTTTAAATGATATTGACGATAGAAAAAAATGAACCGATAATCACGAGAACTGATGGTTATTGAACGCTTGCCCTATTACAAACTGAACTTGTATTTGTAAATATATATATATATATATATATATATATATATATATATATATATATATATATATATATATATATAAACAATTTGGAAACGTTATTACTTAGAGATAACCAGAGAACGTCGAAAACATTTATTTTGTTATTACAATTTAATACGAGAAAATAAACTGTAACTTTAGAGATTAATGCCCCGAACTGAACAATTATTATTGTACGGATTCAATGTTCACAGTGAGAACATTGACCATGCCCCGCCTATATACAATAAAGCACACGGACTTATGGGTAAAAAAAATGGTTCCGCCTATACTAAATAAAGTACTTATATATAAATCCCCTTGCTCCCTTTTTCTATATATTATAATTGTTGCTACTGAGAGTGCCTTTTATAATAATTAATTGTGTGATTTTACGTGTGTGTGTTTGCGATTTTTAAAAAGTTTGGACGACCAGCGAAAACTGTAAGTTATTATTGTAGTTGATATAAATATTCACACATATTCACTGACGCGCCTTTTGTACATTAATATTTAAACCTAGGGCTAACGAACAAATGTAAAATTGTAATTCACTTCAAAAGTATAACACATATTCGTTATCGTACCACCACATGCATTTACATTGAAACGTGAGAAAAAAGTGATTAATTGTAAAATATTTTAGCATTAATGCTACGCGTTTGTTTAAAATGCTATTTATGTTGCGCGCTTACACAAAGATTTATTTTTAATTATAGCAAACATTTACAGAAATAATTTTAAAATTTCATTTCCATTTAACAAAAGTTGGCGAAGCCTTTTGTTACAATTGCACTTACGCGAAAGCGAAATAAAAAAAATTACTGTGTTCACCTAGCACATGTTGGTTTTACTTTTAAAATTGCACTTACGCGAACGCGAAATAAAAATTACTGTGTGCAACTAGCACATATTGCTTGCACTTTTTACAATTGCACGTACGCAAACATAAAATAAAAATTACTGTGTGCACCTAGCACATATTGGTTGTACTTTTTACAATTGCACGTACGCCCACCAACTTACATTTAAGAACGCATTATAAAATAGTTCGTATCATATAACTTCCGCGGACAAATTAGTTGCCTAGCACAAAATTTAAATTGCCTATCCATTATTAAGGTAAGCTAAGATGGCTATACTTGCTAACGCGCCTTTACTTGAAAACCACATGTTTTTTACTAAGGTAAGCTAAGATGTTTATACTTGCTAATGTGCATTAGTGGAAAACCATATTTTTTTACTAAGCTATTGTAACGTAACCGTCGCTAACGCGCCTTTACTTGAAAACCATATGGTTCCTTAATAAACTAACCTAAGATGCCTATACTCGCCAACGCGCCTTTACTTGAAAACCACATGGTTTTTTACTAAAGTAACCTAAGATGTTTATATTTGCTAACGCCACCTATGGTATTGTGACCGTCGGTAACGCGCCTTTATTTTAATGGAGCATTATTCACTTTTGATAATAATGTATAAAATAATTATTATTATTTTGTTTTAACTTGTTGCTACACGTTTGCTAATACTGAATAATTGCTTGGAAATGCACACCGACTTTGCCCTCCCCTGAACCATATGGTTGCGCGACGGTTTTACCCTGCCCTAAACCACTTGGTTGCGCGACGGTTTTACCCTGACCTAAACCACTTGGTTGCGCGACGGTTTTACCCTACCCTAAACCACTTGGTTGCGCGTATGCTTTATCCTGCCCCGCCCACATAAACGCACGCAGTTTTTTTACATGTACACCGACTGCTACATGTTTAGAACTAATAAATGTAATTATTGTACGCATGCTTTTGTATAAATGCAAGTATTTTTCCCGAATGGACTTGCACTGCTACACATTAATAATAATAATTGTATGAATGCTTCCGTATAAATGCAAGTATTTTTCCCAAATGGACTTTTACTGCTACATTTTTATACATCTACAATAACAAATACTAAATATAATTGATTTTAAAACACGGAAAAGAAGAACAACCTGCGATCGGCTAACATTTATATGTTGGAAATACTTTTAAATAGTGTAGAGTACCATCATTTGCTTAATGCACATAGTGACGAATACGATTTTCATAAGTATTCATAAAATAATTGTAGAAAAAAAGATTATCAATTTGAAATATTTCATTTCTAGTACATACTAAATAATTTAATGCTAAAAATGATATTAAACTTACCTTTATATATAATCTTCTTTTAATTACATTTCGAAACCACATTTTGAAGTATACGTATGCTAAGAAGCGCGTGCACAGGAAGTGACTCAACTTCCTGTAGCAGTGTTGGTAAATCTTAATACTTTGTGTTTAGTTAGAGAATGGTAATGGAAGATTTTTGATTTAAAGAGATTAATAAATAAGCAATTATTATGAAATGGGGAATTGTTTTTGGTATACTTTAATTACAAGTGCAGAAAAAGTATATGTGTTGCCTAGTTTGTAAAATAAAAATAAATGAAAATGCTTTAGGTCAATTTGTATTGTAGCCTGTAGGAATATGAGCCGATTCACTACCCTTTATGATATTTAGACTGCAAGCAACAGACTATAATGTAACACATTTGCTTATTTTATGGATTTTGCGATGGATTATTTACGCAAACAGTATGTAAGACACATTGTGTTAGTAACAGACAACTTAGTAAGATACATTGTGTTAATGAAAGACTATTTAGAGGATATTGAAGAACTATTTAGGGCAAACTAAGAATAGTTAAGGGTTAGTTACGGGATACTAAAGATAGGCAGGGAATAATTAGAGTATACTAAAGATAGTCAAGGGGGATACTAAAGATGGTCAGGGACTATTTAGGGGGCAAACTAAGAATAGTTAAGGGTTAGTTACGGGATACTAAAGATAGGTAGGGAATAATTAGAGTATACTAAAGATAGTCAAGGGGATACTAAAGATGGTCAGGGACTATTTAGGGGATATTAAGAATAATTAAAGGGTAGTTAGCCCATAGTAAGGTTAATCATGGAATAATCAGGGGATATTAAGAATGCTTAAAGGGTAGTTACCCCTTAGTAAGGATATTTAAGGACTATTAGGGGATATTTCAAGGGTAGTTAGCCCTTACTAAGGATAATTAATTACTATTTAGGGGATAATTAAAGGGTAGTTATCCCTTACTAAGGATATTCAAGGACTATTAGGGGATACTAAAGATAGTCAAGCGGTATACTAAGAATAAAAAAAAGGATATTCAAGGAATATTCAAAGAATATTCAAGGAATATTTAGGGGATATTCAAGGAATATTCATGGGGATATTAAAGGAATATTTATGGTATATTGAAGGAATATTTAGAGGAAGCTTAATTATAGAGTGCGGAATGAGGATTTTTTTGCGATACTTAGTTTTAGAATAAATATTACGGTGGGGCGCAGTACAGAATGAGGACCTTTTCTATTGGTATATTTAGTTTGAGAATGAATATTGCTGTAGGCTGCAGTACAGAATGAGCTCCATTTGTTTTGCTATACTTAGTTTAAGTATAAATTTTGCGGTGGGCCGCAGTACAAAATGAGGGCCTTTTGTTTTGGTATATTTAGTTTGAGAATAAATATTGCGGTGGGGCGCAGTACAGAATGAGGGCCTTTTCTTTTGCTATACTTAGTTTAAGTATAAATTTTGCGGTGGGCCGCAGTACAGAATGAGGGCCTTTTGTTTTGGTATATTTAGTTTGAGAATAAATATTGCGATGGACAGAATGGGCTTTAGGATATTTTGCAATTGGAACAAGGCTACATACATGTGTACTGTTATTGGAAACACGTATAGAATGGGAATTGGAAAAAAAAATGCACAGACACGTGTTGTTTTATGAACCCGTTTGCAGACGACTTAATACTATACTGAATGCTTTTGAATAAGGCCGCTAGGTGGCAATACTTACCACATGATTGCGTTAAAACATGCGTAAACTTGTTTAATGTAATGACATATATAATATTATATATTCCGTTTTAATATCATTTTATTGTACGCCGTTGGACGTAACGTGTTGTTTACCCCTGACTTATTATTAGTGCTAATACTAGTACTGAATTAAAAATATAACATTTAGTAAAAAAATATTATTACTGTTTTACAGTGTGCAGTTGCAATATATAAAAATTAGCGAGGCCATTTTTATCAGTTTTTGAAGAACAACTAAGAATTAGAAGGTGAGTGTATTTCATAATTATTATTATTAATATATTTATTGAAAGCAGTTAGTAACCAAGACTTTTTTAAAACCAATTTATTGAACATTTCTTGAGCTGAGCTTGTTTTCTAACCATTAATTATTTAACCAACACTTAGTAAACAAGACTTTTTAAAACCAACTCATGAACAATTCTCTAGCTGAGCTTGTTTTTTAACCGGTAATTAATAAACAAGTTTCTTTTATAGTTTTTTTCAAAGCAAGTTATTGATTATTGCCTGTTTTGCTAGATTTTTTTATTACATAGAACTCAAAATTTTTCTTTTTCTTTTGTTTTAGATGGATTTCCTGTGTTCAACTGGTGAGTTCAATATGATTGATGAACTTTTTCTGCATGAAGTTTTACGCGGGCTTGATGACTATTCTCGTGTCTTCAGTACGTGGAAGGCGATAATGGAGCTGCAGCGATTAGGTCATCGAGCCAGTGTAAGATGTGATGCTTTACTACACGCTCTTCGTGCTTTAGAAGGTAATGACCTTATACTTTTAAATCATTGCGTTTCAGCCGCCGATGTGCTTGAGTTATTTGTATATGGATTTTTTCGTAATAAGGAGTTTTACAATTTTGCTCAAGACAGATTTATGTATTTAATGGCATGCGGAGAAGGGCAAATAGATAGAATAAATAATACAGAGTTATCCAACTTTTTTGATTTTGGGTCGCGATTTGTTTTGGATGAATCTTTAATTCCATCTGAATCACCCATAACTGTGACCCCTCAAGAAAATTGTAACTTGAGTGATGAAGACTTGGCATTTTTAGATGGAGTAAATCTAAATTCCGATGAAGAACAAGAAGTGAGGAGATTGGTTAAAAATGTGGACGATGCTGTGGTTAAACCCACGCAACAAGTCCAGGGACAAAATCCTGTATACAATCAGCCTTGTGTACAGGATAATCATGGTTATGGGGACCAATCTGATCCTCAACCTGGACCCTCACATGCTCCTGACCCCGTGTTTGTTGGATATGGGAGCAATAATAAGAAAAGTACAAATAGTACTGATTGTAGTACTAGTGGTAGTACTAGTAGTAGTGGTAGTGGAAATAATAATGAGGGGGAAAATCAGAGTAATAATAACTTCGAAGTAGTAAGAGAGAGCAGAAAACGGTTTCGTAAGTTTCACCTTACGGGCCATGAAATCGCGGTTAGACCTGTGGATAATGAAAGACGTATTGATAATCCGCAGGCCTATATTGAAAGCTTATTTAATTTTGCATTAGAACATGTGTTATCTAATGCACGCCCCACTGATTATATTGGACTATACATTGATAGTAGCAATAGTAGAAATAACAAGTCTGTATATGTTCCATTTAGAAGAAAACCCGATTTTTCTGCTCAAACTGTCCTTTCCTCAGTTGAACGAGTTTTAAATTCAAATGAGGATTTCCTTTTGGGGCATGAGGTATTGTTTCGCTTCCATGTAGCGGAGAGTATGCATGGAAACGGAAGAAATGCAGCAAGTGCTGTTGAAAAGTATTCCAAACATCAAGATTATTTGGAAAAGCGTTTAATACGCATAGAAAACAATAATATGTACTGCCTACCCATGGCAATTGTTTGGGGAATTACAAAGCACACCGCAAGTAAGCAAAGTTTATATAAATTAAAAACAAGAGATTATGATACATGGGTTCTTAAAGCAGAAGTTCTCTGCGAAATGGCAGGAGTTGACGTTAAAGCAAAGGGTGGATGTGATTTTAAGGACCTGGATTTGATACAATCATATTTAAGTGGTGAGTATCAAATTGTGGTGTATGAGGAAGATGAAAATAATGACCGGGAATATATAGTACGTTACCCGGGAGAGTATGCAGAGAATAAAATCTTTATTTTCTATAAGAGAGGTGACACTGTTGGCCATTTTGAACCCATTCCATACATTAAAAAATTACTTGGAAAATTGAAGTATTGCTATTATTGTTTGCAAGCATATAATGGGTTAGCATATAAACATAAGTGTGAAACTCACTGTTCTCTTTGTGAATGCAAACACGAACGAAATTATGATAGTGATAAAATTAAATGTAATGCGTGCAATAGAGAGTTTGCTGAGGGTACATGCTTTCAGAATCATAAGAAATGTAATAAAGGCGGGAAATCTGTGTGTGATAATGTTAAGATCTGCAATAATTGTGGTATTATTTTTGATAACAGACGTCGAAAATCAAACCATGTGTGTGGTGAACATTTTTGCACGACTTGTCGTAAGCATGTTGATATTACTCACACATGTTTTGTACAACAACAAAAGCCTGTACATACTGATAGGTTTATGTACATTGCATATGATATAGAAACGATGTTAAAGGCACCAAATGCGCGCGGTGAAAGGGAACATGTGGTAGTACTTGTATGCTGTAAGCATATTTGCCACAACTGTATGAATAAAGGTATCGATGAGTCCTGTAAAACATGTGGTGATAATAATGGAAATCGTTCGTTTTCTTTTAAGACAATGACGGACTTTATTAACCATGTATTGGCAGACCGACCTGACTTTAGACGTATAATTTGTATTGCACATAATGGTAGCAGATATGATGGTCTTTTCTGCCTTAGAAATCTAATAGAAGAGCAGCATCTTATTCCTAATGTGGTAATTCAGGGTCAGAAAATTTTTAATATTAATATTGGTAATCGTATTTTCTTTAAAGATTTTTATTTATTTATTGGATGTAAATTATCTAAACTTCCCAAAACTTTAGGCCTGCGCGGAAATTTAAGAAAGGGAGATTTCCCATATTTATTTAACACCGAGGAAAATCAAAATTATGTTGGTCCCTATCCGCCAATTGAATTCTATGACCCTGAAGGACGAAGCACTGAAGAAAAACAAGAATTAATAGCCTGGCACCAAGAACGTGCGGCAAGTGGCGAGGAGTTTAACCTCGAAAAGGAAATGCTGTCTTATTGCGAAAACGATGTTAGAATTCTAGCAGAAGCGATCATCAAATTTAGTGACATTATCGAGGAGAAAACAAATGGTTTGCAATGTTTCATGACATCATCCACCATTGCAGGTCTTGCAATGCGTACATATCGTACTTTGTACTTACCTGAAAATACTATTCCCGTAATTCCCGCGTTGGGTTTCCATCATAAGACAAAGTATAGTACTAAAGCTATGCAATGGCTTATGTATATGGAAAAACAATTAGGGATAGAAATCCAGCATGCTAGGAGAGGTGGGGAAAAGTATATTGGTAGGTACCAAGTTGATGGATGGCATGAGGGACTCAACGCTGCCTTCGAATTTTATGGTTGTTACTGGCATTCGTGCCCGCGTTGTTACCCTTTCAACCGTAACGACATTTTACATGACGCTCAAGACTCATGCAATACAATGGAAAAAAGATATGAACAAACAATGCTCCGCCGAAAGTATCTCAAAAGTTTAGGTATAAACCTATACGAAATCTGGGAATGTTCTTGGGATGAAAAGGTAAAGACGGATAAGGACGTACAAAGGTTTATTAAAGAACGTTGTACTAGCCTGCCTGATTTCCTTATTCCCAAGAATTGTTACAATGGTGGACGCACTGAAGTGTTCAAATCTTTTGTGAATTGTACGGGTAATGAGAAGTTATGTTACGCTGATATAACTTCGTTATATCCATATGTGATGTCACGTAAACCTATGCCCGTTAAATCACCTAAGATACATACGGGGCCGGACTTTCCAGATGTGGAAAGTATTCATGGTGTAGTAAAATGCACTATTTTGCCCCCGAAAAACTTGTATTTTCCAATTATTCCGTATGTGGCTGGAGGCCGATTACTTTTTGGTTTATGCCGGACATGTATGGAAGAGGAAAACACTGATGATTGTACTCATAGTGACAATGAGTGTGCTATTACAGGTACGTTTTGTACTCCAGAGTTACACCTGGCTCTTCAAAAAGGGTACAAAATACTCGATATACATGAAATATGGGAATTCGAACTCATGGATCCTGAAGAGGGGAATTCAGGTGGTTTGTTCGGAACTTATGTGAATTCCTTTCTTCAGATGAAGCAGGAAGCCTCTGGTTTTCCTGCTTATTGTAAAAATGAAGGAGACAAGCAAAAATATATCGAGGACTATTATGCCCATGAAGGCATACAGTTAAATTATGATAACATTAGGACGAACCCGGGATTGAGGCAATGTGCAAAACTTTACCTCAATTCATTATATGGCAAATGGGGACAGCGCACTGATATGTCACATAGTGTAATCGTTAGTGACGAAGTTACGTTCCTTAGGTATTTAACGTCGGCAAGGTATGAAATTCAAAGTGTGGTCCCAATTAATGATGATCATTTAATTATCACATATAGAGATAATGAAACTGAAAATGTCCCACTGGAATTTTCAAACGTTATATTAGCTGCCTTTATTACTTCGTGGGCTAGACTTGAACTATATAAATTACTAACAACTGTAGGACCAGACAGAGCCATTTACTGTGACACTGACAGTATTATGTATATACAGAAAAAAGATGAGGAACCTTTGTTACCACTTGGAAACTATCTGGGTGATCTAACAGATGAAATTCCAGAAGGTTGGGAATTTACAACCTTCTACGGTCTAGGTGCGAAAAATTATTGTTATAGGCTAATTAATGCCAATGGGGATGTTCGGCACATACTCAAAATTAGGGGGATAACACTAAACGATAGGACCTCTCAAAAAATTAACTTTGAGAGTTTTTATAAATTAGTGTCTGAACAATTAGAGTCCACAGTAATAGAAAACCCAAATAGTATTGTGCGTAAACCAGGGTTCCGCATCTTTAGTCGTACAGAGACTAAGACACACCGTGAGGTAAATAAAAAACGTAAACGTGTTGACGAAGATGACGTGACTGACGATATACCAATAACAAAACGTGCGACTTTACCTTACGGATATAGGCCCACGAACGAGTAAATGTGACTTGTGTGAATGTTTTTTTTTCTTTTTTTATGGAAACTCTGCTTTTATATTCTTTTGTTTCTTTGGAAACTCCCTGTTAAAATTGAATGTAATTATGTTAAAATTTCCAGTGGAAAGTCGTTAATTATTTGTTGGACTGCTTCTTATAGAAGTGCATTGTTAATTATTTTTTTCTTCGCTTCTTATAGAAGCTCATTGTTAATTATTTATTTGTTTGCTTCTTATAGAAGTTCAGGACAATCGTTGATTGTTTTCTTACAAACCTCTATCTCTTTTCTTTTTAATTGTGTGAGTGTATATAAAGCAAAAGCTCTATTGCATGCATTCATTTGAGTACAACATGTTAAAGTTTCAACATCCCTCTACCATTTTAATTGCGGGTCCATCAAGGGCAGGAAAAACATGTTTTGTAAATCGATTACTTAATGAACGTGATCAAATGTTTAGTATAAAATTTAATAATATTGTTTGGTGTTATGGTGCAGTAATACCAAACCTGGATGCACATGCAAAAATACGTTTTGTAGAAGGGATACCTGACATGAATAATTTTGAAATTAAAGAAAATTCATTATTAATACTTGATGATTTAATGTCAGAAACTAATGGCGATGTTGCTAATTTATTTACAAAGTATGCACATCATAAAAAGTTGACTGTTATATTTATTATTCAAAATTTATTTCCAAAAGGAAAACATGCACGTGATATTAGTTTAAATGCACATTATATTATAGTATTTAAAAATCCTCGTGATAAATTACAAATACAATATTTAGCAAGGCAAATTATGCCTCGATATAGTAAGGAAATTGTGAATGTATTCGAAGAGGTAACACGTGAGCCTCACACTTATTTGCTATTTGACCTAACCCAAAAAACAAACGATGCATTGCGAATACGTACAAATATTTTTCCTAATGAAATCATGCATGTATACGCCAACATAAAAGACATGCATACAGAAATTTTTATTTAGTTGCTATCAAGATGTTGAAGGTAAAACAACACTACAACACGCTCCGTGCTCTGTGCAAATGCAAAAATACAAAACGAAAACAAATTTTACAAAATGCTTCAGGGGATTTAATAAGAACAATTTCTCAAGTAGCTAAAAACACAATAAAAGGAAACATCCCTTTAAATCCTCGTCAGAAGCAACGATTACGTAGACATAAAAAGATCTTGCGCGCTTTATCTCAGCAGCGTACTGCATTAAAGAAAAAGAAGAGGTTGTTACTACAGAAAGGTGGTGCACTTTTACCATTAATTTTGGGACCACTTCTAGCAGCAGTAGGCAGTAGTATTTTTAGTCGATAATTATGTCAGAATTACGTAAAATGATTTTAGTTCCTGAAAATGCAATACATGAAATTCAGTCCAATCTTAAATCAATAGATTCACATCAATCACGTTTAGATGAAGAAATGAATAATATTTTAAAACGTCATGATATTAGTGTACAACAAAAATGGAAATTATATCAACAAGCTTTGCATCGTTACTTACAGTATACATCTTCTTCTTCTTCACATAAACCTATTACATTACCTGTTATTCAGGATGAACAAAAAGAAGAAGAAAAATTATCATCACTTGCTTTGCAACAGGATAACAATACTTCTATTTTACCATTTGTATCAGACATTTTACAATCAGTACCAAAAACACTACGTAGGAAAACAGATCTATTATTAAAGCAGTTAACAAATTCTGATAAAATTCAGTGGGATAAGTCTGGCATAGTCCGTATCCAAGGAAAAACAATACCTGGTTCAAATATTATAGATTTAGTAAATGATGTTGTTCGTACAAGAAAATATTCAAGAAATCCTATAGGTATTTATGAATTTAAAAATTTATTAGAAGATCTTAATGTTCCTAAAGAATTTATTGGTACACCAGCATCAAAACTGAATAGTAGTAGTAGACAACGTATTCGTAAAATAAGAAAATCATCCAGTCCTAAAGCAGTATCTAATTTATTTAAACATTGGAAAGAATATAGTATGTAAAAAAATGACAAAGTTATCAAAAATATATTATGATTATTCAAATCCTAATTCTTTATCAAGTATACAAACATTACATCGTAAAACAAAATTATCTAAAAAGAAAATTAAAAATTGGTTAGCTTCTCAAGATGCATATACATTGCATGCACCAATTCGTAAAGTTTTTCAACGGAAAAAGTATTATGTTAGTGCACCAAATGAAACATTACAAATGGATTTGGCAGATATGCAAAACATTGCAAAGTATAATAATAATTATAAGTATATATTATGTTGTATTGATATTTTTTCACGTTATGCATATTGTGTCCCCTTAAAAACAAAGAAAGGTCCTGAAATGGTAAAAGCAATAAGAAAAATTTTAAAAAATTTCAAGTTACCCGTGTTTAATGTCCAAACCGATTTAGGTACAGAATTTTATAATCGTCATGTAAAACAATTGTTTAAAGAATATGAAATTAATCATTATAGTGTTCATTCCGAAATTAAATGTGCTTTAGCAGAACGTTTTATAAGAACGATAAAAGAAAAATTGTATCGTTACTTTACTGCAAAAAATACTTATCGTTATATTAATGTCTTAGATCAAATTGTCAATAATTATAACCATTCATATCATTCAAGTATTAAAATGGCGCCTGCAGAAGTAAATGATTCCAATGTAAATCAAGTGTGGGAAACATTATACGGAAATACAATAAATAAAAAGAATACAAGTTGTAAATTTAGTTCGGGTGATTATGTTCGTGTTAGTAAGTATAAACATGTATTGGAAAAAGGATATTTACCTAAATGGTCACAAGAAATATTTATTGTCGATAATTGTATTAAATCTAATCCTGTGACTTATAAATTAAAAGATTGGAATGGAGAAGAAATTAAAGGAATATTTTATGCGCAAGAATTACAAAAAGTAATTATAAATTCAAAAAAAACTTATCTTATTGAAAAAGTATTAAAACGTAAAAATGGGTGGATGTATGTAAAATGGCTGGGATATCCGTCAAGTATGAATTCATGGATTAGATCCGATTCTATTCAGTCTGCAAAATGAATTCAAACCTTACACATGACTTTTACGTTACTCTTCCTTCAAATGCCAGTAGTAAACTTTTTAATAATAATACAACAGCTTCATTTCGCGTTAAATTAGCACAACCTATTGATTTAAGTGATGGGGAATGGGGTGTTGCATTAACACAAATTAATATTCCGTGGAGTTTTTATAATGTTGGTGAAAATGAAGAAATAATAATTACTACTGTTATCAATGATAAAGTTGAACGCCATCATGTTCGTGTAACACCGGGATATTATTCGTCTATTGAATCTATTCTTGAGTTAATTCCTGAAAATGTTCGTATGTTACAATATTTACAAAATAAAAATCAAATTGTAATTAAACATTCTTTAAAATTACAAGATCAATGTATGATTGGTATTACACCAGGATTACAACATATTTTTGGATTTATTAATGAAAATACACACGATATTAAAAATGTAGTATACACAAAAATTAGAAATGTTGATTTATTATTATCACGGGGTAAATTTCCATGTAATTTAGATTATAATATTCCCAATTCAATTAATGTATGTGTTGATATTGTAAAACATCAACAAAATATTGGACCGTTAATTCGAAAACTTAGTGTATATAATGTACAACACGCTAATGTAAAATCTTTTGTGTTTCATACACCCCATTATGTTAAAGTTGAAAAGAAATATTTTGATACAATAGAAGTAAACTTAAAAGATGAACACGGTTTAAAATTACCATTTCGTTTCGGGACTTCAAACTTGACACTTCACTTTAAACGAAAATGATTTCTGAAAGTATTGATGATAGTTTTTACATTACATTAGTTTCAAATGCTAGTACAAATGTATATCCTACAAATAATCCAACACATTTTATTAATCAGTTAAAAAATAATATACGATTATCAGAATCCGATTGGTACGTAGGGTTAAGTGAAGTACATATTCCATTAACATGTTATAACGTCACCGAAGGCGAAAATGTTGTATGGTACAAATTTAAAAATGCAGACCCTATGAAAAGTAAAGTTGTTGTTGGATATTATCCATCCATTCATCATTTAATAGATGAATTAAATACAATATCAAGATTTATACGGTTTAGCTTTTCAAATATTGTACGTGTTGAATGCGATGAACGTGTAGAATCTGTTACATTGTCACCTACATTAGCTTTACAATTAGGTTTTTCTGAAAAATCAGATCTTGTAAAAGAACGCCGTGGATTCAAACAGCCATACGTAGATATTGGATATCCACATCAAATTTTTATTTATACCGACATTATTCAATATCAATTTTTAGGTGATACAAAAGCTCCGTTACTACGTATAGCAACAATTTCAGATATTAAATATGGAAAAGTTCAAACAATTACCTTTGAAGATATTCATTATATGCCACTTGCAAAATTTTGTTTTAATACAATTGAAATACTATTAAAAGATCATGCAGGGCGAAATTTGCCATTCCGATCTGGGACACTGACCGTAACACTTCATTTTAAACGCTCTCCTGTTAAATAATAATAATAAAATGAGATCTAGACGTGTTACTTTACATCGTGGACGTGGAATACCATATTTTTCAGGACCTGTATATCAAAGGGGACATGGTATAGGGAGTTTCTTTAAAGGGTTATTTCGTTTTGCATTACCATTTCTTAAACAAGGTGCAAAAACTGTAGGACGTCAAGCATTGCAAACCGGTATACAAGTTGCGGGTGATGTATTGGAAAATAAACCATTTAAAGAAGCGGTTCGTGCACGTGTAAAAGAAGCTGGTAATAATTTAAAGACAAAAGCTATTAATAAAGTTGGACAGTTGCTAACTGGTAGTGGTAAGAGACGGTCACGCAAAAGAAAGGCTCCTGCAATTGTAAATTTTGGACCACCAACAAAACGTAAACATATAAACGATATCTTTTCATAATGTCGCTCCTAAATTCCGATAGTTCTGAATGCTGTACCAATGAATTTGATTTCTTTTCAATACCAATGACACAAACAGCTATTGAAGCAACTATAAATGCTGAATATCGACCTATTTCTACATTAACATCAGAAGGACCAATTGAATTTGTTATTCCTGGAGAAACAGGAGAATTTATTCATCCCGCATATCTATATCTTTATGTACGTTGTAAAATTACAAAAGATGATGGTAAAAATTTAGTTAATGATGATGTTGTTGCACCAGTAAATAATTTCCTACATTCATTATTTAGTCAAATTGATATTTCGTTAAATGATAAATTAATTAGTTCTTCATCAGGATCTTATCCTTATCGTGCATACATTGAAACTTTATTAAATTATTCTCATGATGCTTCTCAAACACATTTAGCATGTGCTATGTGGCATAAAGATACTGCAAAAAATTTTAATAAATTAGATAATACAAATGATGGTTTTCAAAAGCGTGCCAATAAAATAAAAAATAGTAAATCTTTTGAAATGTACGGACGTCTTCATACTGATATTGTAAGTTTAGATCGTATGCTTCCCAATAAAGTAAGTTTACGTGTAAAATTACATCGTAGTAAAGATAACTTTTGTTTAATGTCTCCTGAAAATACAAGTTATAAAGTTGCACTTGAAGAAGTTATTCTACATGTACGACGTATTGATGTTGCTGCAGATTTAGCTATGCAATTAAATACACGAATGGTTTCAGAAACGGCCAAGTTACCTCTCACAAGAGTAGAAACAAGATCTTATACTATTCCTGCACAAGTCAAGTCATATAACCTTGATAATCTCTTTCTGGGTAATGTTCCTAAAGGTCTGGTTATTGGTTTCATTTCCAACACAGCCTTCAATGGTAAATCACATCTTAATCCATATGAGTTCCGCAACTTTAACGTTAACAAACTGCAATTACATGTTGGATCAAAATCATTCCCTCCCAACCCCCTTACGCCTGATTTTAATAATGATTTATACCTTCTAAGTTACTATACTCTGATATCAGGTACTGGAATATATTATCAAAATTATTCACATACTGTTACTCTTGAAGAATATCCTAATGGATATACTCTGTATGCATTTATTCTATCTCCAACTGGAACTTTAGATGACAACACTTGGGATGTAGTTCGTGATTCTCCTGTAAATTTAAAAGTATCATTTTCAGAAACTTTAACTGAACCAATTACATGTATTGTCTATGCGCAATTTGATTCGTTAGCACAAATAGACAAAGATAGAAATATTTATACTGATAACACCTTCTAATTTATTCAGTTGAGTAGAATGAGGGTTGTTGTACACTTCTCCGCATTCCATAATAATGATGAGGAATTTATTGTAAAGGAACTAGCAATTGTAAATCCTGACGTTCCGTTTTTACAAAATTGGATATTTAAACCACCATATCCATTAAATAAGCTGTCTGAGCCAATCATAAATACAAACAAATATCTAAGTGAAAATGTATATGGCATTACCTGGCACGAAGGCGATGTAGAGTATTCACTTCTTAAGGAAATAATTCAATCATATTGTTCAAATACCACCAGTATTTACACGTATGGATTAACTAGAAAGTGTTTTCTTGAAGAAATTCTGCAAAGAAATGTTACAAATTTGGAAGAAATAGACTGTCCAAAGTATACTGCATTAAGTTTCCACGTTCACAAGTGTGCACATAATAAACATCGTTTTGGACAATATAGGTGCAGTATTCATGAAGCATTACTATATAGTGAATATGTAAAAGTGTATGATTATGTTTTACATGTGAAAAACAGTGATAATTACATACCTACTATAATTAAAAAATAATAATCATGTATAGTGACGAATTGTTAAAAGTATTAGTAACTGATAAAGTGACTGGTGCAAGTGTTACCGGGATTTATCCTATTGATAAACTTCCTGTAATGGTAGAACCACCTGCAGCACTTGTAATTAATCTTGATACATCCAATTCAAGTGGATCACACTGGGTAGCAGTGTACATTAATGAGAAAAAACATGGATTCTATTTTGACAGTCTTGCTATGGACATTCCCAAGGAAATAAAAAATTTTTTATCCAAAAATACTAAATTATATTTTACAAACAGTGAACAATATCAGCACGATGATTCTGTGTTATGCGGATACTTTGTATTATATTTTTTGCATCATATTATTCGCACTCAATCATTTGAAAAGTGTTTAAAATTGTTTAACAACAAAAATTTAAAAAAGAATGATGATATTGTTTATAAACATGTAAACAACATTTTAAAAAGAAAACACAAGTAATTTTTTATTTTTTATTATTGTATATATATTTTTTACAATAAAAATTTTTAAACTATATTCATGCATTTAATTTACAAATCCTCGTTACAATCTTGATAATGCATTAGTTAATGCTGTTGATCTTTCATATTTCCACCAGTAATTCAACTGTTGTGCGTTACGATATGCACATCCTGATTTCTTTACAACATTTTTGTGAAAAGAACAATATTCATTAAATGTATTTCCACACAAATCATTTAATGCTGGACATTCTTTCGTTTCTAAATCAATAACATTATCTAATGCAAATATTCTCTTAATCCAAAGAGATTTTTCTAAACCTTTACAATAAAAGGTTGAATTCATTGTACATAATTGATATACAAGGTTACGTATAAATGATACAGTATATCCTGTTTTACTATCCCAGTTCAAACCGTGTAAATTCAATGTCAGCCAATCAATTTGTTTTTGGCAACCTAATGACAATAAATTATATTCTATTGGTGATTTTACCAAGCAATGAAAATTTACTGTATCATCACATGCGCTAAGACAAAACTCACGAATAATAAATTCGTTATCAGACATTTTAAAACCTTGAATATCAATAATGTATTGATTTACGCAAGGTGAAATTTCATTTGTGCGCTGAATAAAATATGGTATGATTTGTCCAACAAATTCTGTATTTTTTAAAAGATCACAAGTTTTACGCATAAAACACATAAATGAGATTTCACTATGTTCTTGTTCATACAATTCAAAAAGTTCACCAAGAGTTTTATCAAGAGATAAATACTTTGCTGCAAATGATCCAATATCATGAAGAGTACTTGATTTGCAATCCAGCGGATTATTCTCACGTAAGTATACATTTATTGTTTTTAATACACAATTCACATTAATATTTTTAGCACTACATAACACACATAAAACTCTCACACTATTCGGATACATTTTTCCTTCTGTCTTTTCTTAATAGAACCTCTAGTAATTCCGGAAAATAGTCTATATCATTTAATAGTTCCAAATATGCTTCATAAAATTTTTCTCTTGTTAGTATTCCAATAATGTGGGTGTTGGCATACAGGTAAAACACATCATCTTCAACACTAGGGCTTGCTATAACACTCCAAGCACGGACTTCCAATGATTTTGGGGGTAAATTCATACAATCATGCGCATACACATGATACGATCCTTCTCTGCAACCATCACATATTAACGTCTCGTTAAATTCCCATTTTTCAATAGCTTTCTTTATACATTCTCGGTCCACATTTTGACTATTACAAGAACAGTCTAAACTCCAAAATCTTGATGGTGATGATGCTGGGGTTTCTGAAACTGTTAATACTGATGAATCTATTTCATCAATATCAAATTCTTCATCTGAAGATGATTCATATAATTCTGTTTCAGCATCAGATAATGATGCTTCAATATCGCCGTGGTCCTTCTTCTCATACGACTGCATTGTGTGTCTTTATATATTTTCTCTCTTAGAACTTGTATTTAAAGTACTTTCAGATTCATCACGTGTTCACCTTATGCCGAATCAAATGTGGTTAGTCATCAATCACATGTTACTTAATCACACAGTTGTAGCCCCAAATTACTTATCACATGATGTTTAATCATGTATCAACGGTCAAAATTACTTGTTCTCGCATAGTCACATGATGTTTAGTCATGTATCAACGGTCAAAATTACTCATCGTCACATGATGTTTCGTCAATCAACAAGTTTATCTAATTGTACAAAGGTCAATTCATCCGGGTTTTCAAAGCGCGCAAAACCTCAGTTCATGTCTTAAGTTCTTCGTTGATGGATGTGCGAAAACAAGACTCCGTCTTTAGTACGAACACCAACTATGGCTAAATAATGCAATAAAATAAAATAAAGTAATTTCCTATTTTCCCGAGTTCAATTCCTGTGTCCACATAAATATAATTTCATATTTTTTAAAATTCAATAAACAGGGGCAGGGTGTACCTATACAGGGGTCATTTCCTTTTATCTTCTCACATGCTGTTCGTATTGGTCTTGTTTTTACCAATAAGCTTTTTTAACAAGAAGTATGGCTTGCCATTACATAAGCTGCAAGGCATGGAAGGAACCATTTCCAGGGGCCATGGGCTGGGGTCCTGCACAGGGGTCATTTCCAGGGACCATGCGGTGTGGTCCTGTACAGGGACCATCCACTGTGACCTTCGTAGTGGTCATTCAACCTTTCCTTTCGTCATCTATTATTGTGAAACACATCACGTGTTCTTTATCAATCAATTGACCTTTCCCCTTTCCTATTGCATCACCTCCTTCGATAGTCCCCCTTATCCTTAATTAAACAAGCGATAAACTATCTCTTATCAAGGCGCGGCATCTCTTTCATGGATACCTCACTAAATCTATACTACTGACGACGCAGTGTGGTGTTGAAGATTGGATTAATTAGTTACATCTCACATAGAACACGAATGTGCAGGGAACGTCCGAGACTGATCCCGCAATGGACAACGGAATATGCCAGGATCATTCAAATTTGCTCCCGGAACATCCACAGGATCTCCGCGAGAGATCCAGATGTTCGTTAATATCTCGAAAAACGGGACATTCAACGGGATCTAAAAAGGGATGTCCTTTCGTAAATCGTGGGATAACAACGGGATGTCTATCGATTATTATAGGATGACATTGGGTCCAAGGTAGGACATTCATGAGACATATGTTGGCTAATGTAACGTAACCTAATATTTTGGTATTTTTATTATTATTTTCGTATGTATTAATTTTGGATGATTAATGCGAGACATTGAGCAACAAAGACATTTTGGGGGGTAAATAATCATCATTATTTACACGAAAGTATACTTGTATACCAGGAGTGGAAGCGTACTCCGCTCTTTTCTTCCGCAATGGCGCCATTTTAGAGGGGTTAAAACCCACCGCCTTCATTTAACCGAATCTATCCTACTTAAAAAATTGTCTTACTTTTTCACTAGGAGCCGAAGCGTGTAATCTATAGAAAATTTTAAGTGCAGTCCAGTGACGTAGGGTCTTACATATTAACGGTAGTAAGTATTATTGCGTATCACTGAAATTTCAAAATAAAATAAGGCTATTGTATTGGGGAAGGGGGCCAGAAATCGACTGCATAACATTTGCCTAAGAAGATAGATTTCCATGCGACTACTCAAAAGCGGAGAATAACTAGCTCAGCTGTCGAAGCCATTCTCACACGGTACATACAAGTTTAACACTACGCTTTAAAAATCCTGAATAAATTTAATAAGTCATACCGATACATGTCCATAGCAACTACATGAAAATTTAATAAATTATTATATTTCCTCTGTAAATTTTGCTAATTTTCATTACTTATATTAACCGCCACGCTCGAAAACTCCAGTTTCCACAGCCACCGCAGTACTACATTCATTTGTTTTCAAAACTAGATCAGAAGTTCAAACACTTGCCCACTGCAACCGGATACTACAAGGTAATAGTGTGATGTTTCAATGACGTCCACATACCGTATCTTAATCAATGTCATATTTGTAACCATTATTTAACGTATCAGATGATGTCATATTATAATGCTTGCCACATAATGGTATGAAAATATTGTTCATGTAAGAATGGTATTGTAGTCCTGCTTATGTCCGGAGTGGGATTTCCCTGTTATCTCCAGGTCCCATACGGGACCTCCTGTGGACATCCTACGTGTGAATCCTTTAGGACGTCCAATGCATTACGTCCATGGGATGTCTTCTCATTGTTCCGATAATCCTGGGAACTATATGGGATAATTTTGATCAAAATGGAACGTTCGTGTGCTATGTGGCATTGGAAGTTAGCCTCCCTTTCAGCATTGAGTCTGCATGAGACGTGGATCTAAAGCTTAACGTGTAATCAAAACAACATGAGCTCCCACCTGGAATCGAATCCGTGTTTCCCATCCTACGCTTGTCGCCACTATTATTTAATTTTGTTCTGAATACTCTATAAAGAACTCTAAAATATCAACCATGCCATAGAGGTAAATGACACTTACCAGCAGTGGCGTAAATACCGGTCCTACAGACCCCGCAATTCGAGGAGTCAAGCCATTAGGGGGCCCCCAAATCGTAAAACGTGATTGAGTTGAGTAAGTCTTTAACAAAGTATTTATCAAAGGATTTATTTATTTATTTATTTCAATCTGCTGACTCCAACAGGAGAATCCCAATTACAGGAGTCTCACATAAAATATTACATCTATGTTATCAATTTAAAACAAACACTAGAATCAGAAAAAAATACATAAAAATAGAAGGATGCTGGTACTATCTGAAGTAACATAGTAAATATTGCTATAGTGGAGCCAGCAAGAGAAGGACAGCTCTCAACGGCGTTACCACTACACACGTGTCGAAGTTTTTTCGGTACATCAATAACCACAGTTTTCTTAATTATGTAAAACGGAGTGACCATGGTTGGAAACACTAGCACTAAAGTTAAAACTGTATTTTCCCTCCGCACGTGTGTAAGAAACTGCAGGAACCATCTTTTGATGACTCCTCTATAATATTGCTGACATTATAGTTTAGATTCATGAAGTGTTTTAGCAGCTAATCTAATTTAGAATACTTATGAGTGAAGAAATTGAAAGAAAGGACACTGTATCGGTGACAGGTCTCATACGACTTCTGTTCACTGAAAACACGTGCCTAGCAAGTACTCTGCCTGATTATCTACTTCCCTTCAGCTGTATTTAACTTTACTTGTAACGTCAGCAACTGTAGAGGGGTCTTTTTCAAAGGTGAAATTAATCAAAACTTTTAAAAAAGAAAACCCTGATTCGGTGTAGGTTCAGTGCGCTAGCATTATTACAGTAAGTATTGAAAATTAAGCGTGTCTCAAACTGGACCGGACGGTATGGTGAACAGGTTCAACCATTGAGCAAAAGTGATTTGAAAAACGTTAAACATGAGAAAGCCCTAATAGACTGGTATTTTTTTCAGTTCCAGTAGAAAGGTCGGGTTGCTTAAGTGAAAAATAATTTTAAAAATTGTTGATTTCGTGTTTCCAGTGTATCCGACATTCAACTCTACATACGTATGTTCTTTGTTTCTCCCACACACGAAATTACGTTTATGATATTTGATTTCTTACTAGGAGCGTCATTTCAGACTTTGCTTGAGGGGGACAAGAGCACCACTGACATAAGTCTTTCACGTTTTGTACTAGTATATTAATAGACAATCGATTACAGTACATATATTCCTCAAACTCTTGGGGGGAATGGCCCCCTCCTGTCCCCCTTAAATGACGCCTCTGTTTCTTACAATTATACACAGTATGAAACTATATAGAGTTCAGTTACAAGAAGCAGGTTATAACCAGAAATTATGCAAATTTGTGCATGCCTAAACTGTTGCAGAAAACATAAAAAGCCAGCTTTTTTGGGAATAAAACGAGAATTTTGGAATTTTTTTTTTTCATTTTCATGATTTTTCTATTTAAATAGCTTTCTTATGGTATACTCTATAGTTAGATAGTTAGATAAGAATTCCACGACCTAAATGTCATATTTTGCTGTAAAATTCACCATCAAGATGGATGGAGCACATGTTTTACGAATTAAAGTCAACATGAAGAATGTAGTATTTGAGGGCAATTTTAGAGGTTATTTAACTTTATTTTAACTTGAGTTATCGACATTTTTTCTTCTCTAGATCATTTTAGTTTGTCATCCGTGTTTCATTTCTAAGAGCTTAGTACTCTAGCTTCTAGTGCAAAAGTTAAACTTATGTTCTTCTATATATCCGTCAAAGCGTACGTTTTTCAATATATCCGTCAAACCGTACTTCCACATTTCTGTTATACTGTAGCTGTGCCACGATTTAGCAATAATTTTCCGGATACAACCTTGAATACTAATTTATACAAATAATCAGTAGCGAATTTAGAAAAGTATTTTGGGAGGGGTTTCTCTGATAGTTTCGTTTTCTAAAACGTCCTAATTTTATTTGCGAGGAGATTGAGGTTTATGAGTACAGGCATAACAAATATTTCGTGTCGTTTATATGTTTAGCGATAATCTTCCGGATACAACCTTGAAGATCATTTTATACTGAGAATCAGTGGAGGACTTAGAAAAGTATTTTGGGAGGGTTTTTTCTTACTAATGTTTAGTTTTTCTAAACATTTGTAATTTTAATTTGACGGGAGCTTAAAGTTTATGAGTAAATGCATAACTAATTGATATTTTTTTTTTGTTTTGTTTTGTTTTAGACATTCCGTAATTTTGGGGAACAGGCTTCGGCCCGAAAGACCGCTCCCCTAACCTTCGCAAAACCGTCTCTGCTGATAGTTACTAATAATAATAATTTAAAAACAATACGAAAGGAAGTCGGCCAACTCACAGTACACGCACTATTCTACTTTACAGATGGAATGAAGAAAAGCTTTGTCAGAATGGTCGAATGCTGAGTTGAACCCCGGACTTCCCGATAGAAGCGCAAAAGCTCCACTCAGTCATGTTTGTTGTGCAGTTGTATTAATCTTAACTTAAATATATTCCGTAGTCCTTTTTTTTCTTTCTTTTTTTCGTGGTGGAGTGGGGAGAGTTTCATAATGATATGAAGGGTGTGAGCCAAGAACATGGTAACCAACAAATTTACAATTGCTGAGTTATGCAGCACCAGATAGACAGCAACGCATACCGCTTTGTTTAACCCTTCATGTATAGTGTTATGTGAAAAATCAGCTTTCCGACTTTGAAAATGGATTGTGCAGCAGAAAATCTCTAATTTCTTTAAAAATGTAAAATTGTGGGTTACCATGTTCTTGCCTCACACCCTTCGTATGTTGAATTCCTCTTGTTAAAAATTCAGAAAACTTGAGGATTGAGTAAACCGTGATGGTGGTTATATAAAACTGTAGAATTTCAAGAATATACAGAACCAAAAGCTCTAGATGTGCAACACTTAAGTGTATCATATAAATCTAAGAATTACTCTTATATTTTATTTTAATTTTATTTTGTTCCAAAAAGAGGGTATGGAATATTTTGAAGTAAAAATACTACATAGAATTTTGATAGTTATTTGTGTATTTTTTAAAAGAAGTATTTACTTTTAGGGTTGGCTGGTTTACATCAGCTGTTTTTTTCAATAAACAACTGGTTTAAACCAAAAAAATAAAAAGAACGAAAAATGTGAATCGTGTGAACTTCATGGTGAACTTTCCACACATCAAACCATCTACATTAGTTTTATTTCCTTTTCACCTTTTAATCAAGGTGTCCCATGTTCAATTCTCGGTCGAACCACAACCCTTTTTTTATGCGTAAACAAAGTAGCGGTTCGGATGTAACTTAAAGCGAAAGTCTTCTTCTTGATAACCTCGCTATTACGTAAGGATGTTAAGCCTGAACATATGAAATGAAACCAAATTGTATATTTCTGCATGCCTGAATGCCTGTTGTTTTATAAAGAAGCCAAGGTTGCTTAAATATATTGATAGAAATTGGCAAAATTTACCTACGTAGCTTCCAACATTAGCTTGGATTGGGCTTTCAATGATATGTACGTACTAAATTTGTAATTTAATACCTCAGTTTTAGCGTACTGATTATAATACGTTGATCTTTAAATTTTACATGCAAAGCAATAACAGGATTTTTCCGTTATTGTTTTACATTTAGAGTAATGACAGGATTTTCTCAATGGCTAGGGCAGGAGTTTTTCAATTTAAGAAATTTACTGACCGGACTCCTTTAAGCTTATGTGACCTCTTCCAGCATAACCCCGTTGTTGCATAATAACACCAAGGCGAAACAAACTTATTTCTGTCAATATGTAATATAAATACATAAAGCAAAATATCTACACCCAAAACCTGGTTTAAACCCCCCCCCAAAAAAAAACTAGTTTAAACTCCCCTCAAAAAATGGGTTTTTGGCATTTTCAAAAACAACCATGGTTCTTGCCAACCCTGCTTACTTTTGTATATAGGAGGTTAAAAAAATCTTATTATATACATTGGTTAATCCTTTGGAATTCATAATGTAAATATGTTGAGAAGTCATGGTTTATTTTCGAGGGTTTATATTATTATCGGCATCAGCCATTAATTAAATAACTTTTTGTGTTATAGAGAAGTAAGTTTGTGATGGGCAACAAGGGCGCCGATGCTGGGGGGTCCGGGCCCCCCAAAACTTAAATGGCCCCCATAGTGTATTTATGAATATACAATATTTGGCATAATTTGCATGCAAGTTGTCTTAACATCCTCATATATATATATCTTCTGCGTCTGAGTGCTCCCTCCCCCCAAATTTACAGAGAAAACGGCGCCCTTGATGGACAACATCATATCCGTGAATTTTCTCCTTGTACTCCTGTTTTCTCTCACTTTCTCATTTCACTAGTTCTTCCATTAATATTCACTTGTCTTAATCATCCTATCCCTTGACTTAAACGGCACACTGAGAGAAGAAAACGTATGTGGCATACGTAAAGACGTAGGTTACATACATAAATCCTGTAGTTTTTGGACTTAACATAAATCCTATGTAACACTATGCAGCAAACATATATCGTATGTTTTATACGTACTTTGCTAATAAATGTTCCGAATGAACATGCCTTCCGTGTGAAAGAAAGAACTGTATATAAGCGGTTAGGATCTCACGTAGGCTATATAACATGTAGCTGGCGTACCTAACATACGTAAGACTGTTAGATGTCAGATATCCTGCAGCGATATGGTGTAACATGTAAGTGGTAAAAAGGCAGTACGTATGTAGCGTGTGGATAATGTATGCTCCGTACAGATTTCTGTAGTAAACTTACAGATTCCGTATATTTGTACACTATATCGCTCAGTACTTAAGAGTCTTCATCTCGGCCAAATTAAAATACCGCTAATTTTACAGTAATTATGTGATATCTTCAAATAGGTAAAAGATAATTGAAATATGGAACAAGAGCGCCCTAGACAATGTTATTTTGCGTGCGGTACCGTTATCACAAGTCACCTAGTGGCTTTCCGTTTTCAGCTGTTTAGAAACGCGAAAATAAATGCCGATTTTCAAAATGGCTCGAAATCGAAAGCAGATAAGTGAGTCGTGATAACGGTTTCTCATGTAAAAATAATATTGTCTAGGGCGCTCTTTCTCCACATTTCGATTATCTTTTATCTATTTGAAGATATCACATAATTACTGTAAAATTAGCGGAATTTTAATTTCGCCGGGATGAAGACTCTTAATTGTGAGATGTAAAATTAAAAGATTTCATTCCATTTTCATTTTTACATTGTGTTTTGTTTGTTGTAACATGGCATATTTTAAGTAAGGCTTTCTTATGTAATATAACATTACGGTTTTTTTTAATCATTTCTGGGTATAGTAAAATATATTGCATAATTCCCTTTCAGTCAGTATGTTACAATCTTTAATTTCAATACTAAAACATCTACCTGCACATAACGTATTGAATTCTCTTTCAGAAGGAACGTGTGCTTTTTTATTTCGTCATGTTTTGAAAGCAGCATCACATGTTAACTTTCTCCAATCTTCCCAATTGTACAGCAAAATGGTTTAGAAATAGTATTCTTTTGAAATATTTTTTTTTTCATCCTGTCTTCACAGTTTCTGGTTAAAGCAGGACGTGAGAATGTTACGGTTGATAAATCATTTTGTTATACTTCCCTGCTGGTGGTTAGTGTAAAGAAAGAAAGAAAAAAAGGTGAATTTACTAGTCATTGGATATATTCACGGTGCCTTTAATAAAATAAATTTTAAGGAAAAT
Source organism: Thermobia domestica (assembly GCF_964235325.1). Taxonomy (NCBI): domain Eukaryota; kingdom Metazoa; phylum Arthropoda; class Insecta; order Zygentoma; family Lepismatidae; genus Thermobia; species Thermobia domestica. Next base: position 251,142,770 of record NC_137463.1, on the reverse strand, counting down.
CGCCTGAATCTGTTGTGGTTGTACATTTCCTTACATTTCTATGGCTCTAGAAATATTTATACAATGTTTACAAGCAGAGTATGAGTCCCCATCTCACAAACGATTATTTCAGGTACATAACGCACGAGATGCGTAGTCAGCGCATCAGTTTCCAATTAAATTATTTTCATTTTTCTTGATTGGAGGCTCATCATCATTTCTCCCATTAACGAAAAGTTTCTCTGCATCACAGTGCTCCGCCAGAGCTATGTGATATTTTGATTCCTTTCGACATTTTGATATTTTTTGATATTTCGATATACTTTTTTAAATTTCGATGTTTTTCGATATTATGATATCTTTCGATCTTTTCCAATGTTTTGATATTATGTCTATAATTTGATATTTCCGATATTATGGTATTCGGATACCTCGATATTTTCAGATATTTTTTTTAGATGTTTCGATTTTTTTTTTTATATATTATGAAACTTCTATATCTTTCATATTTCCGATATTTTGAATTTTTCGATATTTCGATGTTTTCGATATTACGATGTTTCGACATATTCGATATTTTTTTATATTTTTATATTTTCGGTATTATTGTATTTCGATATCCTTCGACATTTTCCGACATTTTCACATTTTTGGGCATTTCGATGATTTTGGATATTATGGAATTTGAATATTTTCATATTTCAGATATTTTGATACTTTTCAATATTTCGATGTTTTTTCTATATTATGATATTTCGACATCTTTCGATATTTTTCTATATTTTGATATTTTCGATATCTTGATGTTTTTGATAGCTATTATGATATTTAGATATCTTTCGGTATTTGCCGATATTTTTATAGTTTTCGGAATTTCGATATTTTTTGTTGTTATCTTACCAACAACCTCTATAAAAATTGTCACGGAAGTACCGCAGGATTCTGAAACATCGATATTTGGATAGGACACATACTAATTCCTAAATAAAGTATTGACCCGACTACGATAGGTCAAATAGTTTTGGAGCTATGGTGCTTTAAAATTCATTTGTTCGTGTTTTCGGCAGCCTATAACTCCGAAAGATGGTATTTGTGCACTCAGGTTGGTCTATACTTTTCGTCTTATCTTGGTGTCAGAAATCACCTCCCAAATGTTGTCGGTGTTGTTTTGAAACACCCCGTACATGCTCTCATACCTGAAGAATGTGAGGCTTTAACCTCATCAATGATTTTTAGATATAACTATAAAATCTGTTAATCGCAAAAAATATTTTACCTTTTAACCTTAAAAGAATTAACGTCAACACATATTTCCATATGTGAAATACGGGACATGGCTATCCACCGTTATCCGTGACGATGTTAATAGATTGATTCCACTAACAAATCTAACCGAGATGATTACTCTACAGTGACAAAAAACGTATGTGGAGTACGTAAAACGTAGGTTAAATGCGTAAATCCTGTAGTTTTTGGACTTAATATATGATTATAGGTAAAGTTTTGCCGCAAACGTATAACTGAAAAGGTATTTTTACACTACTTTCCGTATAAATGTTCCATTTATACATACTTTCCGTATGAACAAAGAAATGTGTATAGGTGGTCAGAATCTGTCACACAGATGGACGTATGTAACATATAGCTGACGTACGTAACATACGTATACGTATGTAATATACGGAAGACTGTTACACTATGAAAAAAATCGTAGGTGGCGTACTTAAAAAGATAGGTTACATGCGTAATTCCTGTAGTTTTTGGACTTAACGTGCCCATGTTTTATAGTACTTCCGTATGAGTGTTCCATCTATACGTACTTTCCGTATGAAACAATATAGGCGGTCAGGACCTCACATACAAATGAACGTATGTAACATATGGCTGAGGAATGTAACACTACTATATGCATGTGAAATACGGAAAACTGTTAGATGTCAGACTTCCTGCAACGGCATGATGTAACATCTAAGGGCAGTGCCTATGTAGCATACTGATAACGTATGCTTCATACTGATTTCTATAGTGAGCAAGAGGATTCCGTATATGTGTACCATATACCGCTGACCGGATAACGGATTTTTCTCATTGTAGCTATCTACTTCAAAACCAGAATTCGAAAATTCGCCCTCGTTCAAGAGTTATCGCGAGGAGTAACGAACGGACGGGCAATAATACCGGGCAATTACAGTCTTATAAGAGTCACCAGGGTAATCCTAATAAGGACAAGAGTTACATGTTCCAATAGATTAAGCCCGAAGCGGTCAGTGTCAAGGTAAGATACTTCTATCACCTCGTCACGTAGATACGTTGCCACAATACTGTCACCGTGGCTCATCCCTTAGACTGCCCTAGGTACCGGTACCTTCCTGACAGAAGTTGGGTGAAACCCTAACTCGGAATTAGACAAGTACGCAATGGGGGAATATATTCTGTCTTGTCGAATAAGAGTTACCCAGTTGGTGAATAAGAGCACCTGACTTTATATCCTCGACTCGGCACAGTTTTGTTATCATCTTCAAGGCTTGTCCTATATTGACCAAAGAACAGGACTGCCGAGGCGAGGTTCAGTAGTGTAAACAATGCAGCGAAGTCTCATACAACATATTCAGTCAAGACATGCTAGACAAAGGTCTTTCCAACGTTGTGACTGAAGCGTACAGTCAATGCGCTCTGGCCTCGCCTTCGAAATCATTTCCTGCCTCCATCTGTCTCGGTTTCCCATTAGTGATGAGCGCAAGAGTCTTGGTCTTGCAGTTTTTGCAAGAGTCTTGCATGCAAGACTAAGAGCAAGACCAAATAGGTGCAAAGCCAAGACCATACCTGCAAGACCAAGACCAAGACTCTTGCGCAAGAGTCTTGCGGAAGTACCGGTGCTACTTGATTTTCTTTTTATATATAGAATGTAAAAAGGTATGGGAAAACTCATTACATCTTTCACTTGAATTTCTTGGCTTCAGTAAAAATGCCGCTCGAGTAAATGTGCTCCCAGAACATAGTTTATGCAATCTGTGTGAGTCAATCTGCCCTTATACCTTATAGCTACAGTATGTCCTTTTCTGAATCGGTTGGTCCGTTTTCTGCAGTTATGAGTAGGAACGTGAAGTTTTCGTTTTATTTTATTCCTGAAATCGGTATTATTTTTGCCAAAAATCCGTGTTATTTTTCGCGATATAATACAAGCAAATATGATTTATTTGCTTTATTCTGTAGTTTTTTTCTTTTTTTTGAAGCAAGTATATTGTAAATATAGAGAAAGCTAATTAAAATAAAATATATTTTAAAATTAAACGAATAGTTTTAAATTTTGACATCTTAAATTTAAAAGAATAAATTATATTTTATTCTTACTATCTGAGAAAAAATGGCCCGACATCCCTCCTAAACTTGGATTTATTTAATGTATGATTTGAATACATATATGGACTAAAAACCACATTCCAGTGTTTCTTAACATTTTCTTCACTTCAGAAAAAAAAACTATCAATTCACAATATGCTTTACCTAAAACGCAATTCATAGCATAGTTTTTTTTTTTTTAACATTTTCTTCACTTCAAAAATATCAGTTCACAATATCCTTATTTAAAACGCAATTCATACCAACACACATTTTCACTTAATGGCGAATTATAGTTCCTTCAATGTTTCTAATTTTTCAAAGAACAAAACTGTCACTATTTTCACACTTTCTTCTTTAAGGTATTGTCTCCTTTCCGTACCTTCCGGATATCTTTCAGAATCAACGTTGGAACCTACCAATGATAGTACTTCAAGAGGACATGTATCAAAATCTCCAGGGTAAACTTTCACTAACCAACCGATGTAAAAATAACAGAACAGATGGTCTTGTGTGAGTCACATTTTGTTGCAAAGGAAACTTGTGTTATTTTATTAGTATTACCGGCCAACATGGCGGTTTCGCAAATCTATCGCTTTATGCAGTGAATTTCGGTGTTATTTTAAAAAAAGTATCAAATTCGTGTTATTTCGCGATTTAAAACACCAAAAACGATCTTCTTTCATATATTGTAATGTCGCACGTGGTGTTGTGTATAAACAACTCTTCACGCTAATGCTTACAAACACCACCACGTGGTTTTGCAAGAAGATTCTACACACGAGATGGATCCACTATCACCTGCAGACCTCCTCCCATGAAGCAGACGACGACGACGGAGTAGAAACGCCACCACCATCTGAGAACATCTATAAATTTGATGGACGACAGCAGACCTGTACCAGTTCACTTGTGACCCTCGTATTGTTTGCTTTGGAACATTAGGAGTAACCTAACTCCAGACCTCTAGACTGATTCGGGGCTCTGTGATCACCTAACCAACCCACTGCTTGTAGCGGAGCTTTGGGTCCCTAACACCACTCTGTTAAGCCTGCTTCGGGGCTCTGTAAAGATTCTGTCTGCGACCTCTCGGTCAAAGACTACCTATATCTAATCCTGCAAACTTAGAGAAATTATTTGTATAGTATTTTTGTAAAATACTGTTTATAGCGAATTTTTATAATAAAAGCCGTTAGTGGGAGTCGATTCCGGACGCTCATTTTATTAACGCTCTACCTACAACCTATATTGGACAAAGTTTTACAGTATACATTACTTTGGCTTTTTCAAGTTTTCGATGTTACCGTTAAAACGAAAACTTTACGTCACTAGTTATTAGTCGTTTTCAAGCCACATAGGTGTCACTCTAATCTAAGAAATGTGTCATTGGTGCTGAATTATGACGCATTCCTGCGTTTTTAAACAGACACTATTCTACAGGTGTGGGTTATCTGGGATAAACTTAAACCTGGTGAAGTTTGTCAGCTCAGCCTGCGATAAATATAGCAAACCAGGAATTTGTTTCTCTCCCTCCAGTTGCTTCAGGCAGTCTGCTGACGAAACGCCACTAACGTCCAGTAAGCAGATGCGGCTTTAGCGGGTAGGCACGGGCATACCCAAAAATTTTGAAAAACACGTATAAATATAAATACTAAAAGATACAATAAAGAGTAAATATATTGTAATGATTTTATAGGTAGAGACTAAATGACGGTTTGGGCTAGTTTTTCCCCCTTTACCAATTTATTATAAAAATTGATAATTATAAATGGTTTTGATTATAAAGAGTAAAATAGTGTTTATTTTGTTATTGACCAGATGAGAGAAAATAGGTGTTTTGCACGGTGCCTCTTTTTTAAAAGGCAGTTTTCAAGGCACTCGCTGGTTTTGGTGAGTTTTGAGCGAAAGCCCCCTCAGCCAAAGGCAGCTTTGCGAGGCTTTGTTGCACTGAGGATTTTTAGTTTAATTCGACCTCGGTGTACTCCTAATCCAATGCGACCTTAGGGCAGGTGTTGGTTAGTTAATCAGTTGGTTGACTGATGCCTGGTTCCTCGGTGGTTGGGTTTTTATTTTATTTTATTTATTTATTTATTTATTTATTTATTTATTTATTGAGGGGGGGTGAGATCCGTCTTCTTTTGGCTTTTCTTGGTGTCTCTTGTGTTGGCTTCTCATTTGCTACACTGTTTATAATCAATAACACGTGTTGTATTAACATGTGCTTCTGTTGTAATGTAAAAATCCTTACAATATTTTCCACTATTTATACTAATGGTAGATAATTATTTAACAAATAGCATCAACCACTACTGTAAAAGTAATTTCTTACTGTCATTAATCAATCAAATATGTATAGGCGAAGGAGCGGGCTTACCCAAAATTAAAATCCTAAAGCCACCCCTGCCAGTAAAGAACTGAATGCGAAATTGAAACAGTCTTTCTCATTCAATACTGAACAAACATACCTAATCCTTTTTAGCTTTGAAACAAGTGTATTGCTTTTTCTTCTTTTAATTAACATCTTGGATTCCAAGATTGTGTTCTTAAAAAAAAAAAAGTGATAATGACTTAACAGATGTGCCATTAAGTGATGATAGTAGTTTTGTACCACCAGTTGACAGTAGCAATGATAGTACTATACATGAAGTTTACGTAAAGCGTAAGAATAAAGTTGCAAAATCAAAAACGCAAGTGGCGAGCGCAAAAAGTAAATTTCATGCGCACTTCGAAGTTGTTGCGAAAAGTGGTGAGCATCCCTGTGGGTTGTGCAAACTATGCAAAAATACGAAGAATAGTTGTGTCCATAGGAAGCGGATAAGCGAAAAGTAAGCTAAAACATGTTATGGCCGCGGTAGTTCAGTGGTAGAGCGTTCACCTCTGGTGCATGGGGTTCCTGATCCGATCCCAGCTTGTGTCATGTGAGGTTTCCTGTTGGACAAACACCGTGTACGTGGGTTATCTCGGGATTTTCCCGTTTCGTCCTTTCTTCATTCCACCATTTCGTTCATTATTACCATCACCATCTTGCTTAGCCTCGGTGCATAGTCGTGGGACGTTAAACTAGATATTTCATTTCATTTCAAAACATAGCTATTAATGGTGTTCTTCTTCCAAAACTAAAGGGAAATGTATGAACATCGGTAATTCCGTACACCATAGGTGCCGACTACATAGGTATGGCCTTGGCTCCGAAGCTCGAGCATATATCGGAAATGTTTAATGTGTGCTCATAAAATTAATATCGAAATAACATTTTCATTACATTGACCAAAAAAAATGACAAATTAGTGCATGCGACCACATGTTCGATTTCATCGACAGAAGCTTATAGATCGAATAATTGTTTATCAATAAAACTTTTAGCCTCCTAAAGTATACGGCACATCAAGGGTTGAACGATACAACATTATACAACAATAAATAATCCATATTCACAAGTAACAGTGATTTTGTACAGTTATTTCAAATAACTTGGAGTTTGATGCCGTTATTTTGTATTTCTATTATAGGTAAAAAGTGTTTTTATAAATTGAGTTTACTTAATAGACGTAGATACTTTAGTCGTTTTCAGTTTTCACTCAAATTATTCTAAAATATTAAGAGGTTTGATTATAATTATTAGTATTTTAATGGTTTCTCTCTTTTTTGGCCAGTCATCCCATTTGTTCTGTCACAACATTAGACGGATATAGCAGAAAGAAAAATGGAAATGTGTGAAAAACACAATTCGATTTATTGTTTAGCCTATTATGAATACTCTACGCTATTAGTTGTTCAAAGTGAACTACTCTAGCTTTCACATGGTACATTCCTCCAAATGGCATGGCTAGTCATTAGTCGCAGCATGTATGGAACTTATGTTCAAATGGCTCACTGCTCGCTTCATTGCACGTTTTAGGCTGTCTAAAAATTATTGTATTGAAGAGGAGGCTTCAATTTCCAAACACCTCACAATTTGCAATCCAGTAGATTAGAATTGTAATTTAAGGATAGAGAGTCTTAGTGATCAATGATCTCGGGATAGCCATTTTTGCATGATGAGCAGATGCAGAGTACTACTGGAACACATAAATGTCCACTACTGTGTGGACGGGAGACTGATTCTTCGCGTGCCGATCGTCAATTGGGTCAATTACAGAAGCTGCTACCAGGTGGCAGCTTGCAACCTAGCAAGGATTCTCATTCTTGTCGCTCCAGTTTTTCAAAGCAGACAGATATCCAGCAACCTGTGTCAAGCACAGGCAGGGCCGGCGAGAGCGGTCGCGGGCCCCGGGGCTGAGCAATCCCGGGCCCCTTACATGTTTCCTTATGACTTTTTACGTACTTACCACATTGGACGGAAATAAACTAAAATGAACATTAAGACTTATTTTGAACTCTTTATTAGATCATTAATGTGTTTAATTTACAAGTTAAATAGTATTGCTATATCTCCAAATAAGTAAATAATAAGAACTCTGAACCTAACCTATGTTCACTGTTCGCTGAAAAAAAAAAAAACTTCATTAATTCACTATTTATGATTTTGTTTAGACCCTATACTTGTTGGTTCTAAGATTTTTGAAGGCTTCAAAACTAAAATGAATAAAAAATATATTTAAATACAATGGTATCAAAATATAGAAAAAAAGTAACTTATCTATTTGTAATAGCAAAAGTTCTGCCCTAATGCTCAATCAAATGCTCAAAACAAACTAATTTGTGAAGGAAATAAAAAACAAAGTATTAAATAGTTAATAAAAGTTGAGAAAGTAAATGTTCTCAACCATCCAACCTATCCTGTGCTATGAATATCTTTGCACAAATTGTTGCTATAAATAATTATATAGAAGTAAGCTATGCAGTTAGTCTTCCTTAACTAAAGGCATGAGGCATTAGGCCTAATTTAGTTACTTCAATGAAATATTGCTCAAATTAACTATAGTGTGATTAATAATGTGATATTAATAGTAATTGTCTGTAGGAGAAATTTATTATATGTATTACTACTAGACAACTGTTACAGTTACAATGTATCCTTTTCTACGTATAGTTACAACAAAATTCCCTTTCTGGCTTTTTTCCAGGGCGAATTCGTCAATGATAGCATCCAGTTTGGTACACTTGATAAGTTCTGTCTCCACGGCCAACAAGCCTAAGCTTGATAATCTGTCTTGACACATTGTAGAGAGTAAAACATTTTTTACTCTATTTAGCAGAGAGAAAGAGCGCTCTGCACTAGCAACGGTAGCAGGAATTGTGGCGAATATACGAAAGGCCACTGTCAGATTTGGAAATAAAGTTTCTAGATTCAAAGTTTTGATGTTATTTAGGAGATCCCATGGTGAAAGCGTTTTCTCACCAAAATTGGACGAATATATCAATTTCAGGCGATGCAGTTCATCACAAAGATCATCTCCTAAATCTTTTGGGTATCGCTGGACTAGTGCAGCTGCTTGTTCTTGGATCTGGTCACCTGTCATTTCTTTGCAAGACCACAGTACACAAAAATTGTTACACAAAGAGCGCACTGATTGGAAGCGAACTGAGTGAAAATATACAACATTTAGTAATTCTTTATCCTCGGCCGCCGGGCCCCCTTTGGGGCCCTGGGCCCCAGGGCTCTGGCCCCTCCTGCCCTACCCTCTCGCCGGCCCTGAGCACAGGACCATATGAACACAAAGCGAGATCAAGGATAGCCAAGGCAAGCAGAAACTAAGAAGATTGCCTACCACCAGGAATTTTGAACACAAGAATTATGTAATCTTTCTTTTTTTATCTAACCTGTAATCAGAGCCCTCAGATCACTGTATTTTGTAACCTTAATTTCAAATTTTTTTGTTCCTATGAACTTCCTCTTATCCAAATATTTGTTTATTTTGCCCTAATGATTCTCGTAATTGTGTCTGGCAGTACATGCTTGCGCAAATATCAGAGCTTATTGCTAGAGCAGAAATACCTTCCCACTCATTAGAATATGACGGTCACGGAACAGGGACTAATTGGGTTTTACAGTCTGTTGTTGTAACAGTATTTTTGTACTCTTCACCATTTTTCACACCTGTACTAGAAAAATGCATCTGTTTCACCACAATAGGACACACCCAACTACAAGATGACAGACAAGTCTGAACACGAGGAAGAATTTAATTTTCTTCCTCAGACCCTCCACACACACGAGGCAAAACAGTTACGCAACTGATTCGTTTCTGTTTCCTACTGTCAGCAACTTCATGTAGACAAAACAATTTTGTCGCTGTACCTTGGTACAATGGCGACAACAACAGGAAAGTTGCTGGGTATTCAACATCAGAATTTGGCGGAATATTGGACACAAACGAGAAAGAAACAAAATACAGTGAAACCTATCTATGTTGGCCACCATCGGTCCCATTGAAATGTATTCAATTTAGACAGGTGGCCAAATTACAGAAAATGAATGTGATTGGTATATTTTTAGAATAGGATTTCTAGTATAGTGATCATTGAACACACACACCGAAATCGCTCTTTTGCTGTCTGTAAAGTAAGAAACTTTAATCTGAACTGATTGAACAGTGGCAAATATTTTCTGTAGATGCCTTCAGACAAATAGCTAATAAGTTATTATAAAAAAAATATACATAGTGGTTGATTTTAGACATTTCTTTAATTATTTTTGACACATATTCACTTTCTAATTTTGTAGTTAACTACTTCTTGCTAATGTGCTACAAGTGTTTCCCTCGGAGCAAAAGATGTTATGAGAAAATGTGAAGGAAATTCATATTTCAAAACCTCCATTATCTTTCGACAAGCCGTCAGATGCCAAGAGTTGACAATTGAGATGTTTTAACCTTGAGAATTTTCCGGAATTACTAAAGCTTCCCACTGACGAAAGGAGCCGATATAGCTAATAGATTTACAAAAAAGGACAGGGTAAATAAATATGTACAACTATTTCCTGAATTCCTGTACGTGCTTTTTCTTATTCACATCCTCCTTCATCACCCTTTTATCAGGGTAGTATTCTGGCCATTGACTTCCAAGAACAAATCGTGGTAATACATGCTTCTTTGTCTCTAGTCACAAATATTGAACATCTGCCTCTGATATGAGAATACGAAAAAGTTAAGTAACAAAAAGGTATTTTATGTGGCCAAGATACGCAGGTAAATTTATCATTATCATCGTAGAGTAAGCATTGTTTCAATGTGGCCAACTTCCAAGATAGACAAATGGCCAACTTACAGAGTAATAAGTAACGAATGTCTTATAGGAAAATGCAGGTTCATGACGAACCAGGCCAAGATAGTCAGGTGGCCAAGTTGATAGATTTTACTGTACCTGGTCGGAAGTACTATGTCGTTATAAAAACAAACTTAAAGAGTGGAGAAATGCCCAGATCCATTATTACCCAGAAACTGAATATTTCAAAATCCGTTTTTGGTTATTCCAATGTTTGTTCACTGAGCGTTTTATAGGTTGAAGTGTAGAAGTTTCTTGTATATCTTTTTTGTTTGTTTGTTTTTTTTTCAAAGTAAGTATTCGACTTATCTCTGGAATCAAAATACAATTACGAAATCTTAATTATTACTATTCTTATTCAGAAGGAAATTAGACCTTTCTCGTTTATTCAGCAAATGCTACGACATTCATCTTTCTTTCAATTTCCGTGGTTTTTAATTTTTTTTTACGTGGAACTCGAAACTTTTCTCTGACAAATGAATATACGTTGAGAAAATTCATGCTGCACTCCATCGATTGACACCATAAAATAATTCGTTGAGAATGATTCAAGAGCATTGTCAGAACGATCATAACAAGAAGTATTATTTCTTATTAACTTCTGTAGGCTTTATAATTGTTCTATGTACTTTATTATTATACGCATTAAACAATTCTTGTAATATATCGATTCATTTATAATTTCCTTGAGTACTAAATTTTTTACACATATTTTCTTTAATAGTTCTGTTAAAACATTCTACGATATGTTGTTTTACGAAGACATATGCTCAAAATGGAAGGATCAAAATTGAAAAATTCGCAACATATCATCCCTCTATGACTTGCGGTTTCCGAGATATGACTCCTTCAATCTCCCAAAATAGAAACTTTTTGGACAATATCTCAGGAACGGTAAGAGTGATGCGAAAAGTTCCGTCACTTCTTTCAGATAATTGTTGATGCTCTACCGAATGGAGGGATCAAAATTGAAAAATTAGCAAGCAGACAGACAGACAGACACAGACAGACAGTCACATAGAGAATTCAGTAATTAACTTATTTATGCTCGTTGAATCGTTAAAAATGAACTTCCCTCGTTCGTCCTGCGTACTCCTCAGTTTTTAAAATCACTTATTTTTATACAGTACTATAAGATTCTAGAATTATTTCCATATTTGTAATGTAAAGAAAATTCAGAATGAGAATTTTATCTGTATTTTAACTAGTTGTATGAAATCGATCAAAAATAAAATAAAATAAAATAAAATAAAAATAGTACGGTGTAGTATGACATTGATATGTAACTGACGAATAATGACGAGAAATGTAGAGTCATTTCAAATTTTGCCAGAGGTAAGGGGGGAAAGATTGTCCACCGACGTAAGGGTTTCAAATTTTTCATTACTATTTTAGTATACGGCTTATTAAAAAGCATTCTCTAACTCAGGAGGAGGGCAATAGCCCTCTTGCCTCCCCTAAATGATGTCCCTAAATGTATGTACCTCTGTTACTGTTTTTCTTGGCTGGGAAGTTATTTCAATTTCTTACAACAGTAAGACACGCTTTCTCCCACAGTTTTTTCAAATTTACCTCAGAATATTCTTGCAAATATTTTTATATACTATTGGAAGATTTTTTATTTCTTCAATTAACTTTTCATTGTCTTCATTACTAATTAAAGACGGCTTCTATCACAAATTATGATTTCTCTCTCTCTCTCTCTCTCTATCACTGCACAAGGAGTTCTGAGCAATTTTTTTGTTGTCGGTGTGCGGGCTTCCATTTTCTTCTATGCATTTTGAGCTATTGTACAACTTTCGTTTCCGAACTGTCACCGTACTTGGAAACATCTTGGCGATTTTTCTCTCTCCGTCACCGCAGTGTACGCGTTCCCATAAGATTAAATGTGTTTAGCCAGGCGAAAAAAAGCAGTTGCGCGACAAATTGTTTGCAGGGTGCCTGGGTGCGGTAGACCTTACTATTGTGGGCGTGTATATTATCTATTTATTTTTTCCCTCAAACTATAGGGAAAAAATACTTTAGAATACTTTCTCATCTATAATACTTTCTTGTGCCTATTGCGCACGCGCCAACGGAGAATGTTTCTGATTCTTTCCAACCTAATTCTTTTCAGCTACGGTGTTAACAGCTGGCCAGTGCTCCGTCAGTGTGCCTGCAGTCTTCATCTTCATTAAAAACAATAGATATTTTTATCTGATAGGGTAGCAAATTTTTGTTTCTGTAAAGTTTTTCTGCGACTACGTTTTCCCAGTCTTTTGGCCACTGCCAGGATATGAATCATACGAGAAAGACAGATCTCACTCATCATGAACACTAGCAGGTTTCCTATACCGCCTAACAGCTCCATACATAATCCTCAATTTCGTATTTAAGCAGTTTTAACATTTTGAACACTGCACTTGCTGAATGATTGCATTTGTGAATTTCTACTCTGTTCTCTTTTTGTACCACTCCACGACATCACCTCATAATATAGGTTTACTGATAACCAGGGCCCGGATCTTGTTGACCTAAAAATTTTTAAAAAGTGACCTATAAAATGACACTAAAATTCCTGTAAAATGACCCTAAAAATCACAAAAATTGACCTTAACACTTACGTTTTCTCAAACTTTTATTTCATTAAACATTGACATTTTTTAATATCCATTCGATTTTTAATTAACATTTCTCACTCATATTCAAAAAGTTTTGTTTCAGTTAGTTGCAGTCCATTGATCACTTATGTCCATTGATCAGTCCATTGTACGGCATTGTAAGCATGGAAAGCGTCAGTTCACTCCCGAGTTGAAACTAGGAAGCACTCTTAAACAATAAAACTTAGCAACTTTAGACTACATGAAAAGCCCTTGTACGCCTTCTAATGCATTTTTAGTTATTCACGTGATCACATTCTTTGTGGTCAATAACCCAAAACTATCTGTTTGGCCACCTACCAACCCCCACCTTTCGTTAACCAGCTACAGTTTAGTTTTCATTAGCCTGTTAAGAATGCAGTTTTTCCACCCCAATAGTCAGGAAGTAAGAAAAGAGATTATTCAACTTCGTCTTTTCCACATCCGTAAACCGTGTTCATTTAAAGATTTCCTTATGTAGAAAAAAAGAATAAAAAGACCATAATTGACCTAAAAGTTACCTTAAAATATTAAAAAATGACCTGAAATTTCAAAACAGCAAAAAGAGACCAAAAGTTGATCCTAAAAAACTATATTTTTAGAACCTAGAGTTGATGGATAACGTTTTTACTTGAACTTGCCTTCTCCTATGCGGAACAGAAGAAAGTTGACTTGTCAACAAGATCCGGGCCCTGCTGATAACATTGTTCCACTTAGGTATTCACCTCTTATCTTGTATAGGACTATCTGCATAGGGGTTGTTTGGTAAGATGTTGGTCAAATAAACTTATGATAGGCCTCAACAATATAAAGGTGACTACGTATAGACTAACGTTCCTTTAAAATCTCAGGATAGAGTGCTTACCTTTAATGCATGGAGTCCCTGTTTCGATTTCAGGCCAAAAAGTAAGTTTGTGGTGATCAAAATCAAGTAACTGGTTTTTCACAGGTTATTCCCATTTTCTCGAACATTGTAATTCCACCAATTCTTTCATCATCATTCATTTGCTCTAATCATCCGCCTCCCTTAGCTTAAAGGGTATAATAGTGGTACGTTAAACTTCATTAAATTTCATTTTTATTGATTCAAGATTAGTTACTAAATTATTGAAGAAAAATTCTTAAATTTTTCACGAGGTAATAAATAGGAAAGAAGGGGGAATAGGGAGGTAAGTTTTTGTCAACTTTTTTCCCCCTCACAGGTTATAGGTGTTTTCCTAGTTTTTAAGAACTGGTTGTATCTTGCAGGTTCTTGTGCACCTATTGTGGTAGTGGTAAGTTTTCGACATCTTTACTTTTGATGCTGCAACATTTTTATTTTTGTCATCTGATTTCCACCCAATTACCGTACTTCCAATGATTAAAACCATTGCCGGTGCACATAAACCCATGGGGGCGATTGGGTGTAAAGGAAGGAAACTCAAGCTTTCATTTGCTCTATATAACTTGTATTCCACTTAAAAACTAATAGTTTTATGTGCCCTAGAAGAAATATATACCTTTGTTTACGCAAAATAAGGAGTAATTTATTTCTAAATTTCAAAGATATTTCAATACCTTTTCAAGCCTTCTAATTATTGTTTATAGCACAGTGTACTGTCCAAAATATCACATACGAAAAAAAAAAAAGAACTATAAGCGGTCAAAACTTTGGCCGAAAACGTTAAAAAAAAAAATCAAGAGAACAGACTCTGATATTCAAACAAAGATAGGAGAGGGTATTAAGACTAACACTAAATAACTATACATTATTACAATAAAACATGTGTTGGAACTCTGGATTGATAGACAGGTCCTATTTACAGCATCAGCACTATTGACATACGCAACGGCCACTGGAGGCCTAAGTTGAACAATATAGCTAAACTCTCGCATTCGGTGCGAGCGGTCCCGGGTTCGATTCCCGGTGGGGGCACTAGGTCGAAAAAGTGTTAAAATCTTTTCAGGCTAGCTATTCTGAATGAGGTTTTCCTGAGTTTTCCTCATTCATATCAGGCAAATGCCAGGGTGGCACCAAACTTACAAGTCCCAGGCCGATTCCTTCCCTCCCCAATCCTTTCTTCCTTCCTTTTCACGGACAGTGGGCTCGCTGAGGGACGTCATCCCTCATGCGTGGCGGGCTAAATGGTCTTAGATGCCGAAAGCCCAGAAATCTAATTCCTAATCCTAAAAATAGCTTAATAAGCAGAATGAACTGTGAAACAAAAGTGTACACTACAAAAGACAAAGATAGCACTGCATTCAAATGAATTCTAAGCAAAAAAAAAAAAGTTCACTTAAGGCATTCCACCCTACATCATGCGCACAATCACCCCGTGGGGGTAATTGGGAGGTACAAATTTTAAAAAAAATAACGACCTCCAGTGAAGATTCAAGATGGCTGGGGTTCACGGCACCATCCTTATGATGTTTTTAAGCAGCAGTGAAAAAAATCTGGCTCAAAACTAGGGATGGGCAAAACCGGTTTTTATAAAAACCGAAAACCGGTTTCCATAAAAATCGAAACCCGAAAAACCGATATTTCGGTTTTCTCCAAAACCGGTTCCGTTTTCACCGAAACTGGTTTCGGTAAAAACTTTTCCAAAACACATGACTATTTCTGTGGAAATGGATTCGGTTTCCGGAGAACAACGAAACACCATTCTGGTCAGAAATAGAACAAATTTTGAAAAAAAGCCGGAATCGGTTTTGAAGAAAACCGAAACCGGATCAGGTGAAAAACCGAACCGGTTTCGGAGAAAACCGAACCGGTTTTCAAGAAAACCAAAACCGGTTTCGGTGAAAAACCGATTTTTGTGCCCACCACTACTCAAAACGTTAGTAGATGAGCAATTTATTGTGACAAACCAAAACACACACAAACCTGAAACTCCGTTTCAAGTATATGTACTTTCTCAAACAAATCAACTTTTTTTTTTGTCATTGCTACACCCTCTCAAAATTCATCTAAGCCTTTTTTTTTCCTGATCAACATCTATCCACCTAAAATTTTGGTGTAATTAAATTCCATAAAAATATACTGAAATGCAAAATTTAAATTAAAAAAAAAATGTTGTCCACCCAATTCCCCCTTCTACCATATATTTCAATATACACACGGAAAAGAAAGTATTTGACGTTGACAAATTTTCTTTTCCCAATAACTCGGGAACAAATGAATTAATTTGGATGTTTTTGTTGTTATCTTTAGCACAGTTATGATTTGATAACTTTTCAAAATCGGTACTCTAATAGGTTGATTTATTGTTGAGTTATTAGGAAAAGAAATTTTATCAACTGAAAAATACTTTCTTTCGTGACTGTACTACCCGAAGACAGGTATTAAACTCATCAATCAGAGGGATCAGTAAGGGCTCGGTAGAGCGATCAATTGTGTTTCAATCTGATTTCAAAATCTTTCGGTTTTACATTCCACACTTATGTCATGTAGGCTAAAGAAACCGGTAATGAGGGGAAATTGTTGAAACGTGAAAGGAAACGGAAGAACCCTGAAAGAATCCACTCACACACACACACACACGGTGTTAGTTCACTACAAGGTTTACTTGGCGCGAGCTGGGATCGAACCAGGGACCCCATGTATCAGAGGTGAACGCTCCATTACTGAGCCAGTTCGGCCACTGGAAAACTGACATTTGAATTGTAATAAGGGCGCTCTCTATGCTTTATTCCAACATCATAAGTTAACTTTACTCAGTAACTTACAGTGTACAAAATCAAAAATAAAGGAAAATGTTCCAGACAATATCTGCAAATCACTATTATTCTAAATAGTTTTCATAATGCAGAAACTTAAATGGCCGACAATTATCTGTTCATGAACTGCAAAGCAAACATTCTGGCCTATACATCCCTGATTTAAAATACGTAAACGCTGCCAGTGATTCAAATAAGCAACAAAATTTTACTAGCCCAAGAAAAAAGCTACTAAACCACATCCCACATCCCAATCGTGATTATTATAGTCTTTACTGTTTAATAACTCGCCCGCACCGATGAACCACTCGCCCCGGGCGAAGGAGAGTTTAAGCTTTGCTTTTAACTTTAACGACCAGTTGTTCAAATTGTACTTCGGAATATCTCTTAATCGAACATTACAAATTGTTACATCAAGGTTACTAGGAAGAGAGTAACATATTGGTAACATTGAAACAATTGAAATAGTTTCTGAGGCAACATACAGATGGCAGTGCTTGTTCCTGCTGCTGCTAACTGCTAATCGATACGTTCTGACATCTGTTGGCTAAAACTGTAATTAAGATAGTTGTATTACAGTATAACATGAAATTATTTATGTACCCTTCTTTCAACTTCAGAGCGACGATATGGGAGAAGAAAACATTCCAGATAGCACAGAAAATTTTTTAAAAATGTTTAAAAATTTGCAAAGGCAAAAAGTTTGCAAAAAAACTTGCCTTTTCAAATGAGAAAATTTGCCGAAAGTTCAATGCAAATAACGAAGTTGACGCTGGCTGAGTTTGCAGCAAAGTTGCCTCAGAAAATGAAAACATCTGCCAATACAAACGAAATGTTTGCGACTGCACAGCAAGAAAGTTTGCCAGGACTTTGCTGCAAATATTTTGTGCAAATTTTCTTTGACAAAATTTCCGAAAATGAGCTGATAAATTTGGTGAAAATATTAAAAAGTTTGCAGCAACATTGCAGAAAGTGTTTTCACGATCGCAAGATCATGTTTGCTGCAAATGTATCAGGTAATGTTTGCTGCAAATTTATAAAGTGAAACCTAACTTTATGAAACATCAAAATTTTTATAATGTGGATCCGTCTTTTCTTAGTGCCAAGCATTAAACATCTTTAGCTACTTGCCAAAAATAAGAAACTTACGAACGATAAACGCACAGACAAAGGATATAGCAATTTATCTACTTACTCAACGATCATATCCCTGTACTTACTCTCACACACATTCACAAAATAACGTCAGGCTGCCTGGGTCAATAAAACATCTGATAAGAGACCAATCAGTTTATTCTGGAGTCCTCTGGTGCATTGGTTTTTCTCGATTCTCACTTGCCGCTTGTTTTGTCACAGTTGATGTAGCGCAGTGAATTCTGGGTACGATGCGCGTGCACTCGGTAATATCATCACATATTTGCTTTCAGCAAGTTTTTCGAAACAAGTTTTTTTACAGAGTTGCAAACTGTTTGCGACGGCAAACTTTCAACGCTATATTTTCAAAAAAGATGCAAGTTAATTGCAGTGGTGAATTTATTTTTAAAAATCAGCGAAAATTTGCAGATCATATTGAAAGCTTTTAATAAATATTAAGAAATTTTGCCTTCGCAAACTTTCAGATTGTTTGCTCCACTAAACGAAGCAAAAATTTGCAGCAAGTATTCGTGCTATCTGGGATGCGACTCGTGAGAAAAATGTAGAAATTGGATTTACATTATTCATAGCCCCTATGCTGAAAAACTCATTTTTTTGATGTCTATCTCTTCGTCGATCCCTACACTCACCTAGAGGATAGACTTTTTAAACGTCTTACCTACCTGAAAAATAAGTGTAGTTTACTGAAAGATTATTTTTTTTAAAAAAATAATTGTGTAAATAAATATGGATTTCTGGAAAGCAAGTCTAATGTTATCGTTTATATTTCATAAATCAATTTTATTATTAATCCTATATTATATTTTATAGCATAAGCCACTTTCTTGGGCGTGGGAATCCACAATGGTAGTTTATTCCTGAGAGTAAGTTGTTATCGGTTAAAAACAAAATAGGTGTTTTGTTCATATTTCATAAATGACTGTTGCAGTAATAGCTACAGCATATGTTTTAAAAATAAAATGAAATGAAATCTTCCAGCTTAACGTCCCACGTTATGCCCGTTAGGCTAAGGAAAATGGATGATTGAAGCAAGTGAATTATGATTGAACTATTGGTGGATTGACAATGTGGGAGGAAACTTAGTAATCCCGAGAAAATCCACACACACGATTTTCGCCAACACATACTTGACGGGGATCGAGCCAGGGACCGCAACCACTAGAGGTAAGTGCTCTACCAGTAAGCTTCCGTGACCCCCACGGGCGCACTCACTTGGCGGGCCCACCGTGTCCGGAAACCCCTAAGCTTCGTAACTTGACACACATTTGTACACTTTTTAGTACAGCTATATACTTCTTTACAGTGTTTCTTCCAAACATGTTTTTTTGGGGGGCACTGCCCCCCGAAGCTCAGAGAGTGCAGAGGAGATCAAAATAATACGTCTATAATATAATAATACATAGAATAGTACCAGCAGTGCCCCCCGGAACATTTTTTTTTCTGAAAGAATGACTGCTTCTTTAGCAGTAAAATGATTGGTGTAGACTAAAAATTTGATCTTATTAATTATCTGAATTATTTGAGAATACTATTTTTCGTTGTCTACGACTGTAGAATAGCACCTGTTCGTTACTACATAAACATGTTGTCTTATATTATTGGTTTCTCCCGCTCGTCTCAATTTTTGAATCAATCCCAACAAAAATTCCAATGTGCACGTCTGGTGCCACCCATAACATGATTTAAGAAATTGTAGTGAGAAAGCTTACTGTGGTGGCCACTGTCCTTTAACCTTTTCTCTCCTTTGCTTTGCTGCTGTTTCACTAACGTACGAATCGTATCCAGGTCCTCGTGCATAAACGGCATTCACTATAGTCATTGTAGTATATGGTTAAGAAAAGCTGGCATTTAACAGTAGGAAAGAACACGTGATGTGTTGGAGACAATGTTGTCAAATCAGTGTTGCCACACTTGGCACATTTGTACCAAATTCAGCCATTTTTTGTCATTCGTCACTCCGTTGGTACCACGCTGGCATTTTCAGCCCGTTTTGTGGGGGAGGGGGGGAAGTAGGTACAATTCAAAGCAATTCAACATTATAGATACCATTGTGACTTAAAATTATTAATATGTTGTGATGTCTTTCAGGAAAGATTCTAGGATCCTGGACGGGTTTCACGTCTTTTACAAATGTCAGTTTACTTACGTTATATTCTTCTTACAGTCTATTATCCTCTTTCGGTCGTGAAATAGAGAAAATGAGGTGCAATATTTTAATATTTTATTATAACGTACTGTTTACACACGAACTCGGAGATGATTGATTTGTTCTTCGTTTTGAATACTTGTTTCATATATGGCCCTAATACCGTTCTGGTTTATTGGTCACATTGAAATAGAGACGTATTTGGTTTCCTTACAATACGTATCGAAGATGATAACTGTTTTCCCTTTTAATTTGCGGCCCCCGTTGTACTTCCTACATGCGAGAAAAATTTCATCTACTTCGGGGTCCTCCTATTTGCATGTTTTTGAAGAGTAATTTTTAAAAAGGGCACTTTCTTGAAGGAGGAATTTTAAAAGGGCACTTTGGTCTCTTGGAAGAGGGGAGGGAATATTCTAGAACTTTACTTCTTTTAGTTTCGTGTTATAGAGCCATGTATTACACTTGTATAAAATTATGAATGAATTCAGCCCTTTTTGTTTCAATTTGGTACTATTTTTCAGCCCAATTCAGAGCTAGGACTGTGCTAACACTGTGTCAAATACTCTGCAACAATGGAGAGAGCATCCCTGGTGACAATCTTACAACGTTTAACCCTTTCCGGCACCTGGTTTTTTGAGCTATTTTTTAGGCATTCAGTCAAGCAGTTACTGCATTGTCACTATTTATCCTAGGATCATGGTTCATACCTCATTCTCTTCAGAATGGAGCTGGCTTTCAAATGATACCACTTGCATGCTCATACCATATACCAGGAACGGGGAAAAATTATGTCAAAGGGAAAATTTCCGAGGGAAATTTTTTTCTCGCACTTTGGACCCCTCTGGAGCGGCCCTGTGTAAACGTAGCCATATTTAAAAAATCTGATAAATAGTACTTGCTATACTGAATGCGTGTGCCAAATTTCAAGTTTCTATCTTGAATACCAAGGGCGGGAGAAATTTTATCAGGAATTCCCACCATGCCCCAAATTACCGTAAAACAGCATGATCTCAGGTAAAAAATTTCCTGAGACATCCCTAATTACCATAGGGTCATGTTTCGCCTATCATTCTCTTCAGCTTAGAACTGCCTTTCAGGCGGTATGACTCACGTGTCTCCATCGTGTATCTAAGGCGGGAAAATGAGGAAAAACGGGATTTTTTGGGTCTAAATATCCTTTTTTCAACTTTTAGCCCCCTGGACCCCCCTGTTTTAACGCAGAGATCTGAAAAAAATCTGGTAAATACTACTCGCTGGGCTGAATGTTTATGCACAATTCCAATTTTCCAGGTGCAAAAGTAAGCCCGCCAAAAAAAAATATACCGACAATGTCCCATATTCCCGTATACAGAGGGAAATTTTTAAACATTCCCTGAGACATCCCTAATTACCCTCGGGTCATGTTTCACCCATCATTCTCTTTAGAATAGAACTGCCTTTCAGGCAATACCATTCACTTGTCCCCATCATGTATCTAAGGCGGGAAAATCCTGTGAAAGGGATTTTTTGGTAAAAATTTCCCTTTTTCAAGGTGTAGCCCCTCTGTACCCCCCTGTTTTAACGCAGAAATCTGAAAAAAATCTGGTAGATACTACTCAGTGGAATGAATTTTTGTGCACAATTTCAATCTTCTACGTGCAAAAGTAAGCCCGCAAAAAATAATTCCGATAATGTCCAAAATTCCCCTATACAGAAGTATATTTTGGTAAAAATTCCCTGACGCTTCCCTAATTACCCTAGGGCCATGTGTCGCATATCATTCCCTTCAGAATAGAACTGCCTTTCAGGCGGTACCATTCACTTGTCTCCATCATGTATCTAGGCGGGAAAATGAGGAAAAACGAGATTTTTGGGTAAAAATATCCCTTTTTTCAACTTTTTGATCCTCTGGATCCCCCCCTGTTTTAACGCAGAAATCTGAAAAAATCTGGTAAATACTACTCGGTGGACTGCATGTTTGTGCAAAATTTCAATCTTCTACGTGCAAAAATAAGCCCGCCAGAAATACTTTACATAACCCCCCCCAAAAAAGTACTACACGAAAATATAAATTTTAGACTTATGACGTCATCACCTCCTATGTCTCGACGCAGGAAGGTGTGAAACCATACGTAATGTCTTCTACAATGCCTCTGGACTCGAAAAAAAAAATGGACGAAAAAGCTCAAATAGGAGAGTTATAACGCAATGTACCATGAAACACCTCGTATGGTACAAATTGTACCATAAGATCCCCAAAGGGTTAAAAACTGATTCTTCTATAATCGTAAATATTGCAGGATGAAGCACTTTCGAATACCCATTTTGAAAATAATTTGCTCAACGCAGGAGAGTATGCAACTCGAAAATTTTATCTTTTCCAATACACTTAACTTATCCAGGAGAGTGGATACAGTGGCTTAGTGGTAGAGTTCTTACACCTCCTGCGTGGTATCCCTGGTTCAATTGTCGATCAAATCAGTTTCTGGTGGACAACATCATGTCACTGAGTTTTCTCGGGGTACTTCCGTTTCCTCTCACTTTCTTATTCGACTAATTCTTGGATCATCATTCACTTGCTTTAAGTATCATCTTTCTTAACCTAAATGTCATAATCGTGGGACGTTAAACTGAAAGATTTCAATTCTTACTTATAACTGTTAAAGAGAGAGAGTATTTGATTTGGGGAAAGTTGTAAATTTATTACTTAGAACATATTCTCTAATTCTGGTTTCCAAAGCACTGTTAAGTTCATTTAAAATTTAAAGTAATAAACTACTCACTTTAAACCGTTTAAACGCAAATTAAACATAACTTTCTTACAAGGCTGTCTATATTCTTTATTATAAGTTAACGAGAAATGTTACAGTTTCGGAAGTATATCACTTCCTTCTTCAGACTACTACTTCAACTGAAATCTGAAGAAGGAAGTGATATACTTCCGAAACTGTAACATTTCTCGTTAACTTATAATAAAGAATATAGACAGCCTTGTAAGAAAGTTATGTTTAATTTGTGTTTAAGATGGACACAAGGCATTTTTTTTATCAAAATAAACCATTTACCGTGAAATGTCCGTAAACCAGATGGGGCACGGTCTCCATGGAGACACAAAATGGGGAAGGGTGGGTCTAGTGCATGGTGGGCATGGCTAGCGCTGATGATAGGTGATAATGTCGTTAACTACACAATTTTTTTTAGTATAGACACGTTGTGTATTCAATAAAATACAGAAAGGTATGTAATGCATATCAAATTGTTTTCAATTAGAAAGATAGTTGCGAAAATAGTTGAGTGAAATGTCAATTTTTTCTCCTTTTTGTTTTCCTTATTTCATCATTTTTCTCATTCTTTTAACTATGAAAACTGCCCCTGAACATTCAAACCTGGTAATGATGTTCGTTTAAGCTAACATAAGCATAAACATTATCATAACATTTATAATAATAATAATAATAATAATAATAATAATAATAATAATAATAATAATAATAATAATAATAATAATAATTGACACATCTCTGAAAGTACCTCAGTATCTTATGAACAAAACACAGTGCTGCACTTCGTATTTTAGAAGTTGCAGTGGCTCAGTGGTAGAGCCTTTCATCATTGCGTGTAGTCCTTGATTCGATCCCAGCACTTGTGAAGTCAAATTTGAATTGTGTCTTTTAGATTCGGCTGTGCGTAATCATCGGCAGTTACGGCTGGAGGACAATCATCTCTACTATTTCTTCTACAAAATTTTCATCACTCTCATCCAGTACTGGATTTACCTATAACATAAACAAGCTATAGCTTAGGTTATCATTTTCTTGTGGGGCCCAAAAAAAATTAAAGGAGAAAAGGCCTAGGCGTACTTTTCCAATATATAATCTCTTTAAAGTTTTTACGTTTTTGCTTCTATTGTGAGGCTTGCATCGTAGCAGAAAGTGCTTTGTAACGTTTGAATACCTCCCACCTGGGTTTATTAGTAATCTTGTTCATTAGATGTCATTAACAATCATCATATTGCAAGCAATAGTTACAAAAAGAAAATATGGACCGCTTAGTGTCAGGATTCAAACGGATAAGGTAAAATAAATAAATCTACATTGGCTATAGCAGGAGTATTTTTATTTCATAGACTCCTATGATATAACTAACGGGACTCCCTACTGTTAGTCTATAGAAATTGTAGCAGGGATTTATGACGGAAGAGACTGAACTGGCGACTCTCATGTAACCAGCTACGTGATGAGCGCAACCCAACTCGATTCTGGAACCTCTTCAAACGACTAACATTTCAGAAGCATATACCACAGTACCCGTTACTTACTAATGGCACTGCCCCTACTACAGACTTGGAGAAAGCCACTCTATTTGCAAACCATTTCGAGGCGGTTTTTACCACCCACTCTTCACCTATCTTCACTCATCCTAGTGATCGGCACATAACTACAGTCGGTGATCCTGAACAAGCACGATTTGCACCGAACTTCACTCAACTCCCTCAACCCGACGATCCACTACTGGCACCCATTACTTCAACCGAAATCTTAGAGGTCCTCAAATACCGCCGCAATACAGCACCAGGTAATGACAATATCTCCTATCGTCAACTTCTCCATGCGCCTGCCGTTTTTCTGCTCTTACTCGCTCAGCTGTACTCCACAATACTAGCGACCGGCTATTTTCCAACGGCGTGGAAGCTTGCTAAGATATGGTCTTTTTAAAACCGCAAAAAGAACCCTCCTCAGTGGCATCATATCGGCCGATCAGTCTCACGAATGCTTTTAGCAAAACATTCGAACGTATACTTATGAAGCGTCTGCAGCCATACATTACAGAAAGGGCAATCATTCCACCTACTCAAACTGGTTTCCGACCTTCCTTTGGCATTAACGATCAACTTGTCAAACTTTCCTCCCTGCTGGTCAATCATTTTAACAAACGCCTCCCGTCAGTCCTAGTATCACTTGATATCGAAAAGGCTTTCGACACTGTTTGGCACGCTGGACTAATTTACAAACTTACCTCCCTTCTGCCGTTTCCCTACGTGCGGAACATAGCTCACTTTCTCCACCATAGACGAGCTTATATCCATATTAATAATACCAAATTCCCAACCTTTATACTTCGTGCTGGCGTTCCCCAAGGTTCCGTGCTCTCACCCCTCTTATATTTACTCTATGTCGCTGATATGCCTCAACCTCCGCCTCCAGTCCATATGCTCCAATTTGCCGATGATACTGCGTATCTCGCACTTGGGTCTTCCGTTGACCAAATTAATCACATCTTTCAACGTGCGCTGGATAATCTTGTTGCCTGGAGCCTCAAATGAAAACTTAAACTAAATCCAACGAAAACACAGATGACCTTATTTGGCCTCAAGACGAACAAGTTTTGCCCTACTCGCAATCCCGAGCGCCTCACGATTACCCTCTTGGACTCTCGTCTTCCGGCACACGATACTTTAACATCTTGGTGTCACATTCGATAAACACCTCACATGGAATGCCCACCTTCGTACCTTGGAAGCCAACATTCGCCGTCGCCTTAATCTCCTTCGACATCTCAAAGGCACTACTTGAGGTCTTAACGCCAAATTGCTTCTCTACACCTACAGGGTCTTCGTCCGACCAGCACTGACGCACGGTCATCTCGCCTGGCTATCAGCGACTACCAACTTTTATTCACGCTTTCAAATCCTTGAACGCCATGCACTCCGCATAGCATATTCTCTACCGCAGCAAAGAGCTCCTCCGTGGCTAAGCGGTTAGCGTACGCGCCTTTGGCGTGGGAGACCCGGGTTCGATTCCCGGCGGGAGCTCATGTGGTTCGGATTCCACGTTAATCAGTAGGTCCACGTCTCATATAGCCTCGCTGCTGAAAGGGACGCTAAACTAAAATCAACTCAACTCAACTCCACTGCAGCAAACACCTACTGCCGAGATCTATCGACGCACCACTATCCCTACACTTCTTCCTCATCTCCGACGCCTTCGCAGTTGCTACATCTTTCAGCGCATTTCAATTGCCCATCCTCTACTTAATGAGCTCTTGGAACAAACACCTACGCAACCCAGATACGCATACCGGCCTATAGATCATCTCCTGGCCATCTACGAACAGGACAACTCGCCTGAGACGCTCAACCCACTTCGCCGTATCTATCACCAATATATCCACATCCACCGTCCATGATCCCCCACATGGATTCCTCTCCAATTTAGCTTCCACCGTCTGAACTCGCCGACCTTCCCATTCTATGCACCACTCCATGCTCATCTCTAACTCACTTCGCTTCCGCCACTCTTTATTAGATGACATGTTTATTTCTTAACATTTGATAACAGCCTGAGAACCATCTCACATTACCCCACCAAACCTTTTCTTATATCACTGGCCATAGAGAAGGCATAACCTTCTGCGACCCGCCCATCCCCGGGTGGGACTGAAAGACATGTGGAAAAAAATTAGGGATTTATGGTTTAGATTTCTGGGCTTTTGGCATCTAAGGCCATTGAGCCCTTCACGATTTGAGGAATGACGTCCCTCGGCGAGCACATAATCCGGGGAAAGGGTAGGAAGAAAGGATTGGGGAAGGAAGGAAGCGGTCTGGGACCTGTAAGTTAGGTACCACCCCGGCATTTGTCTAGTGTGAATGAGGAAAACCCAGAAAAACCTCAGTCAAATGGCTGACCTGAAAAAGCATTTCCGACTTTTAAGACCGAAGTCAATGGTAGCTCAGATGTGGAGCCCTTACTTCTGGTGTATGGGACGCTCATTCGATCCCGAGCAAAGTAAGTTTCTGATGAACAACATTGTGTCCATGGGTTTTCTCGGGAACTTCAATTTCCTCCCACGTTCTCATTCCACCAATTCTTTCACCATCATCCACTTACCTTAATCATCCATCTTCCTTTGCCTAATGGGACATAATCGTGAGACGTTAAAGTGAAAAATTTCACTTAATTTTTCTGTTACCCTGCTGCGTAAAACATAACTCGTTGGGTCTAGTTCAAAACCCCCACAGCCAAAACCCCCACACTCAAGAAATGTCAAAACGCCCACACGATCGGTCATATCTCCCACACAAATGGACAAATCTCCCAAACGCACGAACGGTCGAAACCCCCACAGCCAAAATTCCCACACTCAAGAAATGTCAAAACGCCCACACGATCGGTCATAACTCCCACACAAATGGACAAATCTCCCAAACGCACGAACGGTCAAAACCCCCACACTCAAGAAATGTCAGAACATCCACACAATCGGTCATAACTCCACACAAATGGACAAAACAGCCACACATAGCAACGGTTATAATCCCCACATAAATGGACAAAACTCCCACACAAATGGTCAAAACTCCCACATGCAGAAATTGTCACAATGCCACACAAATGGACAAAACACCCACACAATCGGACAAATCCCCCACACTCTGAAATGATAGTGATTGCACGTCTTTGTTGCGGCTCTTTATGACGCCCACTTTAGTGTTTCTGTCATTAGAAAACAGTACCAGAATAGTTGCAACATCAGTTTAAGTGGAATAAAAAATGTTATTAAAAAGTGCAAGGGCAAGACATGTAACCAGGATCATTTCAGAGTGTATGAGATTTGTCCGATTGTGTGGGGCTTTTGTCCATTTGTGTGGCAGTTGTGACAATTTCTGCATGTGGGAGTTTTGTCCATTTGTGTGGGGTTTTTCTCCATTTATGTGGGGATTGTGACCATTGCTATGTGTGGGAATTTTGTCCATTTGTGTGGGAGTTATGACCGTTGGAGGTTATGACCAATTACCAGTGTGGGGATTTTGGCTGTGGGAGTTATGACCGTTCGTGCATTTGGGAGATTTGTCCGGTTGTGTGGGTGTTATGACCGATTGTGTGGGCGTTTTGACATTTCTTGAGTGTGGGAGTTTTGGTTGTGGGGGTTATGGCCGTTCGTGTATTTGGGAGATTTGTCCATTTATGGGGGTTATGGCCGTTTGTGTGGGTGTTTTGACATCTCTTGAGTGTGGGGGTTTTGGCTGCGGGAGTTTTGACCTGTTCCCAACTCGTTTCCTCATTTTAGTATATAGTGTCTCTACGTTTTGCATAACGTTGTTGCACAGCTGGACGTATAAAGAGTCCCAATAGCTTCAATAGCATAGGACCTCTTCAATCCCTAATTCAGCTCTGCTCTTATCCCTAATTTTAACTTGAAAGAGGAAAAGAAAATTAGTGAATTGAAATCTATTTATCCTAATTACTGTTTCAGCCAATAGATGTCAGGATATATAATGTGGTGGTTAGAAATAGAAGGCAAGACCTTGTATTTACTGCCATCTGTACGCACTCTGAGAAAGTACTGAAATCTGAAGTGTTTTCAACTGCTGATTCAACGTACGTTTGACAGTGTTCGGATTATTATTATTATTATTATTAATAATAATAATAATAATAATAATAATAATAATAATAATAATAATAATAATAATAATAATAATAATAATAATAATGATAATTGGAAAAAAGATATTTGAAAAGTTCAGAGGACAAGAGAATCAAGTCCAGTTAGCAAAGCTGTGAAGAAAAGAAGAAAAGTTTTGAGTTGAGTTGAATTTCAGTTTAGCGTCCCTTTCAGCAGCGAAGCCATGTGAGACGTGGACCTTCTGATTAACGTGGAATCCGAACCACATGAGCTCCCGAAGCAAAGTTTTAAAAGTACACTTAATTGCATGGGAAACAATACTTTTTCTCCCTGTTTTTTACTATAAGCTATTTACAGTGAATTGATAAGAATCTTCTAAGCTCCAAAAGGAGTTCCAGATAGAGATATTAAAGATGAAATGTGTCGAAAATTCCAAATAATGGAATTGATTTCCTTATGCACTGAACGCGCCATTCTTCATATTTGAATCGGACGTTGGATCGTTAGACTTGAAAGGTTAGCAACAAATACAAACTTTGAACAACTTTGGTGGTAGCTCAGCGGTAAAGTCTTTACCTCTAGTGTCCCGCCGAGTGGACATTGTGGCAGACGAACATCGTGTGTGCGGGGGCGGTTCTCAGGGTTCTCCCATTTTCTTCCACTTCCACCATTCTACCATTATCATCTCTCTCATCATCAGCGTCTTGGTTAGCCTCGGTGCAAAATCATAGGACGTTAATCTTAAAAAACAAACTACTAATGTATTGAATTGCATTCTTTAGATTCATGGCATATAAAGAATCACCTTCATTGTATTCAAACACAATTATCATAAATAGATAATTATCATAATTTAACCCGGGGGACGCGGTGGCTCAGTGGTAGAGTGGCTCTGGTGTTTGGGATCCCGGGTTCGATCCTAGCCCTCGCCAAGTGAACTTTGTGGTGGACAAACACCGTGTGCGTGGGTTTTCTCGTGGTTCTCTCGTTTCCTCCCACTTTCTTCATTCCACCATTTCATTTATTACTCATCATCACCTTCTCCTTTACCCTAACCGGCATAATGGTGGGACGTAAAACTCAAAGATTTCATTTTTCAAAATATAACCCATTTCTATGATCTAATTCGCGTTTAATGAAAGCTGATCTGAAAGAAAGCTGCTCCCGCTGCAAAGAAATATTGTGGAAAAGTGGAGGATTATTCGCCAATCACTGCAGTATTCATTTACACTGTTTCTAGGTAAGCAATGCCACTCACCGAGCTGTTAGCGGTGTTTGAATGTAGAGTACTCTGTCGAATATTCCAAGTACCTTTTTATGTTTTCTAATTTTATTTATTTATTTATTTATTGTAATTTGGAAATCGTACGTTACAAATCATCCTCTTATTTTCGATTTCCGTTTACCATTTTTAAGGGATCTAATCTTAGCCCATACCTTCTTGGAATTGAGATAAACGAACTTACAACGGATATCCAAGAAAGCATCTTGCAATATGCTATTTCAGGATTATAGTGTGTTGGTGAGTGAGACATAGGCAGTTCTACCAGAAAAAATAGATGCCTGGAGACACTGGCGTCTCTGGCATGTAAAATTTCTTTTTTTTAGGGGGGGGACATCAAAGAAAGTGATTTAAGTGGCACTACGTAGCCCAACCTGCTTATTAACTTCGATTCCATTTGTTACCTTTCTGCTTACCTTCACGGACCCCTAAGGTATATCAAGAACTCGATTACAATTGTTTCACAGCTTGAATATTATATTCCAAATAAATATATACCTAATTATTATTATTTATATGATATTCTGTCGTTAGTAAATAAATTAAATTAGAATAAAATATTGAATATTTTGTACTTCAAAATATTGGGGGTACGCGCCCCCCTCGTCCCCCCGCCAGAGACGCCCGTTCCTGGAGACAAGCATTGGAGAGCAACGGGCTTCCAACTTTTAAGACCAAGACAGAATGTTTACATTGCTCCTTCAGGAAAATTGTAATCGACAATACACGAATGCGACTTGAGGAAAAGGAGGTTGGTATTGGCGAGGAATTTCAAGTATTTCGGATCAATACTGCAGGAAAATGCAAGAACAGAAGAAGATGTAAACAGTAGAATTAGTAGCGGTTAGACAAAATGGAGAGAAATGCCAGGAGTATTGTGTGACCATAGAGTGCAAATATGCCTTACAGGGAAAGTTTACAAAACAGTGAAATCTGCCTTATTTTACGGAGCGGGATGTTGGACGACGAAGAAGAGAGAGAGGAACGGAAGTTGATGTTGTGGAGATGAAGATACTGCGATGGATGTGTGGAGTAAAGCGAAGGACAAAATTAAGAATGAAGTGATCCGGGAAACAGTAAAGGTAAGACCAGTAGTAAAAAGAAAAATGCAAGAAAGTACATTTAAATGCTTTGGATGGACGTGTAAGAAGAAGGCCTTTGCAATACGTAGCTCACCGAGTGGATGCTTTAGAATTGAATGGGAAAGGATCCCGAAACCGCCCAAAGAAGAAGAAGGACATTGTGAAGAACGATATGGTGGGTGCAGTGTGGTGGTCATAGCGGATATGACAGAGATAGAAACTATTGGAGGTCAGCGATCCAAAAAGTCGGCCCCTGCTAACTGGGAAAAATGATAATAATAATAATAATAATAATAATAATAATAATAATAATAATAATAATAATAATAATAATAATAATAATAATAATAATAATACACAGAGAAAAATCCGTTCTCCGGACAGCGGTATATTGTACAAATATACGGTATGCTCTTGCTTACTATAAAAATCAGTACCGAGCATACGTTATCCGTATGCTACATAGGCACTGCCCTTAGGTGTTACATCATGCCGTTGCAGGATGTCTGACATCTAACAGTTTTCCGTATATCAGACGCGTATATTTATGTTATATTCCTCAGCTATATGTTATATAGTCCATTTATATGTGAAATCCTGACCGTTTATATTGTTTCATACAGAAAGTACGTATAGATGAAACACTTATACAGAAAGTATTATAAAACATGCCTTTTTAAGTACGCCACTTACATTTTTCTCAGTGTAATAATAATAATAATAGGCTAATAATAATAATAATAATAATAATTTGGAAATCATGCGTCACAAATCATCCTCTTATATTGGGTGGAGTATTTTCGACTACTATTTTAAAAATAATATAGAATACTTGGCTCAAGAGACAAATAACTCCAAATATTATGCTTTATTTCTTTCCTTACACTTGTCTCTTTACATACGTGCCATATAAACTTTACTACTGCACTTTGTGTTCATTTAGTACACTTATTTGTGAAACATTGTTTCGCAAATGACCACCTCGGTTAGCAATACTTTCCACAAGACGATTAGGCACACTTTGCTTTGGCTGTTGTCCGTAATGTGCAACTAAAATTATATAATTGCAAGAACTTGTTGCAATTACAGCTATCAAACGCTATCGCTACGTATGTATATAGATGGAAAGGAAAACAACAATCATTTTCATAATCAAATACATTATTGTAATCAGTGCAGTGTTGTGAACTTTATCAATGTTTACCATTTCTCTGGAACGGCGTAAGATATCGAATTGCTGTAAATGGCATTATGATTATTTCGTCTATTGGAAACCATGTAACTTCTTAAGTATGATACTTATCATGTTTTTTTTTAAAAAAAGTATTGTTAAGAAAGTGGAACTTCGAATTCATTTTAACATTATCTTTATTGGGAATTCGTCAAAGGAGGGCACGGGGGCTCAGTGGGGCGCTTCCTTCTGGTGCGTGGACCTGATTCGATCTCCAGTCAAATAATTTTATGGTGGACAGAGCCGTACCGTGGAAAATCGACGCACGGGGCGAGAGTATAGGCGGCGCCCCCATACTTATATTCCAAGCATTTTTTCCTATTTTTTTCTCCCGAATTTTTCGCCCCTTTTACTTCGGCGCCCGGGGTCGTTGCCCCGTCCACGGCACGACCCTGATGGTGGACAGTATCGTTTTCGTGGATTTTCTCAAGGTACTTCAATTTCTCCCACTTTCTCATTCCATCATTCTTGTATCATTATGCACTTGCCTTAATCATTGTCTCCCTTAACCTAAAAGGCATAGACTAATTGTGCGACGTTGAACTGGAAGATTTCTTTCCATTCTGATATCAGTCATATGATAGTTGTAGCACCCAACACGAAGTTACTTTGGTTGTGAACCCCCCGTCTGTCTGAGTTGCACTATTACTATTGTAGAGTAGGGATGGCCAGACGGATCCGGATCTCGGATATCCGGATCCTACAAGATCCGGATCCGGATCCTATAAGATCCGGATCTCGGATCGGGATCCGAAATTTCCGATCTTGGATCCGGATCCGGAAAGGGAAGGAAGAAAGGATAGGGGAAGGAAGGAAGCGGCCTGGGACCTATAAGTTAGATACCCCCGGCATTTGCCTGGTGTAAATGAGGAAAACCCAGGAAAACCTCGTTCAGGGTAGCAGGCCTGAAAAGCGTGCTACACTTTTTCGACCGAGTGACCCCACCGGGATTCGAATCTGGGACCGCCCGCACCGAAGGCGAGAGCGTTAGCGACTACGCTACACGGGACCATTATATTGGTAACTGTCGTTCTGAGATTACTACTACGCGAGCATTTCACATTCGGTTCGGACTTGGTCGACATGACTCTGAAGTTTGGGTGAGCATCAGGTTCTGCTCTGAAGACCTGATTAAGTGCTGAACGCTTTGGAGATTGCTGGATTGACGTTCTCATACGCGTCACATTTTCCTACGTTGTTACGGTCCGAGGTCGTCCAGGAGAGTTTTGTCTCAGTGAAGAACCTGTTGCCCTAAAGTTTGATACCCAAATTTCAATCATGTCGGCCAAGTTCAGAACCGAATGCGAAATGCACCCTGAGTAGTAAATCATAAAACCACCATTACGAATACCGGTATACTTCTCCACAACAAACGCACGATACTGACCGCGCCCGCCATTGCAATTACTGAAAATGGCACGATCGATACCCCCTCTGCTGCCGTATCCACACCACAAATCACAAACACAGCGCCCTCATCAAATATGGGAGGTATTTTTGGAACACGCTGTAGTTATTATAGGCCTATACATCAAACTGGGATTTTATCATATTACTTTGACAAAAAGGCGTATTCTAACCGGGAAGTTGGGGTCATAATTTGTGCGAAAAATTCAGTATCTCAGGAGCGGTCAAGTAAGGAAGATGAAAAAGATATATAATTTTCTCATTGTAAATAAACAGACGTGTGCCTCAGCGTTTCCCAAAATTCTAGGTTGAAGGCAAGCAGCATTATATACAGGGTGAACCAGTTAAAGCGACCTCTTTTACTTATAAACTGACTAACAGAAAAGGTTAAATTTTTTAATAACAGTCGTTTGACATACTGGCAATATACCAGATTAGCAGTATTGCCATTTCAAGATAAAATTTATATTTTCTCAAAATTTACACACACACATTTTACTAAGGATGTTACAGTATTGTATACATTCAAATTTTTGGAAGACTCTACAATAGGGATGGCCAGATCCGGATATTTTTGGATCCGGATATCCGGATCCACTTGGGTCCGGATATCCGGTATCCGGATATCCGGACACTGGATCCGGATCCGAAAATCCGGATCTTGGATCCGGATCCGAAATTTCGCATCTTGGATCAGGATCCGAAATTTCTGATCTTAGATCCGGATCCGAAAAAACGGATCTTGGATCTGGATACGAAAATCCGGATCTTAGATCCGGATCCGAAAAACGGATCTTGGATCCGGATCCCAAAAACCCGATCTTGGATCCGGATCCGAAATTTTGGATCTTGGATCCGGATCCGAAAAAACGGATCTTGGATCCGGATCCGAAAACCGGATCTTAGATCCGGATCCGAAAAACGGATCTTGGATCCGGATCCGAAAACCGGATCTTGGATCCGGATCCGAAATTTCGGATCTTGGATCCGGATTCGAAACTCCGTGTCAGAAAATTCGGGTGTTCCGAATCAGCAAAATTTTCGAAATTATTGACAAAGTGATTTTCATTCCTATGCTTAAAATAAGATTTTAAGACACTTTTGGTATCTGATCGTGTGACAGCCTTGCGTTCCCTTCATTCTGTTGATATTTGGTTTTCGTACCTTAATATGTCACAATTACTCCAAATTTGATTGAGTAAAACTGTCGAGTTAGGTGAGAGCAATCTCATTGTCAGATTAGATTCTAGTGGAAATACTTGACCGAAAAGGTAGTAAATCTTTTTAAAGCTGTCGTCCTGATGAAAATTTGTCCTTTGTTTTCTGTAACATTAGTCAAATGCTGGGATGAAACCTTAGTCTCAAGCCCAAGCTTCTTCATTAGACTCTGGCTGCTTACTTTTCTAATTCTTTCTGAGTTATTGTGGTCACTGAATGAGGCCATTTCCTAGTCGTGATGGGCTAGGCCATTGCTAATAGAACAGCCCATAAAAAATAGATCAAATCAAATTAAGGAGCAACTCTTTTCTTGCTCTTGATGAGCATTTTTTTCTTTCTTTAAAAATACGTTTCTCTGTGACCCTACCACTCCAGTTAGAATTAAGAATTGTAGTAGAGATGAAGTTCTAAATGGCAATTAATGTATCAAAAGCAATGTATTAATGTACTACATGTGTATACAAAATACCATATGGAGCCTCGAGCAGTAACACGTATCTTTGTAATTAGTAATCCACTACTATTAACTCTGCATAGGTTGTATAAGGAGCTATATCATTCATGTAAACACATAGGCGGATGCAGGGGGAGGGCGAAAAGTCGTTCGCCCCTACCCAGTGCCACCATTAACAGTGTACTTTAGTAGTAATTTGTGGCAATTTCAGATCATCTAAGTAATTTTTCACTGCTAGCATCCCCAACCGCCCCCCTAAGAATCCATCCGCCCCCTCCAAGAGTCCGTTCTGGATTCGCCCCTGCGCAAACATAATTTTATACAACTCATTCAAGAGTACATTTTGGTAGCTCTTTAAAACTTTTATCTTAAAGGATTGTCATTTCTCGTGGCTACTTATGCAATTTTGTCCACAGGCATACATGCAATTTCCAGTCATTACGCAAATACATTTATATACTTAATAGACCTCGGCTAGTTGGGGGCTTCGCCACTAGACCACCGTTACTAGGACCTCGCACCACAAAAGCCTCTAATCATAATCAATTTGAAAAGAAATATCTGGGGATTTGCCCTTAGAAATCCTTTGCCCTTAGACCCTCTGATATCTCATTTGATCGGCCTATGACCTCGTACCTCGTAAACCTACAACCATACCGAATCTCAGTTCAAATATCAAATTGTATGTAATAACATTCCGGTATCCCGAGACATACCGAATTTCAGTGCGAGTACATGGGGGCTTTCCCCCCAGCCCACACATTTGCTCGGTCTACGGCCTCGCACATCATACGCCTGCAAACATAATGAATTTTTAAGGGGCCGCGGTGGCTCAGTGGTAGAGGGTTCACCTCCGGTGCTTGGGGTCCCTGTTTCGATCCCAGCTTGCACCGTGTGGACTTTGTGGTGGACAAACACCGTGCTCGTGGGTTTTCTCGGGGTTTTCCCGTTTCCTCCTACTTTCTTCATTTCATTTATTTCTCTTAATCACCGTCTCCTTTAGCCTAACCGGCATAAACGTGGGATGTAAAACAGAAGCATTTCATTTCACAAGATAACGAATTTTTGTTCAAATAACAAGTTTCATTTTTCTAACATTCCAGGATTCCGATATATAAAAGTCTTTTCTCCCCGCCCCTTTACTTCCCCTCTAAGACATACATCAAAAAACGCTTAAGTACATACCTAATTATTTCAAATGTAAAGTCCAAATACCAAATTCTATGCTCCTAACCTTCAGAGGTTCCCAGATATCGACATGTTATTATAATAATTACAATCCCCACCCTCTTTCCTTTCCATCTCTTTTCTTTTCCTTTCTACTAAAACGTCAAAAAACACTGAAACACATGTCAAATTATTTTCAATGAGAAGTGCAAATACCAAATTTCAAGTCTCTAACCTTAAAGGATATAACATATTAATACAATAATTGGAATCCCCACTTAATTTTTTTCTCGCCCCTTTTCTTCCCTTCTGGGCCACACATAAAAAAACGTTGAAATACGTGTCTAATTATTTTAAGTGAGAAGTCCAAATACCAAATTCCATGTTTCTAACCCTTTAAGTTTCCGAGATATAGGCATATTATTATACTAATTGCAAAATTGCAATTACCACACGCTATTTTACTTTCTATATCCTCCCTGCCCCTTCTAATTTAAATATCAAAAAGCACTTAAACAAGTATCAAATTATTTTCAATGAGAAACCCAAATACCAAATTTGAAGTATCTAACGTCAAGAATCATCAATATTTTCCACCCCATTTCCCTCCTTCCTCGCCGAATTTCCCAAAGTCCTTCCTTAGTGGTATCCTACGTCACAAAGCCTATAAACTGTCCAAATTTCAAGTTTGTAGCTTAAGCGATTTGGTCTGTACGGTGATCTGTCACTCACTCACTCAGTCACTCAGGACTTTGCCCTTTTTATATAGAGATATTTAAGATTTTATGGGAAAGCCATGGATTTTGTCCTAAGGCCGCCAGTGTCTTAGAAATGTAATAGCTTTACTATAAACTTCAAGCAATCAACTGACTGATCTGCGTCTATATGTATTATGTAAAATACCGCTTATGATATTTATTTTGCTCGTAATAAAAAAAATAGAAATGATGACAAAAATTCAAAGACATCCATGATTTTAGCGTAATGCTGCAGGAGTTCAGATCATTGAATTAATCTAAGAGCCGATTGTATAAGATTTCACATTAAATTTCAATGTGGCAAAAGAAAATATGCAGCATTACTATGCAGTTTTTCAACGTTATAACTCATTCTGAAAATATTATCATAGGTCTCACAAACAATCGAATTTTAATCCTAACTC
The DNA here is from genome assembly GCF_964235325.1 of Thermobia domestica. NCBI lineage: Eukaryota > Metazoa > Arthropoda > Insecta > Zygentoma > Lepismatidae > Thermobia > Thermobia domestica. The sequence continues at coordinate 251,105,243 of NC_137463.1, read as the reverse complement.
GATTAATATATAAAAAAGGCAGATCTATACAACTACTGACTTCAGATGAAAGTGGCATACTTGTAGTACGTTTAAAGATATACTAAAGACTAAATGATGGGGTGTGCGGAACAATGGTCTAACCCCGAAAAATGTGAAAATGAGATTTTGATGAAATCTTTTGTCATTTAAATTGAATTGTCTTCCCAATGAGTTAGATAAAATTCACCTAGTAAATTTTATACATATGGATATTTTAGTTCTGGGTCTCAATCTAAGGCCTAAAATATTCAAAACAGGAGTACGAATCTGAACATCGAAATTTCGGGTGTGGATCCAGGAACCGGATATCCGGATCCGGATCCAATATTCAAAACTTCGGATCCGGATCCAAGATACAAAACTTCGGAACCGGATCCGAAATTTCGGATCTTGGATCCGGATCCGAAGTTTCGGATCTTGGATCCGGATCCGGAATTTCGAATCTTGGATCCGGATCCGGAATTTCGGATCTTGGATCCGGATCCGGAATTTCGGATCTTGGATCCGGATCCGGAATTCGTATCTTGGACCCGGATCCGAAGTTTTGTATCTTGGATCCGGATCCGAAGTTTTGAATATTGGATCCGGATCCGGATATCCGGTTCCTGGATCCACACCCGAAATTTCGATGTTCAGATTCGTACTCCTGTTTTGAATATTTTAGGCCTTAGATTGAGACCCAGAACTAAAATATCCATATGTATAAAATTTACTAGGTGAATTTTATCTAACTCATTGGGAAGACAATTCAATTTAAATGACAAAAGATTTCATCAAAATCTCATTTTCACATTTTTCGGGGTTAGACCATTGTTCCGCACACCCCATCATTTAGTCTTTAGTATATCTTTAAACGTACTACAAGTATGCCACTTTCATCTGAAGTCAGTAGTTGTATAGATCTACCTTTTTTATATATTAATCGAGTTAGGATTAAAATTCGATTGTTTGTGAGACCTATGATAATATTTTCAGAATGAGTTATAACGTTGAAAAACTGCATAGTAATGCTGCATATTTTCTTTTGCCACATTGGAATTTAATGTGAAATCTTATACAATCGGCTCTTAGATTAATTCAATGATCTGAACTCCTGCAGCATTACGCTAAAATCATGGATGTCTTTGAATTTTTGTCATCATTTCTATTTTTTTTATTACGAGCAAAATAAATATCATAAGCGGTATTTTACATAATACATATAGACGCAGATCAGTCAGTTGATTGCTTAAAGTTTATAGTAAAGCTATTACATTTCTAAGACACTGGCGGCCTTAGGACAAAATCCATGGCTTTCCCATAAAATCTTAAATATCTCTATATAAAAAGGGCAAAGTCCTGAGTGACTGAGTGAGTGAGTGACAGATCACCGTACAGACCAAATCGCTTAAGCTACAAACTTGAAATTTGGACAGTTTATAGGCTTTGTGACGTAGGATACCACTAAGGAAGGACTTTGGGAAATTCGGCGAGGAAGGAGGGAAATGGGGTGGAAAATATTGATGATTCTTGACGTTAGATACTTCAAATTTGGTATTTGGGTTTCTCATTGAAAATAATTTGATACTTGTTTAAGTGCTTTTTGATATTTAAATTAGAAGGGGCAGGGAGGATATAGAAAGTAAAATAGCGTGTGGTAATTGCAATTTTGCAATTAGTATAATAATATGCCTATATCTCGGAAACTTAAAGGGTTAGAAACATGGAATTTGGTATTTGGACTTCTCACTTAAAATAATTAGACACGTATTTCAACGTTTTTTTATGTGTGGCCCAGAAGGGAAGAAAAGGGGCGAGAAAAAAATTAAGTGGGGATTCCAATTATTGTATTAATATGTTATATCCTTTAAGGTTAGAGACTTGAAATTTGGTATTTGCACTTCTCATTGAAAATAATTTGACATGTGTTTCAGTGTTTTTTGACGTTTTAGTAGAAAGGAAAAGAAAAGAGATGGAAAGGAAAGAGGGTGGGGATTGTAATTATTATAATAACATGTCGATATCTGGGAACCTCTGAAGGTTAGGAGCATAGAATTTGGTATTTGGACTTTACATTTGAAATAATTAGGTATGTACTTAAGCGTTTTTTGATGTATGTCTTAGAGGGGAAGTAAAGGGGCGGGGAGAAAAGACTTTTATATATCGGAATCCTGGAATGTTAGAAAAATGAAACTTGTTATTTGAACAAAAATTCGTTATCTTGTGAAATGAAATGCTTCTGTTTTACATCCCACGTTTATGCCGGTTAGGCTAAAGGAGACGGTGATTAAGAGAAATAAATGAAATGAAGAAAGTAGGAGGAAACGGGAAAACCCCGAGAAAACCCACGAGCACGGTGTTTGTCCACCACAAAGTCCACACGGTGCAAGCTGGGATCGAAACACGGACCCCAAGCACCGGAGGTGAACGCTCTACCACTGAGCCACCGCGGCCCCTTAAAAATTCGTTATATTTGCAGGCGTATGATGTGCGAGGCCGTAGACCGAGCAAATGTGTGGGCTGGGGGGAAAGCCCCCATGTACTCGCACTGAAATTCGGTATGTCTCAGGATACCGGAATGTTATTACATACAATTTGATATTTGAACTGAGATTCGGTATGGTTGTAGGTTTACGAGGTACGAGGTCATAGGCCGATCAAATGAGATATCAGAGGGTCTAAGGGCAAATCCCCAGACATTTCTTTTTAAATTGATTATGATTAGAGGCTTTTGTGGTGCGAGGTCCTAGTAACGGGGGTCTAGTGGCGAAGCCCCCAACTAGCCGAGGTCTATTAAGTATATAAATGTATTTGCGTAATGACTGGAAATTGCATGTATGCCTGTGGACAAAATTTCATAAGTAGCCACGAGAAATGACAATCCTTTAAGATAAAAATTTTAAAGAACTACCAAAATGTACTCTTGAATGAGTTGTATAAAATTATGTTTGCGCAGGGGCGAATCCAGAACGGACTCTTGGAGGGGGCGGATGGATTCTTAGGGGGGCGGTTGGGGATGCTAGTAGTGAAAAATTACTTAGATGATCTGAAATTGCCACAAATTACTACTAAAGTACACTGTTAATGGTGGCGCTGGGTAGGGGCGAACGACTTTTCGCCCTCCCCCTGCATCCGCCTATGTGTTTACATGAATGATATAGCTCCTTACACAACCTATGCAGAGTTAATAGTAGTGGATTACTAATTACAAAGATACGTGTTACTGCTCGAGGCTCCATATGGTATTTTGTATACACATGTAGTACATTAATACATTGCTTTTGATACATTAATTGCCATTTAGAACTTCATCTCTACTACAATTCTTAATTCTAACTGGAGTGGTAGGGTCACAGAGAAACGTATTTTTAAAGAAAGAAAAAAAATGCTCATCAAGAGCAAGAAAAGAGTTGCTCCTTAATTTGATTTGATCTATTTTTTATGGGCTGTTCTATTAGCAATGGCCTAGCCCATCACGACTAGGAAATGGCCTCATTCAGTGACCACAATAACTCAGAAAGAATTAGAAAAGTAAGCAGCCAGAGTCTAATGAAGAAGCTTGGGCTTGAGACTAAGGTTTCATCCCAGCATTTGACTAATGTTACAGAAAACAAAGGACAAATTTTCATCAGGACGACAGCTTTAAAAAGATTTACTACCTTTTCGGTCAAGTATTTCCACTAGAATCTAATCTGACAATGAGATTGCTCTCACCTAACTCGACAGTTTTACTCAATCAAATTTGGTGTAATTGTGACATATTAAGGCACGAAAACCAAATATCAACAGAATGAAGGGAACGCAAGGCTGTCACACGATCAGATACCAAAAGTGTCTTAAAATCTTATTTTAAGCATAGGAATGAAAATCACTTTGTCAATAATTTCGAAAATTTTGCTGATTCGGAACACCCAAATTTTCTGACACGGAGTTTCGAATCCGGATCCAAGATCCGAAATTTCGGATCCGGATCCAAGATCCGGATTTTCGGATCCGGATCCAAGATCCAAAATTTCGGATCCGGATCCAAGATCCGGTTTTTGGGATCCGGATTCAAGATCCGGATTTTCGGATCCGGATCTAAGATTCGAAATTTCGGATCCGGATCCAAGATTCGAAATTTCGGATCCGGATCCAAGATCCGGATTTTCGGATCCGGATCGAAGATCCGAAATCTCGGATCCGGATCCAAAAATATCCGGATCTGGCCATCTCTATTGTAGAGTCTTCCAAAAATTTGAATGTATACAATACTGTAACATCCTTAGTAAAATGTGTGTTTGTAAATTTTGAAAAAATATAAATTTTATCTTGAAATGGCAATACTGCTAATCTGGTATATTGCCAGTATGTCAAACGACTGTTATTAAAAAATTTAACCTTTTCTGTTAGTCAGTTTATAAGTAAAAGAGGTCGCTTTAACTGGTTCACCCTGTATATAATGCTGCTTGCCTTCAACCTAGAATTTTGGGAAACGCTGAGGCACACGTCTGTTTATTTACAATGAGAAAATTATATATCTTTTTCATCTTCCTTACTTGACCGCTCCTGAGATACTGAATTTTTCGCACAAATTATGACCCCAACTTCCCGGTTAGAATACGCCTTTTTGTCAAAGTAATATGATAAAATCCCAGTTTGATGTATAGGCCTATAATAACTACAGCGTGTTCCAAAAATACCTCCCATATTTGATGAGGGCGCTGTGTTTGTGATTTGTGGTGTGGATACGGCAGCAGAGGGGGTATCGATCGTGCCATTTTCAGTAATTGCAATGGCGGGCGCGGTCAGTATCGTGCGTTTGTTGTGGAGAAGTATACCGGTATTCGTAATGGTGGTTTTATGATTTACTACTCAGGGTGCATTTCGCATTCGGTTCTGAACTTGGCCGACATGATTGAAATTTGGGTATCAAACTTTAGGGCAACAGGTTCTTCACTGAGACAAAACTCTCCTGGACGACCTCGGACCGTAACAACGTAGGAAAATGTGACGCGTATGAGAACGTCAATCCAGCAATCTCCAAAGCGTTCAGCACTTAATCAGGTCTTCAGAGCAGAACCTGATGCTCACCCAAACTTCAGAGTCATGTCGACCAAGTCCGAACCGAATGTGAAATGCTCGCGTAGTAGTAATCTCAGAACGACAGTTACCAATATAATGGTCCCGTGTAGCGTAGTCGCTAACGCTCTCGCTTTCGGTGCGGGCGGTCCCAGGTTCGAATCCCGGTGGGGTCTCTCGGTCGAAAAAGTGTAGCACGCTTTTCAGGCCTGCCACCCTGAACGAGGTTTTCCTGGGTTTTCCTCATTTATACCAGGCAAATGCCGGGGGTATCTAACTTATAGGTCCCAGGCCGCTTCCTTCCTTCCCCTATCCTTTCTTCCTTCCCTTTCCCCGGATTATGTGATCGCCGAGGGACGTCATTCCTTAAATCGTTCCTTAAATGGCATTAGATGCCGAAAGCCCAGAAATCTAAATCCTAAATCTTAAGTTACCAATATACTCCTCCACACAATAGCACGATGCTCGCCCCTCCACCGCCACCCCATTGCGACTACTGAAAATGGCACTTTAGCGCTATTGATCGATACTCTTCCCGCCGCCGTGCCATATTCTCACCTCAATTCACACAGCGTCCTCTTCAAATACGGGAGGGCTTTTTGCCGGGACCTATACATTAAAATATTTATTTCAAATGATTCAGTCATTTTCCCATAAATTGACCACAGGCAGGATTAGTTTCGTTTTTATATATTAAACTATCTGAATGCCCGAACTTCGCACGGGCAAAATAGGTTCCTGGAAAATATTTAAACCCTCTTCTCCCCTCAGAATACGCCCTCGAATCAAAGTGATATGACAAAACCTTGCTCTAAGTAGGTACTAACTATGTTAAAAAATTTACTTCAAATGCTTCAGCCGTTTTCTCGAGATCCGATCTCAAATAACAGAGTATATAAGTCTAGATTTCAATATGACAAAAAGAATTATACCAATTTCTTTCGTCTCTCCTTAAAATCAGAATTTTGGAAACGGTGGGGTTTGTGCCAGCTTATTCTATAATGTGGAATTTGCCGAATTTCATCGTTCCAACTTGAAAAACTCTTAAGGACTTCTATTCTTGGTTGAAAATTTTGTTCCTTGCATCTCCATTAGGGAAAAGCCTTAAAACGAAATTACATGATAAAATCTTAGCTCGAGGTAATTATTAATTATTAATTATGATAGAAAATTCACTTAAAACTGAGTCGTGGTCAGAAATAATATACCTTCAATGTGTTGGCTATTGTATCCTCAGCATACATAGTGGCTTCAGAAATATAGGTTCAATTAGTCTTAGGTTATAATAGAAACTCCTTCTTCGCTCATGGGCTTCCGGGCAGGTGATTACGAGGAATCTCCTTTGTCCACTGCGATCTCGGTAGAGAGTTATAGGATTTCTCGTAGTTCACTGCAGCCCCGGGAGAAAAGTGGTTGTAGGATATCTCTTCCGCTCACTGTAGCTTCCAAAGATAAGGTTTAGAGGAAATCTCCATAGCCCATTGCGGCCCCAGTAGAAAATATTGGAGGTTAATAATCAGCTGGATTAATTTTTCAGTCCACTTGCGATCCTCTTTTACGGGTATCCTCTGAAGGGGCAGCGCGTAAAGAGAGGATCGTTCATCTTCGATTTCTTCCAAACCAACTTCGTAACATCCTTGTGTTCTCCTTCTGTATTCTAGTGGTGACAGTGTTTGTACACAATAGCACGTGATTGTGAATGAGAGGTGTTTTTATAGGAGTTCCTTACACGTGAGGGTATGGAACCTTACAATATATAAAATGTCACCCCACCCCCATTAAAATGATTTTCAAAAACACTGGGTTCATGGTTCCACTTATTTATAATGAACATTTTATATAAAGAGTTGTCTTTTTCTAAATTGACAGCCAATAGGTTTCTATAAAGTGCTGACACCATGTAGTACTGAACATTTTCGCAACACAGAATCCGTAATTTCACAAAAATTATGATAATGATTGTGTTGCGAAAATGCTCAGTACTACATGGTGTCAGCACTTTATAGAAACCTATTGGCTGTCAAGTGAGAAAGAGACAATTCGGTATATAAAATGTTCATAATATTTGGACAGGTAACAAGGAAAGATAATATTTGGTTTTTGTAACTCAATAGAAACATTTTTTGAAGGGGAATACTGTATTAATATACACTTTGTTAACATTTTAAATATAAAGTATTCGTTAATAGCTCTAACCGATTTTCTGTTTAATTTGATGTTCTTTCTCCTTCCGTGTTCCAAATCCAAAATTTTTGTACTTACTCTCCTATGACCTAAAGATTTTAATTTTAATTTTAATTTTAACGCTTTTGTAAGACACTTTTTTCTAGAAGTCACAGTAAGATATCTCTTCAAAGATAATGCTTTTACCATTTCCCTAATGAAAGACTCATGTCATTTGTAATGAGAATAACGCTTTGCAATTTAACAGTAGGAGCATAGAGCATTCGTCCCTGCGCCTCGAAGAACCGCTATGTGACACTTTTATCGAAAATGAGTTATATTGTGCAAATAAACCAGAAAGCTATCGGGCAGCGTCCTTTATAATGTCATAAGTTAATATTCAATTGTTTCGCCACAACAATGAAAAAATAACAGATTGAAATTAAAGGCTTCAGGTTCTCATCGCGTACGTATTTATTAACATATACAAATCCTCTGTGGGCTTAGAAAGGCGCAAAAGGTGCTACGTAAACACAAAAATAGTAATATAATACTGTTGAAGCAAGCTACAACAACGTCCAGTGCGTAATATACGCAGAACCACCGTGTATATGTGGCAAAATTTCAAGAGCTCGAAATGTTTTTTGCTTCTCCTGTAAAGTTGTTTATTTTTTAACACATAGCGATTCTTCGAGGCGCAGCGATGATATTTAGGTTTCTTTGGCAGCAAGTGTACTTCCCGTTGCCCACCAAAGGATTAAAGGAAAGTTTGTATCATTACACTGATCACCAGTTGAATTAGGGACAGCAGGACAGTTGCAGAAACCGCCCTGCAGAAGCTTCACCAGTGCATGTGAATGAAACGCATCGCGCGTGTATTACGGCCGTGTGCTTCCTCTCTCGGTATCCGTGTCAATGCAGTGTGTGGTGGACAAGACGAAGGACCTGAGTACATTTGACTGTGGTCAAATTATAAGGGCCAGACGACTGGGTGGCTCGATTTCGGAAGTGGCTGCGGCACTCGGATTTTCAAATGCAACTGTGTCAAGGGTGTATTATGAGTACCTGGCTTCCAGTAAAACCGCATCCGCACGGGCAAACCGCCGCAGTCAGGGGCGTGTGGACGACAGGAATGGGCACGCATCGTAACAGCCGATAAACAGGCCAAAGTGCGTCAAATCGCGGAGAGGTTCAACGAAGGACTACAACGCCGTATTTGTAGCTACACAAACCACAACCACCTACTCGCCATGGAATACAGAACCCATCGACTCACGCGAATACACCTTCTGACCCCTCAACACAGGAAACAACGTTTAGCGTGGCAAAGGAACACCACCACTCGACCGTGGAATTGTAGAAAAAGGTTGCCTGGACAGATGAGTCACGTCTCACATTGGAACATAAAGATGGACCGGTACGGATGCGTCGCCAACCACACGAAGCAATGGATCCATCGTACCAGCATGGAACTGTGCAAGTCGGTGGTGGTGGTATTCTCATCTGGGGTATGTTTATGTAGACTGAAATGAGTACCCTAACAGGTAAGACAGGACAGTCTTTCACAGGAGAACGCTACCGCGATCTTCCGGAAGATCGTGTCCTGCCACTTGCTTGGCTGCAACGTCCGGATGGTAACGTTATCTTTCATCAGGACAATGCACCGGCCCACCGTTCTAGAACAGCAGTAGACTGGTTTGATGAGCACTCCTCTTATCTGGCAACATTTCTTTGGCCATCACGCTCACCGGGCCTTAATCCCATCAAACACATCTGGAACACTATAGAACGACGACTTCGGGCTGTGGATCCTCTTGCGACCAACCCGCACGCTGTGTGGGAGACTTTGCAGCAGATATGGATTGAGATGCCAGAGCACTTCAGGCACTTCGTGGAGTTCATGCCGCGGCGGGTAGCAGCCATTATCAGAGCGAAAGGTTACGTTACACGGTATTAGGTAGGTGCCCGTAATTCAACTGGTGATCAGTGTATTTATACTGGTAGTTGCAGTAAAATAACAAGAATTTAAAACATATTTTCCTTTGAGTAATTGCTAAACTGATGAAAAAAAAAAAACATCGGTTCGGGATGTTGAAACCTCGTGTGTTTGCTTTTACAAAATACGTTTCGGAATATGTCATATATTCCAACTCAAATTGGAACAAATTATATTGAATTCCAACTCAAAATTGAGGCTCTTTAAAATAATACGAGTTACATTCTGTACACGGGAAATTCCCGTGAGATCATAGATTGTGATGATACATACATTTTCAAGATTTCTCAGAGGAACGTATTATGTTGCATATCGCACAACAATATATTTTAAATGGAGAAGAAATCGGTTAAAAATCCTAACCCTTTTATACTTGTTTCTTGTAAAGAAGGAAAACTGTAATCAAAGTGACGCATTCCACTGAAGTGGAAAAGTAATGGGGAAATGGAATATCCGTATCTTCTGTTTGGAATCTGAGCATGAAAGAAAGAACAGGGTTCTCTTGATAAGGAGAGGGACGATATTAGGAAAAGAAGCGAACATCCATACTACGAAAAGCATTATTATTATTATTATTATTATTATTATTATTATTATTATTATTATTATTATTATTATTATTATTATTATTATTATTATTATTATTACAACACATAATCTCCTTTAGGCGTGCACTGTGGCTCAGTGGTTGAGAGCTTACCTCTGGTGCGTGAGGTCCCTGGTTCGATCCAGGCCAAGTAAGTTTGTGGTGGACAACACTGTGTCCGTGGGTTTTCTCGGGGTATTCCCGTTTCCTCCCACTCTCTTATTCCACCAATTCTTCCATCATCGTTTACTTGCCTTAATCATAGTCTCTCTTAGCCTAAAGGGTATAAACGTCGGAAATAAACTGAAATATTTCATTTAATTTTTAATAATCTTCCTTAAGAGTCTTCATCCCGGCGAAATTAAAATACCGCTAATTTTACATTAATTATGTGATATCTTCAAATAGATAAAAGATAATCGAAATGTGGAACAAGAGCGCCCTACACAATATTATTTTACATGAGAAACCGTTATCACGACTCACTTTTCTGCTTTCGATTTCGAGCCATTTTGAAAATCGGCATTTATTTTCGCGTTTCTAAACAGCTGAAAACGGAAAGCCACTAGATGACTTTTGATAACGGTACCTCACGCAAAATAATATTGTCTAGGGCGCTTCTGTTCCATATTTCAATTATCTTTTATCTATTTGAAGATATCACATAATTAATCTAAAATTAGCGGTATTTTAATTTCGCCGGGATGAAGACTCTTAAAACATTTTGGCTAACGATTATGCTCTTATAGGTTAAAGGAGAAACATGCTAACAGTAGAATAGCGAAAACTCTGCACTCACACAGACAAAAATTCGTTCTCCGGACAGCGGTATATTGTACAAATATACGGTATCCTCTTCCTTACTATATAGATCAGTACGGAGCATACGTTATCCGTATGCTACATAGGCACTACCCTTAGATGTTACATCATGCCGTTGCAGGATGTCTGACATCTAACAGTTTTCCGTATATGACATGCATATACTTATGTTACCTTCGTCAGCTATATGTTTTATAAGTCCATTTGTATGTGAGATCCTGACCGCCTACATTGTTTCATACGAAAAGTACGTATAGATGGAACACTTATTCGGAAAGTTTAATAAAACATGCGTTTTCAGTTATACGTCTGCTGTACGTTAAGTCCAAAAACTACAGGAATTACGCATGTAACCTATCTTTTTAAGTACGCCACCTACAATTTTTTTTTCTGACTGCGATAATCCGGCAGTCCGGATACCCTGGTAGGGGAAAATATATATTTTTTTTTTAAAGTGAGCAAATCAGTTCAAGGTCATTGCCGGGTATTTTTTCTGAGATCTGTTTTATCAGATAAATTACCGTACAGTGTGAATTCATTAATTTTCATGTTCATGTATAGAAAAGCCTTTATGCCTTCATAAAGTACGTACTTTTCCTTTGTTTAAGGATAATTTCGCTGTGTACTCCCTGTTGTATTCTTAAGCAATCAACACATACAAGTACAGTACTCTATTTTCTGAGGAAGCACTTGCACTTATTCTTTTATAACCTCATCCCGATAACCCGGCATTTTTACAAATTTGATTATCCTTCGGTGCACATTATTTCGAGTTTTTGGGACTCTACTCTAATAAAAGAAATTAATTATTGTGATGGTATTAATAAAGTGAGATAATGGGAAGAAAGAAGGAAATACACAGGAGCTCAATATTGTTAGGAACACACTCACATTATCTCGGATCTAACTAAGGAACCCTTTAGACTATAGATGAGCACTCTAATTCCCTCAGCAACTGAGATGTTGTGGCTAGTGATGTGAGGTGGAAAATATTCCGCAATGTTTTTCCGGAAAATTTTCCGTTTTAAAAAATATTAGTAATCAAGTAACAATTCCTCAGCAATCATAAAATTGGTTGAATTCATGTATAGAAATGTTAAAAAGTGAAAGATCGTTTAAAGAATCTGAAAATTTTCATGGCTCAGACAATTTTCAGTACTATGTAGGAACAAGTGAAATATTTTTTATGAATCGAAAAACTGTCTGTCTTGTACAGTGATAGGAAAATTTTCCAATTCATAAGACTATACTCCACTTATTCCTACATCGTTGTTTAGTCGTGATGTGAGGGGGAAAATTTTCTTCTATATTTTTCCGGAAAATTTTCCGTTCTTAACAAATAGAGATCAAGTAACAGTTCCTAAGTATTCATAAAATTGACTGAAATCATGTATAGAAATGTTAGAAAGTGAAAGATCGTTTAAAGAATCTGAAAATGTTCATGGTTCAGATAATGTTCAGTACTATGTAGGAACAAGTGAAACAATTTTTCATGAATCGAAAAATTGTCCGTCCTGTACAGTGATGAAAATTTTCCAGAAAATTTTGAAACGGAAAATTTTCCGATTCATAAAATCATACTCCACTTTTCTTAACAAATAGTGATCAAGTAACAGTTCCTCAGTATTCATAAAATTGATTGAATTCATGTATAGAAATATTAAAAAGTGAAAGATCGTTTAAAGAATTTGAAAATTTTCATTGCTCAATTTTCCGTACTATGTAGGAATAAGTGAAACAATTTTTCATGAATCGAAAAATTGTCTGTCCTGTACAGTGGTGAAAATTTTCCAGAAAATTTTGAAACGGAAAATTTTCCGATTCATAAAAACATACTCCACTTTTCTTAACAAATAGTGATCAAGTAACAGTTCCTCAATATTCATAAAATTGATTGAATTCATGTATAGAAATGTTAAAAAGTGAAAGATCGTTTAAAGAATCTGAAAATTTTCTTGGGTCAGACAATTTTCAGCACTATGTAGGAACAAGTGAAAAAATTTTTTATGAATCGAAAAATTGTCTGTCCTGTACAGTGATGAAAATTTTCCAGAAAATTTTGAAACGGAAACATACTCCACTTTTCTTAACAAATAGTGATCAAGTAACAGTTCCTCAGTATTCATAAAATTGATTGAATTTGTGTATAGAAATGTTAAAAAGTTAAAGATCGTTTAAAGAATCTGACAATTTTCATGGCTCAATTTTCCGTACTATGTAGGAATAAGTGAAACAATTTTTTATGAATCGAAAAATTGTCTGTCCTGTACAATGATGAAAATTTTCCAGAAAATTTTGAAACGGAAAATTTTCTGATTCATAAAAGCATACTCCACTTTTCTTAACAAATAGTGATCAAGTAGCAATTCCTCGGTATTCATAAAATTGATTGAAATCATGTTTAGAAATGTTAAAAAGTGAAAGATCGTTTAAAGAATCTGAAAATTTTCTTGGTTCAGACAATTTTCAGCACTATGTAGGAACAAGTGAAATAATTTTTTATGAATCGAAAAATTGTCTGTCCTGTACAGTGATGAAAATTTTCCAGAAAATTTTGAAACGGAAACATACTCCACTTTTCTTAACAAATAGTGATCAAGTAACAGTTCCTCAGTATTCATAAAATTGATTGAATTCATGTATAGAAATGTTAAAAAGTGAAAGATCGTTTAAAGAATCTGACAATTTTCATGGCTCAATTTTCCGTACTATGTAGGAATAAGTGAAACAATTTTTCATGAATCGAAAAATTGTCTGTCCTGTACAATGATGAAAATTTTCCAGAAAATTTTGAAACGGAAAATTTTCCGATTCATAAAAGCATACTCCACTTTTCTTAACAAATAGTGATCAAGTAGCAATTCCTCAGTATTCATAAAATTGATTGAAATCATGTTTAGAAATGTTAAAAAATGAAAGATCGTTTAAAGAATCTGAAAATTTTCTTGGTTCAGACAATTTTCAGCACTATATAGGAACAAGTGAAATAATTTTTTATGAATCGAAAAATTGTCTGTCCTCTACAGTGATAAAACTTTCCAGAAAATTTTGAAACGGAAACATACTCCACTTTTCTTAACAAATAGTGATCAAGTAACAGTTCCTCAGTATTCATAAAATTGATTGAATTCATGTATAGAAATATTAAAAAGTGAAAGATCGTTTAAAGAATTTGAAAATTTTCATGGCTCAATTTTCCGTACTATGTAGGAATAAGTGAAACAATTTTTCATGAATCGAAAAATTGTCTGTCCTGTACAGTGGTGAAAATTTTCCAGAAAATTTTGAAACGGAAAATTTTCCGATTCATAAAAACGTACTCCACTTTTCTTAACAAATAGTGATCAAGTAACAGTTCCTCAATATTCATAAAATTGATTGAATTCATGTATAGAAATGTTAAAAAGTGGAAGATCGTTTAAAGAATCTGAAAATTTTCTTGGTTCAGACAATTTTCAGCACTATGTAGGAACAAGTGAAATATTTTTTTATGAATCGAAAAATTGTCTGTCCTGTACAGGGATGAAAATTTTCCAGAAAATTTTGAAACGGAAACATACTCCACTTTTCTTAACAAATAGTGATCAAGTAATAGTTCCTCAGTATTCATAAAATTGATTGAATTTGTGTATAGAAATGTTAAAAAGTGAAAGATCGTTTAAAGAATCTGACAATTTTCATGGCTCAATTTTCCGTACTATGTAGGAATAAGTGAAACAATTTTTCATGAATCGAAAAATTGTCTGTCCTGTACAATGATGAAAATTTTCCAGAAATTTTGAAACGGAAAATTTTCTGATTCATAAAAGCATACTCCACTTTTCTTAACAAATAGTGATCAAGTAGCAATTCCTCAGTATTCATAAAATTGATTGAAATCATGTTTAGAAATGTTAAAAAGTGAAAGATCGTTTAAAGAATCTGAAAATTTTCTTGGTTCAGACAATTTTCAGCACTATGTAGGAACAAGTGAAATAATTTTTTATGAATCGAAAAATTGTCTGTCCTGTACAGTGATGAGGAAAATTTTCCAATTCATAAGAGTATACTCCACATATTCCTACATCGTATTTTAGTCGTGATGTGAGGGGAAAAATTTTCTTCTATATTTTTCCGGAAAATTTTCCGTTCTTAACAAATAGAGATCAAGTAACAGTTACTCAGTATTCATAAAATTGATTGAAATCATGTATAGACATGTTAGAAAGTGAAAGATCGTTTAAAGAATCTGAAAATTTTCATGGTTCAGATAATTTTCAGTACTATGTAGGAACAAGTGAAATAATTTTTCATGAATCGAAATATTTTCTGTCTTGTATGGAAAAATTGCAGAAATTTTTATGAGTCGGAAAATTTTCATTTTGAAGCAAAAAGTAAAACAAGTTTTTGTGAATCAGAAAGTTTTATTGTTCTGTAGAAACAAGTGAAAGAAATTTTCATGAATCGGAAAATTTTCATCATGATGTAGAAACAAGTAAAAAAAAACTTTTCATAATCCGGACAATTTTGGATATTATGTAAAGTGATGTTTGGTGGTGGAAAACTTTCTCTACAAATATCTACTCTAAGATGTTGATTATACAGTGGAACCTGGATAATTTGAACTTCTGTAATTCGAAAACTTGTGCACATTCAGCTATAAAATTCAATTCCTGTAGAGGAAAGTTAGACAGTAACAAATTATAATTTTCCAATTAGCTTTCGGGAACCAGAAAATTTTCTAATATTTCAAGTTGGGAAGTAAAATTTTATACACTGTTTCTGTCTCTCTCTTCCTCTCCGAGCTAATTCGTTGGTAAACGGTTAGCATACGCGTCTTTGGCATTGAAGACCTGCCTTCGATTCCAAGCGGGAGCTCATGTAGTTCGGATTCCACGTTAATCAGTTGGTCCCGTCTTATATAGTCTCGCTGCTGAAAGGGACATTAAAATCAAAATCAACTCAATTCAACTCCTCTCTTTCTCTGTTTCTCTCTATATGTGTGCGTGTGTGTATGTATATGTACCTTGTTCTATCTAATCGTCATTGTTTCTAATACATTTTTATACATAATAATGGTTGTTTTACAATACAAATATCTACTCTAAGATGTTGATTATACAGTGGAACCTGGATAATTCGAACTTCTGTAATTCGAAAACTTCTTTATTTCGAATTTTTCTCTTGGTCCCTAGAACTTTATATACAAAGAATGTTTAAAAAAATCATGGTTAATTCGAATTATAATCCGGATAATTCAAAGTTTTTGCCGTGTAAATCTAAAAGGAGGTCAAGTCATCGGGTCGGATTTTCCAGGAAACGAATGAGAATACGTACTGTAGCAGGCTTTTCGCCCCGCTCGCAGACTTGACCTCCTTGACCGCAGACTTGACAGACGTCTCTCTGCTCATAAATCACAATAGTGGCACTTCAGGACACAGTTCAGCAGTCTCCTTTTTTGAAAAATGTTGATTTTTTTGTCTCATGACAGTTATTTGTCTATTAATACAGTAATATCCTTTTGTATTAGCTTCATATTGTATTAACCTATGTTTTTCCTGTTTTACAATGAGCGTATGGTACTTAAAACACTTATTTTAATCTCCAATAATGGTCTTTATGTTAAAACCTGAAGTTTGATTGTTTATTTCAACCATTCACAAAAACTTTTCTAATTCCAATTTTTGGATAATTCGATTTTTTCTACTGGTCCCTTGAGGTTCGAATTATCCAGGTTCCACTGTACTAAATTCCAATATTGAAATTATGATTTCGAGTGTTAAACACAACAAAATCATTACACTTATTTTCTGTTACAAAAATAATCTTCATAAGGAACTTTTTGTAGTTATTTCATTACACAGGCAGGCCTACATGTGAAGAAATAGTGGAATTTTCTGTTTCTGAAATTGATAAGTTCACAAAGGTTTCTTTTCAATTTTTTGTTACATTTTAAATATTGGAATGGGATATTTGTTCTCTACGAACTCGGTGTATGTTCCCTGCACTTTACAGACACACACACACACACACACACACACACATAGAAAAACACTCTATATTTTTACTTCCCAACTTGAAATATTAGAAAATTTTCCGGTTCCCGAAAGCTAATTGGAAAATGATAATTTTTTGCTGTCTCACTTTCCTCTACAGGAATTGAATTTTATAGCTGAATGTGCGGTTAAATATAGTGGAAAATTTTCCACCACCAAACATCACTATACATAATATCCAAAATTGTCCGGATTATGAAAAGTTTTTTCACTTGTTTCTACATCATGATGAAAATTTTCCGATTCATGAAAATTTCTTTCACTTGTTTCTACAGAGCAATAAAACTTTCTGACCCACAAAAACTTGTTTTACTTTTTGCTTCAAAATGATGAAAATTTTCCGACTCATAAAAAGTTCTTCAATTTTTCCATACAAGACACAAAATATTTCGATTCATGAAAGATTGTTTCACTTGTTTCTACATAGTACTGAAAATTGTCTGAATCATGAAAATTTTCAGATTCTTTAAACGATCTTTCACTTTTTAACATGTCTATACATGAATTCAAACAATTTTATGAATACTGAGGAATTGTTACTTGATCACTGACATTTGTTAAGAACGGAATATTTTCCGGAAAAATATAGAAGAAAATTTTCCACCTCACATCACGACTAAACAACGATGTAGGAATAAGTGGAGTATATTTTTATGAATCGGAAAATTTTTATCACTGGTTGTAGCCCGTCAGTATCCATTTATCAATAAATAATCGTAAGTAATATTTTCCCAAAATTACTTATCCAATCCACTGCAAATAAGCAAACACCTTTTTCTTCAGAACCCGTATAGTTGGCTACATTTGTTGTTGAATCAAACAACCTCCATAAATCATGTCTTGAACTGTACACGGAGGAGGAAAAAAATTGACGTGATCGTTGTGTACAAAAGCCGTTAATGAATTCCTCCTCTCTTCAAGAAATGGTTAGAAAAGATTAGCCACCTGCAGGGCTGGATTTACTACATACTTATTTTTACGATAGACCTACTACATTTAGTACAAGACCACCCCCTATGACCTCCATAAGATTTGCATCTCTCAAGAGTATATTACAGCTCTCACACTTGTTTCTTGGTCGAGAAGAGATGTGTTTGGCTGTCACGATGTGCGGTGTGAGACAGTTTACAAGACATAGGGCTTTGTTATGCAATGGCAATATGTCAAAAATCAATTATCAATGAAGTGTGTATCTATAATATGTTTTAGAAATACACGAAAATTATCCAGTAAGCGATTTGTGAAAGATGCCTTCTTTTGTGTGAACATTTTGCCCTAAAACAAGCGCCTACCAGTTTACCTAGCGCAGTAGAATCACCAAACGCAAAAGTGCAGAAATAAACATAACTGGGCGATTCTCAGCGTTACGCACGGGACATTTGTACACAAAAACTGCTTTTTTAAACAAAAATGTATTTTCAAATAAAATAAAAAGTATGTCAAAATTAGGGGGGAAATTATTAGTGCATAGTTAAATAAAATGAAACACTCAAAACAATTGCAAATTTGAGTTATAAGCCAAAATTAAGCGTTACGCACGGGACTCAGACAAAAAGCTCTTTTGACAATCTCAATTTCATTCAATATTCTCTGCGATATATGGCAGTATTTTCATTTTATATGCCATCACTTGTGTTCTACATTCATTTTCCTTACTGTCCATTATATTTTTAAATTGGAAAATAGAATTTAATTAGCTTCACGTTATGTTTTCTTTTTCGACTCACCGTTACGCACGGGACGTTACGCACGGGACAGAAAAGTAACCATGCATTTGTTTGGTTGTTCTAAGACTGTTATTACGCATTATCCTCACTAAAGAGATTGATATTTTAAGATTAACATTTGGACATTAACAAGCATTAAAAATTTGCATCCATAATTTAATTTAAATTAATTAAATTACATTCCAAAGTATCAAAGTCGAACTTCGCTAGGCAACTCGCTTAGTGTTATTACCATGTCTTTGGGGTATTTGTCTAAGTGCTGATTGATGGCGTTCAAACCACATAATGTTGTTCAACTGTTGTGCTGCTCGATCCTCTGTGCTACCTACCAAGCGTTGAGTCGTTTGAACGCTGCCATTGTCAGGTAAAATGCGGGAAAGTGAATTGAAGGGAAACAGTTGGTTTTTGGTATGATTGTTATTTTACAGTGAGGATTTGCTTTAGTGTGAGTTTTTTAATAAGTAATATGGGTTCACAGGCAAGTAATTCTGTTCCAAGTAATATTGTCAGGGATGAACTGAATGGATCAACAAAAGCAATGAGTGGCGCTGAAAGGGCTAGAAAATTAAGACTTAAACATAGGAGCAATGTGAGACTCAAAAATAAAGTGAGAATGCAACGTTATAGGCAAGTAAAAAGATTAGCTCTTTCCTCTCACGTTCCTTTTGCGAAAATCATTTCTCATTGTTTCGTTGTTAGCCATTTAGAAGAGGAAACCACTCTAAAATATGAAGAAGAACAAGGTAATTCAAGTTAGATTGGTTCAAGGAAAACGAAAAGAGTGCCAGTGTACAGAATGATATATTTATCAAGTGATGAGAGCGACATTAATTCAAAATACAATTTTGAAGACGATGTTCATAATGATTTCGAACCCTCCAACTGTCGGGCTCAGAATGCACAGTATTGGAGCACGTGTATTTCTCCTAGTGAAATTTGATTGTGGTTCTTCCAGAAATAAGATTAAATATCGGTATGTATGTGTGTTTGAAAGGGATGTAGAAGATGGGGACATTAGAGTAACAAATCTGAAATACATGGACAACAGTTGTACAAAGTTTAGTTTTGATGAAAAAAACAAAACAAAACAAAACAAAAAAAAAAAAAAAACAGATCTTATGTCTCATATGATCAAGTTTTAAATATACTTCAAGCACCTAATTTGCTGATAAAGAATGAAAGAATATACTATAAAGTTTCAGAACCAATAGCCATTTTTGTAAAGAAGTAAAGAGTTTTGAAGCGAATCCATTTGTCCCCTACAAGACTGTCAAACCAACTTAGATACCTAAGTTTCTAATGAAAAGAAAAAATGTGATTTATCATGATAATTTGTTTTTAAGCCTCGTGGTAAATGTTTCTATGTAACTTAACGTAGACGTTTTTGGTAGTTATTTTTTTGGTTTAATTTCTCTCAGCAAATTCATGTTTCTTTGAGTTAATATAAGAGTTTATTGTTCATTGTTTAACCTCAATAACAATAAACAGGTATTGGAGTCTTAATAACTTAATTTTATTCACTTCCTTGCATAAATCTGTAAATGTCCCGTGCGTAACGTTACGCACGGGACAACATTTCTATACCTCATTAAATAAATAAGGAGGATAATAAACATATTTAATAAGTACCACCAACAAGCTAATAATAATTCTACTTTGGAGCAAAAGTTTCAATACTTTATCTTCTATAATTACAAAGGAAACACGAAAAATACATGTTTTCCGTGACGCACGGGACAGCAAAACATGACATGAGAAAACTACGATTTTTGCCTACCAGAATCAAACATTAATTAAAACAAAATTATCAATTTTTTGCCAAAGGTCCACTTCATATTTTTTGCTATTGTTCATATAATTACAGATTTAGAATTTACTTTGAAAATTATTTGAAAATTGGGATATGTGAACAGCATTGGGCAAGTGTAGAACAGATAAAGTTTATATGGTCAGAACCTAGTAAATATATTTTACAAAAAGATTTTAAATATCTCAGTATATATTACCTGACCAGGATATTAGTGCGGTTTTTCGTGGAGGGCGCTAGTGTAGTGTTTACATCAGTTTCTAGGTAAGCGCGGTGGGACAGGGGAACGGAGAGCGTCACTCAGCAGTGTATCCAACGATTTTCAAAAGTTGCAGTTTACATGTTATAAGTAGCCTAATCTGTTTCGCTTAATAAAGAACTCCATAAATTATAAAGTTGTTATTGAATGCAGTAATGGTAATTCCTGCAGTAATGCAGATGTATTGTGGATAATGGCATATGCATGGAAATTAACAATTTAAGAACAAGATAGCATACAAGTGAGTTTCTACCGTGTATTAAGCAGATTATATTTTTAAAAAAATTGATTACGTTTTATTTGATTTCATTATAAAACAGTAGAAACCTGTAAAACTCAGTAATAAGATGTAATGACTAAAATATTAATTATGGGTTGGTAGCTTAAATACTTGCGCAATATCTTGTAACTGTAGGTTTAAATCAAGTTAAGGCTCGCGATGCTTGTATTTGTTTTAATGTAGGTCTATCGATTGACAACTAAATTATTTTCTTGAGTTGTAGCAAAGAAAGAATTCCGATACGTTTCCACTCGAGAACTATGGAAGTTCTCTCCGTTGGTCTATTGGCTAGCGCATGTGTCTTTGTTGTACGTGGTTCTGTGAGAGCCCAACAATTAATTTTATAATGTTTCACTTTCATTAATCATCTGTCTCCTCTAGCATAAAGAGCATAATCATGGGACGTTAAACTAAAGAAATTTCATTTCATTGTTTCGATTAATGTGAACCCTTTGGGGGAAAAGGAAGTGAAGAATAAATTTTCCTTAATTTTTTAAAGGGCTACGGGATTGGATAGCTTGTCTTTCGGGATTGCCTTGTAAAACCTGATTACAATATATCTTTCTTTTAGGATTATAATCGTAATCCAGCCTTTTGGTAAATGTGAAATAAAAGTATCGATAAAACATCAGCGTATGGGTAATGTAAGCATAAATATCATTGGTTCAATACACAATAAATTCACAACTTTTATTTATGAGTATAGAAATTCCCTTTGAACTCCCTCTGAATTTCTTTCAGACCCTAGGTCTCTTGTGACAAAGAATTAATTCTATTACCGTATCTGTTTTCATACACAATATAATTTTGAAACTTGGGAGCCTATTGTTGTCTTTGTGTCTGTAATACGTAATCATTTGTCGATTGACTTCAGAAGACTGAGTTTAGCCCGTGAGCATAAGTTGCATATAGTTCAAACATATCAGATGTACGGTCTTGTTTAACAAATTCTGTGTGCACATATGAAATTCAAAAACAAAGGTAATCAATCGTCTTTAAACAGCTGTATTTTTATTTCAAGGTAAGTACTAAAATATGCTACGTAGATTTCCGGCCAATTGTTTCATCGCCGGTATCTTTGAGCAATGAGATAGCAGTGGAAGACAAACTTCGTTCTTCTAACTTGATATTTTGAAAAACTTACGCAAGCGGTTTTGTTTCTTAAATACATATCTATTCACTCTAATCAATTTCAAAAGTACCATTAACTTTATACTAACATAATGAATGTAAGAGTTACCTTGAAAATGTATTTTGTGTTTCTTTTTTAATATGAAATTCATTTTTTTCTGAATTTCAGGAGCTATAAGAAATCAATTGTCAGGCTCCCCACTTTAAATTTTAATCGCTCCCCTACCGCCTCAATGTAACATTGGGTTTATTTCTTTTAAATATTTTTTTTTCAAAATATGGTAGAAATACTGGATTTTTAAATTACCAAACCATGCTAAATAATGACAGGTTAGATATCAGAGAAAGTTATCTTTATCTACCTTCTTAATTAGGGGCGGATCCAAATCTCCTTCGGAGGCGGTTAGATTATCAGTTTCTCTCTCACCAGTCTTTTGCAGCACATCCGAAAATGATCTCAATGCAAATTTGTTACTGAAGGTACTGTCAATCGATCGATCACATGGTCCAAATTGGTAGCAATTTCGAAGACGCCTTATCTCAAAACTACACAATAGAACTTGCTTTAAACAATGAAAGCGCAGTTGCCAAAGTATAACTTTGATTCACAAAGATGAACTTCGAGGTTTCGTTAACAGATGAATTAGGAATTCCTTACACTCTAATGTTACGAAGTTCTCAGTGTTCTTTTGTACAACACTGAGGTTAGTTTATTCGCAAGTTATTGTCATATTAATATGGAGGGTGTATGTACTTTTTTTTTTTTTTTTTTTTTTTTTTTTTTTGCAGTCCCTTAAAATGTTCTGAAAATAACTTCCATAACTTTTGAAATTGTGTTTGTCTTAACTTGAACATATGCGTGAAGTGGTTTATTATGAGCAGGGCAAAAACAACTGTGATAGATTAATTACAAGTGATCCGGTTAGAAACACTGTTGTTTGTATTTTAGTTCCAAAATCGGCCGCCCGCACTCGTTCGCTGGTGGACTAATAGTTACACTCTTTCTTAATAGAAAAACATAAACATCATAGTTTCAAATTAATTTTGAAAATTTACTAACAATGGACCACTTGCCAGAGAATCGCCCAACTATATTGCAAATAAATCTATTTAAATAACACAAGTTCTTATATATCCTCGCTTCGAAAAGTAAACTGTAAAATTAATTCAATTAAACTACTCTGCTTCCCAACCATTACTTCAGATTTTAAGTCCGGTTTAGGAAAATATACACCCATAATTTTTCAAATTTATATAGATACAAGGTGTAATCAAAAAGAACGGTGAATGATTCTTTTAGGAATAACTGCTAATGCTACAACTATTTGGTGTAATTTGTCCGATAGCCTGATCCGTTGAGATAGGCAGGGTCAAGTTGGAACACGTTCTGACATGTCAGTCAGCGACCAGAGCTAGAGTGTGGTTGTATTTACCGCGTCTGCCGACCATCGTGGACTTCGAACAACGTGTGAACATTAAGTTTTGTTTCAAATTGCAAACAAATGCTAAAGAAATTTATAAAATATGGAAATCGGTGAATGGCGATAATGTTGTAACTCTAAAGACTGTTTACAAATGGAATGAACGTTTAGAAAGCGGAAATGAGTCGGTAGAAGACGAACAACATTCAGGACGTCCATTAACTTGAAAAACAGAGGAAAATATATCATAGAGCATATATTTTGCTCTGACGTACAAGTTAACTTCTTTTTAACCGACTTTAAAAACGAAGGAGATTCTTCTTTGACTTGTATGTGTGTATGATTGTATGTATGTATAGTTGTACGGGATTATCTTGAGAACTGTTGCTTATTTCGATGCGGTTTCCACTGGTTGAATTAGTTATTCCCAAGGAAGGTTTGTACATATAAAAAATTGAAAAAAGTAATAATTAGTTTATTAATTTAAAAAGAAAAAATCAAATTATTCCTGCAACACCTTAGAAAAACCTATCCCAAAATATACTACAATCAGAAATTCAACAAAGTAATTCGGATTGCATACAATCAGGGGATAAACCCTTTTAGTCCCCTTCCTCCGGATGATTCAACACCGGGGATGAATGTTTAGGTCAGCGTTTCCCAACCGTTTTCATCTTGCGGCACACTACAGGTGTAACTTGAATTCTCGCGGCACACTCACGTAGATATTGTTATTAATATTTGTAAATATAAAATACCATGGTAATTTATTTCTGTGATTACTGATCTCCTCACAGAGAAGAAAGCTCGATGACTGGTTTTCGGTAAATTATTATGCTTATTTTTCATTCTAATTTCAAAATAGGAAACAACTGCAATGAGATATAGGACTCAAGATTTCCTTTTTCGAACTTTTTCGAAAACTGTATCCAATCTTTCACTAAGAAGGAAGATCACTAAATAACGAACGAACAAACAAATCTCTTTTGCTTTTAAAACACAAATGTAGGTAATTTGTATGTATGTTTGCTTTGTCGAAAAGATTGACTGATATTACGAAACAGTCTGCAACAATAAAGAAGCAATAATGGTCATAACAATGATAATAAATACACTTTTCAAGATTAAAAATGTACAGAGATGTAACCGAGTATGAAAATTAAAATTGTAGATTCATAGTAGAGGTTCATAGTAATGTGAAATACAAATATACTTTTTCCGCTATGTTTTGCAATTTGATTGCCATGAATTAATAATTTTATTTCGATTTCCTCGCGGCACACCGGCGGACCATTGGCGGTACACCAGTGTGCCGCGGCACACCGGTTGGGAAACGCTGGTTTAGGTTATTGATTATGTCTGACTGTTTACATGCCTGTCGTGATCAACTTTTAGCAGAATAGCATGCACTTTTTCTATAATTGGTCGCCCACTGTGAGAAGCATCTTGGAGATCGAAATTCCCGAAACGAAAGCGACTGTTTTACTGACTTTTGTGTCTACGTTTCCTATTTGAAGTGCCTAAATATCCGCAGCATACTACCAACTGCCCTATAGAATATCGTATTGTTTTCGGAGCAATATAGAACAATTCTTTTTGTCGAGTGATATGAAATATTGTATTATCATTGGAACAACCAATATGAAATATTGTATGATATTCAAGTGATATGAAATATCGGATAGTCATCAGAATGATATGAAATACAATATAATCTTCGGAGTGATGCGGAATATTGTATCGTCATTGGAGTAATGTGAAATATTGCCTTATCGTTGGAATAATCAATATGGAATGCCATATTGTCATCGAAAGTAATATAAAATATCTATTGTCATTAAAGCAATCTAGAATATTGCTTTGTCGTCGAAACAATCAATATGTAATACCGCATCGACATCGGAGCGATATAAAACATCGCATTGTCATCAGAGGAACTTTTGAGTAATATGAGATATCACTTTGACGTCGGAGCGATATAAAACTTCGCATTGTCATCAGAGAAACTTTTGAGTAATATGAGATATCACTTTGACATCGGAGCAACACGGAATGTCATATTACCACCGGAGTGATACAGAATATCGTATTGTCATTGCAGCTAACCTTAATCTTGAATATGTGGTTGATTTATGGCTTCATGTTTGGTATAAAATGTCTTAAGGTAGGTTACCATGCTGCAAGAATCTTGTAGCTTTCATTAAAAAAAAAAAAAAAAAAACTTACAACCCCATCTTTCTATTTACTGTTTACACAGTACAACTTTCTGAAAGGACGAAAGATATTTTCACCCGTGCAGCACACTATGTTTACATGGAGAAACATTGTAGGGTTGAAAGAGTTTTTTTTAAAATAACAGCTACAAGATTCTTGCCCCATGGCAACCTAGCTTTACGTTTGGGTGGCATAGTCGAGCGATCTAAGATATTAGGTTATCAATCACAAAACTTGCCTGTCACGGATTCAAATAGTGTTCCGGGCATCAGTGTTATATGTCCTCTTTCGACCATTAAGGGGGACAGACTAGTAAATATGTTTCAAAAGCTAACAATTTTTTTTTTTTTGCCCGTTTTTCGTAAGTGAAAAGTGATAATGGGATGTAACTTACCACAATAATAGAAAATATTATTCTACACCAGAAAACATGAATCAAAGAATTTTCAGTGTTGCCATCCCTAGAAATTACAATGTGACCAGAATTTAAATTACCAAAAAATCTAGGTTAAGACAGAGACTAGAAAAATGAACTCAACGGTAATTGATGACTTATTATGCTGTCTTTGTTGCTGGTTAATTACGTTTTGAATAATATTTGTATTTATTTTGTAATAACTTATTTATTTTGTAGTAACTTAAGTAAGTTATCTCCTTGAGAGTAAGGACGTCTCCTTGAGAGATAAGACGTCCCTCGGTGATCACACTGCCCGGGAATTTGAGAAGGAAGAAAGAAATGGGGTAGGAAGGACACGAACTGGGACTATTATGTTATCCGAACATTTACCGGACATTATCCGGACATTTACCTGTCGTGAATGAGTAAAAACTAGAAATACTTTACTCGGGATGGCTGGCCTCAAAAAGCTTTAACAATTTTTGAACCAAGTATCCCCACCGGAAACCGAACCCATTAGCTACTCTATTTGATTTATGCAATTCATTCTAGGGTTAAATAAGATCTATTCAATTGACATGGGTGAAAAAGTAATAGCTAATATTTACCTTAATAGATAAGCAAAGAAAGCTAGTTGACACCATCCGGAAGTCAGTACATATTTTAGCTCATTCCCTTAACTACTGAGTAATGAAATGTTACATATTATAAATATTGTACTATAAGATAAAGTTATGTTTCATCTACAACACAAGATACTGATTCATTTGATTGTGTCTTCTGTTATCAAAAGAGGTAACAAATAAAAGAAAATATTTGGTTCGTTTTGCGATGAGCATACAAGATGGCACTTGCTGTTAGATCTTACTAGAAATGCACAGTTTTATGAAATGTTCATTTGTATGTGTAAAGTATTTTAAAGTAACGGTCTTATTACGAAATAGATATATTGTTTGATCGTCTTTCGTATTATGTTTCACATTTTATTTAAATATTAATTTACATTTAAGGAAATAGATTTTGAGAAGAAACTTGCGCAGAACGCCATAATGCGTTGTTGCCAAATTTGTACGTTTACTGTGATACAATAAAAAAAAAGTTCCTGGATTCTAGTGTTCCAGTTCGAGAAATGGAACTAACTGCGAATTGCGATAAGGTTGAAAACTAATTACTCCAGTAAGTATCCAAGCAGAATTCCATGATTATTCCTTTATTATCTGGTATAAGTAAACACTCAACACTATCTGGCAACGCCATACTATTTAAGAAGCGTTTAGCATAGCACCGAGAACACCTAGTGATCCACCTTAAAAAGTTTGTCAGACAAATAAACGCATATTTAATTACAATTTTAAAAAAATGTTTTGCACTTCATACGCTAAGATAGATGGATTTTTCTATTCATAGATCTAACTGCTAATAGCATATCCCATTAACAGTGATGATTTCAGGGTATAGCCCATGAGAAAGGCTATCTACCCTGGCATTGATTTCAGAGGATGACCCATAAGAAAGGCTATCTACCTCGAAATTGATTTCAGAGGAAGGCCCATGAGAAAGGCTATCTACCCCGGGACTACGAAATTCAACCTCGGAGCATATAACTGATCATCCTTTACATGCAATACAGCAGTGGCGTAACTAAAGGCTTGGGGGCCCTCACGCAGATAGCGTGGAGCGGGCCCCTTCTCTACGTCTCACTTCACAATTTGGGGGACCCCTGATGGCTTGAGGTCCCCCGCAATTTGGGGTCTGCGGGACCTTTATTTACGCCCCTGCAATACAGTGTTTTCGCAGTACTTTTTCCCTCTGTTTATTGAAAATTTCCTTTAAGCAGTGGCATCTCAGATTTTGCTTGGCAGGAAACAAGGTTCTTCATCAAAAAAGTTTTAATTATTTTATTTAAATATTAGTATTTAATTGATTAAAATATATATGTATTATTCCAACTCATTGGTAAAATTTCCTCTTGCTCTCCCCAAATGACGCCCTTGCTGCTCCAGAGGAAAACCTTCTAAAACACGTGCTTATAGGTTCAGAACATTCCAATATTTCTAACGAGACGACGAGAAAGAAATTTCAACGTTTAACGTTAGATATTCTCAAAAAGTTGACAACTTTCATACATTTCGTTGACAATACAATACTTCTGTGGTCGTGTGTACAATTACAAGTGACAAGTGTTGTTTTGAAATATGCTTAAGGAGAGTCATAGCCAACCAGCTGGCTTACCATCATAACAGGTAATGAAAGAATAACAAATCCTCTGGTGTTTCCGTGGTCAAATGGCTTAGCTGTTTCCACGCGAGACGATGCCTCACAGCGTGACCCTCCTAGCTATGATATAGGCGGATGGAAAGAATGGGTCAGACACGCAGCTGACCTCTCGGTGTTGCAGTAGGAAACGGAAAACTTGCTTTGCGTTCAGCCAAACCCTCAAATTATTCCTTGGAGCAATGGCTTACCTCGACCTTGTCTCTTACATAGTCCATAATACGACATATATATATATATATATATATATATATATATATATATATATATATATATATATATATATATATATATATATAATGAACCATCAAATGCACTGCTAGATAAAGGTATCTCTAAATTTTCACAACTACCTATGTTAGTTAATTCCTTTTGATGTTGATTGGCCGCGGTGGCTCAGTGGTAGAGCGTTCACCTCTGGTGCATGGGGTCCCGGGTTCAAACCCTGCTCCCGCCAAGTGAACTTTGTGGTGGACAAACACCGTGTGCGTGGGTTTTCTCGGGGTTCTCCCGTTTCCTTCCACTTTCTTCATTCCACCATTTCATTCATCTTTCATCATCACCGTCTCCATTAGCCTAACCGGCATAACCGTGGGACGTAAAACTCAAAAATTTCATTTCATTTTTTTTAAAGTTGATTGGGTCTGTTTCTTGATTTCGGCACACCATCCTTGTATAGGAGCGTTTTCTAGGTATTTTCTTGTATATTGATATTTAGTCAATAATTCCCTCTAATCGCCGATCGTAATTAATGCTGCATTGTGTCCTGTCCATTGTCATTCAATGCTCTGACCCTCACGATAATATCTGTCACTCATGCCATCTTGATACATATGATTCCTCTTCTATCTTTGTAGATGATTCCCAATCTTCCATAACTCTCCATGTCTAATCTTGTTGTTCTCAGATGGTCAACATCTGGTCTCTTTACTGTTCCCCCGTCCCAAACCTTTAGACATACGTATTAGCATTTTACTTCTTAGTATGAATCTTCTTTTTCAAAAGCACTTGATTTTAGTTTAATACATATTTTAATTTATTCCTTTATGATATCCATGGATATTTTATGTTCCAGGTACACGTAGGTATATATTTTCTTGCAGGGACATGGGTTTAGAAGTAAATGCACAGACAACTAAATACAGTAAAACCTGTCTTCAACGGACCCTTTATTAAACGGAAAACTGTCTTAAACGGAAATATTTCACGGTCCCATGAATTTTGGAGAACAAAACGTGTAAAAGTCCCTTCATTAAGCGGAAACTGTGTTACGCGGACAACGGAAAGAAAAATAAACATTTAACGGAAAATTCTGAGTTCCGGACTACAGCGTTTAGACATTCTGTGAGACATATACATTACACTGTCTGCGATAAAATGTTCGTTCTTTTATTAAATATTTCTGGACAGCGTTGACCTTCCCCAACCACTACTCATATTCACCCCCCAAAAATTGTCCTTAACACCCCAACCTAATCAAGAATCATACGGAATGTCGGAAAGAAGAAAACGAAATAAAGGAAGAAGAGTAATACGATACCGAGTTCGAAGAAGAGTGTAGAATAAATACGTATCAAGATGCTCTCAGAATTTTAAAGGAACTGCAAAAATTTTGCCTTACGGAAAATGATTCTGATTTACTTAGTATAATTTCTCAGGCTAAAGTGTATGCGGAAAGTCAAGCAGCCAAGCAGCAATGTACACAGAAAACCCTGCTTGGCTATTAGAAAAATAAAGAAAACGTGTGCATGGTATATTTTGTATTCATTTTAATTTTTTGTGTATTTATTCGTAGAAGAAAGAAGTACTGTAATCAAACAATGTACATACAGCAATATATTTTCTCAGTATGCCCCTTTATAAGCATGTATTTAAGAAAAACAGAAAGAAAGAAAGGAAAGGTCTACCTCCACTAAGCGGAAACCTGACTTTAACGGAAATTTTTATAAGTCCCGCGCGATTCCGCTAAAGACAGGTTTCACTGTACATGGAAGTGCGTCGGGACCGGCATACAGCAAATTATGGATGCGTTAAAAAATTAAATAATACTTTTGATAAAGTGGATAGTTTCAAATATCCAGGATCAATATTAAGAGACGAAAATCATATTCACGAAGAAATTAAATGCCGACTAAAAGCAGGGAATTCGTGTTACTATTCGGTTCAAAATCTCTTGTCGTCGCGAATTCTGTCGAGGAATCTGAAGCTTAAAATATACAAAACGATAATCATGCCTGTTGTTCTGTATGGTTGCGAAACATGGTCACTTACTCTGAGAGAAGAACATAGACTGAAAGTGTTTGAGAACAAGGTCCTGAGACGAATATTCGGACCCAAGAAGGGAACTGGAATGGGAAATGGCGGAAACTTCATAACGAGGAACTAAGTAATTTATACGGTTTACCCAACATTGTTAAGGTCGCCAAGTCTAGGAGGCTTAGATGGGCAGGCCATGTAGCTAGAATGGAAGAAAGTAGAAACGGTTTCAAAGTCTTGACTGGAAGACCAATCGGAAAACGACCATTAGGAAGACCTAGGCGCAGATGGGAGGACAATATTAAGATGGATCTCGCAGAGATAGGAATACAAAGTAGAAACTGGATCCAGTTAGCTAAGGATAGAGGTCAGTGGAGAGCTTTTGTGAACGCGGCATTGAACCTCCGGGTTCCATAGGCCATAGAGATAGTTAGTTAGGTGTATATTTTGAATAGTCTTATGTATTAGATATTAAGAGAGATGAGTGATGAATATTATCTACTCAGCTTTTTTTTCACAATTCAAGAAAAAAAAAACAAGATAAGAGTGAAATGGTATAATATCCTAGGTTAAAACTGCTCAAATATGAGCAGAAATTAAAATTGTCATTTCTGAATGAAATTCGCCTTGTCACTAAAATTTTCAGTGATAGAGTGCTCAGTGATAGAGTGCTTACTTCTGGTACATGGGGTCCAATGTTATTCCCCGGTCAAGTAAGTTTGTGGCGGGAGCGTTTTTCGGGATATTGCCGTTTCCTCCCACTTTCTCATTCCATCATAACTCATTTACTTTAATCATTTTCTCCTTTAGCCTAAAGGACATAATCGTGGGACGCTAAACTAAAAACTTTTATTTCATTTCTCAAACATTTTGCTTAATATAAAGCGGCTTAACGGTTTACGACCTTAGTCTGTTCTGTAACGCGGTTCGTAAATCGAAATGGTTTATTCCCATTGAATAAAGTCACACGTTCTAGACTCAAAAAAACGGTACTGTATGTATTTTTTTAAATTACACTTTAAGTGCTTTCTTTGATGAAGAATATACGGAGAGTGATCAAAAAGTAAGATTAGAAAGCCTGCAGTGAAACGTGTATATGTTATTTTATAAATAACCAATACAGCCAACAGACACAATACAACCAATGTATTAGGTTATTTTTCGACATAGCAGTTGAGGCACTTGTCGCATCGTGGGATGAATTTGAAGATTCCTCATGGTAGAAATCCTGTTATTGCGCGTTCCGCCACGTTGTCACGACGTGTTTCAGCTCCTCGTCTGAAGCAAAGCAACGGCCTCCTAAGTGCTCTTCCAAGTGCAGGAACAGGTAAATGAGGTTCCAGTGGAACTGCTTCAACAGCGTGGTGATCTTCTGGGCTGTATGCTGAGACATATTTTCTGTACCAGGTGAAAGCTTTCGATACCATTCTGCGACATGCTGACGACACATTACAGTCTGTCCATAATCCTCTACCAGTTGCCGATAAATTTCAGCCGCGGTTACATGTTTCGCCCACAGAAATCGAATAATTGGGCGGACTTCTTCGCGAGACCAGTTGTGCTTACCTTCAAATATCGCCGTAGGTAGCAGGTTTTAGAATTGTGCACAGTTGCCAACTCCTTGTATTAAAATCACCGTACACTCCTCATTTCTCTATAACAGACGAAACTCCAGAAATATCGGATTCTTAACTTTACGCAAAGCTCTCAGTCCTCAGTCGTAGATCGTAAAAATAATATTATCCTTTTCAAAGATAAATAACTAACACTAACTTAAACAAATCACTATGAGAGCTACAAACATAATAAAAAGAACTAAAAAGTATTTTTTTGATCATAGTACTTTGACATGGTGTTTACACAAGCGAAAACATTGCTTAGCGTACTCGCGTGTTTCTTCCTATCCTGAAATATTGTGTGCAAACTGAGGGATACATTTTTGCACCGATTCGTTTGCGAACCGAAAAGACCTTCGGTCCATGGAAGGTATAACGTCGTTGGCTTCCCGCGAAAAGTTGTAGTGACGTTCATGGGGAGTGGCCAGCTTGGTTACTCGTGGCTCGCTGAGCGCAGTAGACGGTTGGTGGTGATTGGCTACCCTCTTACCACACCCCCAGTGACGAGCAGGTCCAAGCGCGGGAAGCTAACGACGTTATACGACCTTCTGGACTATAATGGTGA
The DNA here is from genome assembly GCF_964235325.1 of Thermobia domestica. Lineage (NCBI taxonomy): Eukaryota > Metazoa > Arthropoda > Insecta > Zygentoma > Lepismatidae > Thermobia > Thermobia domestica. Next base: position 251,072,633 of record NC_137463.1, on the reverse strand, counting down.
GTTTTTTCGTAACTCCTTAACCTCTTCTGCGAGTGTTCCTGTATAGCAAAGTGACTAACACCAGTTCTTTCTTTGTGCGTCGTCCCAGGTTGATATCCTGGTTGGTTATTGCTTGCTTCCCATACCAGTCAATATTTGTACCTCAGAAGATTATACAGCTAACGTGCTAAGAAGAGGCGTTTAACTCCAAATAAATCATTGTTTATTCAACTACTTGCAAAGTACGTATTTTTTTTTCTAGCTAAAGGCTTCTGTCAGCATTCCTATCCTTGCTTCTATTTTTTTTTTATTCACATTTCATATTTGAATTAACAATACTATCTCAGTACCTTCAAAAATTAAAATTAAATGAATTTTTTCAGTTTAACGTAATACGATTATATCCCTAGGCTAAGGAAGATGATGAATAAGCCAATTTTAAAATGGTTGGAGGAGATGTGGGAGGAAACAGAAGTACTCCGAGAAAACCTATGGACACGATGTTATGTGCCACAAACTTACTTGGCCGAGGACACCACGTACCAGAGGTAAGCGTTCAAATTAGCCACGAGGGGCCAAGAGGGCCCGGGCCCCACCAAAGCTGATGTGAGCCCTCCCTTATTGTATTTAAGACTATACAATATTTGGCATAATTTGAATGCAATTTGTCTTAAAATCCTCATATATGCCTTCTGCATCTAAATTTACAGAGAAATCGGCGCCCTTGACGGTGCCCTCCTTCTCCCTCAATATCTCGACTAGTCACATATTCCACTTTTTTTTTTTTTTTTTTTTTTTTTTTTTTTACCTTTCAACTTTTCACCATTATTATAGTGCCTTTGATCCATTCAAGACTCCTTTCATATTTTTACCATTTGTTTAATACCATCGTCAATTACGGTACCTGCTTCGCTAGGTTAAAACAAGAAAAATTGATATGTTCCGTTAGTCAGTTTCTGTTTACTATTGCTAAAACGCTCTCTGATAAACGATGTTTTTTGTCTTAAAAATAATTAAAGATTACTATTGTGGACTAAATTAGATTTAAACCTAATCGAAATTGTCACTATTTATCTCAGCGACCTCGGAAACTATGGATTCGACACTAATATCGGTCATTTTCAATTAGGGATGCGCACGAGACGAGTCGAAACAGGATTTTCCTGAGAAAATTCGAGTCGAGACACGGCTCTTCCAATAGACAAATATACATCTTTCGAGTCGAGACATCACTTTTACAGCACATTTTCGAGACGAGACAGCCACAAATCTTGTCTCGTGCGCATCCCTATTTTCGATCATTTTTTAAATAATTATCTCTACCCTTCCCCTTTAAGTTGCACCGTCAAAGTGAAATAATAAAAACCATCCCAGATCAGAACCGCATCTATGTTCAAAATTTGTTCGACATCCGTAGGGTGGTTCAAGAGTTATTAAGACAGAAACATAATCACTTTCACTTTTATTTATATAGATTCTTAGCATTATTTATTTAATTTATTCTTAGTTTTAGTCCCAAAATTAGTTAGTTAAAAAAATGAAATGAAATCTTTAAGTTTTACGTCCCACGATTATGCCGGTTAGGCTAAAGGAGACGGTGATGATGAGAGTTGAGTGAAATGAAGAAAGTGGGAGGAAACGGGAGAACCCCGAGAAAACCCACAAGCACGGTGTTTGTCCACCACAAAGTCCACACGGCGCAAGCTGGTATCGAACCAGGGACCCCAAGCACCGGAGGTGAACGCTATACCACTGAGCCACCGCGCCCCCTAATTAGTTAGTTATTTATTTAGTTATCCCTCAAACTTAATAAAATCAAATTAATTTTCGATTAAGGTTTTTACAATTAGTGTAATACTAACCTAGTGCGGAGCGCTATTTACAAAGTTTAGAACCGAAGACAGATCACAGGAGACGATTGACAAAATAGTTGCCACTGGAAAACCATATGGAATGGAAATCAACATAAAAAATTCCAAACTCATGGGAACATCCCGTATAAGTGCGCCCTTACGGGTCAGAGTAGAACAAAGACTACTTGAAGGTCGATCATTTCAAATAACTAGGAAGTATTTTAACAAAAGACGCATAAAGCACCAGCGACATCAGATCGAGAATTGCCATAGCCAAAGAAGCATTCAACAACATTCAAATTTTACCCAACATTGTTAGGGTCATCAAGTCTAGGGAGCTCAGGTGGGCAGGTCATGTAGCCAGGATGGAAGAAAGTAGGAACGCTTTCAATATCTTAACTCGAAGACCAACCGGAAAACGACCATTAGGAAGACCTAGGCGCAGATGGGAGGACAATATTAAGATGGATCTCGGAGAAATAGGAATACAAAGTAGAAACTGGATCCAATTGGCTAAGGATACAAATCAGTGGAGAGCTTTTGTAAACGCGACATTGAACCTCCGGGTTCCATACAGTTAGTTAGTTTGGTTAGTTAAACCTATGCCACTAAAAACGAAAACATCAAATCTTACGGATACCAAACACATAAGATACGGAGTTGTGCATTTAAATCTTCATTCTAACACAGCGAAGCGGGTCATCTATATTGATTCTTCAAATTATACCATTTAAAACAGACAAATAAATTTATATTTTAATATTAATGGTTGATATACTGAAATTTGTTGACATTTTTGAAGTCGATATGAAATTGTAATAAAAATATCTGACGCTTAACTTATTTTCCAATTGGGTAATTTATTTGCTTAATCCTATCAGACCTGAATTTCTTGTAGTCAATGACAAGATGTGTAATTTCCATAAGTTAAGTTATCGTACCAACATTATTATCTAGTGTCCATCTAAAGTACCAGATGTTTTCAACCATATAAAATATTTTGTTATAACAATGAACTGCGTGTTTGTCCATAGGAATAGAAATAGAAGTTGAAACGTTAATTTGGTCGGACCGTTGTTTATTTGAATTAAATTTTCCACTTTTCTTGTGACGAAACTACTAGTCTGCCTCTGCTATTGAATTATAGTCTGAGTTTCTCTAGTTTGCTTAGATAATTAGTAGATGGTATAGCCAAAAAAAAAAAAAAAAAAAAAAAAAAAAGAAAGAAAGAAAGAAATGAAATCTTTAAGTTTAACGTCCCACGATTATGCCGGTTATTCTAAAGGAGACGGTGATAATGAGAAATGAGTGAAGTGGTGGAATGAAGAAAGTGGGAGGAAAGGGGAGAACCCCGAGAAAACCCACAAGCATGGTGTTTGTCCACCACAAAGTCCACACGGCGCGAGCTGGGATCGAACCAGGGACCCCAAGCACGAGAGGTGAACGCTTTACCACTGAGCCACCTCGCCCCCCAGTATAGCCAAAGACGTACAGGGAGTCCGGACCCCTCACGAAATCACGATATTTCTGTAACATAAAATAAAATATTTTTTCAGTTTAACGTCCCACGATTATGCCCGTTAAGCTAAGGGAGACGGATGATTAAAGCAATAAATGATAATGGAAGAATTGGTGGAATGAGAATGTGGAAGAATATGGAATGTGAAACTGAGAAAAGCCACAGACACGATATCCATCACACACTTATATTTCCGAGCTTCGAACCAGGAATCCCACGCACCAGAAGTAAGCGCATGCCCTCGACTTTAATGTAAATGTAGTCAAACTTTATGGGTAATTTTACAGAATTTAATATGGGTAATATGGGTAATTTGATATGGGTAATTTTACAGATTCTCACATTGAATTTGGCCTCGTCCCGAAATAAATTCTTGTATGCATGCCTGTGTACAGCACATCAGAAGATATAGGAACGCAGCTCAGTAATTAAGAAACCTGAATGTAGCTCCAAGATTTATCTGTATTGTTTATTTACTTTTATTTATTTATTTCTTTATTGTACACAGTGTCATGAAAAATTAATGCTGTGAACCGATTATTGTCCAATATATCTGGTGTTCTAAAAATGGCGCCCACGGACCACAGATCAAATTCTACAAGTCATAATAAAGCAAAAAATATATATACTTATGTACCTTTCGGGTCTTTGTCTGGAGGCACGAATTGCACTACGTGGCAACGTTGCAAATAAAGAACTATAGAATAGATCTATTAACCTATCAAATAGTTGCATCGATTCTTTCGAGATGGCAGCTAAAATCGATATAGATTGATACTAGCATCACTTATTAGTGTAGCAATCGATTTAACTGCTCGATGTATTTGTAAAGTGATGCTAATGGTTTCAAGTTTATATGTGACGTTGCCAGATAGTGAAATTTTGATTCCCCATAGCAGTTAAAGGAGGCCCCGGAGAGCAAACCATCATATAACACTTTCGTTTTATTTTGGCCTGTAGAATAGTGCTCTGTGGTCCGTGGGCGCCATTTTTAGAACACCCGATATACATGGTATGATACGTAAATGAGGGCATAGTACATCTTGCCCCATGTTTACTAGGAAAAACACATATCGAGAAAATAGTGAACAAGTGGCATGTTTTTCCACTTTGGTGGGACGAGTCATGGATTTCATGATCAGTAAACGCGGAAGCAGTCATACCCGTAACCCAGTAGTTTCGGTAACTCGGTATGCAGTGATATTTTAGTCTATATCTCCCTGAAAGGGGAGGAATTTCAATGCACGAAGGGATAAAGTAATACTGCGAAAAATATTCGGACAATACTCCCCGAATTTTGAATCTCAGAGAAATTTCTTCCCGGGTAACTCTCTGAAATGATTATGGTACGTATGATCCGGCGTGACATGGAGACAGCATAACTTCGTCATACACACAGCAGAAACGGAGAAAGTACACAGTAAAAAGTGACTTTGTTGTTTCAACACAATAGCTCTATGTTGCCCTAGTTGTATTAAATTTTGACACATGTCTATTGCTACTTCAACTTCGTCGCACTGTGGATAAAATATTGAAATGGTAGTGGTTAAACTAATTACCTCACATAATCTTTTTGGGGTTGAAAAACACAGAAAACAAGTGTAAGAACATCGAAAACAGATGGCAGCACCTATGCTAATATACAGGGTTTTTGGAAGTGGGCGTACCCCCCTTTAGTTTCAACAGTACAGTGTTAGTTATGGTAGAATGTCTGTACACAGTTACCTTGAAGTCTTAGGAGTCTTAAGAGTCATAAACATCGGTATGATCACCGTCCCTGTCGTAACACAGTTGAATTCTGCGCCAAGTTCTCGCAGATGTTTTGCGGAGATACTCTGGAGTCACGAGAGTGAAGGCGTGTTCCACAGCTACTCGTAATTTCTGCGTTGTGTGAAATCAAGTGTTTCTTAGATCATTGTCTGGTGTCGTCAGATCGAGACTTCTTGGAGGCCAGCAAATGTGGGTAAAACCTAAAACCTTGAGAAAACACCAATTAGGGGTACGCCCACTTCTGGGCCACGCTGTACATCTTGTCAAAAACAATTCACAGAATCACAGATTGATATTTTTTCTGAAGGCATAAATCGGTGTTCGTTACTAGGCATAAATGTTAAAAAGATATCGCTTGAAGATTTGCTCAACCCTCCTCCCAAAAAAAAAAAAAAAAAAAAAAAAAAAAAAACTAATACAATTTCTCAATATTAGTTACTTGTATATTTGATATTAGGTTATAGATTAGATTATTTATTATTATTATTATTATTATTATTATTATTATTATTATTATTATTATTATTTGTTAATCGTTGTCCTAAGCTAATGAAAGGTTTCGGTGATCGCAAAAGAATAATCGAGATTAGTACCTTAATATGTTGCGTTTACCATGCAGGCTGGAGTGTTACATAATAAGACTGTATATCTGGAAAGAACATCATGACGCTGTTAATAGTTCAGCGTTTCTTCATTCATTCATATAGTTCTTTAACATCAGTGCGGTGTTATTTTCATATTGTTCAACTCACGCTGTATTAAACCGGTCACCTTGGCCCTGTGTTAACCGCAGCTTTTGTCTGCTAACGAATATTAACAAATACAATTCTCTCTTCTTCCTCTCTCTCTCTCTCTCTCTCTCTCTTTTCATTAAATCAATTATTGTCTTTCTTGTATACGTGTATGTATCTTAAAAAACTACATTGAAAAGTAACAGCAGATTATAAGCATATGTGAATAACAGAAAATTAACTATTTGTTTTTAATTACTAGGGATGTCAATGTCTTAGCAAGTGAGCCTCTAAAACTTCCGACTAAAGTTTGTTGTGTAGAATATGAAAGATGCCACTGAAACCAAACAGTAATTGTGAGATTTTCTTGTAGGCTTTGTGCTGGAAACCACAGCACTTACTGATTTTGTGAGTCAAGACACGAATAAACATGAAATCATACTCAAAACGCGATATGTTGATTTAAAATAATAATAATAATAATAATAATAATAATAATAATAATAATAATAATAATAATAATAATAATAATAATAATAATAATAATGTCATAGCGGAAATCGAACACGTAAGCTGGAATTCGAGTAGTGACCATAAATAATCTATATTTATTACAAAAATGAAATTTATATTCTCTGTTACATTATAACAGAAAAGCGACTGAACTGTTTGATAGACCCCATAAATTGTTGAGCATAGCACCTTCATTGAATTCGCTTTTTACAATGGTTGATCTAGCCCTAGGCCAAAAGGCGAAGCCCTATTCCAGTTTGAGTGCCAAAACTAATTTAAGCTTTAATTATTTATTTATTTTTCAAAGTTTATAATAAATTCATTATATATCTATCATAATCTGGATTCTGGCTCCCCCCCAATTTTTAACTTCTAGATCCGCCACTAGGTTTTTGCCGTGTTACTTTTATTAATACGCTTATCGTAAGAGGAAAAGGGGACTTCAAAATTTATACCAAAGATAGAAATGAAATGAAATGAAACCTTACAGTTTTACGTTCTACGATTATGCCGGTTAGGCTAAAGGAGATGGTCATGATGAGAAATGAATAAAGTGAGAGGAAACGCGAGTACCCCGAGTAAACCCACGAATACAATGTTTGTCCACCGCAAAGCCCATTTGGTGCTAGCTGGGAGCGCTCTACCACTGAGCGACCGTGCGCCAAAGATTGAGTAGCTAATTAGCTCTTCATCTCAGGGGAGATGAAGGTTGATATACGATGTCTTGTACGACCCCTATACGCAATCTTCTAGATAGAAAATGGTGTAATGTTCCCTTTACACCCTCTACACTGAGAAAAAAAAATTGTAGGTGGCGTACTTAAAAAGATAGGTTACATGCGTAATTCCTGTAGTTTTTGGACTTACCGTACAGCAGACGAATAACTGAAAACGTATGTTTTATAATACTTTCTGTATAAGTGTTCCATCTATACGTACTTTCCGTATGAAACAATGCAGGCGGTCAGGATCTCACATACAATTGGACGTATATAACATATAGCTGACGAAGGTAACACAAATATGCATTTGATATACGGAAAACTGTTAACTGTCAGACATCTTGCAACGGCATGATGTAACATCTAAAGGCAGTGCCTATGTAGCATACGGAAAACGTATGTTCTGTACTGATTTCTATAGTAAGCAAGAGGATACCGTATATTTGTATAATATACCGGTACCGCTGTCCGGAGAACGGATTTTTCTCTGTGTAGTTTAACGTCGGATAATACGTACATAAGCTTTTCGTAACACGTAGAGTGTCGCGTGCAAGGTTAAAATGTTCAACCGTTACTGACGTTTACATACTGTGTGACAGATATTTAAAAATTCTATGCAAGAAACCTCAGAGCGAAATGTATATAAATACGTAGATATATATCCATACCGAATTCCCGTAATATTATCAGATATCTATAATTGTTAAATGATTTCCAGAATGATTATTCTGGTTGTTTCCAAGCACAATCAGTTTGCGGATACGGAAAGGAGACGTGTCATCCAGACTGCCTACTTCCTACATACCAGTAGATTTGTGTTCTTAATTTTCTAATGTACTAGCGTCAATTAGCCTGTTTTCTGGGTTGAAATAAGAAAAATTTGTAATGTGTTCCTTTAGTCAGTCACTTTTTACTATTACTGAAGCCCTCTTTAATATCGGTCATTTTCGATCATTTTTATATATGTTTCCCCTTTCCCTTAAGTTACGGGGCTGAATTTGGATTTAAACGGCATCGGAAGAGTCACTATTCATATCAGCGATCCCGAAAAACTATAGATTTGACAGTAATATCGGTTATTTTCGATCATTTTTATATATATCTCCCCTTTCCCTCAAGTTACGGTGCTGAATTGGGATTTAAACGGCATCTGAAGAGTCACTATTCATCTCAGCGATCCCGAAAACTATAGATTTGACAGTAATATCGGCTATTTTCGATCATTTTTATTTATCTCCCCTTTCCCTCAAGTTACGGTGCTGAATTGGGAATTAAACGACATCTGAAGAGTCACTATTCATCTCAGCGATCCCGAAAACTATAGATTTGACAGTAATATCGGTTATTTTCGATCATTCTTATATCTCCTCTTTTCTCCCTCCCCAAGTTGCAAAGCTGAATTTTTATTTAACTGGCATAGGAAGTGTCACCGTTCATCTCAGCGACCCCAAAAACTATTGATTTGACACTAATATCTGTCATTTTCGACAATTTTTAGTTATCTTCCCCACTTCCCCTTCCGTATGTTGCACCGTGAAAGTGAAATGATAAAAAATATTCCAGGTCCGAATCTCATCTATGTTGAAAATTTCATCGAGATCGGTCAGGCGGTTTAAGAGGTACGGAGTCACAAGCATAGTGACTTGCATTTTTATATACATCGATTAGTTTATCTTGAACTTACTAAGTCGTTTTGAAATTCCATAACGCCGCAGTTGATACTTTACCTCTTTCTGCCGTTCTAAGATTTTTCCCAATTCCTATGATCAGTTCTACCGTGGTTACGATCAGTTGTTCTTTCAGAAAAACGGTTCCGGGGGGGGGGGGGGGGGCACTGCCGGTACTATTCTATTTATTATTATATTATAGACATATTATTTTGCTTTCCTCCGTGGGGGCACTCTCAGAGCTCCGGGAGGGAGCAGTGCCCCCCAAAAACATGTCTGGAAGAAACACTGATTACGAGCGTTATTCTGCAGACGTAAAACATCTTTTGACTTTCGTTTTTGTTAAAGATATTTTTCACAAATCGAAAGAGAATGAGTTAATACATATTAGTACATTTTGTATTATATTCATAATCACAAAACAAAATGTAATGTTATGAATATATTGACTTCCGGCATGTAAGTAGAAATTTTTATTATTATTATTATTATTTCTTCATACATAGTCAGTGCAAGCTACTGTATGAAGTTATTAAATGATTAGGCAGGAAACACAATACTTCTTCAACCTCAGGAAACATATTCAATCAAAATCCTGATGCAGCAGGTGTTGTGAAGGGAGACATTATTCTTACGGACTGCATGCTACGTTGATGACCCTGAGGGATATAGATGTTCTTCCTTCTGTTAAGCTAACGGAAGGATATGCTTAGTAACGTATGAGTAATGCGCAACGGAAGATTGACATGTTAATTTAACTTAATGTTTCGCGACAGGCGTTCATTCTTTTAACAGATTTTAAAGCTATTTGTCAAAAACAGCGGACTGTACAATATGTAGTTACAACAATAATGGTAAGAGTCGTAACTTCAATCTATTTCAACACGTTCATAAAGTAGTTACGGTTTTTACTACATCTTAGGGACACGAAACCTAAACTATCTCAAATTGTACAGGGTGGTTCTTTCGGTACTATATTTAAAAAAAAAAATGCAGAGCTGCTTCCTGGCTAAGCGGTTAGCGTACGTGTCTTTGGTCTGGGAGACCCGGGTTCGATTCCCGGCGGGAGCTCATGTGGTTCGGATTCCACGTTAATCACCAGGTCTCGTCTCATGTAGCCTCGATGCTGAAAAGGACGTTATACTCAAAATTCTCTTCATCCACTCAAAAAAATGCAAGTGCTTCAGCAAGTTATAAATGTATAATTATAAAATTTGAACCAAAGAAATGTGCAACATTCGGAAATGAGAGATGGAAATCCTGGTATGGCCATGTCGTGGACCAGTTTGGTGTGCATTGTCCTGTCACTTTGTTGTTGCGAGACTAAAGGAGAATTATGTGTCCAACAGAGAAGCGTGAGCTTCTTGTGGCTAAGCGGTTAACTTTCGTGCCTTTGAGTCCTTGTTGAAACTTGTTGAGATCACACTTTTAGTCATTATTCGGATTTAGATTTCTGGACTTTCGGCATCTATTGTCATGTTAGCCCGTCACTAGGATTAGGATTAGGAATTAGATTTCTGGGCTTTCGGCATCTACGATCATGTTAGCCCGTCACTAGGATTAGGATTAGGAATTAGATTTCTCGACTTTCGGCATCTACGGTCATGTTATTCCGTCACTAGGATTAGGATTAGGAATTAGATTTCTGGGGTTTCGGCATCTATGGCCATGTTAGCCCGTCACTAGGATTAGGATTAGGAATTAGATTTCAGGGCTTTCGGCATCTATGGCCATGTTAGCGCGTTACTAGGATTAGGATTAGAAATTAGATTTCTGAGCTTTCAGTATCTATTTCCATGTTAGCCCGTCACTAGGATTAGGATTAGGAATTAGATTTCTGGGCTTTCGGCATATATAGTCATGTTAGCCCGACGATAGGATTACGATTAGGAATTTGATTTCTGGGCTTTCGGCATTTATGGCCATGTTAGCCCATCACCAGCATTAGGATTAGAAATTAGATTTCTGGGGTTTCTGCATCTAGGGCTATGTTAGCCCGCCACTAGGAGTAGGATTAGGAATTTGATTTCTGGGCTTTCGGCATTTATGGCCATGTTAGCCCATCACCAGCATTAGGATTAGAAATTAGATTTCTGGGGTTTCTGCATCTAGGGCTATGTTAGCCCGCCACTAGGAGTAGGATTAGGAATTAGATATCTGGGTTTTCGGCATTTATGGCCATGATAGGCCGTCACTAGGATTAGGATTAGGAATTAGATTTCTGGGCTTTCGGCGTCTATGGTCATGTTAGTCCGTCACTAGGATTATGATTAGGAATTAGATTTCTGGGCTTTCCGCATCTATGGCCATGTTAACCCGTCACTAGGATTATGATTAGGAATTAGATTTCTGGGCTTTCGGCATCTATGGCCACGTTAGCCCGTCACTAGGATTAGGATTAGGAATTAGATTTCTGGGCTTTCGGCATCTATGGACATGTTAGTCCGTCACTAGGATTATGATTAGGAATTAGATTTCTGGGCTTTCGGCGTCTATGGCCATGTTAGTCCGTCTCTAGGATTAGGATTAGGAATTAGATTTCTAGGCTTTCGGCATCTATGGCCATGTTAGCCCGTCACTATGATTAGGATTAGGAATTAGATTTCTGGGCTTTCGGCATCTATGATCATGTTAGCCCGTCACTAGGATTAGGATTAGGAATTAGATTTCTGGGCTTTCGGCATTTATGGCCATGTTAGCCCATCACCAGCATTAGGATTAGAAATTAGATTTCTGGGGTTTCTGCATCTAGGGCTATGTTAGCCCGCCACTAGGAGTAGGATTAGGAATTAGATATCTGGGTTTTCGGCATTTATGGCCATGATAGGCCGTCACTAGGATTAGGATTAGGAATTAGATTTCTGGGCTTTCGGCGTCTATGGTCATGTTAGTCCGTCACTAGGATTATGATTAGGAATTAGATTTCTGGGCTTTCCGCATCTATGGCCATGTTAACCCGTCACTAGGATTATGATTAGGAATTAGATTTCTGGGCTTTCTTCATCTATGGCCACGTTAGCCCGTCACTAGGATTAGGATTAGGAATTAGATTTCTGGGCTTTCGGCATCTATGGACATGTTAGTCCGTCACTAGGATTATGATTAGGAATTAGATTTCTGGGCTTTCGGCGTCTATGGCCATGTTAGTCCGTCTCTAGGATTAGGATTAGGAATTAGATTTCTAGGCTTTCGGCATCTATGGCCATGTTAGCCCGTCACTATGATTAGGATTAGGAATTAGATTTCTGGGCTTTCGGCATCTATCGCCATGTTAGCCCGTCACTAGGATTAGGATTAGGAATTAGATTTCTGGGCTTTCGGCATCTATGGCCATGTTAGCCCGTCACTAGGATTAGGATTAGGAATTAGATTTCTGGGCTTTCGGCATCTATCGCCATGTTAGCCCGTCACTAGGATTAGGATTAGGATTTAGATTTCTGGGCTTTCGGCATATATAGTCATGTTAGCCCGACGATAGGATTACGATTAGGAATTTGATTTCTGGGTTTTCGGCATCTATGGCCATGTTAGCCCGTAACGTATGAGTGATGACGTTCCTTGGCGATCACACTATCAGAAGAATGTGTGGCCGGGGAACTGTATGTTAGGTAGTATCAAGGCATTTGCCTGGTGTGAATAACGAAAATTCGGGAAAATCTCACTCAGGATGCTTGGTCTGAGAAAACTTTCAACACTTTTTGGACCGAGTACCCCCACCCCCACTTTAAGTCATAGGTTTTATGTCTCGTATATCTTCAGTACTGAAAGGAACGCTAAACTCTATTCCAATATCCCAAACAACGGAGCAGCGCGCATTTATCTTTGATAACTACTTGGTGTCCTTCTCCTTTCTAGGCTTGAAGACTACTTTTCATTTGAGAAATAGCTGGTGTTGTACTTAAATTAATATAGACCATATCTTAGGACCATAATCGTGTTTGTTTGTAAGCTGGAGGGTCTCAATTCTTTTTATGTTAGTGCTTTTCCACGTCCTATCCTTCTTACACCTTATAATAACAATGTAAAACCTCATAGATACACTATTTTGATTTAAACCCATCAGAGATAAGAATTTGTTCACATTTTCCAGTTTTGGCCAATCACAACCAAGCATTTGGTTACATCTTTCAGGTGTATTTTACCATATCTCCTACTAATTATCCTTCTTTCCTATAAATTATCCCGATATTTGCGTCTCCAGCATAGTTACTGCTCTTAAGTGCTGCGAGAGAGAATGGTGGAATTTAAGGATGCGCACGAGACTAGTCAAGACAGGATTTTCCTGACAAAATTCGAGTAAAGACACGGCTCTTCCAATAGAGAAATATACATTTTTTGAGTCGAGACATCACTTTTGCAGCACATTTTCGAGACGACACAACCACATATCTTGCTTGTCTCGTGCGCATCCCTACTGGAATTATAATGCGCCATTTTGCTATTTTCAAAGTTCCAGTTAATAAATTGTTCTTTCACTACAGTAGTTTAACTTCAAACTTTTCTTATTAACGGTGAAACACTTATATGCAGTAAAGCTTAATATTATGTAAATTACTCATTTTCCTATGATTATTTTGTGCCCTTCAGCAAGACGTTGTTTTAGGGCAAAGTCCACAACAACATTCTTAATAATAGATATACCACAAAATTCACGATCGGACAATCACCACGATGTACAAAAACCATGTGAATAAAAACCATCAGGTATTTAGGATTTGTCATGGATGAAGGAGAATATAGGAACAGGAAAATCAGAAACCAAATTTAAATAGGATTCAAAAGACGGTGTTATCTGAGATTGAAACACAGCTAAGCTGAAGAAAAACTGTATCTACCTACCTACCTACCTACCTATATATATATATATATATATATATATATATATATATATATATATATATATATATATATATATATATATATATAAATGAAAGTCACTATGTTTATCACCTAATAACTCCTGAACCACCCAACCGATCTCGATCAAACTTTCCATACCTATGAGGTTCGGGCCTCGGATGGTTTTTATCATTTCACTTTGAAGGTGCAACTTAGGGAAGGGGCACGGGAAAGATATAATAATACATAAAAAAGAAAGTTACTGCATTTGTGACTTAATAGCTCTTGAATCACCCAACAAATCTCGATCAAATTTTCCACATATATTAGGTTCGGGATAGGGATACCTTTTGTTATTTCACTTGGACCGTAAAACTTAAGGGAGGGGGAGGGGAAAATATTTTAAAATGATGGAAAATGGCCGACATTAGTGTCGAATCCATAGTTTTCGGAGTCGCTAAGATAATCAGTGACACTTCCGATGCCGCTTAAATCCAAATTCTGCACCGCAACTTGAAGGAGGGAAGATATAATAAAAATGATGGAAAATGACCGATACTAGTGTCGAATCCTCAGTTTTCGGGGTTGCTGAGGCGAACAGTGGCATTTCCGATGCCGTTCTACCCCTCTATGTCCAAACTGAAACTATTCCCCTGCGAAGAACGGATATTCTGCTAGTTAATATATGCAGTATGGCGCTAAATTCGTTGTGCAAAAGCAAAGGAGTGATTCCTGAGAGTAAAACAGACAAAAATGTTCCAATAAACATAGGGCGTAAACCCTATTGTTTACGTGTTATAGGCTGCCAAAAACATGAAAAAATGAATTTTAAAGGTTCATAGCTCCAAAATTATGGGACCTGCTGTAGTCGGGTCAAAACTTCACTTAGGAACTAGTATAACGTTTGCTAAAGATATTCACTGTAAGTTCCTTAGAAAAACATAGTAATATGAATATATTTTCTTTCAGGGCTGAGGGCTTCACTACTCAGCTGCAAACACAAAAGAAGTTCCCAGGTTTTAATCCCTCCTCTTGAGCAAGATAAACATTTAAAATATACATGCGAAAATTGCATTTAAAATATTAATTAAGACATGTATACAAACACCTGAATTGGTAATTTGTCCTCTTACTAATCCTATTCTCTGTTCTATTGAGATTATTTTGGACTGACGAAAGGAATCGTTTGTCGATGAACATGATTAAAGCAGAGGTTAAAATTCGCTTTGACATCGACCTGTCGTGCGCGGAATCGGGTGAAGAGTTGAAGGCAGAAGAATTTATTGAACTTATCAAAACTCTAAAAAGGTCAAGAAAAGCAACTTTTCAAGAGCATAACTAGCACTGCTTTATCCTCAGCTACATCTTCCAATTATATAATGCAGGAATGCGCACGAGTCGAGTAGAGACAGAGTTTTCGTGAAAAAATTCGAGTCGAGACACAGCTCTTCCAATAGAAAAATATACGTTTTTCGAGTCGAGACATCACTTTTACAGCACATTTTCGAGACGAGACATTCTCAAATCTTGTCTCGTGCGCATCCCTAATGTAATGCATCTAGATCCAGTAAAAGTGTGTGCAATGTGAGACATGAGGCTGGTAAGACTTATTTTTCAAGTATATTTTGTGCATGCCATAATTATATTGCCTATTATATTTGCTTTTTTGCTTTAAATACAATACTTTATTGATGGTAGACTACAAAAATTACATGTGCCGGCTCAACCAAAATTGGAATATGTATGTTTAATAGATGCTTTAAAAGTAACTAAAGTTATTAAAAATTCGGACTCCGAATCGCTCAATTTTATTTGAAGTAACCACTTTCAGGTTATTTACGTTTTTGACAAGGAATGATGTCACAATCTTAAGAGTATACCTACTCCAGGAGGGTTTCCGATATTTCGATTTTCAAAAGTTGACAACCCTATTTTCATGATGAAATTTTGCGTACGCTATCGTCTCCACTAAATCATGTAATCTCGGATCGAATAAATAGTCACATCAAAAGTTAACATTCTATCTTTGTATTTCCAACATATACAGTATGAAGTTAAATTATATTATGCGTTCCCCAATAAAGGAATATATAAATACTCTAATATGTATTTCATTCACAAGCTCATCCTTTATTAGCCTTTGGCTAGCTGGGGGCTTTGCCAGGCTTTACTTGGCTCACGGCCTCGTACCCCTTAAACCAATAATTGTACCGAATTTCAAGTTTCTTTTCGTATTTTAACTACCAAAAACATAAGATTTTGTATCCCAAGTAAACGCCCATATAAATAACATGGAGATTTTTCATTTCCCCTTTAGACCCCCTAAAAACTAAAAAAAAAAAAAAAAAAAAACTAGAACTATTTAGTTTTTGCAATTTTCCTGTGGGTTATTCTCAGAAAGATACAACCATGCCAAATCTCATTACCGTAGCTCTACAGAAAGTCCCTAAACATTTTGGGGTTTAGAAAATATCCCATATAAATAACATGGGGAAGATTTTTCAATTCCCTATAAAACCACTCTAAAGTTTGGAATTTTTATTTTTAATGATTTTGTTAAATATTCATATAGAAAACGTACAAGTGTACCGAAGTTCAAGTTGGAGCTCCTTCGTGGCTAAGTGGTTAGCGTACGCACCGGGAGCTCATGTGGTTCGGATTCCACGTTAATCAGTAGGTCCACGTCTTATATAGCCTCGTTGCTGAACGGGACGTTAAACTGAAAATCAACTCAAGGAATTTCAAGTTTATATTCCAATTCCAAATATCTAAAACATTAGATTATAAGTCCAAAGAAAGGTCCATTTAAATAACATGGGATTTTTTTTTCAATCTCCCTTTAGACCTCCTAAAAGTTAAAAGTGTTCTCTTTTGGCAGTTTTTCTGTGGGTTAGTTCCGAAAAGCTACAATCATGTCAAATTTCAGCTTCCAAGACTACCAGAAGTATGCGTTATTTTATGTCAATGAGTGAGTTCATGTATTTTCTTTTTTATATAGAATATAGTTAGGATATAAAATTTAATTGAGTGTAATAGGCCTACATATTGTGAAAGCATGGAATGCTATTATGTATTATGCTTTCCTAGCAATCTTTCGATGGTTCTGGTTATTTACAAGGCAAAACAGACGTTCAAAGTAGCGACAAGCAATCGATATATACTTATGCATTTGTACAGAACGATAAGAAAAAAAATCTAATTGAACTTAAATGTAATTTTCTTTAATGACATGCATTCAAAGTAACTGCACTTTGTCAAGTGTCGGGATTTCTTTATTTGTCGCTACAGTTATTCTGTCATTTATATGCCTTACGTTTCTCCTCGCCAGTCGACATGTTGTTACACGTTTAGCACTATAGATAGAGATGTTTTCGCGAATTCATCACTTATTTCTTTTTGTATGTCTAAAGTCAAATCCAAATTGATGTTTGAATGTTAAACGAAATTTCGCTGAAGACAACGGTGCCTGGTGTGTCAATTGAGACGCAAAGCATCACGGAAGTAAAGCAAAATAATTTTTCACAGTAATGACCTGATGGCACTTTGTGGGAAGCGAGGCAAATGGTATTCCCATAATGCAAATGGACTTTTCTGTTTCTTCTATTTGGTCACTTCAAGACGTTCCGGTCTTGGTTGTGTACAATTTATTTGATTGAATAATCTGTTTCTTTCTTTCTTTCTTTCTTTCTTTGCGTTAAAAAAAAAGAAGATAAATGTAAGGTAAATACTATTTACATAAAAAGTAAAAGCTTTGGTTAAATTAAGTGAAAGAAAGGTTACCATGGACATGAAAAATGTCTTAATAAATATCCGTTAAGGTCAAATCATCACAATATCATAAATTAAATGAGATGGAAAATTTCAATTTAACATCCCACGATTATGCCTGTTAAGTTAAGGGAGACGATGATTAAGGCAACTGAATGATGAGGAAACAATTGGGTGGAATGAGAAAGTAGGAAAACCCAAGGACACGATGTTGTCCACCACAAACTTACTTGGCTATATAATAACTTATTTTTGGCAATTTGTATGAACCTTAATATATCCATTTTATAAACATTCTATAAGCATTCATTCTCAGTTTCTATGAATCTAAATGCATCCATGTTATAAACATTCTGTAATGCATTCTATAAGCATTCATTCTCAGTTTCTATGAATCTTATTGCATCCATGTTATAATCATTCTGTAATGCATTCTATAAGCATTCACTCTCACTTTCTATGAATCTTAATGCATCCATTTTATAAACATTCTGTAATGCATTCTATAAGCATTCATTCCCAGTTTCAATGAATCTTAATGCATCCATGTTATAATCATTCTGTAATGCATTCTATAAGCATTCACTCTCAGTTTCTATGAATCTAAATGCATCCATGTTATAATCATTCTGTAATGCATTCTATAAGCATTCATTCTCAGTTTCTATGAATCTTAATGCATCCATGTTATAATCATTCTGTAATGCATTCTATAAGCATTCACTCTCAGTTTCTATGAATCTCAATGCATCCATTTTATAAACATTCTGTAATGCATTCTATAAGCATTCATTCTCAGTTTCTATGAATCTTAATGCATCCATGTTATAATCATTCTATAATGCATTCTATAAGCATTCATTCTCAGTTTCTATGAATCTTAATGCATCCATGTTATAATCATTCTGTAATGCATTCTATAAGCATTCACTCTCAGTTTCTATGAATCTTAATGCATCCATTTTATAAACATTCTGTAATGCATTCTATAAGCATTCATTCTCAGTTTCTATGAATCTTAATGCATCCATGTTATAATCATTCTGTAATGCATTCTATAAGCATTCATTCTCAGTTTCTATGAATCTAAATGCATCCATGTTATAATCATTCTGTAATGCATTCTATAAGCATTCATTCTCAGTTTCATTGAATCTAAATGCATCCATGTTATAATCATTCTGTAATGCATTCTATAAGCATTCACTCTCAGTTTCTATGAATCTTAATCCATCCATTTTATAAACATTCTGTAATGCATTCTATAAGCATTCATTCTCAGTTTCTATGAATCTTAATGCATCCATTTTATAAACATTCTGTAATGCATTCTATAAGCATTCATTACCAGTTTCTACGAATCTTAATGCATCCATTTTATAAACATTCTGTAATGCATTCTATAAGCATTCATTCTCAGTTTCTATGAATCTTAATGCATCCATGTTAAAATCATTCTGTAATGCATTCTATAAGCATTCACTCTCAGTTTCTATGAATCTTAATGCATCCATTTTATAAACATTCTGTAATGCATTCTATAAGCATTCATTCTCAGTTTCTATGAATCTTAAAGCATCCATGTTATAATCATTCTGTAATGCATTCTATAAGCATTCATTCTCAGTTTCTATGAATCTTAATGCATCCATTTTATAAACATTCTGTAATGCATTCTATAAGCATTCATTCTCAGTTTCTATGAATCTAAATGCATCCATGTTATAATCATTCTGTAATGCATTCTATAAGCATTCATTCTCAGTTTCATTGAATCTAAATGCATCCATGTTATAATCATTCTGTAATGCATTCTATAAGCATTCATTCTCAGTTTCTATGAATCTTAATGCATCCATGTTATAATCATTCTGTAATGCATTCTATAAGCATTCATTCTCAGTTTCTATGAACCTTAATACATTCATTTTATAAACATTCTGTAATGCATTCTATAAACATTCATTCTCAGTTTCTACGAACCTTAATACATTCATTTTATAAATATTCTGTAATGTATTCTATAAACATTCATTCTCAGTTTCTATGAACCTTAATACATTCATTTTATAAATATTCTGTAATGTATTCTATAAACATTCATTCTCAGTTTCTATGAACCTTAATACATTCATTTTATAAACATTGTGTAATGTATTCTATAAACATTCATTCTCAGTTTCTATGAACCTTAATACATTCATTTTATAAATATTCTGTAATGTATTCTATAAACATTCATTCTCAGTTTCTATGAATCTTAATGCATCCATTTTATAAACATTCTGTAATGTATTCTATAAACATTCATTCTCAGTTTCTATGAATCTTAATGCATCCATGTTATAATCATTCTGTAATGCATTCTATAAGCATTCATTCTCAGTTTCTATGAATCTTAATGCATCCATGATATAATCATTCTGTAATGTATTCTATAAACATTCATTCCCAGTTTCTATGAACCTTAATACATTCATTTTATAAACATTGTGTAATGTATTCTATAAACATTCATTCTCAGTTTCTATGAACCTTAATACATTCATTTTATAAATATTCTGTAATGTATTCTATAAACATTCATTCTCAGTTTCTATGAACCTTAATACATTCATTTTATAAATATTCTGTAATGTATTCTATAAACATTCATTCTCAGTTTCTATGAACCTTAATACATTCATTTTATAAACATTCTGTAATGTATTCTATAAACATTCATTCTCAGTTTCTATGAACCTTAATACATTCATTTTATAAATATTCTGTAATGTATTCTATAAACATTCATTCTCAGTTTCTATGAACCTTAATACATTCATTTTATAAACATTGTGTAATGTATTCTATAAACATTCATTCTCAGTTTCTATGAACCTTAATACATTCATTTTATAAATATTCTGTAATGTATTCTATAAGCATTCATTCTCATTTTCTATGAACCTTAATACATTCATTTTATAAATATTCTGTAATGTATTCTATAAGCATTCATTCTCAGTTTCTATGAACCTTAATACATTCATTTTATAAACATTCTGTAATGTATTCTACTGACATTCATTCTCAGTTTCTATGAACCTTAATACATTCATTTTATAAATACTCTGTAATGTATTCTACTGTCATTCATTCTCAGTTTCTATGAACCTTAATACATTCATTTTATAAACATTCTGTAATGTATTCTATAAACATTCATTCTCAGTTTCTATGAACCTTAATACATTCATTTTATAAATATTCTGTAATGTATTCTATAAACATTCATTCTCAGTCTCTATGAACCTTAATACATTCATTTTATAAATATTCTGTAATGTATTCTATAAGCATTCATTCTCAGTTTCTATGAACCTTAATACATTCATTTTATAAATATTCTGTAATGTATTCTATAAACATTCATTCTCAGTTTCTATGAACCTTAATACATTCATTTTATAAATATTCTGTAATGTATTCTATAAACATTCATTCTCAGTTTCTATGAACCTTAATACATTCATTTTATAAACATTCTGTAATGTATTCTACAAACATTCATTCTCAGTTTCTATGAACCTTAAAACATTCATTTTATAAATATTCTGTACTGTATTCTACAAACATTCATTCTCAGTTTCTATGAACCATAATACATTCATTTTATAAATATTCTGTAATGTATTCTATAAACATTCATTCTCAGTTTCTATGAACCTTAATACATTCATTTTATAAATATTCTGTAATGTATTCTATAAACATTCATTCTCAGTTTCTATGAACCTTAATACATTCATTTTATAAATATTCTGTAATGTATTCTATAAACATTCATTCTCAGTTTCTATGAACCTTAATACATTCATTTTATAAATATTCTGTAATGTATTCTATAAACATTCATTCTCAGTTTCTATGAACCTTAATACATTCATTTTATAAATATTCTGTAATGTATTCTACAAACATTCATTCTCAGTTTCTATGAACCTTAATACATTCATTTTATAAATATTCTGTAATGTATTCTACAAACATTCATTTTCAGTTTCTATGAACCTTAATACATTCATTTTATAAAGATTGTGTAATGTATTCTATAAACATTCATTCTCAGTTTCTATGAACCTTAATACATTCATTTTATAAACATTCTGTAATGTATTCTACAAACATTCATTCTCAGTTTCTATGAACCTTAAAACATTCATTTTATAAATATTCTGTAATGTATTCTACAAACATTCATTCTCAGTTTCTATGAACCTTAATACATTCATTTTATAAACATTCTGTAATGTATTCTATAAACATTCATTCTCAGTTTCTATGAACCTTAATACATTCATTTTATAAATATTCTGTAATGTATTCTATAAACATTCATTCTCAGTTTCTATGAACCTTAATACATTCATTTTATAAATATTCTGTAATGTATTCTATAAACATTCATTCTCAGTTTCTATGAACCTTAATACATTCATTTTATAAAGATTGTGTAATGTATTCTATAAGCATTCATTCTCATTTTCTATGAACTTTAATACATTCATTTTATAAATATTCTGTAATGTATTCTATAAGCATTCATTCTCAGTTTCTATGAACCTTAATACATTCATTTCATAAAT
Organism: Thermobia domestica; assembly: GCF_964235325.1. Taxonomy (NCBI): domain Eukaryota; kingdom Metazoa; phylum Arthropoda; class Insecta; order Zygentoma; family Lepismatidae; genus Thermobia; species Thermobia domestica. Next base: position 251,050,644 of record NC_137463.1, on the reverse strand, counting down.
ATTCTGTAATGTATTCTATAAACATTCATTCTCAGTTTCTATGAACCTTAATACATTCATTTTATAAACATTCTGTAATGTATTCTACAAACATTCATTCTCAGTTTCTATGAACCTTAATACATTCATTTTATAAATATTCTGTAATGTATTCTACAAACATTCATTCTCAGTTTCTATGAACCTTAATACATTCATTTTATAAACATTCTGTAATGTATTCTATAAACATTCATTCTCAGTTTCTATGAAGCTTAATACATTCATTTTATAAATATTGTGTAATGTATTCTATATACATTCATTCTCAGTTTCTATGAACCTTAATACATTCATTTTATAAACATTGTGTAATATATTCTATAAACATTCATTCTCATTTTCTATGAACCTTAATACATTCATTTTATAAATATTCTGTAATGTATTCTATAAACATTCATTCTCAGTTTCTATGAACCTTAATACATTCATTTTATAAACATTCATTCTCAGTTTCTATGAACCTTAATACATTCATTTTATAAACATTCTGTAATGTATTCTATAAACATTCATTCTCAGTTTCTATGAACCTTAATACATTCATTTTATAAACATTCATTCTCAGTTTCTATGAACCTTAATACATTCATTTTATAAATATTCTGTAATGTATTCTACAAACATTCATTCTCAGTTTCTATGAACCTTAATACATTCATTTTATAAATATTCTGTAATGTATTCTACAAACATTCATTCTCAGTTTCTATGAACCTTAATACATTCATTTTATAAAGATTGTGTAATGTATTCTACAAACATTCATTCTCAGTTTCTATGAACCTTAATACATTCATTTTATAAACATTCTGTAATGTATTCTACAAACATTCATTCTCAGTTTCTATGAACCTTAAAACATTCATTTTATAAATATTCTGTAATGTATTCTACAAACATTCATTCTCAGTTTCTATGAACCATAATACATTCATTTTATAAACATTCTGTAATGTATTCTATGAACATTCATTCTCAGTTTCTATGAACCTTAATACATTCATTTTATAAATATTCTGTAATGTATTCTATAAACATTCATTCTCAGTTTCTATGAACCTTAATACATTCATTTTATAAATATTCTGTAATGTATTCTATAAACATTCATTCTCAGTTTCTATGAACCTTAATACATTCATTTTATAAAGATTGTGTAATGTATTCTATAAGCATTCATTCTCATTTTCTATGAACTTTAATACATTCATTTTATAAATATTCTGTAATGTATTCTATAAGCATTCATTCTCAGTTTCTATGAACCTTAATACATTCATTTCATAAATATTCTGTAATGTATTCTATAAACATTCATTCTCAGTTTCTATGAACCTTAATACATTCATTTTATAAACATTCTGTAATGTATTCTACAAACATTCATTCTCAGTTTCTATGAACCTTAATACATTCATTTTATAAATATTCTGTAATGTATTCTACAAACATTCATTCTCAGTTTCTATGAACCTTAATACATTCATTTTATAAACATTCTGTAATGTATTCTATAAACATTCATTCTCAGTTTCTATGAAGCTTAATACATTCATTTTATAAATATTGTGTAATGTATTCTATATACATTCATTTTCAGTTTCTATGAACCTTAATACATTCATTTTATAAACATTGTGTAATATATTCTATAAACATTCATTCTCAGTTTCTATGAACCTTAATACATTCATTTTATAAATATTCTGTAATGTATTCTATAAGCATTCATTCTCATTTTCTATGAACCTTAATACATTCATTTTATAAATATTCTGTAATGTATTCTATAAACATTCATTCTCAGTTTCTGTGAACCTTAATACATTCATTTTATAAACATTGTGTAATGTATTCTATAAACATTTATTCTCAGTTTCTATGAACCTTAATACATTCATTTTATAAATATTCTGTAATTCATTCTATAAGCACTCATTCTCAGTTTCTATGAACCTTAATACATTCATTTTATAAACATTCTGTAATATATTCTATAAACATTCATTCTCAGTTTCTATGAACCTTAATACATTCATTTTATAAACATTCATTCTCAGTTTCTATGAACCTTAATACATTCATTTTATAAACATTCTGTAATGTATTCTATAAACATTCATTCTCAGTTTCTATGAACCTTAATACATTCATTTTATAAACATTCATTCTCAGTTTCTATGAACCTTAATACATTCATTTTATAAACATTCATTCTCAGTTTCTATGAACCTTAATACATTCATTCTATAAACATTCATTCTCAGTTTCTATGAACCTTAATACATTCATTTTATAAACATTCTCTAATGTATTCTATAAACATTCATTCTCAGTTTCTATGAACCTTAATACATTCATTTTATAAACATTCATTGTCAGTTTCTATGAACCTTAATACATTCATTTTATAAACATTCTGTAATGTATTCTATAAACATTCATTCTCAGTTTCTATGAACCTTAATACATTCATTTTATAAACATTCTCTAATGTATTCTATAAACATTCATTCTCAGTTTCTATGAACCTTAATACATTCATTTTATAAACATTCTGTAATGTATTCTATAAACATTCATTCTCAGTTTCTATGAACCTTAATACATTCATTTTATAAACATTCTGTAATGTATTCTATAAGTATTCATTCCCAGTTTCTATGAGCCACAAAAAAGAAAATCTCTTCACTCAATTCAGCTTCAAAGTCCCTTCGAGCAGGGTCGCATTCGGGAGGGGGGGCACGAGTCCAAATCTTCCCCCCTCCCAAAAAAAACTTCCTAACTAAACATAGATTTGCACATTTTCTCTATAAAACTATATTTGTTTAACAGTGAAATCATTGATGTAGCCTGAAAATTTGATCTTATACTTCATCTGTACTCTTTCTCTTACAAAAAAAGTTTTATCATTTTTTTCCTGAAAATATAGGTGGAAGTATTTTACAATTTCTTTTTGTCTTTTCGAGTGAAGAATAATACCTGGTCAAATACTACCTAGACGTAAGTGGCTTGCAGTATTGGACCAATCCCAACAAAAATTTCTTTGTGCCTGCTTCCGAGTATTCAATTAATACCTCTTTGTTAACCATAAATGCTAATGATGTTCAGGAAGAAGTTTATGAAGTACACTCATGTCCAAAATTATTGTCGCATTATTATAAATATGTTGTAGGAATATAAGTTGATAACAAATTCGCCCGGTATTTCTTATAGTGTTAGTAGGTGTATAATCAACAAAGGCATGTATATGGTAAATTTCATGGGAAAAGAGCAGTAAATAAGAACAATAAAACGAAAATAAAACTTTCTTGTCCATTTAGCAACATTTTGTTTTACTTATTCTAATTTTTGTAGTTATGAGGTTCCGAGCAAGCTTTATGAAGTAGATGTGTCAACCTCAAATTCTTCTAAATGTTTAACCCCCACTTCCACACCAGACATGAGGATCAATGCGGTTCAGGGACAACTCCACGAGGTAGACCTCTGAACCTCAGAATCCTTCTAAACTTTTAACTTTATTGTTAGGCATAAGAGTCAATGAGGTTCGGGGGCAATTTCATGAGGCAGACCTCTCAATCTCAGAATCCTTCTAATTTTCTTTATTGTTAGGGATGAAGGTCAATGAGGTTCGGGGCCAACTTCATGAGGTGGGCATCTGAACCTCAAAGTTACTCGAGGTTACTCGAACCAATGAGGTTGAAGGCCACTTCGTATAATAGACCTCGATTAGTGTATATCCGCATTTTATCTTTTTTCAAGAAGCTCTCCATCTACCCACTATTCATGTAATCTCATTCAGTAAATGTAGAGCACAGGTCATCTAGTTTAACGCATGAGTACACATCGCTCTTCACTGCATGATTTATGATTCATGGAATGTTCTTTATGTAAATATCACAGTACAAATGTTGTTTATGCAAATGGGCAAGTACTAGAAACTTCTACGTCCATAGAAGATACCACAATGACCCGAAACGAAGTGTTAACTGGTAATTTCTTTTTTTATTATTACTACCCTTTCTTTGTATACTATAATTACTGTATGTACTACTTATTGGAATAGTCTGTGATTTGAAAGGAAAGAAAAAAAACAAAAATCTGAAAGTAAGACGTGCAATTGTGTCATTGAGACTATATAAACGCTTAGAATCAAATTTCAACTCTTTCGTTGTTTACAGTGGCCAGTACAAGAGATTCGGTTCGCATTATATTAGATACTCTGGTCTGTGAACGGAGTTTCTGTGCTACCTCGTAAACCAACTACGTAAAAATTCTGCCGGCGAGGTTAGATGAGCACTCAAACTGTTACGGCCTACAGGAAATTGAAAGTGAGTCCATTCGCACGTAGGCTTAGCGTTTGGCTGTAATGAAGTACTGTACGTATAGCCTACACAAGAGGAGAAGGGATGTAAAATTTCTGACCAAAAATAGTTTTTTTTTTCATAGAGAATAATGACTACATATGTTGAAATGAATTTCTGAATATGGCACTTCGAAATGAAATGAAATAAAATGTTTGAGTTTCATGTCTCACAGTTATGCCGGATAGGCTAAAAGAGACGGTGATGATGAGAAATCAATGAAGTGGGAGGAAACGGGAGAACCCCGAGAAAACCCACGAGTACGGTGTTTGTTCACCACAAAGGCCACACTGCGCGAGCTGGGATCGAACCAGGAACCCTAAACACCGGAGGTGAACGCTCTACCGCTGAGCCTCCGCGCCCCCAATGTGGCACTTGTGTCCAGCTAGGTTTTAATCATTTCATTTTGGTTCAAACACTTATCTGAAAAGTAGGGAAAGTGATTGAACTATGAACTATATCTTTCAAATATTCCATAAACCTATTCTTCGAGTACGAAGAACAGATGCTTCAGCTAGCATATAAATATTAATATCCTTAAGTGCTGTGCACCGTTCATTGTTTGATTCCTGATTTTCAGAGAATTTTCGGTTTTAACCAAACAGTCGAAACTGGCGTACCCTTTATACTCTTTCCCCCGTCATCTTCGGGCCTACCCAGAGGTCTCCTAAATAGTACATTTCCAACTATTAATAGAATTCTATTCACTTCTGACCAACGAGTAATGTGAATTGTCTATTAGAGACGTCTAATCCAACGGATCGCAAACTTTTTTGACTTAGGACTTTGTTTTACCATACTCTGACGACATCATGACATAGTTGTTTGATTATTAATAATAACATAAATTTTAATAGAGTAGATCAGTTACACCAGTGGTTCTCAAAGTGGGGTACGCGGACCCCTGGGGATCCGTAGGACGTAGCCAGGGGGTCCGCAACGCCTAAAAATTAGGATGTCGTATAATAAAATGGAACTCACAGCTGTTACGCAAGAAGTATTCTTTTCAGTTACTATAAAGAATACAATTAGAAATTATACTTACGTTTGTAAATTTAAATGTTTTCCTACTTTGCTGAATTTCTGCCCTGTGAGTTTGTCTAAAAGTAGGATTGCAAAATTTCATGCCTTTCCCTACCACTTACTTATGTGAACAGACCTTTTCTGCTCTTTGCAGTTTTAAATCCTGAAAGCGAAATCGTCTTAATGTGGAATCGGACCTAAGATTAGTGGTGACAAAACTTATTCCGAATTTCAGTGCAATTATGGAAAAACAGAAAGAATTTCATTCCTCATATTAGTGACCCCACATTTGAGAGCATTGTTTATCAAGTGAATTTCCTTTTTAAAAAAAAAAAAATACATTGATTTTTAGTCTTGAAAGTTACTGTATTTTCAATTGAAATTTCTTTCACTAGGAAACAATCACGTATCTTTAGAATAAATTACTTATTGCAATATTTTTTTTTCTTGATCTTCTTGCCAGTGGTAATTCTAAAAAGTATAGTTTTTAATACCATGTGAAATTTCAGATAGCATTGCAAGGGGGTCCCTGGATCACTTTCCAAATGCACAGGGGGTCCGCGTTATCAGAAAGTTTGAGAACCACTGAGTTACACTATGTAATAATGAGCGTTGTTGGTGCCGCTGAAGGTGATAACTCATGCAGTCTGTCTCAAAATTAATTTTAACTAATTAGTAAATGTTTCATAATTTATTAAAGTCTAAAATTTTGGTCTTATCTAATAACACATAAGTCGTACATACAACTAATGACGAAGGTAGGTTATTAGCTGAATTGAGTTCAGTTTTGGGTTTAGAGAACTATTCAACGGTGAGATTATTAATTGAGTAGAGTTGAGTTTTGGGTTGATCGTACGGTTCAACAATGAGGCTATTAGCTGAGTTGAGTTCAGTTTTGAGTTCAGCGTAAAATTCAATAGTGAGGTTACTAGCTGAGTTGAGTTCAGTTCTGGTTTTAGCATCCTGTTGAACAGTGAGGTTATATAAGACGGGGACCTAAGCTTTAACGTTGGATAAGAACCACATGAGCTCCCATCGAAAATCGAAACCATGTCTCCCGCGACGGAAACAAGCACACTAACCATATAACTATGAAACTCAAAGTTATCATTAGCATGTCTTAGCATGTCGTACTAATCAGTGGCGTATGCATGAGTGTTATCGGGGTTTCAACTCTCTCTTTAGCAAGATAATATACAAAAATGAGTTTACCATAATATTTATATTTATATGAAATTGGAATTGGGAACTTGAACACCCGTTGACGAACTTCTGCGTACAGCAGTAATGTTAATGGTCAACTTTCACGTCCACACAATACTGCAAATAACACTAAGCTCTCATAAATTTTGAATTTTAACTTCCTCTATATTAAGCACTGTCTCCTTTAGCCTAAAAGCCATAATCGTGAGACGTTAAACTGAAAGATTTCATTTTATTCCATTTCTGTAATAAGCGATGATGAGTATTATCATAGCTTACCGCCATTCCAAAAATATCAAGTCCCAAAACAATGAAATGAAATGCTAAAGGAAACTGTGTAGGCTAAAGGAAACGGTGATGGTGAGAAATGAATGAAATGGTGCAATGAAGAAAGTGATAGAAAACTGGAGAACGCCGAGGAAACCCACGCATACGGTGTTTGTCCTCTACAAGAAACACTTCCGCGAGCTGGGATCGAAACAGGGAGTCCACGCACCAGAGGAGAACAGTCTACCACTGAGCTATCACGACCCCATCAAGTCGAAAATAATCTACTTAATACAGCGAAGCAGATCTTAATGATGACATATGTTTTCTTGTATGATTCATTTGTGTTATGTACACAATTCTATTAGAATGTTCTTTTAATTTTAGTCGTAATGATCAGTGCAGGAATGCCGCTGAAATCGGTGCATCCTACATGACCTTCCGCTACGAGAAACACAAACAATAATCCTGACCTTAATGTTGTCTCCCTCCCCTTCCTGATAAGTTAGCCGTTACAAATCAAAAATGATGGGTGCAAGTCTTTAATGAGTGCTAAGGTAATGCAGTGTTGCAAGTGAAGTTGCATCTTTTACTGCATTAATAACATATATTTATAACTTAATCACATGCCACATATATCATTAAAGAATAAGGAGGGAAGATAGTGTCTAGTCATGAACTTATGCCATCTTGTGGAGAGTGGTTCCTACTTCTTTTCGGATAGGTCATGCATGTTTTGCTGTTTTTGAATCCAGTTTTTTTTTTTTTTTTCTCGACTGATTCTAAACGGCATCACGCTCTGAAACTAGGATCGTGAATATGTGGAAGGGGTCACGTCAGTATATTCCATATTAGTCTAACGCCTAATCATTTGCTTGTTAACAAAAAATAAGTAGCAGCGATATTAATTTTGTTGTTTTTTTATTGTTATTATTTTTATTAAGAAGTAGAAAAAAACTTTACAGTGTTGCAACCATATAGCAACATAGCTAACAACTTACATTTTAAATGAATGCATTGACACTGCAAAATGGAATTAATATGTACTATAGTGGTGCCCACAATATGAGAGATATTTTGTCTCATCTCGCTTGTCGTCTACAAAACTAGGCGAGAGTCGATTCGAGAAGTACATTTTTATAATTCGAGACGAGACGAGACACGTGATAAACGTGCCGTCTCGTTTTCGATACGAGAAATCTCTCGAGTCTCGTTGGGGAAACTAGTTGACCCAAGTCTTGGATCTCAAACACTGTTTTAGTACTGCAAGATTCATAGGAAAATAACTATAAAATGATAAAACAAATTGTAGGAGCATGAAATGAAATATTTAAATTTTAGTGTCCCACGATAATGTCCTATAGGCTATGGGTAAGTCCAGAGGCGGATCCAGGACCGACTTCTGGGGGACGGGAGCGGTGGGTTGTAATACTACTACTTAGAGCTACTTTTAAGAGCTCCAAACTCTGGTATGGGTTTTATTTATATATAAAATAAGTTTCCTCTTCTGGGGGGAAGGGCAATTGCCCTGATCGCCCCCCTGGATCCGCCACTGGGTAAGTCTTTCAGTTTAACGTCCCACGATTATTCGTTTTAAGTGAATTGAGACGGATGATTAATTTAAGTGAATGATGATAAAAGAATTGGTGGAATGAGAATGTGTAAGAATTGAGACTACCTGAGAAAGCCCCCGGACAAAATGTTGTCCACCACAAACTTACTTGACCAGGGCTCGAACCAGCGACCTGGCGCATCAAAGGTTAAGCGTTTCACTACTGAACCACCGTACTCTCTGTACGCACGTAATGAAGACCATTTATCAACATTTAAATATACGCATAGCATTATGCAATAAATATGCTTTTTTAAGTGTTGCTATATAGCACCCTTTGTGCCCCTCCCTCGGCGTGAAAGAATTCAGATAACTTCTACATGAAATTAAGAAGAAAAATCGAGGCGTAAATTTTTGTATGTACACTCATGTCTAAAATTATTATCGCATGTCTATAAATATGTTGTTGTAGGAATATAATTTGATAACGAATTCACCCTGTATTTCTTTTAATGTTAGTATGTGTATATTCGACAAAGACATGTATGTGGCAAAGTTCATGTCAAAAGAGCATTAAATAAGAACAATAAAACGAAAATAAAATTCTCTTGTCCATTTAGCAACAGTTTGTTTTACTCATTCTAATTTTCGTATTTACAATTCTTTTCCTATGAAATTGACCACAAATATACATTTCCCGATTATACACATAGTATCAGTATTAAAAGTACCCTGCCAAATCATTATCAAATTATATTCTTAAAAGAAGGCAGTTATAGATATGCGACAATCATTTTGGACATGAGTGTACATAAATTTACAAATCAAAACAAGAAAATAGATTTGTTTGAGAATCGAGACGGGACGAGACTTGTACAAGAATAAATGAGTCGAGACGATAGGCTACACTACTGGTATGTTACTTATATGGAGAAAAACACGAAGGAAGTAAGGATTCACAGTAGAATGCATAATGAAAGATTGTAAGACAGATACCTTTACGTAACGTTCGAAGTGCAACACAAGGCTATCAAGGATAAGGACTACTATCATGCTAGTGTGGGCTCTGAACCAGTGGCGGATCTAGTCTGGAGGCGGGGGCTTGCCTTCCTCCTCCCCAGTTTTTTGGTTGACAAAAATAATTGGCACTAGGCCCATTATTTATATCTTTTGAAAGTTTATAGAAAACGTTGCCTTTTATTCTCTATTGGAAACGTTTTGTAACTTCGGATATAAACGGCGTGACAAACATCTTGGCATTTGAAGGTGGCGCTCCAAGTTCCCTTTAAATGCTGCTGGCTAATGAGAGGTCAGCGGTATTGCCACGTTTATTTTGTACACATCCACGTCTATCCCCTGTCACCTGATCACGCTGTAGTTTGTCTGCTTAGCCATAGCCACACCACTTTACCACTTGGCAACGTCGCGCCAGAGCTGAAATGACAAGATGTTTGTCACAGGCTTTAGTTACAGTTGCAATTTTTGTTATGCAATGTGTTAAACATAATTTGAGGTACACAATGTCAAGGTTCAACCAAATCATAATATCTATTGGGAGAGAGTTACGTTGGAAACTTATGCAAAATCTATGAAAAATTGTAAACTCATGAAATACCTATTATAATCTGGGTTCTCGCTGCCCCCCGTCCAGTTTTATCTTCTAAATCGGCCATTGTTCCGAAACAGGACTGTGGGTTGAGTTTGTGCCAGTTGGAAGGGTCGGAGTTCATCAAGTAAAATGAATCATTACAATCAGTGGCGATTTTAAGGGATGGACCAAGACGAGAGAAGTTTGTTCCGGAACATCCATAGCTCTATATCTGTTCATACTGAATGGCCGTTATACATTATTCGCGTAGTACTATTCTTACCTCCTGAACATTAAAAGTCTCCCTCTCCCATTAGAAAATTAAAATCGTCATTACTTACAGCAATGGTTCCCGAACTTCTTGAGCGATAATACACTTTACTGAACATTTACGATACCACAACACGCTTGCTTGTTTTTTATATTAATAACTAGCTGAATATACCCATTCTTTGCATGGGGGCTGTATTTGGAAGTCAACGCCTGTGGGATAATCACCATTCATTTCAGCGACCGCGAAAACTATGGATTTGACACTAATATCGGTCATTTTGGATTATTTTTGCATGTCTTGGTATCCCCCTTCCCCCGGCTGACCCCCGGCAGACATACAATGGTAGCTGAATTTGCAAGTCATCGTTAATGGAAGTGTCACCATTAATCTCAGCGATCGCGAAAACTATGAATTCGACACTAATATCGGTCATTTTCTACTACTTTTACATGTCCCGGTAGACGCCCCCCTTAAATCCCGTGATTCGAATTTTGACAAAAACGCTTCGCCTTGGTCTGGGGCCTAGACCAAGGTATCCGCGACCAAAATTTGGTAACTCTCGGTCAACTTGTCTGGTCCCCAGATCGGTCTCATTAAACACTCCCCTGAGCCCCCAGGTTCGAAATTAAAAAAAAACGCTTCGTCTTGATCTGGGGCCTGGACCAAGGTACCCGTGACCAAATTTTGGCAACTCTCGGTCCACTCGTCTAGTCCCCAGACCGCACACAGACAAACACACAAACAAACTCTTTATTTTATTTAGATTAGATTAGATTAGATTAGAAAATAGATTAGATTACATAAAATCCTGAGATGATCATTCGGACCTAAGAGGAACGGGAATAGGGAATGACGGAAACTTTAAAACGAAGAATTACATACTTCATAATGTTTACTAAACATTGTTAGAATTGCCAAGTCTAAGAGGCTGAGGTGGGCAGATCATGTAGTCAGAACGAAAGAAAGCAAGAATGCTTTTAAAGTTTTAACTGGACATCCAATGAGAAAACGACCATTAGGTACACCTAGGCGCAGATGAGAGGACAATTTGACGAAGGGTCGTATCATAAAATCTCACTTTTTCAGACATAAAGAAAGAAATAATAATTACGTAGACAGAAAAGCAGTTGAATATGTAATAACTCGTCACCTATTCCAAATAATAATTATGTGGAATATATAATAAATTGTTGCATACTTAACTTTTTCCTCCTCTGTGGAATTATAATTCTTTCTCATGTCCGAAAAAGTGAGATTTTAAGATCGTCAAATAGTTGACGGATCTCGCAGACATATGAATACAAAGTAGAATCTGGATCCAGTTGGCTAAGGACAGAAGTTAATGAAGAGCTGTTGTGGACTCGGCATTGAATCTCCGAATTCCGTAAGACATGGAGTTAGTTAGTTATTAACATGTGTTATAATCGTGTCTCTATAATGTTGTGACCATATCCACTCGCAGCTAGTACTGAAAACATTGTTGAAGCTGAAGTTTTTAACTGGTACACTCTGTCTCACAGTTGATTTTATTAAATAATTATTATTATTAAATATTTCACAATTTTAAACTTCTAAAATTTTGCTGTTTAGCTATGTTTTTAAAATACTAATATATCTCTAATACTTGGTTCTTTGAAACACAAATACTTTTTCTGTCTATTTTCACAGAAAGCACTAAAATATTCCATAAATATCCAACGAATAGCGTTGCGCACAGGATAACATGTGGTGTTGTCTCGTGGTTCCGCGCGGTGTAGTCTCCAACCTTTGCTGCGAGCGGTCCCGGGTTAGATTCCCGGTGGGGCACTCGGTCGAAGAAGTGTAATAGCTCTTTCAGATCAGCCATCTTGAGTGAGTTTTTTTTTGGGGGGGAGGGGTTCCTACATTCACACCAAGCAAATGCCGGAATGGTACCTAAAATAATGGTCCCAGAACGCTTTTTTCCTTCCCTTTCACCGGATAGTGTGCTCGCCGAGGGACGTCATCCCACCTTAGGTGCCGACAGCCCAGAAATCTAATTCCTAATTCCTAATATGGTGCTCGTCTTGTAAAGATGTCATGAAAGTTCTATTTTGTCTGCAAAATTATGTGTTTCTACTGAATCGTAGATCTACTGTACGAGTTACATCTCGTCTAGTATTTCGTCACCAAAAATTCTGTTCCGTCTCGTTCCGTGGCCAACACTACCAACAAACGTGTCTACCAAGTGAACATGTATGGCTTCCACAAAAATGCCCAGTAAACGCTCATACGATACACCAATGTTCATAAAACATTGTTACAATGTAGTATCTCACTGGGAAATTTCCTTAATCTATTCCCATAAAATTCTTATTTTCAGACAAATTGCGAGACACAAGCAATCGTGACTGGTAACACTGTGATAAGAAAACAAGTTTTTTTTTTAAAAAAAAACTTTAATCAGCTTATTATCATCACAAAGGAACCAATGACTTAAAAGTTGGCATACTTTGTCTTCTTTTCTTTCAATTTTCTTTCTTTGATTTTGACTTCATTAGCTCGGTGTTCATCCATATTAAATATGAAACTACTTTATAAAAAAAAAATTAAAAAGCAATACATCAGAATGCTTTTAGTTATGTTTCAGAACCTAGAAGCTTAATGTTGTAACGGTAAGGTGTCATGGTTCCGAAGATTATATTAATGTTTGGGATGTTTATCCTGTTCTATTAGTTTACATATTCTTATAGGTTTTTTGCATTCTGCAAAAACCGACAACCAAGTTCAGGGATCAACAATATTTAGTTATTTTTTTGTATCTTGATAGACAAGCTTATTACGAAATATTTAGGTTTCTTTTGCACCAAAGGCTGCTGTACTAGTTTTTTGTATTTGTGAAGGCTAAATAGATAACTGTTGCTAATTACGCTAATGCTGACTACTTATACTGTATCTAAATATGAACTTAGTTTTTTTTTTTTTGTTTGTTTGTTTGTTTGGAGGGGGAGTGAGTTTTGTATTGTGGTTACAGTATTCTGGTTACAGTCGCTAATAAAAGGTAGTATCCACTTTTTCTGGATCAAAAGATCCAATATATTTAAATTTTAAAAAAATCGTGTGCGCCTTATATCTGGAGAACTACATATAATAAAACCAAACTCAAACTATCGCTTAACTCAGTATGATGTGCTTATTCCGTGGAAAAGACGGAAATTCGATTTAGGGACCGTTCAAAAAATGCATGGCCCCTGATCCAAGATCCAATATATTCCATTCAATCAAACATTTTCTTGTAGGCCTTATATCTGGAGAACTACATATAGTGTAGCCAAACCCAAACTATCGCTTAACTCAGTATGATGTGTTTAATCCATAGAAAATACGAAAACTCGGTTTAGGAGCAGTTCAAAAATGTTGTGGCCCCTGATCTAAAAACTAATTATTGACCAAGTACGCAATCTTTTCATACATTTTCTTGGATCATTCCTAAAAGTCTTGTTATACGATTATCTTGGTAACACAAGTCGTAATTAAAATACGAGTAGCGATTCCAACTTTCGCCGAAGTTCCTTTCAATGCATAAAGAATTCAAGTCCACTTTTGGTCCTTTTGGGCAAATTTCATATTTAAGATCTTTACTTGAAGCTTCTTTCAGTGCATAAAGGATTCAAGTCCACATCTGGTCATTTTGGACATATTCCATATTTAAGATCTCTACCTTAAGCTCAATTCAGTGCACAAAGAATTCAGTCCATTTTTGGTCATTTTTGACATGTTTCACATTTAACACTGCAGTGGTCTCGTGATTTAGTCTGACAATAGTCCCCCATTTAAAATATATTACATTTTTATACAGTTTACAGTTTATTGTGTGTGAATTCCATGTCAATGGATTATTTAACTACTCTTAAATGAAATAGGACCTATTAAGGTAACAATAATAATAAATTCTAATAACAACAGAATTTTCTGAAAGGGCAAAAAATCTGTCTGGAGGACTATTGTCCTCCACGCGATCACTGCAGTGTTAAGATCTCTATCTGAAATTACTTTCAGATATTAAGAGGTTCATGTCCAAATCTTGTAAATAACCCCTATAAGGTTTTAAAAAACTGTTAACTTTTTTTCCATTTGCCTAAGCGCAAAGTACAGATTGTTTCAGATCTTTGATAATTGAACGTGATTCCTTACGATTCTGAACCCAATCCCCGCGTCCCATTTGTGAATCGGTTTGCCTGTTCTTTTGTGTGTGTCTCGTAACGAATTTCCTATGAAATCTGTTTAATTTTAATGAAAAGGAACGTTTTGCTCCATTTTTTTTTTCTTTTTTTAAAGATAAGTTTATTGTTTCGGAAATGAAATGAAATTTTCTCGTTCTGTGTTCTTCACTTATACCCTTCAAGCAACAGGAAACGGATAATTAATGAAAGTAAGTAATGCATGATTACGAAGTAATTGATTAAATGAAAAATACAGGAGGAAATAAGACAACCTCGATAAATCCCACGCACACGATGCTACTCATTTCTATTGTTTGAGGTAGCAATCCATGAATAATAAAGATGGTGAAAGGGGGTCAAATACACCTCATGGTGTAAGAATGAACATATGGATATTCGATATGAATTTAACTGCAAATATGAGGCGAAACGATCGATATATATTGATTATTCATTGAATTTTTTAATACATCAATTGTTTTCGTGAACTAATACGACATGCAAATAGATGAAGTTTGCATATTAGTGAGAAGCGTAATGGATTTGAAAAATTGGGTTTGCAGGACAAAACAAAAGGGTTTTCGCCCTATTTCTAATGCTGAAAATTCTATTTTCTATTGTTTATAATGAGAATTCGCGTGTCAAATGCTTTTTCAAGGTCAAGTATATGGGCATCCCGTTTTTCGGTGATTATTCTTCAATATTACAGCCGATTGGGGTATGCGACCCCTTATGACACTCAGCGCGCGCACTCGAATCACCATGTCAAATTTGGTTATGAGTACTTGGCATCTCGGAGGAATATTGGAACAAACGAACACCTAAATCGAGTGCGCTTTGAAAAGTTGTTGAGTTGAGTTGACTTTGAGCTTAACGTCCCTTTCAGCAGCAAGACTTTATGAGACGGGACCTACTGATTAACGTGGAATACGAACCACATGAGCTTCCGCTGGCAAACGAATCCGGGTCTCGCACGCCAAAGGCGCGTTCGCTATCCCTTGGCCACAAAGTAGTGTTCGCAGAACTTAATAAAGAGACCTTCCCCTATTTCTAGTTAGGAAGACGAAAATCGGTACATAAACTCATCATTACGAATAACCAGAAAGGCATTCCGATATTTTAGGATATTTCTATTTTAAGACGGGTCAGGGCAATATCTACGTATTATCACTTTCGTTATGTTAAAATCGGTATTGTCCAAGGGCGCCCATGTTGTGGTTTCCAAGGGGGGCAAGTATAAGCAACATTTCAAATATAGTTTTAAATTTTGCTGTAACTAATGTAAAAATTCTATTGGGTTTTCGATATTCCCAAGTACAATTTCTTCTTTGGGGGGGCAAGCGCCCACCTTGCTCCCCCTGATGGGCGCCCTTGGTGTTGTCCGTTGTTTGTGATCGCATCATAGGAAAATGACTGATCTGTTTGACATAAATTTAGGAATGGTACCCACCTCATAAGCTTGTTTATAATGTCACCTTGATTAACGGATATATCCTAAGGGAATAAAAGACGTCAAAATAAATGTCAAAAATACAGTATGTTATAAGAAGGGCGAAACTTGGTATCTAAATTCCTCATTAAAAATAAGCGAGTACGTGTCCCAAGGTTTTGTAAAATTTTCTTTTGTAATGGAACATTTTGTGTAATTCCCTTCTTCACATTGAAAACGAAAATGCCTCTAGTTTGTAATCACATCACAGGTAAACGGCTAAACACTTTGAAATTAATATTGGAATATAATTAGTAACAACCTCGAAATAGCTTTATAATGTTACTTTAACTATAGAGTGTATCTTAAGGGGGAAGGGGTAGAGAAGGTTAAAATGTATGCGAAAAATACAGTTTCTCACAAGCCCATTGACTTAAGA
The DNA here is from genome assembly GCF_964235325.1 of Thermobia domestica. NCBI lineage: Eukaryota > Metazoa > Arthropoda > Insecta > Zygentoma > Lepismatidae > Thermobia > Thermobia domestica. The sequence goes on along the minus strand of NC_137463.1, from coordinate 251,034,279 downwards.
GAAATGAAACTCAGTATATAAACTCCTCATCACCAGGGCCGAATTAAACCATCTCGAAGTCCGGGCCTAGAAAACATATGTGGCCTCTGGTAACTTTAGCTAATATATTTCTGTGAAAATACAGTAAGAACGTTAAGGGAATATGTTTCATATTTTTGGTCATATTTTAACGTATGATGATGATTGTATATATTTTGTATGATTCTTTTTAGGTGGCAAGTTGAGATTTTTTTAAAACTTAGAGTGAGGCCCCATCCATCTGGAGGCTCGGCGAAATAGGCAAAATAAAATTGGCTTAAATTGAAACTATTTCCCTCCAAATTCAAACTATAAACCTTAAAACGTTATTTTTGATAATATCTTTAATGTGAAAGAATAAGCATTTTGCCTAACATCCGGTCTCTAATTAATTACTTTCTTTACAATGAAATCTATATTATTCGTTGTTTGTGAATGCATCACAAGAAAATGGCTGAAACGTTTGAAATAAAATTAAATGAAGAAAACGAAATGAAATCTTTTAGTTTAACATCCAATGTTTATGTCCTTTAGGCTAAGGAAGACGATGATTAAGAGTTTCTATCACTGCGAAATTAAAATACCGCTAATTTTACAGTAATTATGTGATATCTTCAAATAAATAAAAGATAATTCAAATATGGAACAAGAGCGCCCTAGACAATATTATTTTGCATGAGGTACCGTTATCACAAGTCACCTAGTGGCTTTCCGTTTTCAGCTGTTTAGAAACGCGAAAATAAATGCCGATTTTCAAAATGGCTCGAAATCGAAAGCAGATAAGTGAGTCATGATAACGGTTTCTTATGTAAGTCAATGTTGTCTAGAGCGCTCTTGTTCCACATTTCGATTATCTTTTATCTATTTGAAGATATCACATAATTACCGTAAACTTAGCGGTATTTTAATTTCGCCGGGATGAAGACTCTTAAGGTTAGTGAATGACGATAGAAGAATTGGTACAGTGAAAATGTGAGAGGAAACGGAAGTACCAAGGGAAAATCCACGAACGCGATGCTGTCCAGCTCAAAGTTACTTGACGAGGGATCGAACCAGGGACCCCATGCACCAAAGATAAGCGCTCTAGGACTTTTCTTTTTTTTTAAAAGAAAAAGTTCTGACTTTTATTTTCTTTCTCAACCACTGATTAGGACTTTTAGACTCGACAGGGACACGAACACAGGAACATCGAGGACAGTTAAAACTCCAAAGGCTCTCTCACCGGGAAACGAACCCAGGACCAGGTACATCAATGGTGCACACTCTATTCACAACACCAGCAGGCTACTGAGAAATTGAATTTTGGAACCTAGCTTCTACATAGTACCTGGTTCTTATGTCATCTTGCTCAAAGGGTGCATCTAAAGGGAATACAAGGGAGGACGGTGGCTCGGTGGTGAAGTGTTTACCTCTCGTGAGTGAGGTCCCTGTTCGATCGCGGCCAAGTAAGTTTGTGGTTGACAACATCGTGTCCTCGGGGTACTTACGTTTCCTCCTACTTTCTCATTCCACCAATTTTTCCATCATGATTCACTTGCCTCAATCACCCGTCTCCTTTAGCCTAAAGGTACGGATGCGCACGAGACGAGTCGAGACAGGATTTTCTTGACAAAATTCGAGTCGAGACACGGCTCTTCCAATAGAGAAATATACAGTTTTCGAGTCGAGATATAACTTTTACAGCACATTTTCGAGACGAGAAAGCCACAAATTTTGCCTCGTGCGCATCTCTACCTAAAGGGCATAATCGTGGGACGTTAAACTGAAAGATTTCGTTTCATAAAGGGAACAGAGGAGTTCAAAATTTATGCCAAAAATAGTATATCTTATGGGCTTTTGCCATTACACTTTCATCGAAGTACGTGTCTAAAAGGAGAGAGAAAATTCAAACATTTTTCATAAACATATTTATTCTTTTTGTGAAGAACGGGTATTTCAGATAGTACTGAGTAATTACGCGAAAGAATGTAATATTTTTCTTTAATGTGAGAAATGTTTTTTAATGCGAAAAATAAAGGATTAATTGATAACAACACGTAATAATGGACACTAATATTATGAAGTTATTAAGACTGGCAAAAAGCGTACGGTGCATCCTCAATCGTAAGATTCTTCCAGTATAACTCTTTAGAAAACACTTTTATTTGCCTACTATAAATAATGATAGTCTTTTGTTTTGATATCCTTAATGTCAATAAAGAATTAATGAAAAGTCAATTATTGTTCCCTGCACGAATTACTTCGAAAGTGCATTTCTCATTTCTTGGAATGTAGGACATATTTATTTCTCTCTTTTTTTTATATATTTCTAATGTCTTTTAGGTATGTCTTTCTGTTTCTATCCATCTGTTTTCCTTCTTTTCCTACCACTTTTACCAGATGTTAATATTTGCATGAAAAACTTTTGCTCTCTTTTAAGTAGCTTTCACTGGGTTTTTAAAAGTGGAAATTCGTGCAAAAGGTGTTTACTCACTTATCATGTCTTCCTTTTATTCTCTGCAATTTCTACTCTTCATTCTTCCCCATTTTTCTTTCTTTGCAGTGGGTGTGTATGCTATTTGGACTAATATTCCACGCATGCTCTGATGTTTGGGAGGATCTTGGGAAATTATTGAGATTGTTATGGTAGCGGTATGGTTTCCACCAGAATTTGGATAATGTTAGTCTTGGGTTAATACGGGAAAAGACTTAATTTGTTTCTAGATGTATAATGTATTTATAGTGTCTCAAATTACAATGCGGGTTTTCAGCGCCATAACTTAGATTTTTCTGAGAGGGGGGAGCAAGCATTAATATTTGGGTCCGTAGAAAAACTTGTTTGGGTTTCCTGCAAAATTCGAAAATAGGCCCCTTCTTTCCATCTTTCTCTTATTCTTTGTGGCCCCCCGGGGACTGTGGACCCTCCCGCACGGCAGGGTCTTCGGGGCCGTTAGTTACGCCCTTGGGTCCGTTCCATACATGACAAATTTATTATGGGGACAATATTGACAAATCTGAAAACCATAGGGATAAATATTATTTCTAGGGCTCCTAATAGTAGACAATTTTTACCAAAATGGGTCCTTGACTCATTTTTGTTTTATTTATCTTTTGTGTGCTGTTTTGTTTATGTAATGTAGTGAACCTTTTTGATACTTATAATTTCATGTTCGTATCGTATATGGAGTAAGAAAATTTTGTCTTAAAGTGGACCCCCCTCGAACGGCGGGCAGCTTCCCTGGAGGGGCAGTTGCTCCCTGCCTCTCACAACTTACGGCCCTACGGGTTTTCCTCTAGCATGATTCTTCTTTTTATCCATATTTACGAATTAGGAAATAGGTTTCTGTAGCGGTCAGCTACATGTTGGTACCTGATTTCCTGCTGCATGGGATTTGTGGTATAATTTGTCAGTTTAAGAAAGACATAAAATTTTAAAAAATAAAAACAGAAATAAAAATAAAAATAAAAATAAAAAATAAAAATAAAAATAAAAATAAAAATAAAAATAAAAATAAAAATAAAAATAAAAATAAAAAAATAAAAGAAAATAGGGAATGTGTTTTATTAAATGGATTATAATGTTGTGTAAATAAGAAAAAAATATGTATATAATTTGGATTAAAAATGTTTCGCAAAGTTACTTAAAAAAAAAAAAAAATATTTGTTGATGAATTGTCAATTGCTGATTTTGACAGTTTTATTTTGCAAAGGTCTGTTAAGGAAAAAGTTTTACATGACTATGATAGCAGAAATTCGTATCAGTGAGAGAAAGGATGATTTATCCGATTGAGCTAAACATAATGATTGTGCTTTTTAACATGATAATGTGATTAGCAATTAAACTTTGGAATACTGACGTCAATATTTGAGAGTGTTGATATAATTTAACGGATTCATAGAACTTGAATTTTAGAATTTTGGTAAATTTTGGAATTTTTGGAAATTAAATTTGTCAAACTTTATATATCTTGTCAGCATATTGGATATTTGAATTTGTCTGGAAGATTTGAATTCACGACTTGAATTGTCTACAATTTCATATTAGAGTTAGGATTTTCGATATTTTTAGAAAATTTATAGGTCTACTCGCTTTAAGATTTGGATATTAGGACTTGAATTCTTGATTATTCTGATAAATCAGATTGACTTGTTAATATTCCGTATACTTGTTAAAATCTGATACGATTATATACTGACGTATAAAAATATTCAGGGTTTATTGTTTCATATATTTTTAATTGTGTTATTTGATTGGCTGAATATATATTTATCTAACGTATAAGTATATATCCAGAGAAAGATTGTCTGTAATAAAGATAGTTAATAGTTGAAAATTCGGTTCTTTAATTTATTTATTGGATTTATATATAGTGTCTTTCCTCAAGCGTTGATTATTGGATTATTCAGGTTTCAGTTAAGCTTGCATCTAGTTGCTCTGGATGTCCGTAGTCCCATCTGCTGTGGGGTTTCCTGTTAGGTTGAATACAGGGTGACCAGTCAATGTTTTTTTTTTCTTTCTTTATTCTCGACTCCTAGAGGATGGAGACGCTACATTTCCCAAATATTCTTGTTAAATAATCGAAAAATACTACAAATATACCTTACTGGTTATCGTGGAACAAGGTACATACGGACATACTAACTTTCTAATTTACAAGCTCTATGGCCTATGGAACCCGGAGGTTCAATGTCGCGGTCAAATAGGCTCTCCATTGACTTCTATCCTTAGCCGACTGGACCCAGTTTCTACTTTCTATTCTTATTTCTGCGAAATCCATTTTAATATTATCCTCCAATCTGCTCCTAGGTCTTCCTAATAGACGTTTTCCGATTGGATTTCAAATAAAAGCATTGAAAGCGCTCCTACCTTTTTCCATTCTGGTTACATGACCTGCCGACCTGAGGCTCCTAGACTTGATGATCCTAACGGACCTTCTAGCGTTACAATAATAGGAGCCTGGGTAGTTAGTGAAAAAATGAAATGAAATATTTAAGTTTTACGTCCCACGGTTATGCCGGTTAGACTAAAGGAGACGGTGATGATGAGAAATGAATGAAATGGTGGATTGAAGAAAGTGGGAGGAAACGGGAGAATTCCGAGAAAACCCACGAGCACGGTGTTTGTCCACCACAAGGTCCACGCGGCGCGAGCTGGGATCAAACCTGGGGCTCCAAGCACCGGAGGTGAACGCCCTACCACTGAGCCACCGCCCCCCCCCCCGTGGAAAGTTAGTATACATATCTTTTAATTAGACTATATATATATAATTACTCTCTCAAAAATAACTGAGGCGACCTTGTTCATATTTTATAAATAAAGAATTCAGTTATAAATACAGCATGACTGACGGATCTAGTCCGGGACCGGGAGGGCCTAGCCCCCCATTTTTTGAGTAAAAAAATAATTTAAGCTATTATTTATATTGTATATATATTTTAAAGTTTATTGTAAGTTCATGATATATCTATCATAGTCTGGTTTGTTGATGGCTCCCCCAGTTTTTACCATCTAGATCCGCCACTGTAGGATGATACGATTTAAGGAATGGGAACGAGATAGTTTAGTTCACTGGCTCGTACCTTCTATTAGTATAACACATTTTTCCTGCAAGCAGCTAGTACTCAAATATATGGACGCCTAACCCAGAATCCGTTTGTAGCATAGAACTATTTACCTTAGACGACTTACATAGATAAGTACAGGCATATCATTTACTGCATTAGGGCTGTCAAAAAGAGGCGGTCTGGCTTCTTGAATAGAACAACACGTTATACAAGTCATCGGTACGATTACTATAATTCTGTGTAAACAATAAAAGTCTTGAAAATTTTGACAAATTGACTCCAGTGGGCAATAATATTTATCTTTTTGTTTTCTTTCCTTTTCCATGATAAACAGTTACCTTAATATCCACACAGTGCAAAACAGCAACGGTTCCTGCTTTGGAAGGCATCAAGAGATTTTTGTTGCATCAGACAGCATAAAAGGGGAGAGGCAAGGCCCTTAAGGGGGAATTCTACACGTAGCGTCTCCGCCGAAAAAAAAAAACGTTAAAATTACAGATGAGACACGTGAAAGCATGACGTAATGTCACGAATTTTTGCAGGTAATGGCAAATGAACAGGTCTTGAACTTCAAAAAAATAATAGAGAGGGAGGGCGAAACAATTCCGTCCATATGTGCATGTTTCTTCCCGTAATGATAACCTTATCCCGCAAGTTCATCAGAAATTCCTTTGATGTGCGCATATCGTAAATATGTTTTCGTTATTTACATTGACAGTCATTATGTTCTTAATTGAGGTTGGTGATTACATGTACTATAACTGCAGTCAATGTTAAGAAGACTACAAAAAATAAAGAAATACGGGTCATAAAGAGAAACCATATGTTTGAATTGTAATGAAGTTGCATTTCAAATGGTGTTTGGTTGCTTCTGGAAGAAGGAACTGAATCTGCATTCTAACATGTTACACGTAATTCTCACCGCTCTGATTTCGAGATTAGTTTCAATTCATGTTAGGCTCTTTAATTCGCTTCCAGATATAAAAATTCATGTTGTTCTGTATGGCTGCGAAACATGGTCACTTATTCTGAGGGAAGAACATAGACTGAAAGTATTTGAGAACAGGATCCTGAGACGAATATTCGGACCTAAGAGGAACGGGAATGGGAAATGGCGGAAGCTTCATAACGAGGAACTACATAATTTATACGGTTTACCCAACATTGTTAGGATCGTCAAGTCTAGGAGGTTTAGGTGGGCGGGTCATGTAGCTAGAATGGAAGAAAGTAGAAACGCTTTCAAAGTTTTAACTGGAAGACCAATCGGAAAACGACCATTAGGAAGACCTAGGCGCAGATGAGAGGACAATATTAAGATGGATCTCGCAGAGATTGGAATACAAAGTAGAAACTGGATGCCGTTAGCTAAGGATAGAAGTCAGTGGATAGCTTTTGTGAACGCGGCATTGAACCTCCGGGTTCCATAGTCCATAGAGTTAGTTAGTTAGATAGATATAAATATTAATTTTGAGATTCTGAATTGTAAAATTATCTTCTTGATCGCAAATGTTGCAATCAGCGAATGATATTCAAAATGAGGGTTTCCTTTTCAAAAGTTTTAAGACCACTTTTTTGTTTGTTTGATTATTAATTGGAGGTACGTTGGTTCAGTAGTAGGTCACTTACATCTGGTGCATCGGGTCCTTGTTTCGATTCCCGTCCAAGCAAGGTTTTGGTGGACAACATCGTGTCCGTCAGGGGCGGATCCAGGACCGACTTCTGGGGGGGAGGTGGGTTGTCATACTGCTCCTTTTAAGGGCTCCAAACTTTGGAATGGTTTTTACTTATATATATATATATATAAAATAAGAAAGTTCCCTCTCCTGGGGGGGAGGGGCGATCGCCCCTGGTTTCCGTGAATTTTCTCAGGGTATTCTTGTTGTCTCCCCCATTCTCGTTCCACCAATTCCTCTCTCATCTTTCACTTGCTTTAATCATCCGTCTCCCTTAGCCTAACAGGCATAATCGTGGGACGTTAAACTCAAAGATTTCATTTCATTTTTCATTTTTTGTGTATTTGTTTGTTTGTTGAAAGCGTCTTTCCTAGTAAATAGTGAATCGGCCCTTGATCCAAACTGGCTCGTTATTGACCCAAAATGTTACTCTTGACCTAAAACTACCTAAAATAAAAATTGATACGTATTTTCTTTTTCTTTCTTTTTTTACCTGTTGAAAATTTTTAAAAATCGTAAAAAAAATTGGGGAACAAGTCGCTGACTCTTTTGTCAAAAATTTCGTAATACCCTTAAGTGCAACATATATTTTTTTCGGGGCCTGAAAGTGATGGCAACATTGTCAAAAATAAATAAAACTGAAAATAAACGTTTTTTGGCTCAGTTTTTCCACCATTTAGGGTTCTCAAGATGAAATTTCAAAAATTTCTTTGCCAGAGTTCACGATTTTCCTTTCTCTTGCGTCCCTTCCGCTTCTATCGTTCTTCGGCTGCTTCGATTGTGTCCATTTCGGGACAGAAATGTCAAATATATCTCCGTAAGAATGCTTCCATTTCAACCGACTCTGAATCTAGAACCAGCGCTAGCTATTTTCTTTCTGAATTCGCCCGAACCAGGACACCTGTCTCCACAGTTTTCTAATGAATCTTGTTCAAATATTTTGCTTATTCTAATACGAAAGGGATTTGAAGAAAGAAACTTCGAGAACAACTAAAAAGTATGCATCCTCTTCAAAGAGATTCGATCACTGGATCGTCAGCCTTGCGTTTCAGATAAAATCTGCTCGACTATAGTGCACCAAGACCACTAGACGAGCAGAGAGGGTATTGAGCTTCTTTAGTAATAATAAGTTAAATACATGGGAGCGATACTCTGTTAATTTTACCGGTTTTCCAGGGTTGTAACTATGGCGAACAAACTGAATCCTTACCTCAAATGAGGTTTATCAATCACATCTTTATGCAGTTATTTAATACATAAAGTAAATAAAGAATGTTTATTAGGGAGGGTAAAAAAAAACGGTTTCTTTCAAATAGTGTGCAAAAGTTGGACCATCTATCGAAACGTGTAAGTGTATTATTTATTTTTTTTTTTTTTTCAAATCGCGTAATATCTTCAGTTCGATCGAGTAAAATTTTCAATTTTTAATTTCCAATACACGAACTGAAGATACTATCCAATTTCTATTTTCTTTTTTCTGAATATTCCCGCATGGTTGCGAAAAATATAACCGCCATATTAAAACTATAACAACATAAACTATTTTATACAGGGTGTTCCAAAAACGTACGATTTTTTACAATTTCACGAGATTTTGACCTTAGAGCAAGAACTAAGGACATTATCCATGGTGATTTTCTTTTCTTCTGTGTATTGTTACATGCCTACTTGAGAATTAGCGTTCTATTACAACTATCAGAAGCAACCTGTGTTCTATACATTGTGTTCAAAAAAAGTACGATTTTTTACAATTTGGTAAAACTTTAACCTGGATGCGCGAACTGAAGATATTGCGCGATTTGAAAAAAAAATACCGGTACACTTACACGTTTCGATAGATGGTCCAACTTTTCCGCACTATTAGAATTCGACTTGAAAGAAATCGTTATTTTTCGACCCACCCTAATGTTTATAATAGAACTGAAAGAGAAGTACCATGCTTTAGAAAGATTCATTTTGAACTATGTCAACACGTTAAAATAATTGAAACAACTGAAATTAATAATCTGATTTGGTACTCTCGTTTGTCTAATTGGGTGCTCACAGTTGCAAACTTATTACTGTATTATTGGATGACAATATCAGAATCATTTCTTAATTTTTCTTTTCTTTTTCTTAACCATTTATACAAATACAAATACGTGTGCGCGCATACACGTTCGATTCCCAAACAAGAGCTCATGTGGCTTATCCCACGTTAAGTTTCATATAGTCTCGCTGCTAAAAGGGGCGCTAAACGCAATTAGTAGAATTCCGTGTATATACAGTAGTTGTAGTCAAGATAAATTTTCATATAGAGTCATATGCAGTAAAATATTATGAGTTATGAACACGCACTTACACAATAAATCATTTCGGGGAAGAGGTTCAAAGGTTTTCGGAGGGGGATCTAGATTCATATGGGATAAATTATATTAACATTTGTAAGAAACCCCTAATATCAAACAAAATTTACAGAAAAGTTTTTGTTTTTGGAGGAGGGTCCGGAAATCCTCCGGAACCCATCCCTTGCATACGTCTCTGGTTGTGGATATTCACTCGTTATTCGGTAAAATTCGATTTATTTATTTATTTATTTGATAACTTATTATCATCTCACGCCACAGTACGTAGGCTTTGCTACACTCTACTGTATATGTATAGCTATAGATTCACGAGTAGTATGCCAGCAAAATAAAATACTAAGCTATGGATGTTATTGTTTGCCTGTCACCAGGGGCGTACCCTCAGGATTGTAGTCCACCGGGGTCGGACCCTCTTTCCCCGAAAAACTTGGTAACTTGACATACATTTGTGTACTTTCTTTTTTTTTTTAAAAAAAAATACTATATACTTGTATAGGAGAGAAATGTAAATACTCACTCATTTGACATAAACTAAAGATTCGACTTTACTCATCATTTGTTCTTTTAAGATAAAAACAATCTAATTTTGCCATTTTTAGTGAGAATATAGGTGTCAGTACTTAAAAAATACATTTTTAGGGGCTATAGAAAAACATCCGTTCGATACTACATAAACATAGTGTCTTTTATTATTGGAATCCCCCTCCCCCCAAACCTTTGACCGCTCTCAACTAAAATTTCTGAGTGCGCGCCTGCCTCTCACTACCGACTTTTATTAATGTTTGCTTATTTACTAACTCCTTTCCCTCTCAGTGTGGCTGATCGAGAAGGTAAATAGCGAACTGAGACGTCAAAGAGTATTCTGTTTAGAAATGTCTGCCCTATAACAGTAATTCGAGAAGAAAACGCTTGTTTCTTTTTTTTCTTTTTGTTGGTTTGTTTGTTTAAATTTCCACTACTATGTTCCGAAGGTAAATGAAACAGTGATGATGAGATGGTTGACAATGGTGGAATTAAGAAAGAGAGTGGAAACGGGACAACCCCGAGAAAACCCTCTCATACGATGTTGTCCACCACAAGCTTACTTGGAGCGAGCTGGGATAGTTCACACACCCCAGATAAGAACTATAATTTATTATAATTTTTGCTAACGTTTGATTTTAAGCTACATAATCTCTTAGGTGTAAATTTATAAACAAATCAATTTTCTATAATTTGTTTTAGACTAAAATACATTATATACCTACCAAGTGATTTAGCTCGGAAAAATATATACGAAAACGGCTATAATGCATCACTAAACTACAGAATATCTAATACAAATACTTTCCGGAACGTTCCAGTTTGTTCCGGTTCAATTCTACTACTGCTGAAGTAGAAAGGAAGAATGTAGAACAAGTGACTAATTGCAGTACGAATATAGTTTTTAGTACCCATGGGCCATATGCAGAGTCGTTTTTACATATGATTAGCGTCATACTAAAGGTCTGACTACTGCAGGAAACATATGTTAATCGAACTCTTTAGTATGGAACTAATCACGCGTCAGAACGACTCTGTATAAGGCTCTAAATGTTTACGGTTGGTGTAAAGGGACAAGTTTTGCCGATATATGTCACTACAGTCTTCGTATCTCTCTCATGTATTTTTTACCTTTCACGAAAACTCACGATTTCTCTTATAAATTTCAACCTAGAAGCTTTAAATTTTTAGAGAAGGAACATCATAACATATCGAAGGCAAGAATCCGTGCCGATTTTTTATTTAGAATTTTCTTTATTGTTGAAATGGCTTGATTGTTGAAATGGATATCCGAAGGTTTAACAATATAACTGTTTCAAGAATGAAGAAAATTCTAAATAAAAAATCGGCACTGATTGTTGCCTTCGATAAGTTATGAAGTTCCTTCTCTAAAAATTTGGGGTTAGTCCAGGAAATCTGGAGCAATTATACCCTTAACCTGGGCAAAATTGCAATAGAAGCTTTTAAAACAGTTTTTTATTCAGGAATCATTACTGAATAACATATTCAAAATCCGACAAAATCGGACCACGGGAACACTCCCAAAAACGGTTTTCAAAATGGCGGACCATGATTTAAAAACCTTGCGTCTATCTTGCAATTTCTTTCTGTATCTCGGTTTCCTGTAATCCGATTTTGAAGATTGTTTTTTTAAATCAAAGGTCATTTTACGTACTATATTTTTTATTAGGAGCACTGATGTCCTATCTCGCACAATTTCTTGTGAAAAACGGCATTTAATTTTAAAAATCATAATTTTTTACATTTACACCTTAAATAATTGTCTGTACCTCGGGTATCTGCAATCGGATTTACATGAAACATTTTTTAAATAAGAGCTACATATAAATGCTAAAGTTTTTAATAACGACACTTTTCTCCTATCTTACACCGTTTCGTGTAAAAAACTATTAATTTACAATCAACGTATTTTTTATTTATCTATTTAATCATTTGATAAAGCTCAATATATTAAAATATTATTATTGGTTCTTTCATGTGAACTTTTTGGTGTATTTTAGTATCGCATGAGCTAACTGAGACTTGTCAGCTTTCCTCATCACACTCTGAGATTCAAATAACGCAGAAGGATAAGTACGAAGTTCATAACACATCACATCTTCAAGATTCATATCCCCACCAGCAGCAACAGTCATCATTCTCTGAAAGAGAAGTGCTGCATCTATTTGCATATCATCATTAATTCGACTTACAACAGCAGCATCAGATCCTAGAGTTTTCGCTTTGTCGGATCTTTTCCCAGAATATTTGAATACATCATTGCCCATCATTTTTTGAACGATGTCTGTACCAATGGAATGCAGTTCATCAACACTTACTCCAGGATCAGCTCTTACACCTGTGACAATGTTAGAAAGATCTGGGCCAGAATTGAATGGGGATATTGATTCTAGTCGGTCAACAACCTTTTTAATATCATTACTGTCTCTAGTTTGTCTACTTTCCCTCATTTCTTTGTGTTGTTCACTGCTTTCCAACAAACTTTTAGTGTATTCCTGCATTGCTAAGTTATAAGTTGAAGACACAGGCATAGAAAGTAGCTATGTTGCTCTTTGAATCTCTGTAAATCCACTTCCTCGTGTCAGACCTCCTCTACTTTTCAGAGAACGCATTAATACTTGCTCTATCACTAGATCTGAACCTAATCCGGCCCATACCCTATCACTTCTTCTTATCACAAACTTGCCTTCCTGGAACATTTTGTAAACAACTGGATTTTCAGATTCCAAACTGAACATTTTCTGCAAATATAAATATAATGACTTGATGTAATTGTGATGTCCAGCTGCTGCAACTATTGGGAGAATCTCCATCACAGATTGCAAATTTAAATCCCATGAGCCAGTCCTATCTGCTGTTATTAAGTTACGTGCAACGTTGATCATTTGCATATACTTTAGCCAAAGTTTACTTGTTCTTGAGAAAGACTGAAGGTGAGTTTTCTTCTCCTCCAAAGCAGTACTGATTTGAGATAATGCCATAGACAGCTTCACGTCCTCAACATGTTGTTTGCCATTTATGACGTTATCAAGTAAGATACAAGCTTCTTTAACTAGATGATGAGGGGATCCATCTTCATTGCGAGGGAAAACATCTGAAACCAATAAGGTACAAGAGCTACATTTACTATCATATGCCCTCACATTGCTCGAGAAACAGCTTTTGATCCATAGATCTCTTAAAGTACTTCAGATAATCCTGAACCATTCATCAAAGTGCCAATTGAACCCAAAAGGTTGATCAGAGTATGAAATGTTCCCATCATTAAAACAATATCTTGGAGATCTTGTTGCTCATGGATAATTTGGGAAGCTTTACAAAATAAAGGCTGATCAAAAGTAATGATACAAGGGATACGTTGATCATGTGCTAACTTGTTCAGGTATTGCAATGTTGAGAGTATACATGTCATGTCACTAGCTGCCATATCAATGATAGGAAGAAATGTGATGATGCCACACCAGGATATGAAACATTTGTTTCAGAATGAATTGTTTGCATAGCTCCTGACCAACTTGGACCTGATCTTTCGGCTGCACATATTTGCCACAGAAGATTTAACCTACTTATAGAAGCAATGGACAATATTGGAAGTTTGCTGAATGAAATCTCCCTGAGCATGCTTCTTGAATGTCTGTATTCCACAATATCAACGGCTCCAACATTCTTAATGTCACTTTCAGCAATCTTACAGCGTTGAATAATTGGATGGATCTTGTTCTTTGGGGTTGTAGCTGCAATCATACCCATCCCATGAAAGGTGTTCTTTCCATCCAAAGTACAAACATTGTGGTCAACATTATCAGCTGCTAGAAGAACTGCAGTGTTGTTGACAGTATTTAGCGAGATATGGCTACCTGATACTGCAGCATTTCTTTCAAATCTAATTACTTCGGAATATGATGAACAATAACCAAGACTGTGAAGCAAATCAACAGGGTACCTTGATCTAAAGTTGTGATGCAGCTGGATAGCTAAACCAATCTGCAATGGACATAGTAATATTCTAGGACGTATACCTTGCATAATGCTCTGACCAATTGAACCAATTTTTATAGAGGAATCCTTTCCCACAAATAGTTTTGACAACAGTAATTTCAAACTCTTAGGTACGTATTGCAGAGTACTTTCTTCAGTAAGGTCACTTGGAGATGGGTATACATCCACATTAGAAACGTTGAGGGATTTCACCTCACTTCTGATTATTTTGGCTGCTGCTTCTATTAAGTATATCTTCCGTAATTCAATATCACATTCTTTTGACTTTTGGTGATAATTTTGAAGAATTTCAGTGGCTGTATCAAGTAAAGTGACTACATCTGCCTTTCCACTTCCACCAGAAATAATAATTTTCTCTCCAAAATACTCCAAAAGTTTCCTCTTCATATGTCTCCGATCATAGCCACGGCTTCGACTCCCTTCAAGATATTCTTCCATTTTTGAAATTAGATCTCCCATCAGCAGTTGTTCTTGATCATTATTTTCCAAGTACGAACAAGTCTGAAGTAATGCAAGGTACTGTTCTTCATTACTTTGCCGACCTTTCTTTGTGTACTTATTGGAGGGGTCACCAAGATAGTACTCTAAACGTGCTCGTACCTTAAATGACCATTCATCACAACGATTTTCACAGCATTTTAAAACACTTTCAACAAATTCTGACGTAAGTACTTTTACATGCTCTGATGACGGATTATGCTTCGAAGAAAAGTCCACAAATGTATCGCAAAACAAGCAATCAGTGGCACTACGAATTGGGTCTTCATTTAAACGTGCACTTTTTCTTGGTTTTGTTTCATCACTAGTCTGCCGTTTCTTGACACCAATATCCTTTGAATCTGTAAATCGTTTCCAACATGAAATATGGACACTAATACCAGGAACAGCAACAACATCACTTCTGCGCCTGTGGCTTGCTTCATTTATGCCATCTGCTCCTTTCTGTTTAATTTTAACTATCTCTTGCTTACTGTCCAATTTTTCCTTACATATCACACAATATTCAGACATCTCCATTTTTAAATGTGTAATTTAATCTGAAAGCAAAACAGAAAAAAAGCAAATTATAAATAGTTGCTTTTTAAAATATTAAAGCCGTAAAAACAAAAATTAATAATAAAAACAAATTAAGAAAACAGGCAACTAACACACAAATTAAACATTATTTAGAAATACAGGGTAGCCCAAACGGAGGTATACACCCCTGCATTGATCAAGTATAACATCCTAGTTTATGCGTTTATTTGCTTCGGTTGTTCCGGGCTTAAGGTATAAGTAAAAATACATTAAGAACAAATAATAAAGAAGCTAGGTGATAACAATAAGAAATGGTATGAAATACAGGAGGATATACGTACGGAACTGTATACCTACTTTTGGGCCACCCTGTATATTAGAACATTTGGAATAAATTTTACTATTTTTGGGAGGGTTATAATTTTTCCCCTTATGATTTAGGAAACCTTATTTAGTTATATAATGTCTCCGATGGATGAGTGGTCACGCTCGTCACCTTGTGGTGAAGAGGTCCCGGGTTCGATTCCCGGTGGGATCATGTGGTTCAGATCCCATGTTAAACTGTAGGAACCATCTTCAAACGTCATCATCAAGAAAACCGTGAAAATCGGATGGGATGAACCCGAGATACAGAAGAAAATTGCAAGATAGACGGAAGATTCTTTAACCATGGTCCGCCATTTTGAAAACCGTTTTTGGGGGTGTTCCCGTGGTCCGATTTTGTCGGATTTTGAATATGTTATTCAGTAATGATTCCTGAATCAAAAACGGTTTAAAAAGCTTCTATTGCAATTTTGCCCAGGTCCAACTGTAAATTGCCTGGACTAGGTCTCTAATCGTGAATTATCGTAAAAGGTAAAAAATACATGAGAAGAATACGAAAACTAGTGACATCTATCGGCAAAACTTGTCCCTTTAAACCATCCTCCTTAAGATACTCATCTTTTGCACAAGAGACCTGGATTCTGTATTTCCGGTGTGGTGCAGCTAACGTGGTTTGAATTCCACGTTAAGCTAAAGATCCAATCTTCAGATTCTGTGCTTAACGAAACGTTAAAGGCTAAACTATTCGTCTACCTTTGAAGTGCGAACGTGGAAGAAAAGATAGGAATGGCGAAAAAAAAACTCGTAGAAGAGGAATAGTGTGTTTTATGCACGTAGGCCACCTGGCCGGCCATAGTTCCTCATGGGGTGTAATACCAGAAATTTTATTTTAGTTTTCTTTCTATCTTTTAGCAAATTTCATTAGTATTTCAGCAACGTGTAGATCTAATTAAAGGAGACTAAAAATAATGTGACTCTGCAGTTCGCCACACTACTGTGTACTGGAAAAAACGAAATACTAAAATTCGTGTCGCAAGAGCTCATGAAGGACTCTGGTCACCGATATAGCTTACATTTCAAGGGATCAACGTCTCCTGACCTTTTGAGGTCATTACAGATATATACGTAGAAGGAAAGCACGGCGGCTCAGTGCTGGAGCGCTTACCTTTGGTGCGTGGGGTCTGTGGTTCAAACCTCGGCCAAGTAAGTTTGTGATAGACATTATCATGTCCGTGAGTTTTTTCAGGATATTCCTGTTTCCCTCCCACATTTGCATTCCATCAATTTTTCCATCATCATTCACTTGCCTTAATCCTCATCTCCTCTAGCTTAAAGGGCATAATCGTGGGACGTTAAACTTAAAGATCTCATATATATACGAGTGTGTTTACGTATGTGTGATTTACAACATGATAGCTATTATTAGCCTCCAAATATTTTTCTGGCTACGCCACTGGATAATGATGATGATGACTTAATTGTTTGATACTTTAATTTTTAATCTTTTTACTTTGAGTTTCTTTTTTAAAAAAAGTTTTAAATTATAGATAGTCATGCCTATACCGTTCGTGATTTGATAATGTCGTAAAAATTGAATAATGTACGAGGGGGGGGCAAGATGTCTCAGTGGTAGTAAGGACTCTACCACTCCGGTGTGTGGGGTCCCTGGTTCGATCTTTGGCCAAGTAAGTTTGTGGTGGACAACACCGTGTCCGTGGATTTTCTCGGAGTACTCCCGTTTCCTCCAACAGTCTCATTCCACCATCCAGTTACCTTAATCAACCATCTCCCTTAGCCTAATGGGCATTATTGCGGGAAGTTAAAGTAAAAAGATTTCATTTCATTTCATTCTGAATAACATACGAATTACTTTTTCAAATTTCTAAGACTAAATATCCCATCATCTCCTTGCAGTGGCGTATTTACGATTTTGTTTCGGGGGGCTTTGCTAACTTTCGGGGGGGGGGGGCTTTGTCTGAAAATGTGAAAATTCTGCAAGATATTTCATATACTTTACTATAGTAAGTAAGATTTCGGGGGGGCTTAAGCCCGGAAGCCCACCCCCCTAAATACGCAACTGTCTCCATGATTGAAGGAGTAACGCTCAACACCATTGTAGTAACAGCAAGGCATAATTCTGTGGATCGAGGCTAAAGACTGAATACATATTCAGTAATTTCTTATCGTTTCTGGTATTCAATGAAGTGAATACGTTTTGCAAATTATTTCATGGTCTGATTAGTAACGGTCACTTTACTCAGACGAAGAAAAGAAAAAAAAGAAATGTCCTTGAAAGAAACTATTCATTATTATTATTTTCTTATTCTTATTTTTATTATTATTATCCGTAACATGAAAGATATTTTTTAAGAAAAAAAAAACAGCTTTCACTAATTTTTATTCTTTCTTGTTTTATTAAAAAATAGGAAGCTGTGGAGAAAATGAGAGCATAAGGTGAAATATTTTTACGCAATATTTTATATTTACTGCATCACGTACACTACAGTGTCGTATCGTAGAACATTTCCTGCGGGTACAAGCATTAACACTTGGGAACCATGGGACCCACAGGCTGGTTTTAGGACACAGGTTACTAACATGAGAATATTGGAGGAGGCAATTTTTTCATTAAATAATTATAAATTTGGGGGAGAAGGTACAATTGGAAGTTCAGAATGGAAATTCCGAAGGATCACGAAACATCCCTTCATAGGAAAAGAATTGATTTTGAGTGTAACGTCCCATTCAGCAGCCAGACTATATGAGGCCTGGACCTACTGATTAATGTGGAATCCGAATCAGATGAGTTCCCGCGTGGAATTGAACTCTGGTCCCCCATGACAAAGGCGCGTACGCTAATCGCTTAGCCACGCATGAGCCCCAATTCAGAGGAATGAGTACCCTTATTGGGCCCCCTAGAAAAATATTTAATATAAAACTTGCTCCGGTAGAACTTAAAACCTGAATAAACACCTAGTTAGCGTTCTACTGAAATACACCCCAGATTATAATTATTTGTCATTTTAGGTAAATATATGCTGAAAGCAGGGGCTAAAAGTGAGGGGGAACGCGGGGGCGCCGTCGCTCCATCCCGAAAAAATATGTATGGCGTCCCCAGTTCCTAAAAAGAATTAGGGATGCGCACGAGACAAGACTTGAGACTGTCTCGTCTCGAAAATGTGCTGTAAAAGTGATGTCTCGACTCGAAAAAGGTATATTTTTCTATTGGAAGAGCTGTATCTCGATTCGAATTTTGCCAAGAAAATTTTGTCTCGACTCGTCTCGTGCGCATCCCTAAAAATAATTAAAATGGGCAAAGATAGGCAGAAGGCACGGCGTGGCGTTATGCCGCTACCTACTGTCCCCCCACCTTTTCAGATCCATTTTTACCCCTGGCTGAAACGGAAGCTTAATTCCAGTCCAGCCAATCAAATATTATTTTACATTATTTTACATCTTAATACTTCTAACCAACCAGGTCGGTAGCCAGCCCAAAAATTTATTGGGTGGGGCTCGGCTGAAGTTAGGAGGGCCCGATTATAATTCATTTGCAAGCCTACCGTGAAAATTTAAGGGGGGCAGCAAAAATTTAGGGGTCCTGCCCCCTAGACCCCTGTGGAAAAAGGCCTGTAAAGAAACTCTTTGGCATAATCTGATCCTACTCTATCCTATTCTGGAATTCATGCTCCTACACTTTTCCGTCAATCTGAACATTGTATCCTCAGATTAAGAATAAAGTTGCTTATCATTACTCGTACTATTTACGCGAGCAATTGCAGCAAAACAACAAAAAGAAAATCGAAACATGTCTCTCCGAGAAGAATTCCTAAACTGTGTATAAAAAATAGTACAGGAAAGTTGAAACTAAGTATGTTTGCTTTACCAAATTAAGTTTCAAAATATTCTGACAGCATGGGTTTTTGAACAATATATTGAATCTCAACTCAAAATTATGTGCTGTTTAAAATATTTAAAATATTTAATTGTATAGTGATCGCGAGGAGTCGTGAAGCTTGACCTACATCTACCAGTTTCAGCATCCAACAGAACGCGAGGGTGTGTACCAGTTGCCAACCTTTACTCATGAAATTTGGCCAGTGTCGTTCTCGCGCTATACACAGAATATCTCCTGAGTGTATAATGTTGTCGAACTGCCGCTAGGTTTCGTTTTGTTGCTATCGTTACAGATGTTTTATATTTTTCCTATTATTATTATTAGTGTTTAATTCGAATAATTATTAGTGTTCGTGTCGTAGTGCTTTAAGTGCTGCTTTATTGTTGGTGCACTTCTGGTGTTTTATTTTTTTCTCAAGTGTATCTTCGGAAGGCAGCTCCAAAAATCGTTCCGAATCCTTCCAATACATCACACGTGGGGGCAAAACAGTTCTATGATTTGTGTAGAACCCAGGTTTCTCAAATGGTCGCGGTGACTATAAGTACCAAGCTATTAGTGGTGCTATTTCCCCCCCCCCCCTTTTCTGCGTGTATGGCTATGGCTGCGACGAACCAAGTGGAATCCTTCCTAACATATAACGAATTTTAAGGTGGATCACTAGGTGTTCCCAGTGTTATGCTAGTGTAGCGTTGCCAGATAGTGGCGAGTGTTTACTGATGACAGATAATAAAGGAAGTAATCATGGAATCCTCTTGGATACTTACTAGAGAAATTAGTTTTCGACCCTTACCGCAATTCCGCTTCTCGAACTGCAACGTTAGAATCCAGGAATTTTCTTATTGTGACTACTACAGTAAACGAACAAATTTGGCGTTCTCCGCAAGTTTCTTCTCAAAATCTATTTCCTTAAATGCAAATTAATATTTAAATAAAATATGAAACATAACACGAAAAACGGTCAAACAATATATTTATTTTATAATAAGGTCGTTACTTTAAAATAGAGATGCAAGAGCTCGAAAAAAAAACGGCTTTTTTGGAAAAAAAAAACTCGGTTTTTTCTGCTTTGCTTTTTTGCTTCGGAAATTTTGGGCTTTTTTCAAAATACTGCTTTAAATTGATAAAACAGACTTTGTATCGCTTCTTTATAACACAAAAAATCATTTAATTAGTGGTTGATGCTGATAATAACATAAAACATCGAAAATAAACTATGAATTTCGAAAAAACATTTCAAACAATTTTTCTTCAACATATTTACATTATGAATTCCACAGGATTAACCAATGTATATGATAAGAATTTTTTAACCTCCTATATACAAAAGTAAGCAGAGTTGGCAAGAACCGTGGTTGTTTTTGAAAATGCCAAAAACCCGTTTTTTGGGGGATGTTTAAACCAGGCTTTTTTGGTTTAAACCAGGCTTTTTTGACTTATATTTTTTGCTTTATGTATGTATATTACATATTCACAGAAATAGCCTAAGTTTGTTTCGCCTTGATGTTATTATGCAACAGCGGGGTTATGCCGGAAGAACTCCCATAAGCTTAAAAAAGTGCGGTCAGTAAATTTCTTAAGTTGAGAATCTCCCGCCCTAGCCATTGGGAAAATCCCGTCATTACTTGAAATGTAAGACAATAACGGGAAAATACTGCTATTGCTTTGCATGTAAAATTTAAAGGTTAACGTACCATAATCAGTACGCTAAAACTGAGGTATTAAATTACAAATTTAGTACCGGTACGTAGATATCATTGAAAGTCCAATCCAAGCTAATGTTGGAAGCTACGTAGGCAATCGATAAATTTTGCCAATTTCTATCAATATATTTAAGCAATATTGGCTTCTTTATAAAACAACACGCATTTAGGCATGTAGAAATATACAATTTGGTTTGTTTCGTATATTTAGGCTTAACATCCTTACGAAATACCGAGGTTATCAAGGAGAAGACTCGCTTAAACTGACATCCGAACCGCTACTTGGGTTACGCATGAAAGAAGGATTGTGGTTCGACCGAGAATTGAACATGGGACACCTTGATTAAAAGGTGAAAGGGAAATAAAACTATTGCCGGTAGTTTGATATCTGGAAACGTTACCATGAAGTTCACACGATTCGCATTTTTCATTCTTTTTATTTTTGTGGTTTAAACCAGTTATTAAAAAAAAAAGTTGGTGTAAATCAGCCAACCCTAAAAGTAAACACTTCTTTTTAAAGAATACACAAATAACTAGCAAAATAGTATGTAGTATTTTTACTTCAAAATATTCCATACCCTCTTTTTGAAACAAAATAAAATTAAAATAAAACATAAGAGAAATACTTAGATTTATATGATACACTTAAAGGCTGCACATCTAGAGCTTTTGGTTCTGTATATTCTTGAAATTTTACAGTTAAGTTTTATAGAACCACCATCACAGTTTACCCAATCCTCAAGTTTTCTTAATTTTTTAACAAGAGGGATTCAACATATCATTACGGAACTCCCCCCTTCCCAAAAAAAAAAAAAAAGACTACGGAATATATTTAAGTTAAGCTAAATACAACTGCACAACAAACATGACTGAGTGATTAGCTTTTGCGCTTCTATCGGGAAGTCCGGGATTCAACCAGCATTCGACCATTCTGACAAAGCTTTTCTTCATTCCATCTGTGAATGTAGAAATAGTGCGTGTACTGTGAGTTGGGCGACTTCCTTTTTTATTGTTTTTAAATCGTTATTATTACTAATTACCAGCAGTGACGGTTTTGCGAAGGTTAGGGGGGCGGTCTTTCGGACTGAAGCCCGTTCCCCAAAGTTACGGAATGTCTGCAACAAACGAAATATCTATTATTTATGCCTTTACTCATAAACTTTAAGCTCCCGTCAAATAAAAATTACGAATGTTTAAAAAAACTAAACATTAGTAAGAAACCCTTCCCAAAATACTTTTCTAAATCCGCCACTGATTCTCAGTATAAAATGATTTTTAAAGTTGTATCCGGAAGATTATTGCTAAACATATAAACGAAACGAAATATTAGTTATGCCTGTACTCATAAACTTCAAGCACTTCCCAAATAAAATTAGGACTTTTTAGGAAACGAAACAATCAGAAAAAGCCCTCCTAAAGTACTTTTCTAAATCCGCTACTGATTATTTGTATAAATTGGTATTCAAGGTTGTGTCCGGAAAATTATCACTTCACAGCTACAGTATAACAGAAATGTGGAAGTACGGTTTGACGGATATATTGAAAAACGTACGCTTTGACGGATAAATAGAAAAACGGGCAAGTTTAACTTTTGCGCTAGAAGCTAGAGTACTAAAAGCTCTTAGAAATGAAACACGGATGACAAACTAGAGAAGAAAAAAGATGTCGATAACTCAAAAGTTAAAATAAAGTTAAATAGCCTCTAAAATTACCCTCAAATACTACATTCTTCATGTTAGCTTTAATTCGTAAAACATGTGCTCCATCCATCTTGATGGTGAATTTCAGAGCGAAATATCACATTCAGGTCATGGAATTTTTATCTAACTATAGAATATACTATAAGAAAGCTATTTAGATAGAAAAATCATGAAGTTGAAAAAAGCCAAAATTTCCAAAATTCTCGTTTTTTTCCAAAAAAGCCGGCTTTTTATGTGAAAAAAACCATCGATTCAAAAAAGCCGGCTTTTTTGCATCTCTACTTTAAAATACTTTACACATACAAATAAACATTTCGTAAAACTAAGCACTTCTAGTAAGATCTTACAGTAAGTGTCATCTTGTGTGCTCATTGTAAAACGAATCAAATATTTTCTTTTATTTGTTACATTTTTCGCTATCAGAAGACACAACCAAATGAATGAGTGTCTTGTGCTGTAGTTGAAATATTACTCTGCCTTATAGTACAATATTTATAATATGTAACGTTTCATTGCGCAGTAGTTAAGGCAATGAGCTAAAATATATACTGACTTCCGGGTAGTGATCCACCTTAAATGAATAAGGTAATTTCAGTAATTTCTGATAGTATTCGAAACGAGTTGCTAAACTGGACTTGGTGTCATGGCTCATCGTTTCGAAATGCAAGTATATGTCTCGGTCTCGACACGGATGTCTCGATATCTCGACTTTTGGTTTCGTCTCGATTTATAAACGTTCGTCTCAAATTTCTGAGTGTATTTGTGCAATCGTTGTTCATAATTCACCACTATTTTAATTAAATTGTGAACCCTGGAAACGATATTTTAAAAAAGTTTTCTAAAGCATTTTATCTGAAACGGAAGATCCGGGTTTGATTACCGGTGGGAGCTTATGTGGTTCAGATCCCACGTCAAGCTGTATGTCCATATCTCATATAGCTTTGTTACCGAACGGGACACTAAGTTCTCATTCAACCAAACCAATTTATCTTAAAAATTAACACGTACTTAACCTCTAAACGCCTCAGGACTCCAAAAATCTCGGGCACCAAGTCGCTACGGCGCGGCGACAGAAAAAATAAATCTGGAGCCTAGCTAATTTAAGGGCACAACATCATGGCCTATGTATCAAATTGAACTTGAATTATTACTAAGGTTGCCAACGGTCCGGTATTTTATCGGACAGTTTGTTTTCTTGACCTCCTTGTCCGGTACGATCTCAAAACTGGACGTTAAATGTCCGGTAGTTTTTCCTCTTACTAGCCGTATTCTCTGTTCCATTCAAATTATTTTGGAGTAACGAAAGGAATCGTTTGTCGATGGTCATGGTTAAAGCAGAGCTAATAACTCGCTTTGATACTGACCTCTCTTGCGCAGAATTTGCTGACGAGTTGAAGACAGAAAATTTATTAAAATTATCAAAACTAAGTATTATTTAATTGGAAGATGTAACTGAGGATGAAGCAGTGCTAACTGCGCTCTTGAAAATGTACTTTTGTTGACCTTTAGCAGTTTTGATAGTTCAGTAAATTTTCCTGCCTTCAACTCTTCAGCAAATTCCGCGCACGATAGGTCGATATCAAATCGAATTATAAGCTCTGCTTTAACCATGTTCATCAACAAACGATTCCTTTCATCACTCCATAATAATCTGAATAGTACAGACAAGAGGACTACCGTAGTAAGAAGAAAAATTAAAGGATATTTAACGTCCGTTTTGAGGTCGGACGCCGGACACCGGACAGGAAGATCAAAAACCGAATTATCTGGTAAGATACCAGACGGCTGGCAACCTATCCTACCAGATATAAGTTATGCGATAACAAATAATAAAGAACACTTTGGCAATAAAAACCTCACAGAAAACATAGCTAAAGGAAAGGATTTGTCAGTGCCTGTTTCTGTTAAAAGATCACCCTGTAAATTATTGAATGCAACCGGATAATACCATGAATAAACAGGAGCTAAAATATTAATCGATAAACCAATAAATAAAAAGAGATGGAGGTCGTTATATAGTTAATATTGTAGCCAATTTTCTGTTTGACAGTTAATGCACAAAGCGCCCAATAGAGGTCACTCTTTTTAACACAGCGAATTGATTAGAACCTATTGGGTAATTATAGAAGAAAGATTGAAAGAAGCAAACACCAAGACTCACTGTCAATTTATCTTCAACAGTATTTGTTAATGAACTTCCTGGATTACATTACGGAGAACATGTTATTTTTAAAAAAAAGGCTGTAGCGCTAATATTTTATATAGTTGTTTAATCACTTCTGAGAAGTAGTTACGTTTGTAACGAGTAGATGTCAGGTACGGCATCCAAACACTGACGGTAGTGCTATAACATGTAGAATTAAAAGAAAACATGTTTGATTTTCTGCTTTTAAAAAAGCGGTTTGCCGCTAACTATATTAAGATTACGCCTGTAGCTAAAATGAATTGAAAGGTGTTATATATGGCGGGCGATACTTTCTTTCTCAGTTGCTAGTTTTCGTGGCTGTGTCTGTATGCAAAAAGACGCTTCTTCATTCTTTTTGTTGAGGTTTCTCTATCTTGACCTCATTGTCGTTGGTAAAATATTTTGCTAGGGGAAGGTATGACTCCATACGTCTGACGAATTATTCCTGGCGGGAGCTTATATGGTTCAGATCCCGGTCCACGTCTTATATAGCCTCACTGCTGAATGGGACACTAAACTAAAATCAAACCAAAATCAAATGAAACTGAGAATTAAAGGAGCCTTACCCATTGATGATATGAGGATTTTCCCGGGAAGAGGAAGATTTGAGTACCCTGGGATGAAAGTAGTATTGGGAAAACACAGTGCCCCAGGAAGAAATTACCTACCGTACCTCAAAAGGGAAAATACCCCGGCAACTCCTGAAACGATCATTGACCGTACCTTTGGTCTAACGGTATTTTCGAGAGGCAGACTGTTCTAGGCGGGCTGATACAGGCCAGCAACTAGGAGTTTTGTCACTCGGGGCTATAATATGAAATTCGGTGCACCATCAATGTACTTTTTTCTCATTTAGGACACATGCCCGTTTCTTCCTCCTTGTTGCATCCCTGGACTGATACCCCTCTTCTGCTTCCAGATATATCTGTGATTGACCTCAACCATTACCTAATGCTCCTTACAGACCTGATAACGTACATAGTGATAACTAAAGAAAACGCAACGTTTTACAGACTATCCACTTTTTCTTGGGGAAAGTAAACTACTTTATATACAGTACATATGAAGTAGGTTACTTTCCGAAGAAATATCTGTAGGGTAGCGCAGGGAAACGGGAACTTGGATCAGTAACACTCTACCACCCGCAAGTTTTCGTGACCGATGTAACATCATTGACATTTACTAATGATGGAGCATTGGAGTAACGTGGAACATGCGTTCGGTGGAAAGTAGATCATTTCACGTGACAGTTGATATTCCATGGCCTCCGAGATATCCCGACAAAAGCTACGGAAACGATGTTGTCGACCACAAACTTAGTTGGCCAGGGATCGAACCAAAGGACCCTACAAACCAGAGATAAACATTCTACCATTGAGCCATCATGCCCTCAAGGTAGGAATTGAGTTCCTTGATTGAGGTTATATTGGAACCGGAAATGGTAGAAAGAAATCATTTCCGGTTTTTAACCTTGATTACTATAGAACAAAAACCGGACAGATAACAAGAAATAGTTTACTACTAACGCTTAGGCGTTCCAAGAATACATTTGATCTCGAATCTTAGCACTCTACTAATACCGGAAATTATAAAAAAATCTACTTCAACTTCCGGTTTTAATATTGATCTGCATAGAGCAAAAACGATAAGAAATAGTGAAAAATATTTTCTTTCTTCAATCGGTTTAGTGCTCTTAAAAATAGGTTTGGCCTCTATTAATCCTGTATTCAAACCGGAAGTGGCAGGAATCAACCACTTCAGGATTTAATGTTGGTTGCTGTACAGCAAAAGGTTTGTAACTCCACTAAACTTAGCGTCCCAAGAATAAAGTTGCATCTTAACTCTAATCTCTGTACTGAAACCGGAAGTGATAAAAAATCGACTACAAATTCCAATTTGAATATTAATGGAGAAAGTATCACCCTATGGTAGTCTCAATCTTAGATTTCATTTCTAGTTAAACCAAATTTTTATTTTAATTTGTGAAAAATCACCAAATACGGAAATAAGTTTACTTGGAAACAATTGTATATGAAGAATTGAATCATGATGTAAACTCTATTGTATATACAACCATGTCTGTATGCGTTGATGACAGCTTTACTTACATAATGAAACTCATTACGAAAAGCTGGCACAGATGTACTTCTTACTTCCTACATTCCGAAATTTGTTCTGGAACTTCTGGAACCCGGACTCACTGCACGTGGCTTTACGTCATCTCCACGAGCTTTCAGATTATCAACCTCAGTAAAGATCCTGGTATAAAATATTAGGCAATTTTAAAAAGGGTGCAGTTCCGTGAAGATCAGTACAGTGGTACTCCGTTGATAAGTGACGTAAGATGTATGTTCATTGTCTTCCTGGACGTAACTAAAGTTTGTACTCTTCGTTTATCTGACTTCAACTTAAACAGTATTCGTGTCAAGTTTAACACCGCCGAAAAGGAAGGTGTTCGGCATAATCGTTAGCCATCAGTACAGTAGAACCCCTCTAATCCGTTACCTTTGGGACTGAAGATATGGTCGGAACGCAAAAAAGGTCGGATTATCAGAAAATACTAAAGAATTACAGAACACAGAAGAACACTTGAAAAAACCAACCAACGGTAAGCCTAAAATCTGCACAGTAGAGTACATAAAAAAAGCACGACGAAATTAAAGATGGCGGAGCACTAAAGTGGACAAGCGGTAACAGCAAGTTAACAACAATGCCGCGACAGCAGTAAACGACAACGGGCGTCGAGAGTCACCGACGAGTCGGGACAAGTTCGACTCGAGCACGGTCGGATCAACCGGAGTGGCGGACCAGCCGAGGGCAGACAAGAGGGGTTCTACTGTACTTCGATTCCGAGATGGTAAACCATCATCAATTAAGACCATATCAGGATCGGAGCTAAAGTAACAATCAAAAGTACGGAACTGGGAACTGAATATTCGCCATCATCAGAATATATCAGGTATGTGTCAGAGAAATCTGTGCTAGGCCTTCCAAGTGTATAAGACGATTGACTAAGACATATAAATTCACACTCTAAACATTAAACTCTATTAAGGTTAGTGTAAAGGGACAAGTTTTGCCGATAGATGTCACTACAGTCTTCGTATCTCTTCCATGTATTTTTTTTACCATTCACGAAAATTTACAATTTCTCTTACAAATTTAAACCTAGAGACTTGAATTTTTTAGAGAAGGAACTTCATAACCTATTAAAGGGAACAATCCGTGTCGATTTTTTACTTAGAATTTTCTTCATTGTTGAAACAGTTCCATTGTTAAAGGTTTGGATATCTATTTCAACAATCAAGCCATTTCAAGAATGAAGAAAATTCTAAATCAAAAATCGGCACGGATTATTGCCTTCGATAGATCATGAAGTTCCTTTTCTAAAAATTTGAAGTCTGTAGGTTCAAATTTGTAAGAGAAATTGCGAATTTTCCTGAAAGGTAAAAAATACATGGGAGAAATACGAAGACTGTAGTGCCATCTATCGGCAAAACTTGTCCCTTTAAACCAATCTTAAAACTCTCTTAAGGTTGATTTATGAGTTTAAATAATTCATATTTTTCTGACCAGAGTATGTATTTCTTTTTATTAAAAATAAATAATTTCGTAACAGTTTCCATAACGTAACGTTATGTTCCTCAGACGTTAATATGTATATTTAATACAGAAATGCATACTTTGGTCAGAAAAATATTAATTATTTAAATAATAATTCCAGAGTGAACATGGAGGAAGTTACAATTGATTTATGAGGTTTCATTGTTGTACTTTTGCCCCAAACTAGAACCTAGAATTAGGATAAATCTAATATCTCAACAGCATCATAAAAATCGAACTTATTCAAGTGTATAGATGTGTATTGTAGTGTATTGAATTGTCGAATACTATTTGTACACTGCAGTATTTTTTCTGTACGAATTAATTTAGTTGTGATCTTAGAGAAAGTAATAAGTTATCCAACTAGGAAAGAACATTAGGTTATATGAGATAACGAATGACTGAAGCAGGATGGATGTCATTAAAACTCGCACTACCAACTGGGGCTTTGTGCCCACCATACTATGCCTTTTGCAATTACTCTTCCAGTGTTGCCACAGTGCTAGCTCTAGAGTGGGCTGAAAAATAGTACCAAATTGAAACAAAAAGGGCTGAATTCATTATTTTATACCAGTGTAATGCATGTCTCTATAACATTAAACTAAAAGAGGTAAAGTTCTCGAAAATTAGCCCCTCCCCCTCTTTCAAGAGTCCAAATCAAGAAAGTGCTCTATTTAAAAATTATTTTTTAAAAGCATCCAAATAGGAGGACCCCGAACAACCGTGAAAGTATATGAAACTCTTCTCGCACGGAGGAAATAAATTATCACAGAGGCCGCGAATTAAAAGGGAAAACAGTTATCATCTTCGATCCGTATTGTAAGAAAACCAAACGCCCCTCTATTTCAAAATAATCAATAAACCAAAATGGTATTATGGCCATATATGAAAAAAAATATACAAAACGAAGAACAAATCAATCATCTCCGAGTTCATGTGTAAACAGTGCGTTATAATAAAATATTAAAATATTGCAACTTATTTTCGCTTATTTCACGACCGAACGAGGATAATAGGCTGTAATGTTTGTTAAATGGTGCTGAATTGGGTAGAATTGTACCAACTTTTTCACAAAAGGGGCTGGTACCAACGGGCCGATGAATGACAAGAAGGGCTGAATTTGGTACGATTGTACCAAGTGTGGCAACACTGTACTCTTCTAATCGTTTCTTTAAAATTGTAAAAAAAAAAAAAAAAAAAAAAAAGTTTTTGCTCAACATATTTAACTAAAGTGTATACCTTACGGTGGAGCAAATTGAACGTTAGCGTGTCTCATAAATTTGCTATTTTAAGTTGGTGGGTACAAAGCATTCCCCCGTTGGTGGGAGATGTAACTGACATTTAGTAGTGTCAATCCTATATGACAGTATACTACATAGCAGTATCCCTCCTTTTCTGAATTTGGCGGGTAGTTTTATCCTGTGTACTGTTCATTTTGAGAATTTCAAGTCTGTGTGTCTCATAAATTTGCTATTTTAAGGGGGCAGACTACTAAGTATTTTTGAAAAACTAACAATTTTTCTTTTGTCCGTTTTTCGTAAGTGGAAAGAGGTAATAAAATGTAACTTACCAGAATAATAGATGTTATTCTACACCCGAAAATACGTATCGGAAGAATTTTCAGTGTTGCCATCCATAGAAATTACAGTGTAACCACAATTTGAATTACTCAAAAATCTAGGTAAAGGCAGCGACTAGAAAAATGAACTCAACGGTAATTGATGACTTATCATGCTGTCTATGTTTCTTGTTTACTACTTTTTAAATAATGCTTCTATTTATTTTGTAATAAATTATTTATTTTGTAACAAATTATTTATTTTGTAATAATTTATGTAAGGTTTATAAAATAAATAGAAATATTATTTAAAAAGTAGTAAACAAGAAACATAGACAGCAAGATAAGTCATCAATTACCGTTGAGTTCATTTTTCTAGTCGCTGCCTTTACCTAGATTTTTGAGTAATTCAAATTCTGGTCACACTGTAATTTCTATGGATGGCAACACTGAAACTTCTTCCGATTCGTATTTTCGGGTGTAGAATAACATTATCTATTATTGTGGTAAGTTACATTTTATTACCTCTTTCCACTTACGAAAAACGGGCAAAAGAAAAAAATATTAGTTTTTCAAAAATATTTAGTAGTCTGCAGCCTTAAGTTAGTAGGCACAAAGCATTCCCCCGTTGGTGGGACATGTGACTGACATTTATAGTGTCACTCCTGGATGACAGCATAATACGTACATAGGTGTTCGTCTTATTGCGTGTACTGTTCACTTTAGTCTGTGTAGATGTTTGTGAGATTTTCTAATTTGTTTCTTTTGCAAAATATATTTAATCTTAAAAGATGGGGGGACAGATCTTTAAAATGACCCCCCTTGGTAGTCACAGTTACAAAAAAAAAAAATCTAGGTAGTGCAAGGATTAGATAAATGAGAATTTTTTAAAGATAATTTAAGTAAATAACAAAAAAATACGACAATGCATAAAAGTATTGTCTACCGTATATAATAACCAATATAATTTACAGAATACCATGAAAATTATTATCGTAATAATAAAAATTGAAATTGTAGATCCAGAAGTAATGTATAATGGTAATTTAACCAATCTAACAGTGCCACTTACTTATGTTCCACCTGATACAAGACAAGTTTGGTTTAGTTGTCGTAAGAAGAAGAAGAAAAAAAAACTAAAAAGTGACGATGACATGAAAGTTAATCTTTGGGGTCAAAAGTAGTTCTGCTGGTTTTGCCAAATACAACTTTTTGGATTTGTTAACCGTGTCAACACTTGGCCCTGAACCTGAAATATAAATAAATACACAGATATATGACGGGTATTTTTCCTTTTTTTTTTAATTTTTTTTTTTTTTTTTTTTTTTTTAACTACGTAGGCAGAGAAGTAAGGCATGCTGCAGGTGGATTTCATTAACAAAACGAAGTTGAGTAAAGAATAATTTCACAAAGGTCACTGGACATGAATGTATAATGCTTTTCTTCATATGAACAAGTTAACCGTTTTGTTATATAGAACGAGCTTTCGCACAGTTTTATAGATTTCTCTTTTCTATTTTAACATTAATAGTGATGAAACTTTTTCAGAACAATTTTGATATTTTGTAGCATATATTATCACAATTTTCACATTTATATCGCATTTATTTTTTAAATGTAGCACTTTTTAAATATAGACGAGACGAGACTTCAGTCTGTCTCGTCTCGTCTCGCACAAAGCATGTCTCGTCTCGAAAAAATGTGCTCGTTCCGTTTCATGTCTCGTCTCGAGAGGTTCTGTCCCGTCTCGTCTCGTCTCGTTTGTCTCGTTTTGTCTCGTCTTGTCTCGTAAAAAATATAGCAGCATACCATGGGAACGAAAAAAATGAGAATTCTTCAGTTTAAGCAAGGGGAATTTGGGACAAGACATTAAGGATAATATTCCTGGAAGCTCATGTATCACGATTGTTTCATTCAATAGACAGAGGACACTTTTCTATGAAGGCTTTTCAACATGTTTTCTCACAAAGGGGATTTTCCTTTTGCAATCTATAGGACCACTGGCAATTTCAATCTTGGCCATTCCCGCCAGCGTTTACATTTTCAAGACACGAGACGAGACGAGACACGAGAAATGTCTCGTCTCATGGCAACACTAGTTGTAAACAGTATTTTTTGTAGTAAGGTGTGTATCTAATACAAAAATGAGGATATACCTTGATATGGAAAATTTAAACACTTCCTCTAACGTCATCCTTAGCTAAAGGATAACCAATTCTTCTTTTAAGTTTGTTCTCCTGTCAGTAACAATTATATTATAGTTGGAAAAGATTCTCTCGACATCAACCCTCGAGACTAACTACCATATTGAATGTAACGAGCTGACAGCAAAGTCCTGTGGTTAAGTTTTAAACTGTTTAACAATTATATAATGTCAACTTCCTTATCCTCACTGTTGATTGATTACTTCAATAACCTTACTTTTAAATTCACGGTAAGCAACCAACAGATCATGGATATTTTCATCCAGGGGTAAAAGTGAGAGGGAAAGCCGGATAATGGCGTTCCCGCACTTCCAAAAAGTATCTATGCCGTCCCTCCACTTCCTAGAAAAGTTACAATGGACAAAGATAGACATGGGGGACGGCATTATGTTATAATGAATAACTGGTTCCTTTAGCAATTATTGAGCCTCTACAACATGTATTTTCATAATTCATTTAATAATCAAAGTTCAGAAGTGTACATTACGTTACATACTTATCCTTCAAGATGTCTACTTTTATACAAAACTGAATAGCTTTATTTATTACTGGTTGTCCTGACAACCTCTCATCGACAATCTCATTATTTAAAACATTTTTTAATATCTTTATATATTAACATTATGACTACACAATATTTCTTTTTCTTTCTCTTCTAATAGTAGAATCAGCCAGCCTAGTACATATTTCAAATACCTTATGACCCACAAATATACAACATGGCCCACAAATATACAACGTACAGTTGTAATGTAATACCTTGTCAGATGCACTTTTACCCTTGTTTTCACCAGAAAACACAGTCAACGATTTAAACAACGGTTCAGTTTTGTTGATGTCTACATCTTTATGAAGTGAAAGAGTTTCTGGATCAAATAATTCGTAGAGCTTTTCGTTTTCGATAAAATGCAACGATTTTTAAGTTAAATAATATTGGATTAGCAATAATAAGCAAGGATTCCACTTTTTCATCTTCATTAGCACTATCGTACCTAATACCGAATTTCTCAAAAATCCGTGATAATATATATAAACGTGATTTCTGGCTCTGAAACGAAAAGTTTGAAATTTCCTGAAACATACACGCATTTTTTTTTAACGTTTCGCACATATGGAATTAGCCAAACAGTTTCGTCTCTAAACATTAATATAGTCTATTGTATGCGAAGAGCTTTTCTTTTCCGGTTTTAATTAGCACGGCTATGTCTATACGTGTTTGTCTGTTGCTTTCGTAATTTATACTTCTACAGGCAGCAAGATTGCAAATTAAGTTTGTTGTTTACATTCGAAACCGATATTAACAGTGTTAGCAGATCTAGAAGGGTCGTTTGGAGAGACCGGATTGCCTTCTGGTTGATAAATGTATTCTTTGAAATGCGGAGTTTTTAGAGGCCTCATCCCGGCGAAATTAAAATACCGATAATTTTACAGTAATTATGTGATATCTTCAAATAGATAAAAGATAATTGAAATATGGAACAAGAGCGCCCTAGACAATATTATTTTGCGTGAGGTACCGTTATCACAAGTCACCTAGTGGCTTTCCGTTTTCAGCCGTTTAGAAACGCGAAAATAAATGCCGATTTTCAAAATGGCTCGAAATCGAAAGCAGATAAGTGAGTCGTGATAACGGTATCTCAGGTAAAATTATATTGTCTAGGGCGCTCTTGTTCCACATTTCGATTATCTTTGATCTATTTGAAGATATTACATAATTATTGTAAAATTAGCGGCATTTTAATTTCGCCGGGATGAAGCCTCTTAATCAAATCAGAATAGTCCAATTCTAGGTCAAATATGAAAACAATGAAACAAGTGTCTTATTATTTTAACTAAGGAGTCCAAATATCAACTTTTATGTCTCTAATGTCAAGAGATTTTGACTTATAGACTCTTATTATAGTAATTATAATCTCCACCCCTTTTTCTTCTCACTCGTTGCTTTCTCTTCTAGATCATATATAAAGAGAAAACATGCTACAATACTGTTCTAATTATTTTAAATGAGACATCCATACGCCAAATTTCATGTCTCTAACCGTCAGAGATATGGTCATTTTACGTAATGTAATAATTGCCAGCCTTATTTCCTGTTCCTCATCGAATTTCCAAAAATTCTTCCTTATTGGTACCACACGTCTTAAATCTAATACAGTATCCACATTTCAAGATTCTAGTTCAAGTAATTTGGCTTGAGCATTGATCAGTCAGCCGAACATTGAGAAAAATCCGTTATCCGGATAGCAGTATATTGTACAAATATACGGAATCCTTAATTTTACTACGGGAATTTGTACGTAGCATACGTTATACATATGCTACATAATACTGCCTTTTTCTTCTTAGATGTTACATCATGGCACTGCAGGATGGCTGAGATCTAACAATTTTCCATGTATTACATACGTATGCATATATTACATATGGCAGCTATGTATTATATACGTCCATCTGTATGTGAGATCTTGATCGCCTATAGACAGATCTTTCTTTCACACGGAAAGTACGTCTAGATGGAACACTTATAAGGAAAGTATTATAAAACATATGTGTGCTCCAGGATGTTACCTATAGTCCTGGTACCGTAAGTCTAACAACTACAGGATTTACGCATGTAACCTATGTTTTTACGTACGCCACATATGTTATTTTCTCTCTCTGTGCAAATTTCTTTTATAATATTGGAATGTAGATGTAAATCCTCGGAGGTATAGAGGCCCATTGGAGCAGCAGAAGAAGATCCGAAGAATATCTTCGATAATATGACAAAAGAAAATTGTAATACGGTGATGTAATGGTTTACTACGAATTTTGAAGATGTGAAATGCTTACAACTTGCTGTAGACAATAAAAAAAGAACCAAACATTTTATCACTAATTTTATCTTGCTGATATGATCCACTTTTTTTTTTTAATTTTACATTTTTATCACTTATCTGTGATGTATCTCTCATGGTGTTCAATTCCATATTTTTTAACATTCTGTCTCCTTTATTCTTTATTTACACGATTTTTGTATATAGATCTATCACATAAAATTTATTATTTAACGCTTTTAATTTCATTAGATAGATAGTACTTTACTCACGACCACACAAATGTTTCTGGAACAAAAGAATAACTTAATATACAACTGTTTATCGTTAAACTGATTATAATCTACAAGGAATAATCTGATATATAAAATAAAAAGAATTTTAGACACGTGTTCTGAAATAAAGCGTAAAGGTTTAGGTGAAAGCTTCTCATCTTGTTTTATGCTTTTCAGTAATGGCTTGTTACCTTAAATGTACAGGAAGAAAATGAAAGATGTGCATCATCCAGGAGGTGATTCGTGACATCAAAAGATGACAAAAAGTCCTTTTGCATGGTATCGAAATTCCGAGTCCTGTAAGAGTGACAGAGGTATCAACTTGGAATCAAAAATCGAATCGTGACAATTGGAAATTAACAGAAAGAAGTGCACATACTTCGGGAGGTCATTCATAACATCAAAAGATGACAAAAAGTGATCTTACATGTTGTCGAATTCCGCATCGTGTACGCTGTGCACATCTTTCTATTCCGTTCCAATTGTCAGGATTAAAATTTCGATTCGAATTTGGCACCGCTGTCACTCGTACAGGATCCAGAATTCGACAATATGCAAGAAGACTTTTTCTGTTCTTTTGATGTTACGAATCA
The DNA here is from genome assembly GCF_964235325.1 of Thermobia domestica. Taxonomy (NCBI): domain Eukaryota; kingdom Metazoa; phylum Arthropoda; class Insecta; order Zygentoma; family Lepismatidae; genus Thermobia; species Thermobia domestica. The sequence goes on along the minus strand of NC_137463.1, from coordinate 250,998,287 downwards.
CCTACCGAAGTATGTACATATCTTTCAGGTTCACCCTATATATATATATGTATTTGTACCTAAAACCAATTTTCTGTTTTGGTGGGTTGAGAGGAATTTTGACGTCTCTTTTCAGCAGCAAGACATTTTGTGACGAGTCTTACTGTTTAAACTTTCATACAGATCACCACTTGAATTTGTATCCGACAGTGTGCGAATTGAAAAATTTTCCCAGGGGGGGATGAATTTCACCCATATGCGCACCCAGTGCTCTCTCTCTCTCTCTCTCTCTCTCTCTCTCTCTCTCACACACACACACACATATATATATATATATATATATATATATATATATATATATATATATATACACTAACAAGTACAAAACAGTTAAGATGTGAGATCTTTCATAAATTTTCACTCAAGTAATATTTAGGTTAGCTACGCAAAGTAAGAATTGTTCCCTTTTCTTTATCTTATCTTTATGTCCATTTAAAAATACTCCAGAGGGGGAAAAAGTTATCCCTGCCAGGGATAAAATTTTTCTTCACCAGGGTGGGAAAGATTTTTGTCAGGGGGGGAAATCCCTGGCATCCCCCCCGCCAATTCGCACCTTGGTATCCGAGACGAAAACCCTACTAAGAACCGAATTCGTACTAGTATTAACATTTTCAACTGACTGGTAATTTACCGGCAGGGCAGGAAATAATGTTGCTATTTTGAATAAGGCCAAATACCGTTACATATTTTTTTACCGACCATATATAAACTATACGTATTATGACCAGAATTTTAATATTTTATTTGATAATATCAAATTAAAATTAAAATTCTGATAGGCCTAGTAAGAGATCCAAGGATAAAATGCTTTTTCGCAGGTCAAAATTCCGGAGTTAAAATATCCCCCCATTCGGATCTCCGAAAGGGCGATAGGTTTGGAAGAACGAGAAAGTAAGAACAAGGAAAAGAAAAACGTGCAAGAGCAAAAACCTTAGGATAGAGATATGGAACGTGCGTAGTAGGTTACATGGAAAGAAATTAGAAAAATCTTAAAGAGGAAATGAAACAAAATAATATAGATTTGGCAGGAGTTAGTGAAGTTAGATAGGAAGATAATGGGGTGTTGAACAGCGAAGGATTTGAAACGTTTTACTCAGGTAGTGAAAAGGGCAGTCATAATGGTGTAGAAGTAATTCTTGGTGAACGCTTAAAAGAGAAAGTAGTCAAAATAGAATGTGTTGATGACAGAGTTATGATGTTATGACTTAAAGGGAAAAAAAAAAGATTTTTGTGGTGATAGAGACATGCGCACCGACCAGTTCACATACTACGGAAGAAGTAGAGAAAATTATGAGAAAATAGAAGAAATTATAGACAGGGCGAAGAGGGATGCATGCGTAACTGTAATGAGAGATTTCAGTGCAGTTGTGGGAGAAAAAGAGGAAAGTAATGTCGTAGGCAAATATGATTTAGGCAAAAGAAATGAAATTGGTGAGGGACTGATCTATTTCTGTACACAGAATTCACTGGTAATTGGGAAAACATGGTTCAATCACTAGAAGAAAAGAAAATATACATGTGAATCCCCGATAAACGGTGGAAGATATTAGATAGACTATGTTATGATTCAGTATAGGTACGATATCGGAATTGCTTGAAGAATGCGAAGACCCTTCCCGGGGCTGATATTTTCTCTGATCATAACCTTGTGATGGCAGAAGTGGATATTCAACTGAAAAATATAGTCAGAAACAGGTAGGCAACAAGATGATGAAAAGTTGAAAAACGAGGAAGTAAGAAACCTTTTCGTTAAAAAATTCAAAGAAAAATATTCAAACTAGTAAAGGATAGGTACGAGTAGTAACAGACCGTGGGAGCATATTAAATTTTGTACCCCAAGCTGCAGAAGAAGTAGTAGTTACCGCGAAAACAAAAGGGCTAAGAAACCATAGGTTAAAGAATAGAGGTTGTAGGAAATGAGGGAAAAGAAGACGTGGAAATAGGCTGATACAGAACAGGGCAGAAAGATGTATAGGAAGTTAAACAACGAGTTGCGAAGGGAAACAAACAGAGCAAAGGAAGAGCTTTACCACAGAAAATGCGAGGACATAGAAGAATTAGAAAAAATTGGGAAATATAAGGAAATGTACAAGGAGGTGAAATCGATGGAAATTCGGAGAAAACACGGGGGTTTACCATGGCAGTAGAAAATAAGAATGGGAAGATAGTCAGCCAGAGAAGTGAAGTTTTAGGAAGATGGAAAGAATATTTGAGAACTTATTTGAGAATAGGTAGATGTTGAAGCAGAAAATGAAGTAAACGAGGATAGTAAAGGGTTTAGTATTCTTCAGGATGAGTTTGAAAAAGATTAAGATGGAGAGACAATCGGGATAGACAATATACCAATCGAATTCATTAAGAATATAGAAGACAAGCGTAAGAAAGGATTGTTCCGACTCTGCAATGAAATATATGAAGAAAGGAGAGTGGCCAGAAACACTTCCTGAAGACGATAATGATACCGATGGCTAAGAAATCGAACCCAGAGAGATTTGAAGATTTTTGAATTCAGCAAAAATTTCTCATATTTCGTGCAGCAAAAATTTTGCTTCAAATTCTGAACAGAAGATTGTATGGGAAAGCAGCTGAAAAAGTTTACAAGGAACAGTTCGGTTTCAGGAGAGGTAAGGGTACAAGAATGCAATTAAGAGTGATCGGCGAAAGGTTTAAAGAAAAAGGAAAAGAGGTGTATGAGGTATTTATTGACCTAGAAAAGGCTTTTGACCGCGTGAATTAGGAATTGTTGATGAAAGTTCTAAAGAAACACGTGTGTAGTGTCTGATGAAGCCAAAGTGTCTGATGACAGTGTCTGATGAAGCCAAAGTGTTAGTTGGCGAAATTGTAACACGTGTGTAGTGTCTGATGAAGCCAAAGTGTCTGATGAAGCCAAAGTGTCTGATGACAGTGTCTGATGAAGCCAAAGTGTTAGTTGGCGAAATTGTAACACGTGTGTAGTGTCTGATGAAGCCAAAGTGTCTGATGAAGCCAAAGTGTCTGATGACAGTATCTGATGAAGCCAAAGTGTTAGTTGGCGAAATTGTAACACGTGTGTAGTGTCTGATGAAGCCAAAGTGTCTGATGAAGCCAAAGTGTCTGATGACAGTGTCTGATGAAGCCAAAGTGTTAGTTGGCGAAACTGTAACAGGTATGTAGTTTTTAAAATTCAATATATTGTTTCGCTCAGCAAATATTTTGTTGGTCTTTAAGTATATAGAAAACAAAGCTTCTACTTATGGAAAAGATTAATGATGTTAAAATATAATGAATATACAGTATTAATTTTTGCCATATAAACTTCCATTTTTAATGCAATTTTAAATTTTTAAAAATATATTTTTGCAATTAGCCCTGTCATTTTTGTTTTATTTTGCTACAATTCCCGATTTTTATTCGTTAATAAATTTCAGTTTACTATATAGATAGATAGATAGATACAGTATTCATTCTTGCTTTCCGAGAGGCGGTTTAGATTCGAATAAGCACAGTGAATGTTTAATTCTTAAAGCAGTAACAGTTATTAATAGCAGTAATAGATGTCTGTAAGCGTGTAATACATACAACATCAGAATGAAGCAATCATTAAAACATTATTGTTTCAATACTTGCATTTCCTTAAATACATTTTAAATATTTCGGGAACGAACCGATCACACATATTTTTGCAATGTAATTTGCAATAGTTTCTGCAATTACATTAGACTTAGGCATTGGAAAATATGAAATCATATTGCACTTATACGCTGTCAAAAGAAGTTTAACTGTAAAATGGAGCATTTCTTGGAATCTGTACAATGAACTCTAGAATCATCGTCTCGATAGTTTTGGTGCAAAGTTTGTATTGATATTGTGTTAGTTTCTTGTAGAAATCACCATAATTCTTCCGCGTCACGAAAAGTCCATGAAGAGTGCGATAGGACAACGTTTAATCATATTCATTATTTGGAGTAGATTATGTAATGAGTTACGTATCTTTAAACGTTGATCAAAGCTTATCATTATGTTCGAACAATCGCTTAATCAATTTATAGTTTGTAACACCGTGAATTACGTAACACTAAAACTGTGATTGAAATCTAACACTTGAGTGACTAAGTGTTGCTCAGAAGTCTTAGTAGTCTCAGAAGTCTTAGAAGTTCTCAGAAGTCTTGTGAAATTTCTCATCTCGTCTCGAAGTACTTTTCATCTCTTGGGCAACACTATTGATAGCTTACAGAACTGTTTGCAGGACGTCATCAGAGAATAGGAATAGGGTACAAAAATCAACCCTAGGTGGAAGAGATTACCAAACAATGGAGAGGATCGGTGGCAGTTCCTAGGAAAGTTACATCTATAAAAAAAATTACAATTTTGTTGCTATGTACTAAGTGAAGAAAACTTAAGTAGCATTCTAATTCCTATTTCTTGTTTATTGAATATGACTTCTCTCATTATTCACCATTGATTATGGGAAGAAAACTTAAGTGGCATTCTAATTCCTGTTTCTTGTTTATTGAATATGATTTCTCTCACAATTCACCATTGATTATGGGAAGAAAACTTAAGTGACATTCAAATTCCTATTTCTTGTTTATTCCATATGATTTCTGTCTCAATTCACCATTGAAAAAATCCTATTTCTTGTTTATTGAATATGACTTCTCTAAAAATTAACCATTGATTATGGGAAGAAAACTTATGTAACGTTCTAATTTATGTTTGTGGTTTATTGAGTATGACTTCTCTCCAAATTCAACATTGATTATGAGAAGAAATCTTAAGTAACATTCTAATTCCTATTTCTTGTTTATTAAATATGACTTCTCTCCCAATTCAACATTGATTATGGGAACAAAACTTGAGTAACATTCTAATTCCTATTTCTTGTTTATTAAATATGACTTCTCTCCCAATTCACCATTGATTATGAGAAGAAATCTTAAGTAACATTTTAATTCCTATTTCTTGTTTATTGAATATGACTTCTCTCACAATTCACCATTGATTATGAGAAGAAATCTTAAGTAACATTCTAATTCCTATTTCTTGTTTATTGAATATGTCTTCTCACAATTCACCATTGATTATGAGAAGAAATATTAAGTAACATTCTAATTCCTATTTCTTGTTTATTGAATATGACTTCTCTCACAATTCACTATTCATTATAAGAAGAAATCTTAAGTAACATTCTAATTCCTATTTATTTATTTAATATGACTTCTCTCAAAATTCACCATTGATTATGGGAAGAAAACTTAAGTAACATTCTAATTCCTATTTCTTGTTTATTAAATATGACCTCTCACAATTCACCATTGATTATGAGAAGAAATCTTAAGTGACATTCTAATTCCTGTTTCTTGTTTATTGAATATGACTTTTCTAACAATTCACCATTGATTATGGGAAGAAAACTTTAACATTCTTTTTTTTTTTTTTTTTTTTGATTGAATATGATCTCTCAGGATTCACCATTGATTATGACAATGAATCGTTGAGCTGATGCAACAAAAACTGGCTACAGAACTCAACACTCGGAATGATTAGTGACTACATTCACAGTCCCAATTTTCTCGTATCCAGGCTCATTGATTTTCACTTTAATTGACTCCAATCATTTTCTTTTGTTGTTTGGCACCTCCATTGGCACCTCGGTACTGTCGACTCGACAAAATTTCTTAATGAATGAAATATGATCCCAAACTTTTCTTTTCTCTACCTTGATACTTAAAATGTTCCGTTAAAAAGAAAAAATCTCCAGATCATCTGGGAATGTCCTGTAGGTAAAAGTGTGAAACTCTGTGGAATAATTTCCGTAAGGTATTTGATTTATTGTTGCATGAGGAACTGAACTCAACATGCAAGGCAAAGCTATCTACAATATAAGTTTCCCTTTGACATAAAAAATGTTATTCACACGACAATCATACATGACCGAGACCTTGAGATGTGACAATATTGTAGTATGGGTAATGAATAATATTTAAGTAAAAAAAATGCATACTCTCTCTTCTACTTGTATATATCACCTAACACCCATGAATAAGTGTTTGAGCAGGTTGGGGATTGTCTCATTGGATATGCATGAAGGTGATTTGTTAATAGCTTTATGAAAGTAGACCACGCACGCACGCATATTTACAAAAAATAATAAAGGATATAGAACAACACACATGTAAAGGCAATTTTTTTTTACAGGAAAAGAAAACAAATATACAATGTTTATATTCAGATGGAGAGAAAGGCGATTTATTGTATTTAGAAAACATAGGAGAGGGTTGCATTTTCAAATGTGATGTTCTTATAGCCAGTGGCGTATTTACGATTTTGTTTCGGGGAGGGCTTTGCTAACTTTCGGGGGGGGGGCTTTGGCTGAAAATGTGAAAATTCTGCAAGATATTTCATATACTTTACTATAGTAAGTAAGATTTCTGGAGGGGCTTAAGCCCGGAAGCCCCCCTAAATACGCCACTGCTTATAGCAATGTAGGTTTTATTTTATTTTCAAACCAAATTACTGTAGTATTCTTCAGTGTTTGCTTTTGATATTGCAAGTATAATTTATGGGTTCCATTCCTTATGCGGGAGCTTATGTGGTTCGGATTCCACGTTAATCAGTAGGTTCCGTCTCATATAGCATCGCTGCTGAAAGGGACGTTAAACTCAAAATCAACTTAACAAGTATAATTTACTCTCCTTTATTTTATTTTGATTCTCTTATAATAAGAAAGTTCAGAAATTTTAAGTATTTTTGATTGATTATAGTTTTATATGGACATCAGTAACAAGACTGTTTGTCCTCGTCACAACAAGGCTAAGGACCAGCACATGTTGCAGATTTAAAAGAATATTAAAACTTTTAAAATGTGATGTTCAAATACAGATTCAACAAACAAGAAATTAAAACAAACAAACGCAAAATCTATAAAAGTTAAAACGAGATGGCGAGGAGGTTAAAAGAATATATAACGATATATGAAATATTTGATAAGAAAATAAGTCAAAAATACAAATAATACACTTTTCGTCATTAAAAATGCTACACCAACAGTGGCGTATTTAGTGGGGTGGCTTCCGGGCTTAATCCCCCCCCCCCCGAAATCTTACTTAGTACAGTAAAGTAAATGAAATATCTTGCAGAATTTTCACATTTCTAGGCAAAGACCCCCCCGAAAGTTAGCAAAGCCCCTCCCGTAAATACGCCACTGTACACCAAGAAGGAGACAAGATAGCAACGCCAAAGTAGGCAGGCAGAGACCTTATGGTATTGTAACATTATAAGTAGCAATTAATCAAACTTACCATTCTGAGTGACACGTAGCAACTTCGGAGCAGAACGGCGAAAGCGGGGCAGAACTGGACTGCGGATCAGCGATGCCACATCTAGCATAATGATGCTAGATTTAGCATAATTTACACGTCTTTAGCATCTAGCATCTTGCTCTTAGCATCCTGCTCAAATCTAGCATAATTTCAGCAAGTTTATCAAAAAGCCGCAAAACCTGGAGACAGGAAAGAAGTTCATGGTGGGAAAAAAAGAACGACAGAAATGTATTCTCTGACATTGATTTATACAATCGGTAAACCATACAGGCAGTCTTATTGTTCGAAGCAAGTTTGAAACGGCGGAAGGTCATCCTTTTACCAATGCCTTTAGAGAAGGGGTGTGGGAGTAAAAACAATTCAGTGCTTCTGAAAATGAGTTTTATTGGAAACATAAAACATATAGCACACAAATGCAGGTGACCAGAAGGCTTTTCGCCATGTGTTTGACCTAGTCCACCTTAGAGATGCGTTTTGGCTTTTTTTTTTTTTTTTTTTTTTTTTTTTATAGCCCCACACAGGGTTTTCTATTCCTTTGACTGCGAGGTCATTTTCTTTGAAAACATGTAACAAACACTTTGCATTCATTTATACGACATATTTTTTTCTTTTTTCATTCTTCTTATGTTAGAAGCCAAGCTAACAAAACAGGGAAAAAAATAAAAAAAGATTTTCTACATTTTGAGTTGTTATTTTTAATATTAGAGATTTGTTTTCTTTAAAAACTCCTGAATTAGTAATTATGACGATCTAGCATAATTTTGACCGAATCTAGTATAATTTCGATCAGGTTTTGGAATAATTCCGACCTGTGAGTCTGGTAACGCTGCTGCAGATGCACCGTGGGTGGTCAGAACGGATGCAACACGGCGAAGCGTTGAAAGCATGAGTCGTAGGATGTCCTTGTAGGGTATGGCAAGCAATGCATTTTTGACGCAATGCCACAGCTCATCAACTGTAGCTGGCAGAGTTCGTAGCTGTGAAAGGCGTTGTGCAACCAGTACTCCTCTGTAAGCCCTGTTTCCAAACAATATTTGGAGGGTATTTCGAATGCCCAGGATGTTCACTGGAACAGCCACACTTGAAGAAGGCAAAGGGGATCAAATTTTTTTAATCGCCTTGCTGAAAACTGGTGATGGACAATTAATTGAATATGGAGAAAGATCTCTCGTTCCTACACTTTCATGCTGGATGACAAGATAATGTAATTTTTTTTTTTTTTTTTTGTTTTACAGCTTATATATATTGAATGACCCTCGCACTTGCGCTGCCTACCGAAATCCAGAAAGTGTGAAAGCTTACTTGCACCTACAGGGCCGGATTTCCCAATAGGCCCGGTAGGCCCGGGCCTATGGGAGCAAGCTCCCAGGGGGCGCACGGCCGAGAGAAAGAAAAATAAAAAAATATCTAGAAATAAAAATAAATAGTCATAACTTAACATATTTTTTGAATTGATTTTTAAAAAATCAAGCTAATAAAGCATTCTGATTTTGAAGTTCATTGGAACAAATAATTGTTGGTAAAGTTAAACTATTTTTCAACATTATGCATCAACTTCGTTACAACATTGATCTCAAACACGGCAGATTTTTTTTTTTTACTTATTTACTTATTTTTTACTACAGTTTTATTATTTATTTTCCCAAATGGCTAAATTGAAAAAAAAAAAAAAACTTATTCACCAATCTTTTGTTAATACATTAACGGTATTTTGTTAAGCCCAGAACCAAGTAAATTCCTCAAAAAACTTGCAATGATAAAATTGCATCGTGGAGTGGTGTTTAAGCAATTAACATATAGGCCTGATATAATTATTTAATAAAGGTTTTTTAGGAAAGTAACTTAAACCAGACTAGGGGGCGGAAAAATTATTGGGCCTAGGGGCGCTAAAATGCTAGATCCGGCCCTGTGCACCTACCCCTAGTGTTTCGTATGAATTGTCCCGAATGGAGGACCCCCCCCTTTCTTCTTGTTCTATTACTATAATCCAATGTTGAGACATTAATAAAACGATATCTCAATGGTCAGTGGCGTATTCACGATTTTGTTTCGGGAGGGGCTTTGCTAACTTTCGGGGTGGGGCTTTGCTTGGAAATGTGAAAATTCTGCAAGATATTTCATTTACTTTACTATACTAAGTAAGATTTCGGGGGGGTTAAGCCCGGAAGCCACCCTCCTAAATACGCCACTGTCAATGGTAGAGCGTTCACTTTTGTTGCGAAAATACTTTGATTCGATTCCAGGATATCTGAGTTTGAGGTGAACAACATGGTATTCGTTGATTTCCTTGGGGATTGTCTTTTTTCCTCCCATATTACCATTCCACCAATGCTTTCATAATTATTCAATTTCATTAATCACTAATTGCTAATTTGGATAAAAGCTATAACCATGGGACGTACATTTCATGTGCACTTTAAAATACCCTTTGAGTTATAACCAGGGCCCGGATCTTGTTGACCTAAAATTTTCTAGAAAGTGACCTATAAAATGACACTAAAATTCCTGTAAAATGCCCCTAAAATTCACAAAAATTGACCTAAAACTTGCGTTTCCTTAAATGTTTGTTTCGTAAAACATTGACATTTTAAAAATATCCATTGGATTTTAATTAACGTTTGTCACTCATATTCAAAAAGTTTTGTTTCAGTTAGTTGCAGTCCATTGATCATTTATGTCCGCTGATCAGTCCATTGTACGGCATTGTACGTACTGAATGCGTCAATTCACTCCCGAGATGAAATTAGGAAGCACTCTTAAACAATAAAAGTTCGCAAGTGTAGACTTCATGAAAATAATAGGTAAAAAACCTGTTTAAAATCTTTGTACGCCTTCTAATTCATTTTTAGTTATTCAGGTGATCACATCCTTTTTGGTCAACAATCCAAAACTATCTGTTTGGACACCTACCAACCCCCACTTTTCGTTAACCAGTTACAGTTTAGTTTTCATTAGCTTGTTAAGAATGCAGTTTTCCCACACCCAATAGTCAGGAAGCAAGAAAAGAGATTATTCAACTTCGTCTTTTCCACAACTGTAAACCGTGTTCATTTAAAGATTTCCTTATGTAGAAGAAAACGAATAAAAAGACCACAAGTGACCTAAAAGTTACCTTAAGATATTAAAAAATGACCTGAAATTTCAAAACGGCAAAAAGTGACCAAAAGTTGACCCTAAAAATATATATTTTTAGAACCTAGAGTTGATGGATAACGTTTTTATTAGAATTTGCCTTGTCTTATGCGTAACAGAAAAAAGTTGACTTGTCAACAAAATCCGAGCCCTGGTTATAACACATAATCTGAGAGCTATAGATGTAACAGTTACTGCATTAGAATTAGAATGTTATAGCATAGTTATAACTACAGAACTATAATTTCTCGGGAAAGTACTGTATAAAGTACATGAAAGGATTCTGCAATATTATTATGATGAAATACCATAAATTGTTAAGCATATTTATGTATGTAAAATACACACATGGATTTGTAACATATTCAATAACAGAAACTAGTGCTCCACCTGAGGGTATTGTTGAATTCAAGTAGCATTTTATGAGATGCAATAAAATAATATTATGTTATGCAATTTCTTGGAAAACAGAAAAAAAAGGAATACTTCTTTTTTTGTTTAGTTTTGTTCTCTGTCATAGTTGAAGCACCAGAAACTACACATATGCATGTCATTTCATTGTGTATATGGAAAGTGAAACAAGAAGTAAAGTGGATAATGGTTTGTAAGAAAGGGGGAAGAACAATAGTAATAACAAACATCTTAAGATTCAGAAGCAGAACAGGGAGTATGTAATACTTAAAATAATGTTATGCTTAGAAACACAATAGCTCACACGGAAGACGTCTCGCTAAAAAATAAAAAAATAAAAAAATTGCTATGGTTCGCCTATGAACAACAATTTGTAATTTTCTGGAAAGTTTTCTAGCAATTTTTTTTAAAAGCAAATGACTTAATATGTCTGATGCAATAAAATAACTAGGATACGAGTTTCAAAACCTGAAAGCAAGAGCAAAGTTATACACTAATATCGTTCTCAAATGCTATCATGTTTACATAGAGTCATATAACCATGTTTACCGAGCGAAGTAGCTGAAGTGGTAGAGCGTTTGCTTCGCATTCGGGAGGTCGCGGGTTCGATCCCCGCTGCCGACCATCTTGACTGGGGTTTTCCAGGGTTTTCCTCAGTCCTACCAGACAAATGCCGGGATAGTACCTATTAAACAGGCCCTGGCCGGTACCTTCCCAAAATACTTTCCATTGTTGTTGTTGTTGTTAGATATCCAGTGTAAAATGGCCTCTGAGCTGTATCTGGTGATTGTTAAATAAATAAATAAATAAATATAGTTTTTTTTTCTTATTTTCAGCTTGAATTCGCAATTTCTGCAATAAGTAGAAACTAGACATGACATTTGATGACTTTCTGCACTTGCAATCGGGTCCATAAGTTCTCCAATAGACATAACCTAGGCATTACATTCTAATATGAGATGTTTCACATTCCTTGCAATCGACTTCACAACTTTTTCAGTAAATAGGAACAAAACATAATATGCGATGATTTTCTGTGCTTCCAATCATATTCAGAAACTCTTCAATTGATTCAAACATGGGATTGTTTTCGGTGGCTATAATTGAGTTTAGAAGTTCTCTAACAAAACATGGTATGGGATGGTTTTCTGTACTTCCTATCGGATCCGCAAATTTTCCAATACATAGAAATTAGACGTGACATCTTGACATGGGACGATTTTCTTTCCTTGCAAACGACTTCACAAGCTTTTTAGTAAATAGAAATTAGACATGACATGATATGATTTTCTGTTCTTCAAATCAAGTTCATAGGTTCTCCAATAAATAGAAACTAGACATGCCATGGAATGATTTTCTGTGTTTGTAATCGAGTTTGGAAGTTTTTCAATTAGACATGACATGAATGGTTTGCTGTGGTTGCAATCAAGTTCGCAAGTTCCTCAATAGACAAAAACTAGACATGACAGTATTTTCTTTGCTTGCAATCAAGTTCGCACAATAAATAGGAACGGGAAATGACAAGGGATGACCTGCGTTTTCAATTAAGTTCTTCAATACATAGAAAACAGGCATGAGATTGTTTTCTCTACTTGCAATAAGATTTGCCTTCTGCAATAAGTAGAAGTTAAGCATGACATGGAATATTTTCCTGTGCTAGCAATCGGGTCACAAGTTCGCCAGTAGATAGAAACTAGACAGGACATGGCAGGTTTTCTATGCTTGCAATCTATGCTTTCTTTCAACATACAAGATGCCCACAATTGCATCGCTAATGTCAAACGATGTTCTTTTTTTAGGTGTGAGTCCGAATAACTTTTCTTAAAGCAAGGATCGACCACCACTCATGAGAGTTATCTGAGAGTTGCATATGTTAATACCTAAGATAGACTACGGTGTTATCGATTGGTATCAAAAAAGATACCGCAAGTCCTACCCTGGATTAAGATTGTAGAGCTAAGTGTTTAATCTACTACTCATTCCAAATAGGAATGGAGGTGGACAACATATTAGGATATCGTGAAAGCTAATTTCTGTGTGATCCCGAATTCAATCAGCAAAAATTTCAGAGTTCAATTTTAGATGTAAAGTGTTGCTTAATTGGGAATTCGCTGTGGGACCGAAAAGGCATACGATCGAAACTTCAGCACAGAAACCTGTTTCGATCCTACGCCGTTTCGGTCTTACGCATTTGACCCGTTTAATTTCAAACAAATATTAGTTATTTTCGGAATTAATAGCATTTAGGGCCGCAGTTGCTGAGTGGTAGAGCGATTGCGCGCGGTGCGTGCGGTTTGTGGTTGCCAAACATTTTGTGAGAGATATTTCGAAGTTTTATCGTTTCTTTCTGTTTTACCTATTCCACCTTTGCATTCATTATAATCATCATAATCTCCTTTACCCTCAATGAACATAACTTCGAATGATAAACTAAAGAAAGGAAACACCCTGAGCATAAGCATAGGGCAGGTTATGAGTCGCTGATATGCTTTTAGTATAGTTTGCTAAAATAAGAACCTTTATTAAAGCAAAACCGAAAAAAGGAAAAATTTAAAAATATTTCTTAATGGTAATTTACCAATGAAACTTTATATGTATGTGTTTTCACACTGTAATCTAAAACAATACAATTAATTTACATCCTTATAATGATGCAGGTGATACATAATGAGTAACATAACCACGCTTCCTTATTACGAACGTGCTCATTCCAAGAATCTTAAGTAAGAGTTACACTGAATTTTAATTCTGATACTCCTGTCAAAATTAACAATAGGAAGAAGTTTTTTTGCAATGGCTTGTTTCCGTTCATGTTAAGTTCTCAGAAGTTCATGGTACATAAATTTATTATAAGCCAGCAGTATCGTGGTGATTTCCTTTCACTCATTTGTTTTTATAACTGCTTTTTCATAAATATATGTATTTGAAAAATATCTTAACACTTTTTCCATGATTTCCGTGATCTATTTTTAACAATATCAGTTTCAATTGGTATATTTTTCTTATTCACACACACATAACTAACTAAGTAACACTATGGCCTATGGAACCCGGAGGTTCAATGCCGCGCTCACAAAAGCTCTCCACTGATTTCTAACCTTAGCTAACTGCATCCAGTTTCTACTTTGTATTCCAATCTTTGCGAGATCCATCTTAATACTGTCCTCCCATCTGCGCCTAGGTCTTCCTAATGGTCGTTTTCCGATTGGTCTTCCAGTCAAGAATTTGAAAGCGTTTCTACTTTCTTCCATTCTAGCTACATGACCCGCCCACCTAAGCCTCCTAGACTTGACGACCCTAACAATGTTGGGTAAACCATATAAATTATGTAGTTCCTCGTTATGAAGTTTCCGCCATTCCCCATTCCCGTTCCTCTTGGGTCCGAATATTCGTCTCAGGACACACACACACATACGTACAATTATTTAAAGTGTTAGTGTTAGGAATTAGATTTCTGGGCTTTCGGCATCTAAGGCCATTTAGCCCATCACTAGGATTAGGATTAGGAATTAGATTTCTGGGCTTTCGGCATCTATGGCCATGTTAGCCCGTCACTAGGATTAGGAATTAGATTTCTGGGCTTTCAGCATCTATGGCCATGTTAGCCCGTCACTAGGATTAAGATTAGGAATTAGATTTCTGGGCTTTCGGCATCTATGGCCATGTTAGCCCATCACTAGGATTAGGATTAGGAATTAGATTTCTGGGCTTTCGGCATCTAAGTCCATTTAGCCCGTCACATATATGAGGGATGACGTCCCTCAGCGATCATACTATTCGATGAAAGAGAAGGAAGAAAGGATTGGAGAAGGAAGGAAGCAGTCTGAGATCATTCTGTTAGGTACCATCCCGGCATAGTGAGAATGAGGAAAATCCAGGAGTAAACCTCACTCGAGATTGCTGGCCTGAAAATGTTTTTTTTTTTTCGACCGAGCCCACCCACCGGAACCGCTCGCACCAAAGATGAGAGTGTTAGCGACTACGCCAGGCAAGGCCCACCAAATATTTAAAGCGTAAATTAAGGTGGATCACAAGGTGTTCTCGGTCACCTATAAACTATACTAAACACTGCTTGAATAGAGCGGCGTTGCCAGGTAGTGTCGAGTGTTTACTGGTGCCAGATAATAAAGGAAGTAATCATGGAATTCTGCTTGGATACTTAATTTGGAGAAAATTAGTTTGCGATCCTTACCGCAATGCACAGCTGTTTCGCTTCTCGAACTGCAACGCTAGAATCCAGGAATTAAACGTACAAATTTGGCAACAACGCATTATGGCTTTCTGCGCAAGTTTCTTCTCAAAATCCATTTCCTTTCATGTAAATTAATATTTAAATAAAATGTGAAACATAACACGAAAAACGATCAAACAATATATCTATTTCGTAATAAGATCGTTATTTTAAAATACTTTAAACACACAAATAAACATTTCATGAAACGGGGCACTTTTAGTAAGATCTAACAGCAAGTCCCATCTTGTGTGCTCATTGTAAAACGAATCAAATATTTTCTTTTATTTGTTACGTTTTTCGATATCAGAAGACACAACCAAATCAATCAGTGGCTTGTAGCTGAAACAGAACTTTATATTATAGTACAATATTTATAATACGTAACGTTTCATTGCGCAGTAGTTAAGGGAATGATCTAAAATATGTCCTGACTTCCGGGTGCTGATCCACCTTAAAATAACTGTAATTGGATAAATTCTGCTTTTGCGGAGATAGGTATTTTTTTTTTCTAAATATTGATACATCTTTCCTAAATACAGCTTATTTTTGTTTAGTTTTTATTAGTTTCAGTTAGATTAAGTTATGTGTTTGATGGGAAGTTTAACTTTGTACTTACCTTTACAGGTAGTTCAAGCAATATTTCGTGTTAATTCATTACACACACACTGCATTTCTGTTCTATTCACTGCACAGACTACTCACATATTAATTACTCTTGTGTAACAACTACTCGTTTCTTCTATAAACATTCTGTTTTTTACGTAGTTTTGGCCTCCGAATGCAGAATTAACCCCAGTAATTATTAAGTTTTAAATATTATTAGACTTTATATCAAAAAACTTTTTAAAAAACTGTGTGAACATGAGTGCCGTGCTGTGGAAAATCAGCGCCCGGGGCGAGAGTATACGATGGTGCCCCCGTACAAATGAGTGAGGTTGACACATCAGCCGCCTTGCGCCACCATGCTTCACACAAAGCGTAAGGAAATTTTCAAAAATAAATCTTGCTTTTTCTTGATTTTGAGCACTTTTTATTATTTTTTCCTTCCATTTTATATATTTCTTTTCTTTTTCCCTCCCTTCTTTTGCCCCCTCTTACTTCGGCGCCCGGACTCGTGCCCCGCTCGCCCTCTCCGGCACGGCACTGGTGAATATGATACATGTACCAATTGTTAGATCTCAATAAAGTGAACAAAATTATATGAGAACTTTAAACAGTGGTTCTCAACCGTTGAGTTGCGACACACTAGAGTGTCATGTAGTCCCCTAAGGTGTGTCCCAAAATTTTAGAGTTTAAAATCATGAAGAATTTAGTAATAATTAATTAAAATGGAAACAGACTGTAGCAATCAACATCTCTAGCGGTAGCAAGAATCCTCAGTAGTACATATACAGCCACCAAATTTACAGAAATTTATAGGCTTACGCTATTATATCCAGAGGCGGACTGGGCCGCCCGGATAACCGCAAATTTCCGGGTGGGCCCTGCCGTCTGCATAATCACTGAAAATATTGCTCGATTAGTTATAACTATTTCAAAATTCAGTTCTCGTTCACAGTAATCAGTGGTGTAACTAACGGACCCGCAGTGCTAGCGAAGGGAGGGCACTAGTGAAAGGGGGGCCCCCTGCCCAATCCGTAGCCTTGTTTGTTGAAAAGTCAGTAAGACAATAAATAGTCTCAAAAATACATGTAAGTTATTAATTCAAAAATGTAATCTCGCCCATGATTTATGTATCCAATAATGCGATGTGCATTCGGTAACACAAAGAGCATAGAGGTGATTCTCCTACGGTAAGAAAACTGTGTTAGACATAGAATTATTGGATGCGAGTGATGGCGATAAATAATGGTCCCCTGAGCATACAAGTGATGTCAGAAAATGGGCCCGAAGCCCCAGAAATCGGGCCCCGAAGTTTCGAGCTTATGTCCCTTCTATTCACCAATGAAATATGTTAGTTCTTGGACGTGGGAGATGGCAATGGAAAGGTCGTGATCCCCTGAGCACAGCGGTGATGTCACAAGTCGAGCCGGGGGCCTAATGTTCCCAGATATCGGACCCCGAAAGTGTATTGTCGGGTCCCTTCTATCCACCAACAAAGCATGGAAGTTTTGGACGTGGGTGGTTGCATTGGAAAGAGTCGGTTTCCCCTTAGCACATCTGTGATGTCGTAAATCTGGCCCCTGGGCCCGAAACCTAAGAAATCGGGCTCAAAGGATGTTGATGCCATATTTTCCATGCTTTTTGCTCAAGTTTCCTTATTATACTGCCTGAATGTTACTCAACCGAACATTATAAGACAATATTGATGCTCCATGTCAGTAAGTTACAGTGCATGAAAAGAATATATTTGATATGGAAGAGAAGGGACCTGAACCCAAACATGTGGGGCCCGAATTCTTGGGTTTCAGGCTACGAGACCGATTTCTAACATCACCGCTGTACACAGGGAACCCGGTTCTTTCCGACGCCACAACTTGCGTTTCCAACTCCATGTCCAAAACAGTTTCCTTACTGTAAGAGGATTTTTATAGAATATTCTCCATGTTTTTATCCAAGAGTAACAAAGACATTACAAAGCTGTAAGAATTAACACGGTATTAGATTGGGACAATTTGTTTTTATTGTATATATAAAGTAAACGGGAAATAGTGGACCCCAATGGAAATGCACCACTCCTTTCTTTCAAATCTTCAGTTTTTAACTTGCGATTTTTAAAATTTTATTTTATTTTATTTTATTTTATTTTTTTTTTTTACTTGTTTCCAAACCTCGGTTAGAAGGAGGTCTTCATTGCTGATGCAATTATATATATACCTCTTCCTCTTAAAAGTTCAAGTGGATAAAGAGGAAGGGGGATAGCAAGATGCGGTTTCTAATTCGGTATACCTAACGATATTGCACGAATATTGACAGGGATCCATTTGCGAATATTGCGGGGTGTTTGCATTGAGATACAAATCCAGGGCAGATTAAATGATAGATTTACAAACAACAAAAAATTAATATTTGATGCTTCTTGTCTTGATCCTCGCCGATTTACTGACTTACTAAATGAGGGTGTTCCAGAAGGTGTTTTGCAGGAGATAGCTGAAAATGTTTAGTTAATCGTGAAAATTTGAAATCTGAATTGTTGAATTTTGGTTTTAAAAAAACTCCTCCGGAAAACTGCCAGACTTCTATGATAAAGCAAATAATGAAGACTACTGACATACAAACCGACGTAGATGTTCCAGAATGTGACAGTTCTACTAAGTGTAGTGCCACGGAGGCCGAAAGTGAACCTAAGGAATGCATTGCCTCTTTTTCAGAACGCCAGTCTTATAAGATGTGCAACGAAAATCATCCGTGTAAGCAGTGTTACTTGTGTTGCTACAGGTTGCTACTAAAATATAACATGCACATTTTTACGTTCCAAATATTTTACTGTATACAAATATTTGACAACTTTTTCAGTTACTCAAGCGAGAGCTTGAGCGAGCATTCAGTTGCCTTAAATTAATTAAAACTTGTACGCGTTCGTCTTTGTCAAATCATATTTAGGAATCATTTATGCTTATGGCCATTGAAAGGGGTGTTCTGAAAAAAAAAAAAATCCCTAATGATGAAATTATTGATGAAATTGGGAAATCTTCTGTTTTTAGAAATGTGCTGCTGTAAAAGTTGGTTTAACTTAATTACTCACGTATTTTATAAGAACTGCAAAACGCATCAAGGACATGACTGACAAATCAGTTATCACCTCTATGTAGTCAATAAGTATGCGAATTTTTACATAAAAAGTTCGTGCTATTCGTTCCGTTTTTCTTTCTGGATTTTGAGAGGGTGATTCCTAACTGCTGTTAGTAGAAAAAATATTTTTGGCTGTAATGCTAATATATGATAGTAATGTTCCAGTTTAATTAGTGTTTAAGAAGTCAAAAAGAAATTATTTATCGAACTCAAAAATGCTTTATGCTTTATCAAAAATATTTTAAAACCGTTTCTCTAAACTTTCTGTGTTTTCAAAATCTCACTTTCTTGTTTCTCACCTCCATAATTGGATGGTTCCTCGGGGTAGAAAGATAGACTATTATTTTACTCGATAAAATTAAGTTTATTATAATTTATTCACTCACTTGCATGTATCATTCATGAAAATTAAATTCATCATTATTTTGAAGATGGAATCGTATCATATTCAGATTTCTTTCAATATAAAGTTGCTGCTTTGAAGGCACATGTACGATTCATTGCAAAGATTTTCAGACTGTAGAAAATAAAGAAAGCGAATTAATACTTGGTTATAGATACACATACACAACATCATATTTCGTGGGTGCGAGGGTTTAACCGTCCAAGTCTCCAGCTAAGGGTTCATTCCCAAAAGGGCAGACCGACTCGGTATTCATCCAGGCCCTCAAGCATCATTCTCCGGGAGGAGCCTTGTACTCCCAGTCTGACATCAGAAAATATATGGCCACTGTGAGAGACTCTGCAACAATTTTTTTAACTGCAATACCTTGCACTTTTAAACGTGGTTTTCTGTTTTGTTATTGTCACAACTTAACGGATTTAGAAGAGTGGCCATATATTTTCTGATGTAGGTTGTATTGACATTTTGACCAGTTGCCCGTTTGCACAAGGTCATCATAGAGAGTTGAGATTTGTTCTATCTTCTTTTATTTAACACTAGCTTTCATACAATATGCTACTTGACCCCCGGTTCCATTTGCCAATTTTGAGTTGGACCCCGCCTGGGACCCTGCGAGTGCTCCGAGGGCAACATTTTTTTTTTTTTTTCATTCAAAAGGTGGTGAGCTCCCAACACTACTTTGATATGTATTCGCTGAGTTTCCTTACCTGACCGTTTCCGAAAAATCTGACCCGGAAGCTGACTTTGTAATGTATAGTATGGAGCTCAATTTCGAACTTTTCACGCTTATATCTCTGCAACGGTTGCGATCGAGGATGTATCACTTTTCGTGTTATGTTCTTTTGGGACAAGGTATCCAACGACCATAGTCTCGACTCGAAGTCAGAGTTGCACTTGGATAGGTTCTCTCGTAAGTCTTGAACTTGCACTGTGGAATTTACCCTATCCAGCTGGACTGATCGTAGCTTAGACCCCAAGTAAATAGTAGGCTACGTCCTAAACTTCAGTATTGCGTAACGACTCAAAATATAAAATCCCAAACTCATAACTGTTTATTGTTCGATAATATCTTATTGAAGTAGCGGATAAAACCCTTACGTAGCAGGGGTGTGGCCAGCAGGTTTGCGTAGGGGGGGCCGTCGTTTTTGAGGGGGGGCAGCTACAATGTACAAAGCCCAAAAAAAATGTGTTGCTGCTAGTGTTGTTGAGACCTGAAAGAAAGGAAAATTTTGGTTTCCTTTTGGAAAACTAAAAACACTATTTTAGCTTCTTCTTCTTCTTCTTCCTCTTATTATTATTATTATTATTATTATTATTATTATTATTATTATTATTATTATTAGTAGTAGTAGTAGTAGTAGTAGTAGTAGTAGTAGTAGTAGTATCTATAAATTATATTCAAGATAGTTTTTATTATGCTTAATCAAGAACTACTGCCCGGGACCAAACGCTATACTTTTGTGCATAACTATAAACAGTGGCGTATTTAGGGGGGTGGCTTCCGGGCTTAAGCCCCACCCGAAATCTTACTCAGTATAGTAAAGAAAATGAAATATCTTGCAGAATTTTCACATTCCCAGGCAAAGCCCCCCCCCAAAAGTTAGCAAAGCCCCTCCCGAAACAAAATCGTAAATACGCCACTGACTATAAAGGTAACCAAGAAGGTTCTGTCTCTTTTCGTGGAGGTCTGTGTTCAATTGGACCTCACACCGTGAGTTGAATGCGAGTGGAGATAAGGCGAACGTCAGTTGTTGGTGTGGGTATATCCAACATACTACCTGGTTGTGGCAATTCAGATACACGTGAACTTGCGTAAAGACAGAGGGAACATGGGGCATCCACAGAGCGTCATAAGAGCATGTATGCTGAACGAGTTCAAATTGAAGTCAAACGCCGCTGTAGCGGGACAGCAGATATGCCAGGCCTTTGGTGAGGGTGTCGTGATGACGCGGACATTGCAGCGATGGTTTAACAAGTTTAACGACGATGACGAAACACCCGAAAACACCACGTGCCAGAAGACCAACAAATGTACAAAGAGGAACTGGGACTACAATTCAGTGTGTGGAGAAACCATTCGGCAGCACATCCATTAAGCATTACAAGCTGGGTCGATGGGTCTCTCATATTTTGACTCCGGGCCAGAAGGCGACGCGGCAGTCGCCTGTGTTTATTTACTGTTTCGGAGCCATTTCTGGACAGGGCGTTGACATGTGATAAAAAGTGTGTCTATACGAAGCTCCACGGTGCCGTCATCATTGGTTAGCATCCCATGAACCGATTTCAAAACAGCCGAAACCAGCACTGTACCAGAAGAAGGTCCTTCTGTGTGTTTGGTGCATCGTGCATCGGGAACTGCTACCAGCTGGTCAGAGTATCAATGCAACTGTGTAGTGTCAGCAGTTGAGCTGTGCTCAACAAAAACTCAAAACTCTGGAGCCATCGCTTCTGAATTGCAAATGGGTCCTCGTTTACGGGACAACGCTAAGTCCCACGTGGCTAGGATGACACAGGACACCATTTTTCGCCTTGGATGGGAAAAATATTGCAACCACTATATTCCCCGGGTATTGCACCGTCCGATTATCACCTGTTCCATTCTTTGGACAATCACCTTAGAGGACGCCAGTTCAAATCCCTAGGAAAAGTCCAAAATGCACCTGATACTTTCTTCGTTTCACGGCCCACCAAGTTCTATCGCGATTGATTCCATGGCCTTCCAGAACGTTTTCAGAGGGTCGTCGATGCTGATGGGTACTATTTTTGATCTTCCAGGTTAGGTGACATCGATGTTCGAAGGTAGTGAGTGAAAAAGCAACAAAACTTTTCTTGGTTACCTTTATATTTAAGTTTAAGACCTTGTATACAGAACCTATCTACACAAGATTGATTTTCTTTGAAATTTCACTTAATTTCTTTACCGTTTCCTGACAAAAATATTTATTTATTATTCGTGACAAAAAAACAATTATTTTATTACATTGAGTAGAAATAGAAGAGAGAGCGAATGAAATCCTAATTGAATAAAGGCATTGTTTCTCACCAAATTTTTCATCCTCTATGTCTTTTAATACACTTGTTAAAGCATATAAAAATATACTGTACTTACAAATCAGTTTAGCACCTTTGTTTTATGGCTGTATTTGTAGTACATTGTTAAAACGTTTGTCTTCAAACTGTCAAATATAAATCTGTGTAATCTGCTGTCATAAAAAATATCCTATTTTTCGATCGGTATAAGGAAGAGATACAATACTATTTTTCGATCGGTATGGAAAAACAGTATTTCTCCATACTATTTTACCATAAATTATTAATTGTCAATAAACTTTGTTACTTTTAAATGAATGAAGCGAGATAATTTTACTATGATGTTTTAAAAGCTGGTCATTTGGGGGGAACAGGAAACCATTTGGGGGGGGCCTGGCCCCGACGGGCCCCCCTTTGGCTACACCCCTGTTACGTAGTCATTCAATGGAGAAGCTGGTTTCTGATGTGATGAATCTTGTGTTTCATTAGGACATCTGTTTAGTTCCTGACTTGGTGAAATAAAAGATGATTAAGCCCATGTGGTGTTTACATAAAGTCTTTAGGAAACTTCATACAAAATACTATTTTACATCCAAGTATTTTCTCAGGGTTCTTTTGTTTCTTATTACATTATTATTCCATTACTATTTCGTAACTAAAATACTAACTTATATTGACAACAATTTGTGTCTATCTTATTGGGCAAACGCTTGGGGTTTTATTTTTCCATGGGATGCATGACCCTCGCAGGGAACGCTTTTCTTACTATTGTGTTACATTACAGAAGCTACGAGCACGTGAGATGGTAGCACGTAAGATTGTCTATCATTTCTTTCAAAACTCCTTTAATATAGATCTAAAGCTGTAAGTTACTAGCGATATCAATTACTCAGAAAAAGATAATTTTAAAATATATACATTTCAAAGTTATTTGTATATATGTTGTAAAGTTATGTACAGCAAATTTAAATGCTTACTCTGTTAGTATTTACGAAAGGTCCTTTTTTAGAATTATGGACTTTCGTTTGACAAGTAGTCCAAGTAGCTAGATATTTTATAGTAGAGTAGCAGGACTCTTCATTTAGATGAACCCGGAAAAAATTGGTGCAGAAATGATTTATGCCTTGTTTGGAAGGCTTATGTTTGTACTTGAACATAACCAAAATCACTTTCGGGAATATAAAGATGTGACGTCATTAATATGGCCGCCAGTGAATTTCGCCTCAGCACATTGAAAAGTGCATAAAATCTCTACCGTTCATTGGAGAAGTTAAATTTTCGGTTCACTTCTTATAGAATACATCAAAAAAGAATTTATGTGAAAAATACCATGCATACATTGCCACCATTTTTAAATATGGCGTCTAACAATAAAAGAAATCGACTTTCATAGTGTGCATTAGAATATTTAATGGTAAATAACTTTAAAATTTATATATATGCAAATATATTTATATCAGGATTTGAGCATATCATGAACATTCAAACCAACCCAGTACCATTACCTTATGCGTTAAGATGGCAGAGATGTAACCTGTTTTATAGTGCAAGGTGTATTTTCTCGTTTAAAGTATTAAGCGAATATGACTTCAGTAAAGTACTTGTAGTGAAACAGCATCTCCAGAAGTACAAAGAATTTCTTGCAGAAAATTCCCAGATATTCCGATTGTGGTTGCAGTATCTCAAGTATGTGGAAACTGTGAAATTATTTGTTCATGCTGAGCGTATTGGTGATTGGCACTTGTACTTGTTTGCTGTCAGTCGTATGTTCAATCTCTTTGCAGAAACTGGACACATACAACACGTAAAATGTGCTTGCCTGTACTTGCAATTCATGTACAAACTTCCGAAATCTCATCCGTGGTTATATGAACGGTTCATATCAAATGCCTGTACAATCCGTCGATCGAGTTGCGAGTGGACTGGTTTATGGCCAGACCTTGTCATTGAACAAACGCTAATTAAGAGGCGGTCTGATTCAAAGAAGGGGATTCTCTAACAGTGTATGACTGCTTTGGGTCCACACTATGCATATGTGTTCCGCTGTCCACGAAGCTATGACTTCGCTAACTGTAAATCGTACATTTCCGGAGAACAACACACTGAAATGAGGACGACTAGAAGGAACCGTGATGCACCTGTTCTAATTCAGGTATCTGAGTTGTTTGAAGTTCACAATCCATTTGACATCAGTGACGACTCACTTGGAAATTTGTCTTCAGGTACTCGTGCTCTTTTGGAAGATGGGATTAATTGCGGTGGCGCTGAAGATGTTGGCACAAGAATACAGAAGACGTTGAGCAACAAGAAAGTATGCAAAGCATCAGTTCGAAAAGCAGACCAAGTTCAAACGCTAATAATTTCGCAGAAAGGAATTAATGTTGGCCACACAGTGCTCCACAGTGATCCGTCCGTACTGTTTTTGCGACTTATTACCATCGCTGAACGAAATGGAAATGTGGCTGAGCAACTCAAATATGAGCTTACTGCTGAGTCTGCACTATTGTTCAAAGCCAGCTACATGAGAAAACCCGACAGGGCTAACCTAATAATATTAATGAAACACATGCTTGATGCTCCACAACCTAAAGTATGTGACAGATGTGTCTTAGATGATGGAGTTTTTCCTTATCACATTCAATGGTCTACAATTGAAATCTACTTAGACATCTGCCAAAAGTGCAGACAGTACATTTTTTGCAAATATGGAAGGTCCAATCAAACTATAGTACTATTTGATGTCTATGGTGACCAGTCTTCCATTAAAGACCATAAACATCAACGGCGCTCAGCTAAAGTCATGTCAGCCAACGTAAAAGTTACTGAAGACACGATACTCCAGAGAAACCAAAATGCTTTCCTGGTTAATATATATAACAAAAGACAGTTCATTTCCGTATTCTGCAAGTATCTTTTAGACGATAGCCACAAGGCGATCCAAGCATCTGGTAACGCGGACGCAAAAGTCGTTGCAGCCTCACTTGAAATAACTTTAGAAGGGCATGAAGTGACTGTAGTTGCTGATGATGCAGATATTCTCATTATGCTACTTTATCATCGAAAATCAAAATTTGCTAATGTCTACTTCATGTCTGGAACTAGACGGAAAGGTGTAACTAAATATCTTAGTGTGTGTCATATGTTACAAAATGTGGGAGAAAATCTTCAGCTGCATCTATTGTTCATCCATGCAATGACGGTGTGATACCATATCCGCAATCTTTGGATGTGGAAAAGAAAGTGGTGTAAAAATGCTTGCAGTATTAAGGGATCACCAAGTCCTCAGTGAACAGATTGGCAAAGTTAACTCAACCCAAGAAACTATTGCATCCAATGGCATCCAATTTCTTGTTAAATTATATGGTGGTAGCGCCTCACCCTCAGTGTTCTGCGTTTTAAACTATACATGCAGATAGTTGCAACCGGTGGTTCTCTGCCTCAACCGGAGACTGCCACCAACAGATAGAGCAACATATATATTTTCACTGCCTGTGAGTGCATCTTCATGTTGTTTCATTGAAGCAATTTTCACTGTCTTCTTGAATGGAGCTGGAAGCTCGAACATGGGAAGCTGGCACCCATTATGACTGACCATGCACTTACTCCTGATGACCTGCTAAAAGCGATAGGCTGTAAATGCAAGATGTCCTACAAGCGGCCAAGTGGAAGAAATGTTTGATCATGTCGTAAGTACGGCCTAAAGTGTGTTGTGGCCTACAGTCATTGTAACAGTGAAGAATGCAAGAATACTGAATTTCCGCAAGTTGAAGAAAATGGTGGACTGTTGGAGGAGTCAAATGGTAGAACTTTGTCTCCCTTTTGCTTTTTCTGCTACATGTTATATATTTTTCTTTTGTTAATCGATATTTTCTTGCTCAGCCTTGATAGATAAATAAATTTTAAAGAAAAAGAAGAAAGAAAAGAACATAAACAATGATTGTCAACGATTGAACAACGTACACTTGTTGTACAACAGCGCCTATTGTGAGGAAATTGTCTGTAAGGAAATTGTCAGTAGCGATGATGAACATACAAATGTAATTACTGATGTGCAAATAAAAAGTTTTCTGCAATGTGTTTCTTGAATAAAAATAAATTTATGAGCAGCAAAAGTGCCGTTACCCTTGACGGAGTTTTGAGAATTTTGGATATTTTGTTGTTGATAGTAAGTACTTTGATTTTAGCTGTTAAAATATTCTGTACCATTTTGTCAGGTGGAGATGAAGAACTACTCTACTCTATTCTATTTGATATTTCCGTTAATTTTCCTTAAACCTTTTGACACAAAGAAGCAAGAATAGAAAAGGTCTGAAATAGAAAGAAAATTTTTAAAGAAATAGAAAATCTTTAAACAAACTGCCATATTAAGAGATTTTACAGAATCATGCTGATTTTAACGCACAACTGAGACATTGTATATATCCATCTTTATGCTAAGTTTGGTTTAGCTAATAGGCCTAATTGCTTAATAAGTTAAGAATTACGAAAATTACGAATATTTGAAAAGTTCCAACTTCCGCCATTTTGAAATTTATCATACGATCTTGTTGGCTAAGAAACATGTGTGCTAAAGAGTGACGAACAGAAAAGTTACATAGAACTTTTCACTAAATTTCTGATATAAGGGTTTCTATAGGTACAGTAAGTAGTGGGGTCTATTGTAAAGAAAAGTTTCTTTTATAAAGTGCACTTAGAAAAGTCGATTTACTGTATTTTATTGTTAGACGCCATATTTAAGAAATGACAGTAACATAGGCAAGATATTTTTCACAGAAGTTCTTTTCTGATGTATTCCCTAAAAAACGAACCATAAAATGTAATTTTTCTAACGAACGGTAGAGGTTTTATGAACTTTTCAGTGTACTCAGGCGAAATTCACGGGCGGCCATTTTTATGACGTCATATCTTGATATTCCAGAGAGGGATTTTGGTGGATTTGGGTTATGTTGAAGTACAGACATAAGCCTTTCAAGCAAGCCATAAATCTTTTCTGTACCATTTTTTCCGGGTTCACCCTTTTTTCTACTGTACTATTAGAACGGATATAGAACTTATCCTGATGAGGTATGAATGGTTGAAAGGGAGTTACCGTGGCTTCGTATTCTTAAATTCTTTTGGGTTTAAAATGTAGATTTCGATGAGCCGTGTCCAATGGCACACTTTTGATTTCTGGAACCGACCACTTCAAGGTCAAATTAGGGGTAAAAAATAAGAAACATGTGTGGAACCATTTGGGTAATGCGGACCGGGGCGAAATGCGCGTCATTCGACTCGTATTCACACATACATGAAAAATCATATCATTTTTCCAAAAATTCAATTTTGATCCGTAAAATTAACGAAAATTCAAGATCCAAATCTTCAGATTTTTTGTTAATTTTGGGGGAATTAAAATAGAATTTTCGGGAAAATGGAATAGTTATTCATGTACGTGTGAATACGAATCGAATGACACCAATTTCATCCCATTCGGTCACTGGACTACATTGCCTAAAATCCCGGATTTTCGTTAATTTTCGGGCTCAAAATCGAATTCGAAATAGTATTCGAAATCGGACTTCTGGTTCCTCTCAAGCTTCCAACATTTCAGATTTAAAATCAGCACATGTATTCTAATGAGGCCACTAAGAGCTTCTTGTCTTTGATTAATTACAAGTCTTCTACGAAATAGGACTTCCGTTTCTCTCATCCTTCCGACATTTCTGATTCAGATTCGGCATCTCTACTCTAATGATGCTGTCGAAAAATCCTCGTCCCGAGTAGATATAAATCGTCTTTGAAATCGGACTTGTGATTCGTCTCAAACTTCCAACATTCCTGATTGAGAGTCGGCACATCTACTATAATGAGAAGGCCACCAAGAGATTCCCCTTTCAAATTAGGTACAAATTTTCTTCGAAATCGTACTTCCGGTTCATCTCAAGTTTTCGATATTTCTGATTCAGTATCTACTGTATCTACGTATCTACTGTAATGAAGCCACCAATAAAATGAAATAAATTACTGATATTGACCGCACACATGCTATAAAAGGATTTGCAAGAAATAGACTATCGGCTTGATGTGTGCCGTGTAAAGCGAAATGCTAACATAGAACATTTGTGATATATTTGAAGAAGACTTTGAGAATTTACCTTTTTAGCACATGTCTCACAATAACATAGGTTTATTAGATTTTGCAAAATAAATTTCTGAAATCGAGTCCATCATTTTGACTTACCCTGTATATGTATTATGGACAATCCGACTGTACTAAAATGTACATTTCTGAAAATTAGGACGAAATTGTTCCTATCATCCCCATTAATGACACTCCTGTACAGTTAAGGCAATGAATTTGTAGTAGGATCCCCATTTTTAGTATTATCTAAATTATAATCAGATAAAGTTTTGGTTTGTATGATTCCTAATATTCTGAAAAAATCTTGCAGGTGCTTACGTTTTTTGTTTTTCAGTGTTTTTTTTTCCTCGTACGGGGCTGCCGTGCTTGTAAAATTTGTGAAGTGAATTTCTTTAACCCTTTAAGGGTGGCTTTAGGGGAACTCTATGGGTTTATGTGCTTATATGTTTTAAGAGTACTCTAGGAGTTTATGTCCTTATATGTTTTAGGGGTACTCTAGTTTATGTGCTTATATGTTTTAGGGGTACTCTAGGAGTTTATGTGCTTATATGTTTAGGAGTATTCTAGGAGTTTATGTGCTTATATGTTTTAGGGGTACTCTAGGAGTTTATATGATTATATATTTTAGGGGTAGTCTAGGGGTTTATGTGCTTATATGTTTTAGGGGTACTCTAGGAGTAGTGATGGGTAAATTCCCGGGAAGATTCCCAAAATGGGAATTTATCCGGGAATTTATGTTCAATCAGAAAGAAAATCGCATTCTATTACTATAGACCCTATTATGATTTCAAAGTTGAATTAATTTTTATATCACAGCATATTATTACTATTGTCCACAGAGGATTCTTTAAAATGTATATTCTGAACGGTACCATGTTACTTTACTAACACTTTATTATATTTAGAAAGTACGCATAAATGTATATTTATTTACAATATGTTCTATCAATTGTGGAACAAGATACGCAAACTCATTCTCCTTATCTGGAACAAGGAAGAATTGCCACAAGAGTGGAAAGAATCAATCATTGTTCCAATTCAAAAGCAAGGCGACAAAACTGACTGTAATAATTATCGAGGCGTTTCTCTTCTGTCAACATCCTATAAAATCCTTTCAAATATTCTGTTAGCAAGACTGACCCCTAACGCAGATGAAATTATTGGAGATTATCAGTGCGGAATTAGGCGAAATCGATCAACTATCGACCAAATATTTACCATTAGCCAGATACTCGAAAAAAGTGGGAATACAATACCCCGGTACATCAACTATTTATTGATTTTAGAAAGGCGTACGACTCGGTTAAGAGAGAAACATTATACAACGTTCTTACAGAACTTGGAATACCGAGAAAGCTAATTAGATTAATTAAGATATGTTTAAATGAATCCCAAAGTAAAGTCCGGGTAGGGAATTTTTTGTCCACGAGCTTTCACGTCGAGAATGGTCTGAAACAAGGAGATGCGTTGTCGCCATTATTATTTAACTTCGTTCTAGAATACGCTATAAGGAAAATCAAAGATAGCAAACAGGGCCTACAGTTGAACGGTATTCACCAGGTTATGGCATATGCTGATGATGTAAATTTAATAGGGGATGATAGGAGAACAATAGAAAGAAATGCAGAGATCTTATTAAACGCTTGCAGGGACATGGGTTTAGAAGTAAATGCAGAGAAAACTAAATACATGGAAGTGCGTCGGGACCGTAATACGGCAAATTGTGGATGCGTTAAAAAATTAAATAATACTTTTGATAAAGTGGATACTTTCAAATATTTAGGATCGATATTAACAGACGAAAATCATATTCACGAAGAAATTAAATGTCGACTAAGAGCAGGGAATTCGTGTTACTATTCGGTTCAAAATCTCTTGTCGTCGCGAATTCTGTCGAAGAATTTGAAGCTTAAAATATATAAAACGATAATCATGCCTGTTGTTCTGTATGGTTGCGAAACATGGTCACTTGCTCTGAGGGAAGAACATAGACTGAAAGTATTTGAGAACAAGATCCTGAGAAGAATATTCGGACCCAAGAGGAACGGGAATGGGGAATGGCGGAAACTTCATAACGAGGAACTACATAATTTATATGGTTTACCCAACATTGTTAGGGTCGTCAAATCTAGGAGGCTTAGGTGGGCGGGTCATGTAGCTAGAATGGAAGAAAGTAGAAACGCTTTCAAAGTCTTGACTGGAAGACCAATCGGAAAACGACCATTAGGAAGACCTAGGCGCAGATGGGAGGACAATATTAAGATGGATCTCGCAGAGATTGGAATACAAAGTAGAAACTGGATGCAGTTAGCTAAGGATAGAAGTCAGTGGAGAGCTTTTGTGAACGCGGCATTGAACCTCCGGGTCCCATAGGCCATAGAGTTAGTTAGTTAGTTAGTTCTATCAATTAAATATGTGTGAAAAAATTATATAGTAACAGTTTAAATTTATATGTAAGTGGATTTACTAAACTTAACTCTATTACTGATATTATAAACACATTAAATTTATAAATGTTATAAACTAATTAGATTGGGTAAATGCTAGAAGATACATGTCTCGACCAATTTATCAACATTTGCGCATATTTTATGTTCACAAAATTTGCAAGATACTTACTTATCTTTATATTTTAGCACGTAACATTGCCATACACGACCTTTCATTCTACCTATTTCTCGAAATTCCATACGTTAACTCACATGTAAAAGAAGTCCGAGTACCTCTTCAGAAATTCGAGTCAGAGAGAGGAGACAGACCGACGTCTATTACTAATGGTGGCTCAAGGTTTATTAATAGTACTTCATCTGTATTTCTACATAATTCTAAATTACTTTACAAAATGGTTCCTTTTCATCATTTGTAAATTAGTACTTTGCTAATTTTGGCTGTTTTTTAGCATTGGGGGCCAGCTTTCGCACCTACTATTTTGCGATATTCTATTCCGATGCGTTTGTTTTATGGTTTCATACGTTAAATTACGTTACCAACATTAAATTCAGACAGAGTTGCAGAGCGAGCGTTACCGAATGAAGGTGGGTTAGAGCCCAGCATGGCACGTTGTTTTCTATCTTCGTTACCAACAATTCACTTTCTTTTCTCACAAAAAATCACTTCCACTTACCTTTCCGTTTTGTATAAATCCCCTACTGCCCTAAAAAAAAATGTGTTCGATACTTTCTTGACTACTTGAAGATCACTATCAACTCATTTCTTCCTTAAGTCATCCTACTTTTTGCTAGTTTTGGCCCCCCAATTCTAAATAATTACCTTACTTTTTAGTGCAAATGAAAATGGAACAAAAAAATTATATTATTAATTATATAAAGTACAGTCAAAGAATTTTAAATTTTTTAACCTCCAAATTCTTTAAAACCTAGAATTAAATCATAATACGAGTGAAATAAAGTAATTAGTCATATGTTCTTATAATTTGGAAAATAAAGTAAAGAAATGGAAATAAATTCCTTCCCGGGAATTTATAGGCCAGGGAAAAAACCCGGGAATATTCCCATTTTTAAATTCCTTCCCACCGGGAATATTCCCACTGCCCATCACTATCTAGGAGTTTATGTGATTATATGTTTTAGGGGTACTCTAGGGGTTTATGTGCTTATATGTTTTAGGGACATTCTAGAGTTTTATGTTTTTATATGTTTTAGGGGCACTCTAGCAGTTTATGTATTTATGTTTTAGGGGCACTCTAGGGATTTATGCTTATATACCACATCCGTATAAAAATACAGTAGTTAAATGATTCCAGACAAGGAGTCATTCCTCTGGATCGCACTTTTCGGTTCCGTTTGTACTAGTTGAACTTTATTCCGAATTCCCACCAACGAGACAGAATATGGAGTCGACGCTTACCGGAATCTTTAGATATGACCATGTATTTGGAAAATGCTAGTTTTTTAGATCTCTCTCATGGTTTTATGATTAGCATATTCACCTTCAGTTCGTGTTTCACGTTAGGCTCTTGCTTCACATTCATACAACCTCGGTACTGACATAGGATGCTAACTTCCAATTTAAGCAACCACAACCTGCAATGATGGTTTTCAAGGGGAAAATATTATAATTCGAATATAGAATGTTTATATAATAACGGTATAATAGATATATAAACAACCATGAAATAAGAATGCAAATAGGTAATTTTGTAAACTATCAGGTTTATCTTATTTATGAAGAGAGTGTAACATCTATGAAGAGAGAGTACCCTAATCTTTTCACACCTCATTATATACATAACCTTCGACGATGTGAGAAAAATGTTCTAACCTTTGAAGATTTATTTGATGAATAAAAGATCTTAAAGATTTTTTTGACGAATAGTAAACAATAAACAAAGAAAAGTAAAGAACTTTTACTTATTTCTGGATAAACTCCAAAAATATTAACAGAAAATATTATTCAAATTTCGTTTAAGTATCATATATTAATATTACTATGCTTTCTCCCCTACTCTCCCTCCCTCCCTCTCTCTCTCTCTCTCTCTCTCTCACACACACACATACACACAAACTATGTGGGAGGATAGAAAAGGGTAAGTTTGCATTGTGAAGCGTTTTTTTCTCGTAAGTATAGGAAAGCTTTAGAAGCTACGAGTGTTACCGAATCGAATCGGCGTAGTAGAAAAGTTTTTTCTCATTTCTAATCGGGAGGTGTATAATTTCAATCCCACGCTTTGCATTTTTGGCTTTCTTCACGAGCTTATCTTTGTCCTACCAGGTGAATGTTGAAATGATTACTTTTAGTATTTCCCTAGTGGATTTATTAACAAAATTCTTCCTCAAATGTCAAGGTTAATTATTTCTTTACTATTATATCTAGAAACTTCTGTAAATAAAAAATACTGAAACTTCCATAAATAAATAAAATGTCTGAGAATAAATCAACAAAATAATGGAATTTTAATGAACTAGTAGCCTAAAACACTGGAACTTTTGTTCAGGAGCGTCATTTCAGATTTTGCTTGGGGGGGGGCAAAACCCCTTGATATAAGTAAAATTTCGCGTATTTCATTGATTTACTACTATTTTATTGATAAAATCTATAGAAATCTAAAACTCAGAGGGGGGCAATTGCCCCTCCCTGCCCCCTAAATGACGCCCCTGCTTTTGTTGTGTAAGTCTGAAAAATATTAGGACTTTCGTAAAAATCAGTAAACGTTGAATGTTTCATAAATAAACAAATACTGTAAACCAAATTATATAAATAAATAAAATATTGAAACCTTTATAAATGAGAGAAATGTTAGTAATTTTATAAAGAAATAAACCACCAGAACTTTTATTAATAAATTAAATACTATAACTTTTGTAAATAAAAAATAGTGCAATATAATCAGTAAAATAAATTAAAATCTATCAAATTTGTAACTTTTATAGACAAATGCAATTCTGCAACTTTCACAAATAAATAAAGTAGGGAGTCTTTCTAAAATACATAAAATACTCGGACTCCCATAATTAAATAAAATAGTACAGTATGCGGCAAAATAAACAGTACTGAAATTCGTGTATGGATGGCGCACAGTTGCAACGTGGAACGAGCTGTGAGCGCCACACGTGTGCTCAGTCGTCTGTGGACTAGCGTAGTGTGTAATTGGCGCAAAGATAATGTTACTTACAACAGAGAAGGTGTTCATTCACGAGCACTATTTCCGCTCATACGGTGTGGATCAGCATCTCACTGGAGGTGATGAGCGCTCACGTCTAATGTATTGGTCTGGAGCTATGGCATATGAACATGAAGTTTTCATCAGTAACATATGGTTCAGTGATGAAAGCCCTGTGTACCTTGATCACTACATCGGTCGACAGTTGATTATTGATCAATTCTTGCATCATTTGCGCGGTTTTTGCCGCACCAAAAATCTGTCGTTACAATAACGATGGATGCAGCAAGGAGTGGATGCAAAAGGAATATTGCAACTGAGTCACTTGTCCTTTTGCCCACAAGAGTTTGGACATCACTTGATTTCCCGTGAAGTGGATTTTCCATATCCTTCCCATTCCCTTGGTCTCAGACCTCCAGACGCCTACATGTGGGGTATGCTGAAGGAAGCAATTTTTCGAACAGATAACCACCGACCAGTATACCGTAGAAGAGAGAAGATTCAGTCATTGTTCTGTCGTTCCAGTAACCCGTGTTCACTAACATGTCCATCGATCTATAGGACCACTGTGAAGAATGTGCGCGATGTAATGGTCAACATATTGAACACATGATGTGCAGGCATGAGTCTTCTTAAATTTACAATGTGTT
Organism: Thermobia domestica; assembly: GCF_964235325.1. Taxonomy (NCBI): domain Eukaryota; kingdom Metazoa; phylum Arthropoda; class Insecta; order Zygentoma; family Lepismatidae; genus Thermobia; species Thermobia domestica. The sequence goes on along the minus strand of NC_137463.1, from coordinate 250,963,614 downwards.
CAGTAACGTTTAGTTGACATCCATTTGACAACATTTCTTATGTTCCATTATGTTGTATATACTAAACTAACTAAAACTAACTAACTCTATGGCCTATGGAACCCGGAGGTTCAGTGCCGCGTTCACAAAAGCTCTCCACTGACTTCTATCCTTAGCTAATTGGATCCAGTTTCTACTTTGTATTCCTATCTCTGCGAGATCCATCTTAATATTATCCTCCCATCTGCGCCTAGGTCTTCCTAATGGTCGTTTTCCTATGGGCCTACCAGTCAAGACTTTGAAGCGTTTCTACTTTCTTCCATTCTAGCTACATGACCCGCCCACCTAAGCCTCCTAGACTTGACGACCCTAACAATGTTGGGTAAACCGTATAAACTATGTAGTTCCTCGTTATGAAGCTTCCGCCATTCCCCATTCTCGTTCCTCTTGGCTCCGAATATTCTTCTCAGGATCCTGTTCTCAAATACTTTCAGTCTATGTTCTTCCCTCACAGTAAGCGACCATGTTTCGCAACCATACAGAACAACAGGCATGATTATCGTTTTATATATTTTAAGCTTCAAATTCCTCAACAGAATTCGCGACGACAAGAGATTTTGAACCGAATAGTAACACGAATTCCCTGCTTTTAGTCGACATTTAATTTCTTCGTGAATATGATTTTCGTCTGTTAATATTGATCCTAAATATTTGAAAGTATCCACTTTATCAAAAGTATTATTTAATATTTTAACGCCTCCACAATTTGCCGTATTACGGTCCCGACGCACTTCCATGTATTTAGTTTTCTCTGCATTTACTTCTAAACCCATGTCCCTGCAAGCGTTTAATAATATCTCTGCATTTATTTCTACTGTTCTCCTATCATCCCCTATTAAATTTACATCATAAGCATATGCCATAACCTGGTGAATGCCGTTCAACTCTAGGCCCTGTTTGCTATCTTTGATTTTCCTTATGGCGTATTCCAGCACAAAGTTAAATAATAATGGCGACAATCTCCTTGTTTCAGGCCATTTTCGACGTGGAAGCTCGTGGACAAAAATTTTCCTACCCGGACTTTACTTTGGGATTCACTTAAACATATCTTAATTAATCTAATTAGCTTTCTCGGTATTCCAAGCTCTGTAAGAACGTTGTATAATGTTTCTCTCTTAACCGAGTCGTACGCCTTTCTAAAATCAATAAATAGTTGATGTACCGGGGTATTGTATTCCCACTTCTTTTCGAGTATTTGGCGAATGGTAAATATTTGGTCGATAGTTGATCGATTTCGTCTAAATCCGCACTGATAATCTCCAATAATTTCATCTGCGTATGGGGTTAATCTTGCTAACAGAATATTTGAATGAATTATATAGGATGTTGACAGAATAGAAATGCCTCGATAATTATTACAGTCAGTTTTGTCGCCTTTCTTGTTAATTGGAACAATGATTGACTCTTTCCACTCTTGTGGCAATTCTTCCTTGTTCCAGATAAGGAGAATGAGTTTGTGTATCTTGTTCCACAATTTTTCGCCTCCAGCTAAAATTAACTCAGCCGGAATTTCATCTAGACCCGGAGATTTGTGTTTCTTTAATTTCTTTATAGCGGCTTCCACTTCTATTCGATTGGGTTCTGGAATATACTGTTCTGCGGTGTGTATCTCCTTTTCTCCACGCACATTAGTTTTTGGCTGCGTGTTCAGCAAATCGTCAAAGAAATCTTTCCATCTATTTAAGAGGCTATCCGTATCAGTGAGAACTGTCCCGTCAGATTTCTTTAATATATAAGCACGAGGTTGATAGCCTTTCTTAAATTCGCTGATCCCCTTATACATGTCCCGAATATTTTTATTTTTACTATTATCTTCAAGTTCCTTAATTTTAGCTTTCAAAAAATCCCGTTTCTTTGTTCTAAAAGTTTTGGAAGTTTCCCGCCTGATATCTGCGAAATTTTGTGTAGTTATTTCATTCGGATTTTGTAGCCACCGTAATTTTGCCTGTTTTCTCTTCTCTACTAGTTTAATGCATTCTTGGTCGAACCATGGTTTGTTCCTATGTATTTCCGCGTGTCCCAGTTTTTCTATTGCTGAACCTTTAATGCTATCTCTAATTTCAATCCAAATATCCTCAACACTAGTGCACTCCGAGTCTTCTAAAACCGAGAATCTATTCGAAACTTCAATCTGGTATTCCTCTCTTACCTGGCTCTCTTCTAATTTCTTTAAATTAAATCTCTCCGTTTTCGGACATTGAGTATTATATTTATTCAACGATAATCTCTCCCGTATTATCGCTGCTACCAGGTAGTGATCAGTGTCACAATCAGCCCCTCTAAACGACCGGAAGTCAATTATGCTAGATTGTCTTCTTCTATCTACTAAAACGTGATCAATTTGATTATGTGTTTTTCCGTCTGGTGATGTCCAAGTGTATTTATGAACGTCGCGATGTGGGAATTTTGTACTCTTCACGATTAGGTTTTTGGATGTTGCAAAGTTCACGAGTCTAACACCGTTGTCATTACTTTCCTTATGCAAACTTTCGTTCCCTATAATCGGTTTGAAAATATCCTCTCGTCCTACCTTCGCATTGAAATCCCCTAATAGAATCTTCATATGGTATCGCGGGAGTTGGTCAAATATCCGTTCCACTTCTTCGTAAAAACTATCTTTTATATCGTCACCCTTATCTTCAGTTGGAGCATGTACATTTAAAACAATAATATCACACCACCGTCCCTTAAGAGTAATAAAAGAAAGTCTGTCAGTAACAAATTCAACCCGTTTAATTGCTGGTAATATTCGTTTGTGAACGAAAAACCCTGTTCCTAACTGGTGATTTTTATTTCCTTCCTCGTAAAAGAACGTAAAATTTCCGGAATTCTCAGATCCATTTCCTTCCCACCTAACTTCCTGAACTCCTACTAAGTCCATCCTGTATTTCTCTAACTCACTCGTTACCGATTTTAACGCGCCTGCCCTATAAAGACTTCTAATATTCCATGTTCCAAATCTCATGTCCATTTTCTTTTGCTGATGTCGTGCCAAGTTATCAGTCCTTGTCCCAGGCTTTTGTGAATGTTTCTGAACAAGTACCTTTTTTTACAGGATGAGGGTGTTAGCCTTACCCAAACCCCCAAGCTGGAGGACCACTCCTAGTCGTCTGTCCGCGACTGCTTATTCAGTATATTCGCAGCTAACCTCTATATCTAGAGACCTTCTCCTCGATCCGCAACCTGAGGACGCGCCATGCCGTGGTGACAGGAACCCACGTTACACGGATGTTGTATATACAACAAATAAATAAATAAATTTCAATGATATGATTTTAGTACTGTTTGTTTTGCCGCATACTGTATAACGTTCATAAAGAATTAAACTGTAACCTTCATTGGCAAAAGTACTATCCGGTATGCCATAAGGACCAGACTGCCACGTGATCAGAAGTCACGTTGCGTGCTAAATCGAGTCTGCAGATTCCAGATTCAGATGTGAGATATTTCAAATACGTAACTTCCGCGTGGGGCGCCCTGAGTAATTCGCAGCGGATGCATCTACTTAATCATTATCATTGATTTTACTCAAATAACTTGACACTTGACAATGTTCTATCTGTATTTATCTTACGAGCTATAGCCTACATCGATTTTTAAGCTCATTATTACGTCTTGGCAAAAACCTTTTAATTAGCCATCTCCTTATTATAATTTTTTAGGCACCTGGACGACTTCATTTTTTTTTATTGATAATCCATTGACTTCAATGTTCATTTTTCGTGCTTTTTTCACTATGTTTCATCCATTTTAGGACTACTTGCTTTCTTAATATAAAATCTACATTGTCTCTTCTACATTTGAACTGAATTTCAGACATCTTCCCCAATCTGTTCCTATCATTGCAACCTTATAGGCCCTTTAATACTGTAACTTACACGAATAAATAAAACTCCGGAACTTCTATGAATAAATAAAATATTTGAACTTTTCTAAGTAAGTAAGTTAGAAGCAGTAAGTTTCGTAAATAAATATTAGAACTTTTTAAAAATACATGAATTGCTAGGGTTTTCATAAATTAATGAGATACGGTAACTTTTATAAATTAATAAAATACTAATACTTTCACAAATAAATAAAATGCTCTTATTTTTATAAACCATTAAAGTTTTGTAACCTCTAAAAATATATATAGGCTATAAAATACCAAGACTTTATCAAATAAATAATATTCTAGAGCGTTTGTACAAATAAATAAAAAAATACAACTTTTATAAATAAATAAAGTACTAGAACCCATATTAATCAATTTGATATTGTAACTTTTATTTAAAAAATAATTAAAATAAAAGATTCAGTCTTTAATAAATACAGTAGTGGAACACTTAAGAATAAACAAAAGCACTTTAAATTTTATAAATCAATCAAATGATGGAAGTTGTATAAAACAATAGAACACTGGAACATCTATTAATGAACAAAATAAATGTCAAATTCGATACTTGTAGAAGAATGAGTCATGACTACCAAAAAAGAAAGAACTTCATAAATTTACACAAGACTGCTCTTTTTCGTTACGGATCGCAAACAAGTGAATGTATATTACTTATTTATTCCACATTACTTTCATTCTCATCTTCGAGTGTATTTCGTAGGTGTCGCTACACAAGAATACGATAACAGCAAAATCAAGATATACAATTTGGTACTTAATGTATATATTTAAAAAGATATTAAACAGGAAGTATCTGATAATTACACATTTCATGGTTAATTATGTTGAATCCTTTATTTAATTGGTTCCAGTATGTGTGTTCATATATATGTTAGCTTACTTCCAAACGCGTGTTGTTAGTTCACATGACTTGATAGTGTTTCCGCCATTGGATTTCTAGAACAAAAGCTCAATTTTTCATTATAATTGCAGTGTTTTGTCAAAGTTTTTCTTTATCTTAGGTGTTGTTAATTTCATGTTATTTTTTCGAGTTTTTATTTAATACCTTGCTTTCACACACGTACATAGAATAGGCTTGAGATTTACTTACAGGTTTTCACGACTTTTGATACCGAACCTACCTTGTTGCCAACTAAATGTAATAGAACTTTGGTTGGTGTGAACAGCAGTAAGACTTATTTTAAATCGTGTTATCCATTAATTTAAAATCTGAGGTCTTCTCGAAGTTTTTTTTTTTTTTTCCTTAAGTCTAGCATATCTGAAACAAAATTCACCTCAACTGATTTAGGTTATCGTATATATTTCGGATGATATAAGGAACAGGAATATGGGATCATTTTGCTTACAAGTAACAACAAAACTTTCAATAATAATAATAATAATAATAATAATAATAATAATAATAATAATAATAATAATAATTGTCACATGCAAATGCTTCAAATCATTAATCATAAGCACAACGTTTCTCAATATTCAGCACAACAACGTCTCTAAGCTTGCAACATTCAGTACAAGAGTGACTTCAAGCTAGGTGATTGTGTAGTGCCCCGTTTCTAAAATGTTCAATCTAGGATATTCTGTAGTTTTCCGTTTGTAAACTTTTCAACCTAAATGATTCTGAAGCTTTACGTTTGTAAAAAAAAAAATAAAAATTAAAAAAAAAATCTAGAGGTGATTCTGAAGTGTCTCGTTTGTAAACTATTCAATGTAGGTGCAGGAATATTGGATCACTAGTGATGAAAATCGACTGGAAGCCTTCGAAATGTGGGTGTGGAGAAGAATGGAAAGAATTAGTTGGGTCGAGCGGAAAACGAATGAGAGAATGTTAGAAATGGTGGGTGAGAAAAGAACACTTTTAGATATTATTAGGAAGAGGAAGAGAAACTGGTTGGGACATTGCCTAAGAAGAGATTGTATCATGAGGGACGTCCTAGAGGGTATGGTGGTGGGAAAGAGAGGGAGGGGGAGAAGGAGACTACAATTAATGGATGATATTAAAACAGAAAGATCATACGCGAAGACGAAGAGGTTAGCGGAGGAGGACCGTGGAGCATGGAAGCTTCTCAGTTGCGGCAAGTGACCTGCCAATAAAGGCAGAATACCTATGATGATGATTATTATTATGTACTTAGATACCTAAAGTAAAAATAAAACTTTCAACAGCAACAACAATAATAATAACTAATAGATAAAGAAAGAATTTACCACAGTGTTTCCCACAAAGAAGGTCGCCCTTATGAAGCCAGTTTAAAAAGCATTGTTTTTCTTTTCAAACCAAGTCTTTCTTGAGTCCGCTGTCACTACTCGAAACGTCTCATATGTAGAAGCGTCATTTCAGGTTTTGCTAGGGGAGGGTGCAAGATAACCCACCGACATAAGCTTCCCCTTTTTAAATTAGTATTTGAGTATATAATTTATTGAAAATGAGGGAGTGTATTTCTCAAATGAGGGAGAGAAATTACCCTCTCTGGCCTCCCCCTGTTTACATATCGTTAAAAGTATTATTACACCACTACAAGAAGTTTATGTAGAAATGCTGAATAGATATAGGATCGAAAAATATGTTAAAATCTAGAAAATGTAGAATGCACAACCGAATTCTGATAACTAATAGATGTATGTTATATGTATTTGTGCTGTATAGGTGAATCCATGTTTTTTTGGAGATTCCACCCAGATGAGGATTAAATTCAGGTAATACTCAAGCACAGGATGTATAGAGGTACTCTTCCATGCCAATAGTTAACAAACGGAACGCGTTATACAGAATTACATCCTTTTGAGTTTACTCTTGTAAACCTACTCTAGGGTGACCAGACAATCTGATTTTTGCAGTTCAGTACTGTTTTTCGAAGAGATGTCCTGCATGTTGCGAGGACTCCTAGAAAATCTAGAAATGTCCATGTTTTTATAAAATCTTCTGCGAAGTGTCCTTAGTTAACTTTTTTGCAATATTTTAATGCTTCATTCTTTATTCACAACATTTTGAATCACATGCACTCTTTTCTTAAATGATGAAACGCTGTGTTTCTTGAGACTCCTCAAAAGATTAAGAAGGGGAACAATCAACAAATCATTGTTTGGCAATACATTGTTTTTACTGAGGAAAGCCTTGTTAGATGTCGGTAAAGCAGGGAAGGTTCCTTCTTAGAGTTACAATAGTGATGTTAACCACGTTAAGTAGTTCCCTCTTGCCAGTCTAAATTTTCCCTCGTTCTCTAAAATTATCCCACACTCCAAAAATCGATTTTAAAAAGTCCTTAGCCCTACACGAAGTTTAATAAAAATAAACCACTTTGTCATTAATCAAAGTATTTAGAGTTGTGTTGAATTCCTTCAATACTTTTGTTCAGTACTTTTCTTTTTAACAAAAATGAATGATTAACTTAGGTTAACGCTAAATGAAATAACGACATGCATATTGCTAACGCAGTAAACTATCATTATACTAATATATTTGTGTCCTACTTTTCGCTTGTCAGAATCTGGTCACCCTAATCTGCTCTCACTGGTCAAAGCTGTAACAGACGCAAATGCTCTTATTCTTGAAAGCCTTGAGTATTGAGCACAACGTCTCTTAAAGCTTTCAACATTCAGTACAAGAGTGATTTCAAATTAGGCGATTTTGCAGTCCCGTTTGTAAACTATTCAACCTAGATAATTCTGTAGTGTCCCGTCTGTAAAGTATTCAATCTAGGTGATACTGTAGTGTCCCGTTTGTAAACTATTCAACCTAAATAAATCTGTAGTGTCTCGCCTGTAAAGTATTCAATCTAGGTGATACTGTAGTGTCCCGTTTGTAAACTATTCAAGCTAGGTAATTCTGTAGTGTCCTGTCTGTAAAGTATTCAATCTAGGTGATACTGTAGTGTCCCGTTTGTAAACTATTCAAGCTAGGTAATTCTGTAGTGTCCTGTCTGTAAAGTATTCAATCTAGGTGATACTGTAGTGTCCCGTTTGTAAACTATTCAATCTAGGTGATACTGTAGTGTCCCGTTTGTTAACTATTCAACCTAGGTAATTTTATAGTGTTTCGTCTGTAAATTATTCAATATAGTGATACTGTAATGTCCCGTTTGTAAACTATTCAACCTAAATAAATCTGTAGTGTCTCGCCTGTAAAGTATTCAATCTAGGTGATACTGTAGTGTCCCGTTTGTAAACTATTCAAGCTAGGTAATTCTGAAGTGTCCCGTCTGTAAATTATTCAATCTAGGTGATACTGTAGTGTCCCGTTTGTAAACTATTCAACTTAGGTAATTCTGAAGTGTTTCCTCTGTAAATTATTCAATCTAGGTGATACTGTAATGTCCCGTTTGTAAACTACTCAACCTAGGTAATTCTGTAGTGTCCCGTCTGTAAATTATTCAATCTAGATAATACTGTAGTGTCCCGTTTATAAACTGTTTTAGTTATTGAATTAATGCACTTATCACCAAAATATTTAACTTCCGCTCACAAGTGTATCATTTTGTATAAGAGTTATGTAAATGTAAAAGAATAGCAAACACTGAGAGACACTTGATCAGAGGTCTGGAATCCCTGTGGTGACGTCATCAAAATGGTCACCTTGTCGACAAACATAGGATCATTTAAATGATCATAACCCCGTTACCAATTATGGTACTGTGATGTTCCAAAACATAATTTGAAAGATATTGAATTAAGTTACAAAAACTTTCAGTAGCTTTTCTATTAAGAAGAACACAAGAAGTTAGACGGGCGAATATTTGGAAGTGGGTAGTATACTGGTGAACATTACAGAAAAACACTCTCTGAAACACTTACGACATTCTTTTGTGACATTTGGACAGAGTGTACTTTTAGGAATAATAAAACTCTGATAACGATTCACCTTCTTCAGTCAATTGTCTCCTTTAGCCAATGAAACAAGAGGAGGACATAACATTTCACTTTCTGGTAATTCCTGCTTGCGCTATTCCATTGTTCAGGGTTAAGTTCCAAAGTTGGGCGTCCGTTTCCAGAAAAATTTTTAAAATTCACTGGAAAGATATGGATAATTTGATCGTTTGTGTGCTTGATAATATATAAGTGTCTCGAAAAAATCTGTTTATTTGTTATATATAAGCGGTTGTAAACATGGGACTATACGGCGAGCGGAGGGAACTACTTGGCGCAAGGTAACAAAACAGTTGCATTGTGAGAATGAAGAGAGCATATATGTTATCAACATGGCGAATGTACAAGGGCAATAAAGTAACAGTTTTAACATTTGTGAAGCAATACGTTGATAACGAACAAGATCTTCTAAAAGTTTGTGAAGAACACGGATTAATGAACCTAGTTAACAAATTGCAGAAAGTGTGCAAAGGAGATAACAGCGAAAAAAACTTGGTGAAAGCGGACGCCAACTTCGGAATAAATGCCTTGGTTCAGATCTTCAATGTGAATTCTTACTGAACTCGCACTAATGGACTTCGTGGTGGACAAATACCATGCACAAGTGAACTTTGTGGTGGATAAACACAGTGTGCGTGGGGCTTCTCTGCCTTCTACGGTTTCCTCCTTCTATCTTCATTCCACATTTCATTAATTCTCATCATCACCGTCTCCTTTATCCTACACAGCATAATCGTGGGATTACACCTGAAAGATTTTTATTTTTATTTATCCATGGAGAAGTTATTTTCATCGGGTGGTTGGGGTAATTGCCCCAGACTCTGTTCCGGTGTATGAACGTAGTTTTAGAACCTGTAAATTGTTGTTCATCTGAATTACTTCTTTTTGTTTTCTTTTCTCTTTTTTTTTTTTTTTTTTTGGTCTTTTTTGTATTAAACATTAAGGAAAAAACTAGTTAAACGCTAAACCACAAATTCCGGCCATCTTCCTCATTACGTGACTATATCGATATATGTCTCCCAACGTCTGCAGTGGAATTTTGCTCTGAACACCCTCTCCCATCTGTTCTCCTCTTGTATTCCAAGAGAACATTAAAAAAAAGTCATCCTAGTTTTCTTTTTTCTGCACTTCGGGAAGAAATGATTAAGAATTAAGAAAAGAGAGAGAGAGAGAGAGAGAGAGAGAAAATAAAGATATTCTACTTGAGTAAAATATGAAGCCTCAGGAATTTAATCACTTATTTTATTCCTTTTCATTTCTTATTTTTTTATTTTTTTTATTTTTATCTTTTTGCCTTACGTATTTCTAATCGTTTCTACTGTTGTAGTTCCTGTCGAACCTAGAAGCAGGCACGTACGCAGGAATTTATTTCGGGGGCGTCCAAATTCAATATAAAGATAAAATTATATTAAAATTTGTAAAACCACCCCTGAAATTGCAGGGTTCGCGTCGTACATTCTTATCAAGAAGAGGTCCGTAACAGATACACTAAGGCAAGGGAAGGAGGCAAAATAATTGTATGGAGCTAACGATCGGTTGGTTGAATTAACTGGAATTTAGCGTCCACATTGGCGCTGAAGGTATATGAGATGAATATACAGCTTAAGGGTCATCATTACAGCGAAATTAAATTACCGCTAATTTTAGAATTTTTCTGTAATATCTTCAAAACAAATAAAAATATTCGAAAAGTGGAAACGTAGTGAACTAGATAATACGATTTTGCGTGTGATACCTTCATCACAACTCATCTATCTGCTTTCGATTTGTAATTGTAGAAAGATTTAGCATTTTTTGCGGGTTCTGTAAATAGTGGGATAGTAAAAGCGGATAGGTGAATTGTGGTAAAGGTATCACATGCAAAATCGTATTGTCTAGTTCACTACGTTGGTACTTTTCGAATATTTTTTATTTGTTTTGAAGATATTACAGAAAAACTCTAAAATTAGCGGTAGTTTAATTTCGCTGTAGTGAAGACCCTTAACGTGGGAACCAGGAGCGCGCTCACGGGGGAGATCTACCGGGTCCGGTAAGTCAACATACATTTGTACAGCTTCTCAATAAAACTATCCTTGTTTAACAGGGAAATGATTGATGTAGCATTACAATTTGATCTTGCACCTCATCTGCAGTTTTTCTTTTATAAAAACAAACTAGTTCTATCATTTTTTTTTCTAAAAATATACATAGAAGTAATTTACAATTGCTTATCGGGTACAGAATAATACACGTTCAATACTAGTTAGACGTAGTGACTTGTAGCATCAGCCCCCTCCCCCCCCCAAAAAAAAAAACTCTGCGTGGGAACCGAATACGAGTTCACTGCAGGAATCGAAACTGTACAGCCAAGAAAAGCTTTACGAGTTTCTTACATTCATAGTTTCTTTACACTTAAATGCTATGAAATACGATTTTCCTTAGTGAGGGGAAAGAAAGTGTTTGAAATGCATTGAACAATAAACAAAGTCCACAGTGATTTTAATGTCCTCTGAAAACTTAAAACTTCGTTCCACTTAGTCCCATCTACTCATTCCACTTTTTAAGTGCAATTTCGTTCCCATCTGATGATAGGGTAACGCCTTCTCTGGGGCCATGAGCATTCTTTTATTGGTAGTTTCATTGGGAGATGGGTATCATTATTTATTTATTGATATATTTATCTGGTTAGGCATGCAGAAGAAGGTGAACAAGCATGTTACATAATATACACTATATGATGAAATGAAATGCTGCTAACAGAACCCAAGAAAATATCGTCGCATGAGAACCAGAGAAATGTATCTCCATTTCGTAGGTTTACAGGCAAGAGGACAAAACTATTATTTACTTAAAAACATGTGTTTTTAATAAGACGGTAATTGAGCTACATTACAACAGATGATCGACAAGGAGGACAGATGGCGTTACGTTCCATTTACACCAAGTAGGGCTTTCAAAATTATGTCCAAACATGAAGAGAACGAAAACCGCATTTTTGGAGTTACGTTACTCTGGTTCTCAAGCGACGATACGATGTTAGTTGTGACAATGGTGGTAATCTTCTGCTCTGAGGCTATTCGGATTCGGTGGCCTGATGATGTCTGGAATCAGGGCCGGATTTCCCAATAGGCCCGGTAGGCCCGGGCCTATGGGCGCAAGCTCCCAGGGGGCACACGGCCGAGAGAAAAAATAAAAGTAACTAGAAATAAAAATAAACAGCCATAACTTAACATATTTTTTGAATTGATTTTAAAAAATCAGGCTAATAAAGCATTCTGATTTTGAAGTTCATTGGAACAAATAATTGTTGGTAAAGTTCACCAATCTTTTCTTAATACATTAACGGTATTTTGTTAAGCCCAGAACCAAGTAAATTCCTCAAAAAACTTGCAATGATAAAATTGCATCGTGGAGTGGTGTTTAAGCAATTAACACATAGGCCTGATATAATTTTTTAATAAAGGTTTTTAGGAAAGTAACTTAAACCAGACTAGGGGGCGGAAAAATTATTGGGCCTAGGGGCGCCAAAATGCTAAATCTGGCCCTGTGTGGAATCCATGGTTCGATCCCCGCCCACGTAAATTTGTGGTGGGTAACATCGTGTCCATGGGCTTTCTCGGGGGGTACTCTCGTTTCCTTCTACATTCTCATACTACCAATTCTACCATCATCATTCACTTGCCTTAGTGATCCGTCTCTCTTAGCCTAAAGTGCATAAGGGGAGCAGTAAACTGAAAATTTTCATTCTATTTTCATTTCCACCGGGAATCGAATCCGGGACGTTGCAAGCTGAAAGCATGCTTTAAGAAAAAAAAATTGTAGGTGGCGTACTTAAAAAAGTAAGGTACACTCATGTCCAAAATGATTGTCGCATATCTGTAACTGTCTTCTTGTAAGAATATAATTTGATAATGATTTCGCAGGGTACTTTTAAAACTGATACTATACGTCTACAATCGGGAAATGTATATTTGTGGTAAATTTCATAGGAAAATAATTATAAATACGAAAATTAGAATGAGTAAAACAAAATGTTGCTAAACTGACAAGAAAGTTTTATTTTCGTTTTATTGTTCTTATTTACTCCTTTTTTGACATGAAATTTTCTAAATACGTGTCTCAACCGATTATACACGTACTAACATTATAAGAAATATAGGGCGAATTCGTAATCGAATTATATTCCTAGAACAACATATTTATAGACATGCGACAATAATTTTGGACATGAGTGTACATACGTAATTCCTGTAGTTTTTGGACTTAATGTGCAGCAGACGTATAACTGAAAACACATGTTTTATAATACTTTCGATATAAGTGTTCCATTTATACGTAGTCCTACTTTCTGTGTGAAACAACATAGGCAATCAAGATCTCACATACAAATGGACGTAAATAACATATAGCTGACGAATGTAACTTAAGTATATCCATGTGATATACTGAAAACTGTTAGATGTCAGACATCCTGCAACGGTATGATGTAACATCTAAGGGCAGTGCGCTTGTAGCATATTGATAATGTATGTTACATACTGATTTCTGTAGTAAGAAAGAGGATTCCGTATATTTGCACAATATACCACGCCGTCCGGAGAACGGATTTTTCTCAGTATGGATGTTGCTCACTCAACCACGAGGAAGCATTTTACTTCTTTTTGTGGTACTTGCTGATTACTGGTTCTATTAAAGGATCGACAAACGCACGACTTGTGCGTTCACCAAGATCAAACAGCGTTCAACCTTTAACTTAATCGAAGATTTCGGCAAAAGTCTCTCCACAGTTAGCAGCATTTAGAAAGCGTTTTGTGAATTTATTTCAATGTCTGAAAGTCTACTTTACACCCGACGCATTCATGAATACTTGACTCTGAGAATTTCATGTTCTCATAAAAACTGGACGTTAACCTACAAACGGTCTGTTCTCCACTCTCTGCTTGAATCAAGCTAGTGACCAGTTACTGATAGAAAGTATGGAGGAATAAGAAAAACAAGATTCTTCTTTAAGTCTGAATATATTTGCAATTCGATATGTACGTACGTATAGAACAACAACAATAATAAAACACACAAACACAAATAAAGTGCGTCAGTGTGAAATAATGGTAAACTGGAACAATAGTTTCTAGAAATCGGGACGCCTATATAATTCTACCTGGAGGAATCAGGAAATATCATTCAAGATTTATGCCATAAAAGAGTTTTTTTGTTTTTAATGTCCAGGTAAAACTATCTCCTGTATATTTGCCTTTATAATCAATTCGTGACCTCTAAAAATCATCGTAAAGCTGGCTTTAGTGAGAAAAATAAAAAAAAAATAAAAACAAAATATAATCAATTTTATACAACTTTCTTAAGGTGTTTTTCGTGTACCTGGTTCTAGAGGGGAAAAAATCACATTTTGTTGTTATTGTTTAGAATATTAATGTCCCTACAGCAAGGTTGTACTGCTTCATGTGGGGTCGAGATTATAGGGACTCCCATCGGAAATCGAAGCCGGATCTCCCGTGCCTAAGGTGCTTATGTTAATCATGTAGCCAAGAGGGACCTATTTTTATCACACATATGAAAAGTGAATTACACAGGGTGTTACGAAAATGTCTTGAAAAAATTTGGGGAACAGATTCGTCACATCAAAATAAGAAAAACAGTTCATATGGACCTGTACTCAAAAGTGGCTAGTTTCGGAGTAATAGGTGTTAAACTACAGCAATGCTAAAAAATAATTATATAACATGAACTAAACACAGCGTTATACTTTTTACTATATATTTAACTATTAATCAGTGTCACAAGAAACACTATCAGCATAAAACTAATTTCAAGATCGCATCGTCTATTACAAGCTACATTCCACAAACTTCTAGAATGTCTCAGCGTTCTACTTCTCTCTCTCTCTCTCTCTCTCTCTTTTTTTTTTTTTTACTTCCTTTTATAACAAGAGCATGTGCAAAAATATATAACAGATTTTGTCCCTAACATCCCTTCTAAGAAATGTTTAATCATATCCCTAAAATAAATATGTAATTTCGTATTAATAGATCTATTCCAAAACGTATACCAATATAGAATAAATTACTAAGTACAAATATGATTTTATATGCATAGATAATAACTTGTTAATAAACGATTTCTGCAAATAAACATATCAAAAGTATCTTCATAGAAACTTAACAAAAAACATCTTAATAAAAAATGTTCCAAACCCACAGTATATAAAATATACACTGAAAACTAATTATGTTTTAAAAGTATTTTCTATCAACAGCTCACCTCCTTCAATTAAAAAAGTTACCAAATAAATTTTCAAAATCAAATCTTCAGTCGCAAATCTAACCTAACCTATCCTAACCGGTAAAAATATATTCATACGTAATCTAACCTACAACAATTCAGTTAAAGGCTGCATAAATCCTCCTGAATGATGTCAAGAAACCTCATTCTCATCCCCAGCGATACAGGATAGTTTCTACTAAAGGGTGCATAAATTCTCCACCATGCCTCAAGCGATACAGGACTCTATTCACCACGCCAGGCAATACAGGACTCTCTATCATGCCTCAAGCGATACAGGACTCTATTCACCACGCCAGGCAATACAGGACTCTCCACCATGCCTCAAGCGATACAGGACTCTATTCACCACGACAGGCAATAGAGGACTCTCCACCATGCCTCAAGCGATACAGGACTCTATTCACCATGCCAGGCAATACAGGACTTTCTATCATGCCTCAAGCGATACAGGACTCTATCCACCACGCCAGGCAATACAGGACTTTCCACCATGCCTCAAGCGATACAGAACTCTATCCACCACGCCAGGCAATACAGGACTCCACCATGCCTCAAGCGATACAGGACTCTATCCACCACGCCAGGCAATACAGGACTCTCCACCATGCCTCAAGCGATACAGGACTATCCACCACGCCAGGCAATACAGGACTCTCCACCATGCCTCAAGCGATACAGGACTCTATCCACCACGCCAGGCAATACAGGACTCTCCACCATGCCTCAAGCGATACAGGACTCTATTCACCACGCCAGGCAATACAGGACTCTCCACCATGCCTCAAGCGATACAGGACTCTATTCACCACGCCAGGCAATACAGGACTCTCCACCATGCCTCAAGCGATACAGGACTCTATCCACCACGCCAGACAATTCAGGACTCTCCACCATGCCTCAAGCGATACGAGACTCTCCACCATGATTCAAGCGATACAGGACTCTATCCACCACGCCAGACAATTCAGGACTCACCATGCCTCAAGCGATACAGAACTCTATTCACCGCGCCAGGCAATACAGGACTGTCCACCATACCTCAAGCGATACAGGACTCTATCCACCACGCCAGGCAATACAGACTTTTATTCAATCAATTGGGTGCCGAAAACTTGAAACAAGTGAACTTTAAAAGTTCATACCTTCACTAAATATCCATGTTTAAGAATGTTCCAGCACTTACACATAAAGTTTTAGAGAGATAAGTGGAGAATGATCAAGTTCTTTCAAACAACCTCTCTCAAAATGATTGTGCGAGTACCGGAGGTTTTGAAAGATGGATTTTTTGATAGTTCACACTAGTTCCTCAGTGATGTCTTGACCCGACTGCGATCGGTTCTATAGTAGTAGAACTATGGACCTGTAAGGTTCACTTTTCACATTTTCGGCACCCTAATAACTACGAAATTATACACTTCCGACCACATCTCCACATTACCTTTTCCTTATTTTGATGTAAGAATTCTATTGCGAAAATATTGTGACAATTTTTTTTGTAACACCCTGTATACCTTAGTTGTCACAATAAATCACCAACAAACTGTGTTACATTGTAACAATAGTTGTTACATGGTAGTAGTGCGAAAAGTGATGCATAATTTCGATATTGAGGATATTAGATTGATATGAAAGTAATTATCAATAATAACACTAATCATTGTTTGCTTTAGGTATCGGCCGTATTTCTTTCATACAGCTTTCACGTAAATTAACGGTGATGAAAGACAATTCATTTTGCCAGTGTTATCTTGTAATTTTACATAATACAAATCTTACATACGTCTTTCAGTGTCATAATGATCAGTGTTAGGTGAAATATGAATCGGGGTTCACTGAAACATTCTATCCGCCCCACGCACGATTCCCAACATGAAGAAAGAAAAAATAGAATAGGTCTACTTCGAAAGAGACGTATCAGAAACTAGAGATATACGCAGGGAGTGAGTTTTCGGGGTCCGGAACCCTCCGAAATCCCGATTTTTCTGCAAATTTAGTCTAATTTTAGGGGCAAAATTAAAAAATTTTAATATAATTTATCCCTAAATTGAATTTGAACCCCCTAATGCCTTTGAACCCTCCCGAAATAAATTCCTGCGTACGTGCCTGTCAGAAAAATTCTGGCAGATGAATTTCTTTACCTTTACTTTGATGAATCAGTGCATCCCAGTTCGCACTAGATTACCAGAAATATAGTGCATTAATAGAGTTGAGTATTACAAGAATTTTGTAAAATATACCATTCTACTTTCAATAAATTATATTGGTCGCACCTTTGGCCCTCTTCTTAAAAAGTTTGATCATCACTGATACAGACCAAAGTTCACTGAATTGAGTTAAGGTGTTGACTTATCACGGAAAATTGATATATTCACATGCAACCGAAGGCTGACAATGGACAAAGGAAATCTAGACAAAGCATGGGATCATTACTCTAGCATATGTTTGAGTGTTTTACTCTTTATAAGTGCCGATCTAGGAACGACCTTCATAAAAATAAGGATTAGGGTTAGGAATTAGATTTCTGGGTTTTCGGCATATTTCGGCAACCCTTCAAGTATGAGGGAAGACGTCATTCGGCGATCACACTATCAGACAAAAGGGGAGGAGAGAAGGATTGGGGAAGGAAGGAAGCGATCTGGGATATGTGTGTTAGATACCATCCCGGAATTTGCCTGGTGTGAATGATAAAAACCAAGGGAAACCTCACCCAGGATTGCTGGTCTGAAAAGCGTTGCTTTTACACTTTTTCAACTAGGGATGGCCAAATTTTTTCGTAAAATACTTTTTCGAAAAGTGGCTTTTTCGAAAACGAAAAACGAAAAATTTTTCTAAAAACGAATTTTTTTTCGGAAAACGAAAAAGGAAATATTTTTCGAAAAAAAACGAAAAACCAAAAATTTTTCGAAAAAGCGAAAAACGAAAAAACGAAAAATGAAATTTCCGAAAATCGGAAAACAGATTTTTCGAAAAAGGCCATCCATTTGGTGTGACCGAATGTCCCCACTGGGCATCGATCACACCAAAGACGAGAGTGTTAGCGTGTACGCTACGCGGGGCCATCAGTATTTCTTTCAGAAAAAAATGTTCCAAGGGGGCACCTTAGTATTCCGCGGGGCACAGTGCTGGTACTATTCTATTTATTATTGTATTATAGACGTATTATTCCGGTCCTCTAGGGGGCACTATCAAAGCTCCGGGGAGGCAGTCCCATCCAAAAACATGTCTAGAAGGAACAGTGGGGGCCACTTCATAAAAATAAATAATTAAATAAATAAGTAGGTTAATAAATAAATAAATGAAAATTTTGCTAACGGCAAATTTGGTAAGGAAAAGGGATCATTGCCATTATGTATGGAAACCCTCACGACATTCAATTGTGATCCGTTAATACGTAAACACAGCGCGATGTTGCGAATACCATAACGGATGTTGAAAGAAACGAAAATCTTTTTGATATGACCTATGTTTCGTAAGGTGTTAGCCGAAAAGAAATTCTTTCCCAAAAAGCTTTTGATTTGGTCTTCACGACACGACAGGTCACTGGCTTTGACCGCTACATTTTTTTTTTTCTACCGTACCTTTCAACCGAAGGTCACTATTGCGTGGGTAACAACTTTGTGACTTCAGGAAGGAATCTCCAAGATTGCTGACTGGAGAAGAAGAAAAAGAACTCCAACTGGAGAGGACAGAAAGGAGGGGAAGCCGAAGCATTACAGGTTTCTGACAAAACTTTCAGGTGTGTTCGTTCTCCTCCGGCAGACGTGCGGAGAGAAACAACTTTGAAAATATAGTGGAAGGGGAATATTGAGGGGGGAAAGGGGGAGGTAAAAATGGTCACGGTAGTTAGCTTTGCGCTCACAGTTCGTCAGTTGTTTTGTGTTTATCCCTGTGTGTACACATCGCAGTGTTTATCGGCTGAGTCTTTTACTTGAATACCAGTTGACAGTAACGCGCCACGCACCTCAATCCAAACACTTCTAACGATTAATTTCTAAAATATTATTTACCGAAGACCTAGCTAATCATACCGGAACGAATTGAGCTGAAACTTTTGTGTGTTTTCTTTTTTTATTTAATATAGCTAAATAATAAAGTGATCACTATTTATATTATAGTAGAAAGTGATGGACTAGCAGATAAAAAATAATAATATTAAAAAAAACTTTTTTGGTGAATTAGAATGAATAGTACTTTTACCTAGTTAAAGTGACAGTGAATTTTGTTAAAGAAGATTTGTAGACGTGTATTTTCAACGCCAATTGATTAATTTATTTATACTTTATTTAAGGTAAGTGACACATATTTTTAAAAACATTTTGTTAAATAATTATTATTATTAGTCGTACAGAAAGAGGCTTTTTTTTCTTTTGCTTGTTTCTTACATGAAATATTTGTTAATATTCTTCTGTAGTTTAAGAACAAAATAAATGTATTATTTGCCGTTATAGTAAAAACATTAGTCAAAACTCGTTGTTACGCATCGTGACGCAAAATATCTGAAAAAAATTATTTTAAGAGTGATCCAAAGAAAATGGATCAAGAGATTGCAATCTTGGCCGATGTATTGGATCTTGGATCACGGGTCACAAAATTTTTGGCCCTAAATCGAGTTTTCGGATTTTCTACGGAATCAGCAGATCATAGTGAGTTGAGTAATAGTTTGGGTTTGGCTACAGTGTATGTAGTTCTCCAGGTATGAGGCTTACAAGAAAATGTTTGATTGAATCAAATATATTGGGTCTTGGATGAGGGGCTACAAAATTTTTTGAACAGCCCCTAAATCGAGTTTTCGTCTTTGCTACGGAATAAGCACGTCATAGTGGGTTAAGTGGTAGTTTGGTTTTGGCTACATTGTATGTAGTTCTTCAGATATAAGGCGTAAAAAAATGATTTAAATATATTAGATCTTGGATGAGGGGCCTCAAAATTTTTGAACGACCCCTAAATCGAGTTTTCGAATTTTCTATGGTATAAGCACATCATGCTAAGTTAAGTTATAGCTTGGGTTCGGCTACATTATATGTAGTTCAAGAAAATTTTTGATTGAGCTTGAGTTCGGCTACACTAAGTGTACAAGAAAATTTTTGATTGAGCTTGAGTTCGGCTACACTAAGTGTACAAGAAAATTTTTGATTGAGCTTGGGTTTGGCTACACTAAGTGTACAAGAAAATGTTTGTTTGAAATATATTGGATCTTTTCATCCAAAAAAAGCGAGGCACAAACTTACTATCTTAAATGTTAAAAAACTACGATCTTATGGAATAAAAATGCAAGTAAAACTCAAATTTGAAAATTTTCTTCAAAACATCCATTTTTAGTTTTCGTTATGTTCTTCAGTGATTATTTTCAAGTTTCTCCTTGTCTTCGTCCTAGACTAGTGATTCTCAACCTTTTTTTGCCTGGCGACACGTTGTACTGAACATCCATGACATAGCGACACAGTTGTTTGATATTTTTATTATAAATAATAATAATAATAATAATAATAATAATAATAATAATAATAATAATAATAGTGAAACCAATTAGTTTTTTTTTATAATGACTCTATATAGCACTGAACATTATTGCTACCGCTGGAGGTGTTGACTGGTAAAGTCTGTCTCTATTTTAACTAATTATTGTTAAATTCTTCATGATATTTAAATTCTAAAATTTCGGGACACGCCTTAGAGAGATGCGTGACACCCCAGTGTGTCGCGACGTATCGTTTGAGAACCATTATCTTAGACAGTGGGATGTGCCACTGGCTGTGTCCAATTACATTAATTGATTGTTTGATTTGCATTTACGGGATTTTTTTTTTTTTTTTTTTTTGTCAACAGCGATATTATTTAGGGTTAGATCTAAAGTTTAAAGTGGGAACTTAATCAATAATGTACCGCGTTTGATGCTCCCTCATTGAAAATCGAACCCGAGACCTCATGCATGACAGGGATGAACAGTTATCACTAGTCAAGCCACGAGGGCTTGTGTCTAATGTATAATGTTACTCACGAGATGAGACGAATTGAAAAATAAGGTTTTCTTGTCTCGATTCTTGAAAACACTTTCCCTCGTTTCGTGTTGATTTATTTATTTTTTTTTTCGTGTAATTTTGTAAATTTACGTTCAAAACGTATGTCGTCATTTTTTTCTTAATTTCGCTTGGAGTCCTTGGTTCGATCCGTGGCCAAGCAAATTTTGTGGTGGACAACATCGTGTCCGTGTGTTTTCTCAGGATACTTTTGTTTCCTCCCACTTTCTTATTCCACTAATTCATCCATCATCATTCACTTGCTTTAATCATCGTCTCCCTTAGCCTAAAAAGGCATAATCGTGATACGAAAAAAAAAAAAAAAAAAAGAAATGAAATCTTTAAGTTTTACGTCCCACGGTTATGCCGGTTAGGCTAAAGCAGACGGTGATGATGAGACATGATTGAAAATGGTGGAATGAAGAAAGTGGGAGAACCCCGAGAAAACCCACGAGCACGGTGTTTGTCCACCACAAAGTCCACACGGCGCGAGTTGGGATCGAACCAGGGACCTCAAGTACCGGTGGTGAACGCTCTACCACTGAGCCACCGCGCTCACATAATCGTGATACGTTAAACTGAAGAATTTCATTTCATTAAAAAAAAAAAATCGTCCACAAGTTATCAAAATCCTTTGGCGTAAAGAAAGATCCACGAAGAGTGGGGCATAATCACATTTACATCATATTTATTATTGTAATATATCATGTAAAGACTTGTATATCTTTAAAGTTTAAATGTAGACAGTTCCTCTTCATTATGTTCGTAAACTACTTTATCTATTTATAATTTTTATACTATGAATCATGTATAACGAAGTCAATATTTGATATCTAAGACTTGTGTGAATTAGTGTTGCTCCTAAGACTTGTGAAATTTCTGGTCTGGTCTTGAATTCTCCTAATTCTAGACTTTTCTCGAGTTTGAAAATGTATTATCTCGTCTCGTTTCCGGAATGAGTCTTGTAGACAATGACATAAAATCGAAAGTTACCAATATTAAAAAAAAAAGAAAGAAAAAGAAAGAAATAGGCAGCTAAAAATTAGAAATTTCTGCTCAATATAAATATTATAATCCTTAAATGACAATGTTTTTTATTGTGACGAGCCTTGAAATTAACTTTAAAAAATGTAGACAGTGAAATCAATATAACTTGCAAGATGTTTATAAAGAATCAATTAGAATTAGTAAGATCAATTAGACACATACTAGCCATATTCTCGGCATAATTTTATTTTCTTGTATTAACAGACTTTAAAAAAGTTCGTTACTTAATTTGTCTATGTGTGTGTGTGTGTGTGTGTGTATCTGCTATTTGCTAATTTTTCAATTTGGAGCTCTCCATTCGATAAAGCATCAACAACTATTTGAAAGAAATGATGGAATTTTTCGTTTCATTCTTATCGCAAAAAAAAAAAAAAAAAAAAAAAAAAAGAAAGAAAGAAATGAAATATTTGAGTTTTACATCCCTCGGTTAACCGGCTGGGCTAAAGGAGACGGGAATGATGAGAAATGAATGGTAGGTGGAATGAAGAAAGTGGAAGGAAACGGGAGACCTGAGAACACCCGCGCACACGGTGTTTGTCCACCACAAAGTTCACTTAAAGCGAGCTAGGATCAACCCAAGGACCCCATGCACCAGAGGTGACCGCTCTACCACTGAGTCACCGCGGCTCCCTCTTTCACTTATGAAAACAATCTTAAGTGTGTCATTTTTCTCTAAAAATATAGGTGGAAGTATTTTACAATTACCTGTCCTCTCTTTGGATGCAGAATAAAAGCCCTTTCATTAGTACATAGGCATAGTATTGGACTTGCCTTTGTACCCAAAGTTTGTACCCCTCCCAACAAAAATTTCTGGGTCAGCGCCTGTTCTGACAGTTTCACAAACTAAACACTTGGCTTCATCAGACACTATGACTTACATAAGAATCAACAGAAGACTAAACCAAGATTAACAAGGGATATTAATATAATTTTATAACAATACTAATATATGTATCAAAGACAGGGACGTATGCAGGGGGTGGGTCCTGGGAGTCTGGACCCCCCACCGAAATTTCGACTTTTCTCTAAATTTAGCCTAATTTTAAAGGTAATTTTAGGAATTTTAATATAAAATACCCTCACATTGGGTTTGGACCCCTCCCGAAATAAATTCCTGCATACGCTACTGATCAAAGAAATGGTTCACGTGTTTAGGTTTATCAGTTCCAAAAGGGTAAACACACTATTTGTCCAAAAAACTAGATAATTCGCTTTATGTCTACTTGAAGCCACTAAAAAAACTTGTATTGATCGAATTACAGATTGTTATGTATCCTCTACTTTTATCTACTTTGAAATGTGATGACCATAGTAATTCGACTATGACAAAGATTAACATCTAATCTTTTATTAGATTTTGGTTACATAAAAATGAAGATTTTAGAAAACACTTAAATGCCTAACTTAATTCAGAATTTTTCTTTATATAACCTGACTATTTAAGTTTAAAGTGTACAATAAATCGGAAAGATTAAAAGACAAAAGTGGCGTGTCACCTGTTGAAAGTGCAATATTTTATTGACTACATTCAAGGACTCGTGAACACAATTGAGAATTTATAGTTTCAAAATGAAATCTTTATTTTATGGTTCTGAAAGAATTGGCGAAATGAATTGTTAGAAGAATTACGGGGTTATGTTTAGCAGAAGGGGTCCAGAAGTACGTAAAAAAAAAAAAAAAAAAAAAAAAAATTTACGGGAGCAATGGATGATTCAAGTAGTTAGACCTAACATTACCTAACCAAATCTAACCTAACTAACTAACTAACTCTATGACCTATAGAACCCGGAGGTTCAATGCCGCGTTCACAAAAGCTCTTCACTGATTTCTATCCTTAGCTAATTGCATCCAGTTTCTACTTTGTATTCCTATCTCTGCGAGATCCATCTTAATATTGTCCTCCCATCTGCGCCTAGGTCTTCCTAATGGTCTTTTTCCGATGGGTTTTCTAGTCAAGACTTTGAAAGCGTTTCTACTTTCTTCCATTCTAGGTACATGACCTGCCTACCTGAGCCTCTTAGACTTCACGACCCTAACAATGTTGGGTAAACCGTATAAATTATGTAGTTCCTCGTTTTGAAGTTTCCGCCATTCCCCATTCCCGTTCCTCTTAGGTCCGAATATTCTTCTCAGGATCTTGTTCTCAAATACTTTCAGTCTATGTTCTTCCCTCAGAGTAAGCGACCATGTTTCGCAACCATACAGAACAACAGACATGATTATCGTTTTATATATTTTAAGCTTCAAATTCCTCGACAGAATTCGCGACGACAAGACATTTTAAACCGAATAGTAACACGAATTCCCTGCTTTTAGTCGACATTTAATTTCTTCGTGAATATGATTTTTGTCTGTTAATATCGATCCTAAATATTTAAAAGTATCCACTTTATCAAAAGCATTATTTAATATTTTAACGCATCCACAATTTGCCGTATTACCTAACCTAAGCTATCCTAAACTAATCTAAGTTAACCTGAGCTAACCTAATATTAGTAGAAATAAGCGAAATTCTTTTTTTTTTTTTTTGTGCAAAATTATACTGGGCCCTTACACTAACATAATCTAGCATAAACTAACATGACCTAACCTAAACTAACCTAATGTGAACATAAATTACCGAAATTGTGACATTTTGTTTAGAAAAAATTGCTTGACCTCTTCTGCTAAGCATGAGCCAAATTAAGAGGAGGATCCAAAGAAAACCTATGGACAGAGAAAATATTCATTATAAATTCACACACGCCAAGAACAAATAAACTCGTTCACCACCTGTAAATGATCTGTCAGTCAGCTACAATATACCGTACGTTTAACAATGATTTTCTTACAAGCTTTCAGTACTCTAGCTTCATTGGACATAGAATAATAAACACATATCTACGGCCTCGCATTTCTTATCTATCGGCCTTTGATCAACAGAGAATTTCGTGAACTTGCTCTTTATATTTTCGGAATTTGCACATCCGGAGGCTTCGCCCCCGCACGCTGTCTTTGTTCGGCCTACGGCCTCGCACCTCTTCAACCCACAATTCTATTGTTTGTTTTTCTATTTCACACCATCTCCTTTAGCCTAGCCGGCATAACCATGGGAAGTAAAACTCAAGGATTTCATTTTTTCTTTTCCTATTTCAATTATCTAAAAGATAAGATTTTGTATTCCAAGAAAACGCCCATTTAAATAGTATGGAAATTTCTTCATCCCCTTTAGACCTGCACTTTTCCTGTCGAAATTTCATCATTCTAATCCTGCCGGAAGTGCCTAAACATTTTGGGGTGTAGAAGACGTCCCATATAAATAACATGGGAACGATTCCTCAGTTCCCCATAAAACCACTTTATGGTTGGAAGTTTTTATTTCTGATAATTCAATTAGGTAACGCCAACGAAAACGTACAAGTATACCAAATTTCAAGTTTTTATTCTAATTCTAAGAACCTAAAACATAAGATTATAGGTCCAAAAAAGGCCCATTTAAATATATTGCGGAAATTCTACATCCCCTCTTTAGACCCCCTAAAAATTAAAAAATATTCAGTTTTGGCAATTTTCGTGTGAGTTTGTCCCAAAAACGTACAATCATGCCGAATTTAATCATTGTAGCCCTAGGAGGTGCTCAATAATTTATGTCAGCTCATGTAGTTTTATATATACAGTAGGTAGGATAGGATATTTAGGCTTAGGATATTGGTTTGCTTTGCTCAGTGATAACTTTATTTTTAAGTATATTATATAAGAGGCAGGGGCGGATCGAGGACCGACTTCTGGGGAGGGGGCGGTGTGTTGTCATACTGCTACTTTTAAAGGCTCCAAACCTTGGGATGGATTTTATTTATATATAAAAAATAAGAAAGCTTTCTCTCCTGGGGGGGGGGGGCGATCGCCCGGATCGCCCCCCCTTCCTGGATTCGCCCCTGATAAGAGGCAAGACTTGTTTATGGAGAATATTATAGTTGATAAATTGTGCTTTAACTTTGAAAAATTTTAAAGATTCTCAAATTTGTTAAAGATCCTCAAATTTGTTCATAACCGAGTCAAGACTATCCAATAAAAAATATAAAAGGCAATTCTCCTTAAGCAACCTTCTCTTGTATATTCGAGTACAACATAAGCAATTTCTAAGGTACTAACTGAATCATTAGCTTTGAATGATAATTTCAAGTTGAAATGTTTTCAACTAGCGTTTTTCAGAATTTTCTAAAATGAATAAATCCTTACAAATTTTATATTCCTTAAAAAAAAAAATGGTTTCCTGAGCACCTGATTTCTGTGACTAAAGCTTGTTAGATGCCACTAATTACGTTGTATGCTTATGGAAGCAGATCTGATACCAGTGAAAGGAGTTCAACAGAATTTGAGTGATGAATTAATATTATCATATAATAAGTAAATTATTAATAGTGCATAAAGTTTTTTTATTAACATAAAACAAAATAAACAATTAAAATAATATTTTTCAGTGCAAATAGTTAAAGCATCCAAAAATAAAAATAACCTAAAGCCAAGGTTGTGTAAACTGAAAAATAAACTTTTTTATAATAAGCTATAGCATAACACCTAGCTAACCTTGATAGGTGCATCGGTGAGCTCACAATTGTTTGCAGGAAAAGTTAAAAATAAAATATTTGGTAATGTTTTGGTGGACAAATACACGGATTTTCCAAAACTAAACAAAAAAACAAAAATAATCTTTATATTTGTATACATAACAATAATATTTATTAAGAAACTATTTTTTAACTAATCTAAAATTCAAAAATATAGTGCCAACTAATTGTAACAAACAAAAACATTTACAAATATAAAAAAACAAATTTTATAAACCAAGCATGCATTCTTTTAGAATCATTCATTCGAAATCCACCATTTCGGATTCACTTCGTTCCGTTCAAAGCTTTAACATGAAGTCTCTGAGTAGCTGTCGTCAGGACATTAAGTATAAACTCAAAAAGAAAGTATAACTAAAGTATGGTATAATATGACAAGTCAAAATTATTTATTAGCAATTTACATATTTTTGTAGTTATTATATGCTTCTTTCTTTTCGTGTTTTATTTATGCATTTAACTTATGTGTAATTATTTATTTTATTCTAAATATTAATTAATTACATTATGCATTCTTCTTATATATTTTATTCAATCTCTTTTATTTTACTATCTGTCACATCTAAATAAAATGTCATGAATCACTTGGGTAATGGTCTCCATATAACAGGCAATACACTATAACTCTAAGCCCACTATACTACCCGTTCCATTATTGTGGTGGAGACCATTACCCAAGTGATTTATGACATTTTATTTAGATGTGACAGATAGTAAAATATAAGGGATTGAATAAAAATAATAAGAAAAAAATGCATAATGTAATTAATTAATATTTAGAATAAAATAAATAATTACACATAAGTTAAATGCATAAATAAAACACGAAAAGAAAGAAGCATATAATAACTACAAAAATATGTAAATTGCTAATAAATAATTTTGACTTGTCATATTATACCATACTTTAGTTATACTTTCTTTTTGAGTTTATACTTAATGTCCTGACGACAGCTACTCAGAGACTTTATGTTAAAGCTTTGAACGGAACGAAGTGAATCCGAAATGGTGGATTTTGAATGAATGATTTTAAAAGAATGCATGCTTGGTTTATAAAATTTGTTTTTTTATATTTGTAAATGTTTTTGTTTGTTACAATTAGTTGGCACTATATTTTTGAATTTTAGATTAGTTAAAAATAGTTTCTTAATAAATATTATTGTTATGTATACAAATATAAAGATTATTTTTGTTTTTTTGTTTAGTTTTGGAAAATCCGTGTATTTGTCCACCAAAACATTACCAAATATTTTATTTTTAACTTTTCCTGCAAACAATTGTGAGCTCACCGATGCACCTATCAAGGTTAGCTAGGTGTTATGCTATAGCTTATTATAAAAAAGTTTATTTTTCAGTTTACACAACCTTGGCTTTAGGTTATTTTTATTTTTGGATGCTTTAACTATTTGCACTGAAAAATATTATTTTAATTGTTTATTTTGTTTTATGTTAATAAAAAAACTTTATGCACTATTAATAATTTACTTATTATATGATAATATATTATAAAACAAGTATGATATCCAAAGTTGACATTCTGTATGTATTGAATACTTTATTTCTATTTCTTAAATGCTACATCATCTTACATAAAAATATTTTAAAACTTTCCAATGTAATTTCCTTTTGCCAATTTAGTAGTAATTGATAGGATATACCTCCTTGGAATAGAATAATTTGCTTTTAACTGAAGTTCGATCACACTGGGTTCGAAAAATAGAAGTTCTGTGCACACTGGGTATTGGTTTGATGTGTTTTGTTACACAGAATCCAAATTTCAGAAACCCACGAAGATCGGCCGTATCAAATTTTTGATATGGGCGAAAAACTTCAGGGATTTTGGATAGGGAGGGCACACGTTTTACGCGCATAAAACAAAATTGATATATTCAATCGTCCTGTATCAATTTATCGTTAAAAAAAAACTATCTTAACCCTCTGTTCAACACCGAAGTGGCAGAAATAAATCACTTCCGGTTTTAACGTTGATCTCTATAGATTCGCCTGATACGAATGAGGAACATCCAGGGGGGGGGGGAATTAGGATGGCTGACCTGAAAAAGCATTTACACCTTTTAGACCGAGTGTTCCCACAGGGAATCGAACCCGAGAACTGAGAACTTTCAGTGACTCACATTGTATCATAATTATTCCCCATGATGCATGCAAAAGGAGACAGTCATGCATTTCAATAAATTATAATATCCTTCCAAAGTCCCACTAGATAAAGAGTAGAACTTACCACAATCCTACTAGATAAAGAATATAACCTACCAGAATCTCCCTAGACAAATTTTATAACCTATCATAATCCAATTAGATAAAGATAATCTTTCCAAAATCCCACTAGATCAAGATTATAACATACGACAATCCTACTAGATAAAGATTAAACCTACCAGAATCCCACTAGATAAATGTTATAAGGTACCATAATCTCATTAGATAAAGATAATATCCTTCCAAATTCCCACTAGATGTAGATTATAACCTGCCACAATCTTACTAGATAGAGAATATAACCTACCAGAATCCCACTAGATATTATAACTTACCATAATACCTTTTGATAAACGTAATATCCTTCCAAAATCCCACTAGATGTACATCATAGCCTTCCACAATCCAACTAGGTAAAGATTATAATCTACCATAATGCCACGAGATAAAAAAAAAATATCCTTCCGAAATCCCACTGAATAAAGATTGTAACCTATCATAATCCCATTAGATAAAGATAAAATTCTTCCAAAATCCCACTAGATGAAGATTGTAACCTACCATAATCCAAATAGATAAAGATTATAACCTACCATAATCCAACTAGATAAAGATTATAACCTACCATAATCCAACTAAAGACAATATCCTTCCAAAATCCCACCAGATGAATAGCAGAACCTACCAACAAGAAACAAATTCCTTTCTTGCACCACTCGGGTAACTGCATAAGTCTTATTCTTATATGAATTAAATATAATCTATGAAATTATGTTAATTAAATTTTGCTTTTCCTAAGCTCCACTATTTCACTAGCTGCAAGATACTGAGATCTGGATTGTTGCAGGAGATCCACCAATTGGCATAGCAGGAAAATCCACCGGCCCAACGCGCGATAGGCCAACGATTCAATGAGGTGCCCAACTCGCTGGCATATATTCCCATCTCTGTACCCTGGTTTGATGTCAGATTATGTTAGTTTGCAATGGACAGTATCGTTCCTGTGCGTACACTTGTTTGCTCTCCTATTATCGCCCTGCAAATTCTTCCACAACTACTTACTTTCTTTTCTCATATGTTTCTTTCACAAAACAGGATATAATTATAGATCATAAAACTGAATATTTTATTTCAAACAATCCGAGTTTTCATGATCGAACGAATCCTGCTCACAATGGTCTAGCGATTCCAATATAAACGTCCGTTTCAGTGATTAGTTGACTCAAAATTCATGTAACAGTCGCTTGGCTTTTACTGTGATTTGTGATGTAGTGCCTAAAGTTATGTTACAAAAGTTTATAAATATTTTCGTTTCAATAATTGAAATTCAGTGCTTTTTGTAATCTGTGTAATATTTTCACTCCCTTTGTTTAAACTTTATTAATGTGGTATTGCTCAATTGCCTAAGTAACTGCAAAAGTTTAGTACATTTATACGGACTAAATTAGAGAAGCTACTGTCATCTGGGAAGTTACGCTGAAACGATGCACCTGGCAGTAATATATCTGAACTTGTAGGTTGGTGAGTGTTGTACGTGAACGTCATCAAATGGCGCCTGTATCAAACTATTATTAGAAAGGCCCTTTTCAGTGCTTTATTTTCTTACAGATGTATAATGAAGCAATGTCGTTATGAATGGGTTTACTCTGAGTGACTAGTACGAAAACTATTGTGCCCTGTTAGATGCGGATAAAATTTATGGGTTGATTTCTTAATTTAATCTAAAAAATTATCAGAAATATTCCGCATCACGATAGGTTCACGAATGGTTTGACACACGAATAATAACGTTTAATCCATACCTATTGTTGAAGAATATAGAGTAATGACTTGTGTATGTTTAAACATTAATAAATGCTATTTATTGTGTTCGTACAATATCTTGATCAAATTTATAGTTTATATACTATAAATCATGCAACACTAGAAGAGAGTTACAGTATCCCCGTACTTTTCAACATTTTGGGTTTAAAATGTAGATTTCGATGCTGAGCTGTGTCCAATAACCCTACTTTTGTTTTCTAGAACCGACTACTTCAAGGTCAAATTAGGAGTCAAAAATGAAAAGTGAAACTATTTGGGCAATGCGGACCAGTGAACGACTGGAACGAAATGGGTGTTATTCGATCAATACATGAATAATTGACGTCATTGTCCCGAAAATTCTATTTTGACCCCGAAAATGAAAGAAAATCTGGAATTTTGCATCTTGGATTTTCGTTATAATTTTCCGAACCAAAATTGAATTTTCGGTAAAGTGACACATGAATCACTAGCTTACAGTGGTTTTGGTGCCGGGTGTTTCTTAGCTGATTTGAAGTAGAATTGGGACGCTGAATCCAAATATGGCGTTAGTTTTCCCCTAACAGCTTTAGTTTTTGAGATATAGGAATTGCAAGACTGACCTGCTACAACGTTGAAAATTGCATAGGTGCTGTTTTACTGTAAGTGAAAAGAAAACTATGACATTTAAATCTGTTATTTGGAACACTTTGAAAATAATGAAAACCATATAAACACAAACATCAAGTACATAATAACTCTGTAACTACATTTTATAATAGTTTTTATGAATAAAAAATCAAATAATTTGTTCAAAACGATCTATTCAACACTTCGGAAGCTTCGTTTTCGTGACATCCTTGAATGTTTCTTTGCACAGTCTCTTTTTAGGTTCCAGCAGTAATCTGCCATCATATGGGCATCCCATCTTCCTTGGTAGCGGTCCTCCATTGTTTTAATATCTTGGTGAAATCTTTCACCTTGTTCTTCACTCAGACTGCCTACGTTGTCTGGGAAACGGTCCAAATGGCTGTGCAGGTAATGAATTTTTATACTCATATTACATCCAAGTTTTTGGAATGCATTAAGCATCTGGTTCACTAGCTCAACATAGTTATCAGCTTTATTATTGCCAAGGAAATTCTTGATAACTTCTACAAATGAGGTCCAAGCTCTACGTTCAGTCTCATTCATGGACTCCACGAAAGCCGGATCTTTCATGAGTTGTCTTATTTGGGGACCATCAAATATTCCAGCTTTTAATTTTTCTGTGCTGATCTGAGGTAGCTTGTTTCCCATGTAAGCAAAGCACGGCCCGTCCTTATTTAGCGCCTTTACAAACTGCTTCATCAAACCGAGCTTGAGATGTAGAGGTGGCAAAATGATTTTGTCACACTCAACAATAGGCATGTTAATAATATTTTTCTTACCAACAACCATGTCGTCTCTCTGCGGCCACTCTTTTTTTGACCAATGGTTTGCTTTGTCTCTGCTATCCCACAGACATAGAAAACAAGGATATTTTGTGTAGCCACTTTGCTGTCCAAGAAGAAAGTTCACCATCTTTAAATCCACACAAATCACCCACTGATGGTCCTGATATTTAATTTTTTCCATAACCAAAGCAATTGCTTCATATTCTTCTTTCAGTCGTGTTGAATGAGCGATTGGAATTGAGCCATATTTATTGCCATTGTGTAGAAGGACGCATTTTAAACTTCGCTTGGAGCTATCAATAAACAGGCGCCAATCATCTGGATTGTATTCTGGAAGACCCATGTGTTCTAGGAGACCTCTAACATCGTGACAGAATACGAGATTTGTGTCTTCAGTGAAAAATGGTAAAAACTCCTTTTCCCTTGTTCGGTAGAATGTGATTTTAGTTCCTTGTTCTAGTACGTTTTTCTCCTTCAATCTGGAAGCAAGTAATTCAAACGATTCTTTTGAAAGATTAAGGTCCCTAACTAGATCATTTAGCTCATCTTGATTAAACTGTTGAGGAATTGTTGACATTCCCTCATAATCACTGTCACTTCCATCATCCATGTCACAAGAATGTTCACTACGTTCGTTTTCAGTCTCACAAAGCTCTGGCAAGTGGTGAAACGTTGGGATTGGTATTTCATCGGAATGAACAACTGGACGTCTTGCTGAAGGCAGATCAGGATATGTCCACTTGTTCCGGTTATTTCTATTCATACCCGTAACATTTACCAGGCAGAAATAACAGTCATCAACATGGTTTGTGGGTTCCCTCCAAACCATTGGAACACCAAACTTAAGACTTTTTCTTTTTCCAGTTGTCCACTGTCGCAAGTGTTCAGTACACATTTTACACACAATATGTGGAGCCCACGTTTTATCTTGGTCCCCTAGGCGTACACCAAAATATGCATGATATGCTTTTTTTACAAAGTCACTGATATGTTTTCTATTGTCTTTAAATGTGTACTCACCACATATGTAGCAAAACACATCAGGATGGTTAACACAACTTCTTCGACTTGAACTCATTTTATGTTCAGGCCACTAACACGGATGTTAAATATAAAGCCTTAGTATACGCGATACAAGTTATGATTTCAGAACAAAACTCACATGTTCCAACATGTCACTCCACCTGCAAGACAACAACTACGATCCACTAGCCAAGTAGAATACCAATGCAATCTAGTGGACGTTCCTGGAACTACTATATGACTAGTTTCCGTTTAGTACCGACAGATAGCAGCACTAATGAGAAAAGAGCGCCGTTCTTCCAAATAGAAATCTCTATAGAGC
Source organism: Thermobia domestica (assembly GCF_964235325.1). Lineage (NCBI taxonomy): Eukaryota > Metazoa > Arthropoda > Insecta > Zygentoma > Lepismatidae > Thermobia > Thermobia domestica. The sequence continues at coordinate 250,930,084 of NC_137463.1, read as the reverse complement.
ACAGTAGGATTTATTTGAGTTGCAGAGTTTATAAGATCATATTCAAACTTGTTATTACGAGAATATTTGTATTTCTTTTGCTTATTTTGTATACTATTGCAAGAAGCATGCAGAAATAGTGGTTACATCATTTATAATTTACATATTTATTTTGGATTGTAATATTTCTTCCACATACATTGTAACGTAAATAACACTACTGGTACAGTAGCCTGTATCTACCAAAGTAGAGCTGATAGAAAAAACTGCTTACATTATTGGATTCAGCGCCCCACACATAGTTAAAATCAGCTCTAAAATTTTAGGCACCAAGAAATTTTTTTTTTTCTGTAGGCCTGTGTATTCGTGATTATTCGTGTATGTGTAAATACGTATCGAATGACCCCATTTTGTTTCAGTCGGTCACTGGTCTGCATTGCTCAAAATCCTGGATTTTTGTTAGTTTTCAGGAAATGGCATATCAATTATTCATATAGCCTACGTGTAAACACAAATCGAATGGCACTCATTTTGTCCCAGTCGGACGCTGGTCCGCATTGCTCAAAATCCCGGATTTTCGTTAATTTTCGGAGTCAAAATAGGATTTTCGGGAAAATGGCATATCAATTATTCATGTACCTCTGAATACGTATCAAATGACACCCATTTCATCCCAGCCAGTCACTGGCCCGTATTGCCCAAATGGTTTCACTTTTTTATTTTTGACCCCTAATTTGTCCTTGAAGCAATCGGTTCCAGAAATCAAAAGTGGTGCTATTGGACACAGCTAATCGAAATCTATATTTTAAACCCAAAAAAGTTGAAAAATACAGGGACAGGGTAAGTCTCTTTTAACCCATTGAAGCAGTATTTGTGACCTATAACCAGTGGCGTATTTACGATTTTGTTTCGGGGAGGGCTTTGCCTGAAAATGTGAAAATTCTGCAAGATATTTCATATACTTTACTATAGTAAGTAAGATTTCGGGGGGGGGGCTTTAGCCCGGAAGCCCCCTTTAAATACGCCACTGCCTATAACTTTGGACGAACTAATTTTCCCACGAGGCTCGTAAAATTTATCAGCTCGTCTGAACATCGATAAAAATTTGGAAGTGACTAGATGATAGTTCCAGGATTTCCTTATGATGGTTTGCAATTTTTTATGTTTCTCGCTTCTTGAACAACACTTCTCTATGTGTACCTGGATGACCAGACAAAACAAGAAGCATCCAAAAGTAACTATTCCCGGCATACGGAACCCATGAAATGTGTTAAATCTGTTGAAATCTTGATTTCCATCTATTTCTCAATCACAATATCTTCGTTCCTCTTAACTGATATTCCAAAGTACAGGGTGTACCAAAAAGAACTTTACAACTTTGAAAAATTATATTTATTTATTTATTTAGCTTACAGACATGGTTTGGTTGTCATTTTGTAGCACAATGCATCACGTTTTTTTAACCTTATACCTAAAAAAGTTCAATGTAGCTTCCGTTGGTGATACAACACACATCCCTGGTGGGCACAAAAACCGGTTTTTCGGTTTTCGGTTTTTAGAAAAACCGAAACCGGTTTTTGAAAATTTTCAAAAAACGGATTCGGCGAAAAACCGGTTTCGGTTTTCAAAACCGGTTCGGTTTTCTCCGAAATCGGTTATTGGTTTTCTCCAAAAACCGGTTTGGTTTTTCACCTGGTCCGGTTTCGGTTTTCTTCAAAACCGATTCCGGTTTTTTCCAAAATTTGTTCTATTTCTGACCAGAATGGTGTTTCGTTGTTCTCCGGAAACCGAATCCATTTCCACATAAATAGTTTTGTATTTTCGAAAAGTTTTCACCGAAACCAGTTTCGTTGAAAAACCGAACCGGTTTTGGAGTAAACTGAAATGTCGGTTTTTCGGGTTTCGGTTTTTATAAAAACCGGTTTTGCTCATCCCTAATCTGAAGTCTCACTTGCTCTACAACGTCCTCAGATGTACGGGGACGACCTGAAGATTTGTTATGTCTTACCGAACAGCCAGTTTCAATAAAACACTTATGCCGCTGATAAATAGTAGATCTAATGGGAGAATCTTTACCATACTTTGTACCAGGGGTAAAAGAGAGGGGAACGCGGGGTCGTCGTCCCCCCACCTCCAGAAAATATATACGGCGTCCCGGAAGTTCCTAAAAAATGACAATGGGCAAAGATAAGGCAGGGGCGTGACATCATGCCACTACCTACCGTCCCCCTACTATTCCAGATCCACTTTTATCCCTGCTTTGTACGAAAATTACGTTTTACAGTTGTGTCACAGACTTGGATTCTTCAAACCAAAATACTCAGCTATTTTGGACCTGTAAAGGCAGCCATCTTTGCTGCAACTGTCGCTAGCGCTTGTGGTGGCTTGTTTCTGAACTAGTGTACTACGTGAGTCAAAACTTGATGTATTTTGCTACAAAATGACACCAAAACGATGTCTGTAAGATAAATGAAGAAATTAATATTAGTTTTCAAAGTTGTACAGTCCTTTAATAATACACCCTATACTACCAAGCTTTATGCTACATTTTGACAAATTAACACTTGCACTTTAGTCGTGTAATACTCAAGCTGTCACTAACGTTGTTATATGAATCTGTTTTGTGATATAGTATGTATGAAGAAATAAAAGTGAAATCTGTACCTAAACAATTGGAGTATGAATATATTTAACACATTACCAACTTTCCCCATTAGAATACTATATCTAGCACGTAATCTTAATTGGAAGCAATTGAGAGAAGAAAAGGTAGTAAAGATGTCACTTCTAACGCCTCTTTTGTTTGTTGTAGAGTTTATTGTTTGTGTACTTGTAGCAAAGGGTAATATAGCTACTAATTATACCTTTGCTAATTGTATGGACAAACTTTTGTCGCCACAGTCAGCAAGCTATGTAAATGACACTTTATTATTTGGGAAACTATGCTTGTTGCAAGAATATTTTTAGTGTTTTTGTTTTATATACTGTGTGTTATTACTACATATGAAATTTATTTATTATCTTGATCTTCATTGCTTCGTTATCGAATGTGTAGGGGTAGAGCCACTTCCCTTCAGTTTACTTCATACGATATCGTGATATACTGTGTATGATAAGGCCGCTTGCGATAGAGGTCTGCACGGGCTCGGCCGAACTCAGGTCTACAAAGCATATATCACTTCGGGCCCAGGTCGTAAATTTTTAAATCTACAACCATATTTCAGGTGCCTTTTCGGGCTTAATTTTGTAAATATAGCTACTGTACAGCGATATTTATTGGATCATTCTTTCTGTCACGGGAATAGACAGGTGCCTATTCCCATTGTACAGATGCACAGCCTTGAGACTTCTAGACGAGCTGTCTATAAACAAACGCCACTCTTTCAGAATGCAGGGTATCTGTAAAGCATAAAAAATGGAAAACTGTTCGTGCCGTCTGCTTTGAGCTGTTGCGTTTACAGATTTATCAACTATGTTCCACTAGTTTTACTCAGACTTAGATCTCAAATAAGATCATTTAAATCTGTTTGGTTAGGATAATAGGATGGTCTATTAGTAGTTCATATCTAAGAAAGGCATGGTGTGACACAATTGCAGTACAACAGAATAATCTAGGGATATAAATATACAGGAACGCTCAAAAGTAGGTATATAGTACAGTACTGACTAGGTCATTGCATTTTATATTATATCTTATTATCCATCAGATAGACTTAGTTTCGTTATTATTTGTTCTTAATGTGTTTTACTTACATCTTAATCTCGGAAGAGCCGAAGCAAATACACCAATAAACTAGAATGTTATACTTGATCAATGCAGGGGTGTATACCTACTTTTTGGCCACTCTGTATATATGCATACCTTTAAATCCTTACAAATAGCCTTAAAACAGTCTGCCCGATGCATGTTGACTCTATCACGAATCTCTCAATGTTGGCAGGTTCTTAAATCAAATTTAAATGCAAATTAACGCATCAAACGTTTTAAGACGCGCATATAAATTCATTAATATTGGACATATTCCATATTTTCGATGCTACTACTTACATAAGTGAAGTTTCATGGAAAAAATACACCTTTTCTAGTTACTTTCAATGTTAAATAGTTCTAGTTAAATAACACAGGAAATCACTATTATAAGACAAGGACCAAATGAGTGTTGCATAGTGTTATCACATGAGCTCGGGCCGGGCTTGGGCCTAAAGGCTAAAATATATATTTCAGACTTGGGCCGGGCCAGGCCTGGGCTAAAAATTCCGACCCGTGCAGACCTCTACCTTGCGAAAAGAGATAAATATATTATAATTTTAGAATGCACATCTTTTTGTAATTTTTGATTGTACAACCAAATTCTAGATGTGCATTAATTAATTATAAAATACGCACACTGAGGTTTTTATCAGTCATTCCCACTAAAATAAATCAATAACGATTTGGGAATTGGCAAATGGCAACCCTGCGTCCATTCTTTAAATTAAATTACGTTTACGAGGGTTTGAAATGTTGTTGTTCACAGTATAGTGTTCATAAGGATTTAATAAATAGTGAACACAATGACGTCTATTAGGGAATCGAAACTGAAGATTACTAGATAACTTTTTATAAAATATTGCTATTATTAGACACTTTCAAATATCTAGGATCAGTACTAACAGACCAAAATCATGTCCACGAAGAAATTAAATGTCGACTAAAAGTGGAGAATTCGTGTTATTATTCATTCCCCAAAAATCTTTTGACGTTGCGAATTCTGCAGAGGAATTTGAAGCTTAAAACATATAAAGCGTATTCATGCGTGTTGTTTTGTATGGTTGCGAAACATGGTCGCTTACCCTGAGGAAAATACGCAAACTGAAAGTATTTGAGAAAATATTCAGACCCAAGAGAGATGAGAATGGGGAATGGCGAAAACTTCATAATGAGAAACTACATAATTTATACGATGTACCAAACATTGTTAGGGTCATCAAATCTAGGAGACTCAGGTGGGCAGGTCATGTAGCCAGAATGGAAGAAAGTAGGAACGCTTCCTAAGTTTTAACTTGAAGTCCAATCGGAAATAGACAATTAGGAAGACCTAGGCGCAAATGGGAGGACAATATTAAGATGGATCTCACAGAAATAGGAATCCAAAGTAGAAACTGGATCCAGTTGGTTAAGGATAGAAGTCAGTGGAGAGCTTTTGTGAACACGGCATTCAACCTCCGGGTTCCATAGGTCCTAGAGTTAGTTAATTGCTATTATTAGTAGTATTTTAATTGTTTACAATTGTCACGTGCATGACGAATATACGATAATTTTAAAGAAGAAAAGCGATAATTTTGTTCTCTGAGGTTGGCGACTCTGTAGGGTCTATACCAATAAAAATGCGTGAAAATCTTAAATCGGACGGCGTTGACCTCTTCCGCCCCCTCCAATCAAAAATCTGAAGTGACTGCTGTTTCATCTGAATAGGATGTAAAAGCGGTATCTTGTCTCGAGAAAATGTATCTTTTTCCATTGGAAGTAGGCCTAGGCATGCGCTTTATTTCGTCTTAAACCTTGTCACGAAAATTCTTGCCTGCTCTCTTCTCTTGCGGGTCTCTAATTGGAAGAATTCTGGCTCGTGTTGTCTCGTAGCCAACGATAAATATTCTTACAAATTTCCCTAGATTTTACAAATTGCTTTGCGCTTTTGGCGTGGGAGACCTGGGCTCGATTCCCGGTTGGAGCTTATGCGGTTGGGATTTCATGTTAATCAGTAGGTCAACGTCTCATTATAGCCTCGCTGCTGAACGGGACGTTTAACTCAACTCAACTTTGCACAACCTTAACACAGTATTGTCATCCGAAACTTTTACTGGAGAAAGGAGGCATGACATCTAGTTTATGAGGTCTGGGTATCCCTGGTTCCCTCTGGTTACATGTATGAGTACGGATGCCCCGTTTAATTGTAGGTTTGTTCTATACAGCTTTTATCCTATCAAAGGATCGCATTGGTTCAGTGGTAAGAGTGTTCATCTCCAGTTCGTGGGGTCCGTGGTTCGATTCCCACTCGGGCCAAGTTAACTTTGTGGTAGACAAATACCGTGTGTGTGGGTTTTCTCGGGATTCTCCCCTTTCCCTCACTTTGTTCATTCCACCATTTCATTTATTCCTCATCATCTGCGTTTCCTTTAGCCTAGCAGGCATAGCCATGCGACGTAAAACTTAAAGATTTCATTTCATTTTTTTCTGCCGACAAAGAACGTAAATGAGAATCCATTAATCTGTAGAAGTAAGCGACACAAGGGCGTCGATCCTGGGAAGCCAAGGGGGCCCGGGCCCCTCAAAAGCTCATGTGGGCCCCCTATTGTATTTCTGAATATACAATATTTGGCATAATTTGACTGCAATTTGTCTTAAAATCTTCATATACATACATTCTTCATCTGAATGCCCTCCCCCCCAAATTTACAGAGAAATCGGCGCCCTTGACCACACATGATCCAATTTAAAAAGAAACACATAGCTGGGCAATACGCTTAGAAGGATGTAAAACCACGGTTATTACTTTTTTTCAATGTGATGAGCACAACCAGATGACCTTCCGAGGTTCTTACACCTAATAAAGAAAAACGGATGTAGTTTTTATTATCCAATTAGGAATACATGACCATTAACACAATTAACATCAAGTGAATGAAATTTTCACAGACCTTGACAGTTATTTTATTTAATTCATATTGTAATGATGGGTTTATCTCATTTGTAAATCAAACTTTTTTAAATTTTATTCTCCTTTTCTTTATGCGTTTGAACTGGATTCTCATTAGATATAAGGCAGGAAATTCATTTCCCATTATGCAACGTTGCCCTAGAAATTATTACACGTTCTTTTAGTAACTTTATTTTCAAGAAAGTTTGTTGCCTTTTTATCGGCGACCTTGTCATGCAGGAAGTGGATAATTTATTAGCCATAATAAATAAAGTCTGTGTCAATTTTCTTGATACTTGTTACGAGTTCAAGAATGGAAAGTTAAATTAGGAATACTTTGTAACAAAATGGAAAGTATTTGGAGTTGGTAGGGGTATAAATAGTGCTGTAGTCCTAAAAGTTTCAGAGGGTACACGCTGATTTGTGATCATCTATCATTGTCATAAGAGACATTGAAGACCTTTTTTAATGAGCAAATGTAAATCGTATGTATTAATAGGTCTAATATAAAGAATACGTTACTGTTTTTAGTCTAAAAGCATTTTATGCTATTTTCTAGATGACACTCCTTACATAAACCACAGCATTAATAACATAAATGGATGTGTAACTATGGAGAAGGAACCAACTCACTCCCAGAAGAAATAGAAATAATCGAGCCGGATTTTTTTTCATGACTGATACTCGTATATTTAAACACCTGCTAAGAATATAAGAGGAAAATGGTGATATAGTCACTTTATCATTGGAGTCATGGTCCGATTAAATAAATAAATAAATATAAACGAAACTATACACTTTGAAGCAAAAGGTACACTCTCATGACTAAGATTAAGTAGTGGGTAGACAGCGGGTACCACCGTGCAGGCCCGTAGCCAGCTCATAAATATAGGGGGGGCGGTAGAAGTTGGGGGGCCCAACCCAATCATATTATACTTCATCACCATATTATAGTTCATTTGCAAGCCTCCCGTGAAATTTTATGGGGCCAGCCAAAGTTTAGGGGGACCCGGCCCCCCTGGCCCCCCGTGGATACGGGCCTGCCGCCGTGTACCCTCGACTACAGCCCTGGGTATAGACAAGCCGGATTAAACTCATGAGTTTAAAATGTAGTAGTTCTTCTGTAAGTTTACGTTGGGCAGAATGATTCATTTCGTTCACTCAATTCAGTTACTGCGATCTTTAGTGATTCGTTCAAACGAATTGATTGAGAATGGTTCTCTATTGTGAACTGCTTCAGCTACTAATGTTATTGTGAGCCCTATTCTTAATAAATTGGTTGCTATGATTCGCAATTAGTACTGCTCCAGAAACGTGTGAAACACGTGCCTTTGCAAGGGGCAGCAAAATCTGTCATAATTATATTATTTAAAACAAATATTTGTTGTTGTAACCAGACTTTATGATGTTGGTAGTTAAATTTACTAAGCTGGCCTATTTGAATACTACATTTAAAAATTTTGTTTTTTAGGTCGCATTAGTTTAAGGTCACACGCAAAGTGCTGAAGTAAATTGTCAAACAAATCCCAGCACGAATTGTTTGATTGTTGTCAAATATAGGAACTCACTTCTTGAACAGTAGCGAACCCCTGTTGCATTTAATTAGTTATCACAGTTTTGATATGAAAATTAGTCGTGTCTTTGTCATAATCAAGTGTCCTTATCATTGAAGGTGGAAACAAGTTTTTTTTTTAAAAAAAAATATATATATATATATATATATATATATATATATATATATATATATATATATATATATATATATATATATATATATTAGATGTAGAAGGAAAATCAACAAATAAAGGTAAATGAGCTAGTTGCACTCTGTATGGAGATTGAAACTCTATATTAAATCCTATGAAAGGGACTACCATATTTCCTCTGGAAGTGTGTTTGATTTATCTGTCACTAACATATTAGATTATTATTTAAAGAAAAGAGAACAGACACAAGAAGATTGTACATGTAGTGTTCAGGTCTTTATGAGTGCGAGTGCCCTTTCCCTCCTCTTTGTTGTTCATGATGGGGTAGCGTACTTTTGAAACCATAGCTTTCAACATTTGTTCTTTCTGGACAAAAACAAGCGGCAAATGATGCTATTGCACGGGGCGGTAAATTGCATAGGACCGGCCGCGGGTGGCTCAGTGATAGAGAGCTCGCCTCAGTTGTGGGCCGCCCTTAGTTAGATCCCAGGTCATGTCCGTTTGTGGTGGACACTATGATGTACGTGAGTTTTCCCAGGTTTATCCTGTTATCTCCCACGCTCCCATTCCACCAATTCTTTCATCATCATTCAATTTCTTTAACGATTCGTCTGTTTCAACCTACGGGACATAGGACGTAAAACTCTAAATTTCATTTCATTTTATTTCATTTCATTATGGCGTCAATGGATTTTCTCTCGAGATTCTCGCGTTTCCTCTCGCATTTTCATTACACTATTTTTTTCGTATTCTTTCTGTTTCATTTACTGTCGCTTGTAGCTTATACGGCATATTTGTAGGAGCTGAAACTACAAATCTCATTCTACATCTACTACTCTACATCAAATCTCATTCTAGAAAATACAAATCTCATTTATCTACTTTTAGCATTCTTAAATCCCATGACGGTACCAAGAGTACGAGGTACTTTTGTCTGTACTTTTCACAAAGTTAAAATCTACTGCTATAATTTAAGAGTATTCCTTTAAAATATAGCTACATTAATATTATTACAGGGTGCTTGTATTCTCCTTCAAATATGGCTCATGTGTAACTATGAGTATAGAAGATCGTCTAGCCATTCTGTTGTCAAAACAAGAAGTTTGTCATTGTTTCTTCCGGAAAGAAGAAAGCGTTTAAAAATCGCATAACTGAGAAACTTAATAATAATAATAATAATAATAATAATAATAATAATAATAATAATAATAATAATAATAATAATAATAATAATAATAATAATAATAATAATAAAATCATAAATACGTGTTCTGACTGTAATGTTTTGTTTGTTTGGTATCTGTTCTTTCTCGTTTTTGTTAACGATAAAACTGAGGGGTACGATTTCCCTCACTCCATGTGGCGCCCCTTAAGTCCCCGAACAGGTCTCCCCCCAAAACAGTGATTTAAGGGTATAGTCTTTATGATCCGTAACCCGGGCATACCAGCTGACCACGAAACTTCACCTATATATTGACAACAAGGGAGGCATGTAGCGTAAAGGGCGTAAAATGAAATGTTTCACATTAACGTCCCATGATTATGCCTGTTAGGCTAAGGGAGACGGTAACTGAATAGTGATGGAATAATAGATGGAATGAGAAAGTGGGAGGAAAGGGAGTACCCCGAGAAAACCCACGGGCACAATGTTGTCCACCACAAACTTAGTTGGCCGGGGTTCGAACCAGGACCCCACACATCAGAAGGTAAGCAGTCTACAACTGAGCCACCGTTCTAAAGGGCGTAATCGTTGGACGTCGAACTGAAATTTTCAAGTTATAATTTTGCATAAGTAAATACATATATAGCTTACAAACTACGAAAGAAATTATTAAAATCCGATGTTTAGGTTGAGAAATTACTGTATGAACGTTTGAGTAATATCATAGAAAACTATTTATGGTCTACATTTTCTGATTTATTTTACTTTCTGTTTACAAAATTCTGCAGATCTCTAGCTTCTTGATTACTTAATTAAGGGATGTTGTTATTTGTAATTGCAAAAGGAATAGAACAAAATAAAGGAGTTATACGTAATTAACGAAGGACATCAGCGATTGCGTAAATTGAGTAATCTTCCTCAGGATGAACTCAATTGGGGGCCACTTCCAGGATTTCCAGCGAAAATGTACTTACTGCGTGAGTCCAACATCCAATGCGTTTCTTTGCGTTCTAATGCATAACGCACTCGTGCAATTAAGTAATTTTCATTTCTTTGAAGAAAGAAAAAAAAACATATATATGTTAGAAGGTCGGATGTACTGTACGTTGAACTAGTATATAAGATACGTGTGGAATATATCGCTTTTATAATAATGATATAATAATAATACTAATAGGAAAGGTGAAAGTAAAATTGCTGAATAATATAATTCAATGTTATAGGATTTATTAATTTTCGAAAAAAAATGTTGAAAATTTCACAAAACCGACTTATTAAATGGTTAGAGAAGCATATCACCTGAGAAGCGAAAATCAATTTAATTTCCCAAATTTGAAATTACACAAAATTAATTATTTCTTGCAATATACAAGGGCCGCGATGGTTCTGTGGTAGAGCGTTCATCTCTGGTGCATGGTATCCCTGTTTCGATTCCACCTCACGCTAATTGGGCTTTGTGGTAGACAAATACTGTGTGCGTGCGTTTTCTCGGGGTTCTCCCGTTTCCTCCCACTTTCTTCGTTCGACCATTTCATTCATTTCCCCCAGTAGCAAAGACAGCTTGCAAACCGCTAGCTGTAAGCCTTAATTGCAAGTCGGCTAAGCTTGCATCCAGCTTGATTGGAAAACGTGGAAGCATGCCGCAAGCTGGATTCCAGTACCGAAGTTACGTGGGGGCTACCTTGTATTCAGTGTTCCATTCAAGCTTGACGCACGCGTTTTACAAGTCAAGTCAAGTCAATAGCTAATGAATGACCAGTGATGCTCTGAGAATGACCAGTGATGCTCTAAAGCATCGCTTGCAAATTCAACAAACGGCAGATTCTATAAAAGCATGCGTTTCAAATGCAAGCGTAGAAAGCCAAAAGGCAAGCACTCGCCAACTGGCCGAAAACATTCTTCCTACTAGGGTTCTCATCGTCACCGTCATCTTTAGCCCACACGACATAATCGTGGGACGTAAAAATTGAGATTTCATTTGAAAGATTTTTTCTTTGGACGTACTGTAAATGCGATGAGTAACCCCGAATTTTACTTTAACATGTTTTTTTTTTTCTTATATTATGCATCTTTACGAATTCACAATAGATTTGCCAATTCATTTTGTTGAAAATAAATTTCAGCAGTAAATTTCACGTATCTGTCTAACTTTCTCATCTTGTAGCTTCTATTCTTGTACATTAAAAATTTGTAAACATTTCTTTGCTCATGTTTATATTTTGGCAAAATACCACTATTCCCTCTCCCACTACTAAGTTCAAAATTTTGCATACTTGATAATATTTCGCAGTTTCGTAGTTTCGTTATGGATTCTGAATATAACAAATGCAGGGCGTTATTTTATTTGTGAAATTATTCTCATTACTAGATATAAAATAACGTGTTTCTGTGTTTATACAGGTGAGTCGTCTGAAACCACCAAATTTCATACGCAGATAAATCTTTACCTGACTAACTGCATGCGAATTCGGATTTTTTTTTTTTTTTTTTTTTTTTTTTTTTTTTTAAGGTTTTGGGCTAGGGGACAGATTGGAAAGTATAGCACATTTTGAAGGTTCGAAAAGTATAAGCATCTCAGAAGCTCTTCAACTTAGATGAGCTCCTTCGTGGCTAAGCAGTTAGCGTACGCTTGTTTGGCGTGGGAGGCCCGGGTTCGATTCCCAGCGCCAGCTCATATGGTTCGGAATCTACGTTAATCAGTAGATACATGTCTCATATAGCCTCGCTGCTGAACGGGATGTAAAACTCAAAATCAACCCAAGGGACTGCTTTAGCTCAGTAATAGAATGTTAATCTCTGGTACATGGGATCCTTAGTTTGATTCCAGCTCGCGCCACACCACTTGCATGGGTTTCCTCGGGTTCCTCTTGTTTCCTCCCACTTTCTTCATTCCATCATTTTCATTCATTTCTCATCATCACCGTCTCCTTTAGCCTAGCCGGCATAACCGTGGGACGTAAAAGTCAAAGATTTTCAAAATCAACTCAAGTGAACTCTTCAAATTCGACAACCCACACTACTCTTTTGTTGCAGATTACATAGTATCAGTCAATGCGAAGAACGGGCAGTTCTTCTAGTTAACACTAATAAAATATTTTTAAGAATAAATTAATATTACGCATCTGAAATTTCCCTGCTTCTAGCATCGAGGATCGGTGCAACATGAGCTGAAATTGTCTCGTCTCGAAATGGTATTGTTAAACTAAGTCTCGTCTCGCAAAACGTATTTGTTTCTGTCGGTTGAGATTTTGTATTGTTACTAAAATTCTGAATTGTCTCCACTCGTCGGTAACCACCAGGGAACACAGTTAATTACTTTATTCCCGTTAGTTTTCATTAAGAGTTTTTGCTATAATTATTTACAAGTATATATACTTGATGCAACGAAATGATTCTGTTTATATTGTGATTCCCTTAAGGGCTGCAAACAAGTCTTGAAGAATCTGCCTGTGGTAATAACAAGTGTACACCACTTTCTTGTGAAGTTTTGTCTTTCGATAATAAATAGCCTGAATATTTTTGTAACACGTATTTTTTTCCTTTCTAGTAAAGATACTTTTACTATCCTTATACTGTTAATGTTAATTAATCGAAAGTTTTTTCAACATGGAACGCCGAATACGTTTTGTGCTTAGAGACAAGAGCATGTTGGAGAGGATTATGAAACTAAAAAAAAATCCGTTTTAAGTATGACATACAAGAATTTTAGGGATTATAAAAAAAATGGATCAAGAGATTGCGATTTTGTCCAATAATTAGTTTTTGGGTCAGGGGCCAAAATAATTTTTGAACGGCCTCTAAATCGAGTTTTCATATCTTTTACGAAATAAGTACATCGTACTGAGTTGAGAGAGTTTTGGTTTAGCTACACCATATGCAGTTCTGCAGATATAAGGCCTACAATAAAATTTTTGTTGAAATGTATTGGATCTTATGGACCGATTGGATCAAGGGTCACATTTTTGAACGGCCCCTAAATCGAATTTTCGTACTTTTTTTTTTTTTACAAAATAAGCACATATACTGAGTTAAGTGATAGTTAGGTCTGGCTACATTGTATGTAATTCTCCAGATATGAGGCCTAAAAGATTTTTTTTTTATTTGAATACGTTGTATATTCTGATGCATCTTTGGATCAAAGGCTACAAAGTTTTTGAACGGCTCCTAAATCCAATTTTCGTATTTTTTATGAAATAAGGACATCGTACTGAGTTAAGTGATAGTTTGGATTTTGCTACACTATATGTAGTTCTCCAGATATAAGGCCTACAAGAAAATTTCTTACTGATATGTAATAGATCTTTTGATTCAATAAGTATTGTTTTTATTTATAACTACAAAATATTTAAGATTTTGTACAAAGAAACTACATTTGAGACATACATAATAAATCCATCATATGATGGAATTATCATAATTCAATGTCTCCAAATAATGGAAGAAATATTGTTACAATCCAGTTAGAATTTGCTAAACAGATTTCCAAAATTTGAAATAAATAATTTGCAGCTTTTAATTTATTCTTTATTTGTTTCCTTTAAATTATGCAAGAAAATTCGTTACAACTCATAAGAATTTACTAATAAGATTTCCAAAATTTAAAATCCAGTATTGTTACAACTTTCAGTTATTTTGAGTTTCGTGTTGAAACCAATGTTAAATTTTATGTTTAATTGAAAGTTTTTGTATTTTTGAAAATTCTTTGTAGTATAACAAAATACAAAATGTAAGAATTAAAATAAATAATTTGCATTTATAGATTTATTGTTTACATTGTTTCCCACAAAATTATGGAGGAAAATTTATTGTAATCCATTAGAATTTGCTCAGATTTATTGTTTACATTTTTTAAATTATGAAAAGAAGTTTGGTAAATTTCATTAAAATTTTACTCTCAAGGTTACCAAATCTAAGATAAACAATTTCAATGTATTAATTAATTGTTTATAATAATTTCTTCTAACTATCCAAGATTTTTTTTTAAATCGATTTGGGATTTTACTCAAAATTTCTCGAAATCATTAAGAGAACAGTTTCAATGTGTTAATTAATTTGTTTACATTGAGTTCAAATTATCAAAAAAAAAGTAGTTAACACCATAAGAATTTACTCAAATAATGTGCAAAATTTGAAGATAACAATTTCTACGTATTGATTCATTTATTATATTGTTTTCTTCAAATCCATTTAGAATTTACTAAATGCATATACTTCGAAGTGAACAATTTTAATATCTTCCATCACTGTTTTCTTTGTTTTCTTCATATAATGAATAAAATGTTGTTAAAATCCTTTAAGAGTTTACTCGAAAGGTTTTCAAATTGAATTGAACAATTTGAATCTTTCGTTTACTAATTATATTGTTGGGTCAAATTATGAAGGAAATTGGTTCAAATCTTCCAAGAATTTATTCAAGAGATTTCCAGATTTGAAGTAAACAATGTCAATTTGTTGATTAATGACGTCATCACTTATCACCTATAAATGTGTATCTATCAAGTGCGCCCATCAAGGGGGGCAAGGTGGGGCGCTCGCCCCCGCTAGAGGAAATCGTACTTCGCAATATCGAAAACCCAATGGAATTTTACTTACAATAGCTAGAGTAAAATTTAAAACTATATCTGAAATGTCGCTTATACTTGCCCCCTTTGGAAACCACAACATGGGCGTCCTTGGTATCTGTTATATACAATTGAAAATGATGGTTTGTTACTTCATAATTCTTGAACCACTCGATCGATCTCGATCAAATTTGCCACATAAATGAGGTTCACGAGGAATATATATCATATAACTTAATAATTCTTGAACCATCAGACCGATCTCGATCAAATTTTCATCATAAGTCTAGATAAGACTCGGGTCAGCAATGGCTTTTATCATTTCACTTTGACGCTGAAACTTAGGAGAGAAGAAGACATTTAAAAATGATCGAAAATGAAAGATATTTTTGTCGAATCCGTAGTTTTCAGCGTCGCCGAGATGAACAATGACACTTTCGATGCCGTTTAAATCCAAATTCAGCCCACATTTTCCTATATGTCCAAAATGAAACGTATTCTCCCCGTGCGAAGAATGAGCAATCTGCTAGTACTTTATATAAATCAATATCTATTATAATATTTTGTACATAAGGTTTTAATATTTTTATCTATAAGAAAGTATTTATCTTTATGTTAAAAACTTAGTCTTTACAACTCGAATTCTGAACAAAGTTTTACTATAAAGAAATCTTAAAAAGGATGGATAAAACTAGGTTTGTGGTGCTTTTATGCAATGTGTAGGTGGTGTCAGTGACAGGAAGGAAAATGTAACTATATTTTCACTCAAACAAACAACACTATTTTTGCCCTTCTTTTATCCAACACAAATTTCTTAAGGCGTAAAGTAGGTAGGGGTTTCCTGTCTTCGCGATGATATACATCAAATAGCCTTGTACTTATTTGTTATGTTAGAGCTTTGGATGTGCGTACATTGACACATACAAAAATGTTGTATAATTGCTAACACATCATCAAAGCGTGACTTTCTCTCTCTCTCTCTCTTTATTTTCCCTTCAACAGTTTGAGTGATGCTGCTATAGTCTTTATGCTTCCATTGGAACGATTGTAATCTAAAGAAAATACAGTCTTACGCACATTTTTACTTTGATTATCATCTTTATATATATTCATTCAGGGGTACTTACAGAAGGACTTCAAAGTGCAGGTTGCGCTCACCATTTTATATGGAAATAGACGGTTTTGAATATAAAATGGTAGAAATTTTCCAGTCGCATCAACTGTTTGAGCTCCACAGTAGAAAGGTGCCTTATATTAAATGAAAATCAGTGTTGCAAGGTCAGCCGAAACATTGTTCGGAAACAAATTTGAGGTGTTCTAGGCAGTGCCATGCCGTGGAAAATTAGCACCCGGGGCGAGAGTATACGACGGCGCTCCTGTACATATGAGTGAGGTCAACAGATCAGCCGCGAAGCGCCACCATGGTTGGCGCAAAGCATAAGAGAATTTTCAAAAATAAATGCTCATTTTCCTTGATTTTGAGTACTTTTTATTACTTTTCTCGTTTCATTTTATATATGTGCACATACATTTTCCTAATATGAGTAAAATTTTTCCTCGCTCTATTTTCTTTCCGTCTTTTCTTTTCGTTTTTCCTCTCGAATTTTGCGCTCCATTACTTCGGCAAGACAATTTCTTCGCAAGATATGCCCAATCCAATATTGGCCTTCCAAAGAAGGATTCTGGCTAAAAGCGTTTTTTCTTCTCTCCTCTTCGTTGTAAAACATCCTCATTTGTTACTCTCTCTGTCCATTTTATCTTCTTCATCTTCCTCCAACACCACATTTCGTAGCTCTCTAAATATTTATTCTCTAACCTCTGTAGTGTCCAAGTTTCTGAACCATATAGTCTAATACTCCATATAGGCTATAGCACTTGACTTAACTTTTACTTTAGCTCAATATTAAGGCTGCTAGGTGTAGTTAAGAGTGATCATATAGCAAATAAAATTGTATTTTGATGCGTTATATTAGAAACTAAATAATCACATAAAGCAGCTCTCTTTGCAAACATGTATTTTGTAAATAGGAAGCACAAAGTGACCAGGAGGGATAAGATTGCTTCCTCGTACATACGACGTTATTTACTATAAAGCCCTTGAATTCTCTGTCACGCGAAGTTACTTAGCATATTTAGATGCAAAACAAAATGAATTTGTCTTAAAATTTCACTCACTCATTTCCTTTTTTTATAGCCACACAATACTCTGGTTAATGTTAGACTTCGTGCCACAAGGTTTCCTTCTTAAACTTTAATGATAATCCATTGTTTACCAACTTACAAAAAGGACATTTATGTGTTGTTAACAAAATTTCACAACTAAATAGAACAGAAAGAGATTTCTGTTTTGGAAGGTAAAAAAAAATAATAAAAATTATTTTCGTGGTTATAAATGACCAGAAAGAAGCATAAAGATTATACGGTAGATGCAGAAACCAAACAGTTAACCCATTACAAACACGGACATCACTGTTTTTTCTTACAAAACAAAAAAAAAAAAAAAAAAAAAAAAAATGACGGAATTTAGCTCTTCTGGCATAAAATTAGCGTTTGCTTTGAGGACTTAACTTTCGTGTGTGTTTCAATTTCCGGTGTTTATTTGTTTCTTAACTTACTTACCTTTATACACGTATTATTTTGTTAAGAATCGTGGACAGATGTCAGCTTGTCTTGCGTCGTAAGTCATTACATTTTCTGCAGCACACAAAGCATTATTTGATTGTACGAGCCTTTACACATCTCTGTGAACACCGTCCCTAGCATAGATTAGACTATACTCAACATGGATTAATGTACTTAATACTTTTTGCTGTGTTTCTGTTTATTCGCACAAGTAAGTATTCTCAAAAATATCACTTAAACGTTAAAAAAAAAAAGAGAGAGAGAGAAATTGTTTACTTCCATTGTAACATTACTTTATTACTTATAAATTGTAAGTACGATGGTTCACTGGTAGAGTTCTTATTTCTGATGCTAGGAGTTAATGTCGAGAAATTTGGAGTTTACAATAGATATATATAAAACGATAATTATGCCCGTTGTGCTGTATGGTTGCGAAACATGGTCGCTTTCTCGGAGGGAAGAACGCAAACTGAAAGTATCATCAGACAAATATTCGGATCCAGTGTTGAATTCAGACATTTTCACCCGGGGGGAATATGAACTGCTCGGGGGGAGGGGAGTTTGGGTGAAGTAATTTCTACATTTTGTGATTGAAAGTTTGAGAGTTTCTCCGGGGGGAATGAATTTTCTTCGGGGGAGAGATTCCCCCCGGGCTACTTCCCTGAATTCATCACTGTTCGGACCAAAGAGGAACCTGAGTAAGGAATGCTGTAAACTTCATAACGAACTGCATAATTTATACCGTTTGCCAAACATTGTTAAGGTTATCAAGTCTAGGAGGCTCAGGGAGGAAGTCGTCTAGAAGAAAGTAGGAACACTTTCAAAGTTTTAACTGAAAATTCAATCGGAAAACGTCCATTAGGAAGACCTAGGTGCAGATGGGAAGACAATATTAAGATGGATCTCGTGGAAATAGGAATACAAAGTAGAAATTCGATCCAGTTGGGTAACAATAGAAATCAATGGACTGTTTTTGTGAACGTGGCATTGAACCTCCAAGTTCCATAGATGGTTAGATGATTTCTGAAGGTGGTGTCGGAGCTGCGTAGTTCCCCCCGGGTCAAATCTCCGATCGTAATTATCAAGGGTTAGTAGTACTTTCATGGTTCTACTTTAATTCCCTGTCAATTGAAATTTTTCCCGAAAAAAAATTGTCTGAAATCAACAATGATCCCATAGCCTTACTCTTCGTTAGATTGCATTGATTGTAGTTTAATGTCCCAGTTTAACATGCTGAGGATATATGAGACGCAGAACCGGATTAAGGGAGGGGCTTAGAGGGGCTGTAGGACCGGGTCTCCAGGTGGGCCTCTGATCAAAATCTCAAGTGACTGTCTAAAAAGAATCATACAAGATACAATTATTACTATAAGATAACATATGACCAAAAATATGAAACATATTTCTGTAACTTTCCTACTGTGCTTTCACAGAAATGTATTAGGCAGAGTGAGCAGGGGCCACATATTTTTTTCTAGCCCAGGGCCTCCAGAAATAGTATTGGAGATCTAGTTGTAATGAGTAATGATTTCAGGGTTGGCCCAAGGGCAGTTCTCCCCAGGACCATATATCCTATCGTGCTCAATATAAATTCCTGATATTTTCATGCTATTTTCACCCCCAGTGTATTAAAATCACTCCCGTAGAAAATTTAAAATCAACACTGGTTGTAATTAACGCAAGTACTCTCTTCCCAAGAATCGAACCTGCTACCATGTGCAGGAAAGGAACGCACGTCAATCAGAAGACCAAAACGAGGAACTTCACTCTTCATCTTTAAGACCTTATTATCAAGTATTCTACAAATTTCAAGTGTCTTACATAACAAAAAAAGAAGTACTTGTAGCGACATCTCGTAACAGGAAGCTACCATCAATATACACTTCAACACTTGTTTTATTTTCATGCTTTTCTTAAAAATAAAAGATACCAACTTTGCCCTTTCTCCTTTGAGTCTTTCTTGAAGGCCTGAAAATGAAGTGAGTGCTGAAAAAAAAAAAAGTCCTCATCGTAATTATTTCTGCAGCTGACATCTTAACTTCCTGTTCTACAATCATGAGCGCAGCAGAATCAAAGTGAAAGAGACTCTTTGGACAGGTAAAGGAAAAGTGAAAACTGAAATTTGTTGTGTCACCCGCAAATAATACACTTCAGCTCCAAGAAAGATACAATAAAAGCAAAAAGCAAGAATAGTTTCTGGTAAATGACTGCCCGCTCTTTTCTTATTTGTGACTCATATACAGTGGTGCATTTAGGATTTTGTTTCGAGGGGGGGGGGCTCTGCACAACACGTGGAAGCAAAGGTGGGTCACCTGAGTTTGAGAATTTAATATAGACCCTATTTTAATTTATGCATAAATTGAAGTTTTAATGGCAAGAATTGCCGGATGGTGAATCTTATGTGATATGATACACACAAAAATTTAGCAGTGAATCTAACCTTTTATTCTATTCATAGAAGAAAAAAGGAAGTTTCCTCTTGGCTACCTAATTTCCTAGGCTACTTGATTTTCTTTAATTCAAGCATTTACCTTTCTTTATGACTAAATGATTTAAATATTTCTTCGTTATAATAACTAAAATCCTGTTATGTTGATATCCGTGCAAGTTTGTGTGGAACACCAGTTTCACTTATCAGCTCCTCTTAGTTTTAGTGTTACTGACGACGGTCAACTTGAATCACAACTAACAACGATCGAAAGTATGATAGGAGAAACGAAAGAAAGTAACGACTAAGAAAAAGAAACAGAAGAGTAAAATGGACGAAAAAAAGAAAAAAGAACGCATTTCTTACATGGAATGAAATTTGGAAAATACAGTGTTATTTCCGAACAAATAGCATAAGAAAATGGGAAGTCAATGAAATTCTTAGGAATGGTAAGAATGATTATTGTTGTATGTAGAATGCAAAAAGCTTAAAAATGTATATCAGGAGGGACTTGAGCTCGACAGCTCTCCTCCTGAATACGCCACTG
This sequence comes from Thermobia domestica, assembly GCF_964235325.1. Lineage (NCBI taxonomy): Eukaryota > Metazoa > Arthropoda > Insecta > Zygentoma > Lepismatidae > Thermobia > Thermobia domestica. The sequence continues at coordinate 250,909,402 of NC_137463.1, read as the reverse complement.
CTTATATATATATATATATTTTCTTATTTCCCTTTCCGGAATCTTTGGTAGTTCACGTTCTCCGTATCATACTAGGAAGGATCATTCATGAGAATTGACAGTAAAGCGGAACTTCCACCAGATTACAGTAATAGACAAACGTGATGGGAACAATGATCAAAATATTGTTTTTTTTTCTTCCCAACTTCATGTCTCCAGTGACTTTCTCAATCGTTAATCAAATATTGGTCCCAAAAATTCGTTCCCACAGAAACGCTGTTATTTTTCGGTTATTGGTTTCTCTTATTTCGATAAATTCTATCATTTGTGTTCATGGACGCGGAATAATTTTTTCCACTTCTTTAAGAACATGTTTACCACGATCATTATACAATAATTTCCAATTCTAAGCTTAATTTGTATTACATTACTTTTCATTCGTTATAAAAAAAATACAGATTAATTTCATGTTCAACATCTTTAGCATGTAATTTATTGTTTTGCTTCAAATTTCAGTGACGTAACATCTAACACTAGTTTTTTTTTTTTTTTTTTTTTTTACTATATTTTGGTCGGTCTATTGGATTATTAATACAGTTGTTTCATGAAGTTATACTTTATTTTTAAAAGATCAAATCGTTCAGTTTAACGTGCCATGATTATACTCTTTAGACTAAAGGAGTTGATTATTAAAGCAAGTAAGGGACGGTGGATAAATTGATGGAATGATAAAGTGGGAGGAAACAGGAGTATCTCGAGAAAACCCACGGACACGGTGTTGTCCACCACAAACTTACTTGTCCGGAGATAGAACAAAGGATCCCATGCACCAGAGGTAAGCACTCTAATACTCAATTTGTGGTGGACAAACACCGTGTGCGTGGGTTTTCTCGGGGTTCTCCCGTTTCCTCCCACTTTCTTCATTCCACCATTTCATTCATTTCTCATCTTCACCGTCTCCTTTAGCCTAACCGGCGTAACCGTGGGACGTAAAGCTCAAAAATTTCATTTCATTTTCTAATACTCAACCACTCTGCAATATAAGTAAAGTTCTACAGAGCAGCAGTGATTGTATACGTCTGTATACTTGCCTTGTACTTCGAGCAATGAAATACCAGTTGTCCACTTCTCTGGGTGGACCAGATTCTTCTCATGATGGACCATTCATGTTAAGGTCCACGGTAAATTAGAAATCTTGAAATGTTTAACAAATTTATAATACAGTAAGGGCCTATCCGGTTGCAATGATGTAAACAGACTTTCGGGGAGATGACTGAAATTCGGCTCAAATGTAGAAGCAACTATATAGATTATTCTAAAAGCAAATTGTTCTAAAATGGATGGAACATAGTCAAAAAAAGACATGAAACATAAACATTAATGTCAATGTAAAATTTAAAAAAAAAAAAAAAAACTTACAATTTCTTCACTTATCTCAAAAACTAAAATGGGGAGATGGCTGAAATTCAGACTAAATATAGAGGAGACTATGTAGATTGTATATTCTAAAAACAAATTGTCCTAGCGGTCCTAAAATTAATGAAAAATATTTTTTAAAAAAATCACTAAACACTTTTTTTTAGTCAATGAAAAATCAATGAAAAGAATGAAGTTGTTTACATATCTCAAACACTATAATAAGGAGATGGCTAATTGAAAGTTTATTACAAAGACATAATGAAGAACTTAAAAACGATGTATATTACGTAAGCTAAATATGAATAGAACATTGTCAAAAATCAAGCTGTTTGAATAAGTTCAATAATAATGATAAAGTATATGCATTCTCGGCGAATTACTCAACGCGCTCCATGCGGAGGTTACGTGCTTGAAATATCTCAAATCTGGATTTGGAATCTCCAGACACGATTTAGCATGCAATGCGACTTTTGACCTGATCACGTGGCACAGTCTGGTCCTTATGGCAAACCGGTTAGGTCCTCTGTCTTTAAACCACCAAGCACATAAAAATCAGGATTTTCTCCAGATAAAAATTGGGAACATTAACATCAAAAAATCTAAGCGCCAGACTCATGTTTCCAATCTCCATGGCGACCTGCCACTCAGAATTTTTCGATCGCTGATTATATTATTATTTTTTGATGTGACAGAATATGCATAAACAAATACATGATTACAACAGATGAACTTAATAAAACATACAATGTGAATTGTTATTTCAGAGACAGGAAGTTAAGAGTTCGCGAACCGGTAAGGTTAAGAATTCACATCTGAAGATTACCTATGACATTCAATATATAATTCGAAAATTTAAGAGAAATGTCATTTAGAAACGTCCAAATAGTGAGTTATATGTTTAAACCTTTACTTAATTTAAATACTGTAACTATATGCAATACATAAATATCGTGCTAAGAATATTTGTCACATTTATCTCTTGAAAGTGTCAACTGGCACTTTGTAAACACTGTTCCGTGCAGTGAGCATACTGTTTCTTTTTTTCTTTCTTTCTTCATTTTCTTAATACGTTGAAAGAACCTGGGTCATCACACCTTATGCTGTAATGCAGATAAATCTAGCGTCCTTGACTCGTCATTTTGTTAGTAAGGTGAAAGTTCCGCTACATAACTGCTAACAATGGCTGAGAACTGTAGACGCTTTTCTGTTGCTGTACCTGTCCCGCAGCAGACACGGCACAAGTGCAGAAAATGACAATGTTTTAACTTCTGCACATAGTAATTTATGTAATTTATTCCTTTGGGTACATATTTTGTGATTTTGAAAATCAGAAGTATGTTTGTCATTACATGAATTACCTAAGTTATTTCATATACTTGTTTTATTTGCCATTGTCATTATTATAAGTATTCTGCCATCACAAGTGACGTCACTTACCGAAAATTGGAAACATTATGGCCCTCGGCTAATCTCTATTTTGTTGTACGAATTGTTGTTTTAATATTGTTCATTGATAATAATCATCTTCTTACTCTTTTCTATTATTTCCAAACGATACCTTGTTTATAACACTTTTTCCTTTATCGTTTCACAATATCTTCTTAATAAAACACTTTCCTCTTTTCTTTTCCACTGTTTTTCCCTAATAAAGACATCTTTTCTTTTATCTTTCCACCATATCTCTACAATATAATATCTTTCCTTTTATTATCCCAACATACCTTACTAATGAGACACCTTCTTTATCTTCCCAACATACCTTCCTAATAAGACGTATTCCCTTTTATCATTCATTCCACATACTTTCCTAATAGGACATATTCTCCTTTATTTTTTCACCATACCTTTCTAATAATACAGACCATATTCTTTTTATCTTTCCACCATACTTCTCTAATAGGACATACCATATTCTTTTTATCTTTTCACCATACCTTCCTAATAAGACAGACCATATTCTTTTTATCTTTCTACCATCCTAATAAGACAGGCCATATTCTTTTTATCCTTCCACCATACCTCCCTAATAGGACAGACCTTATTCTTTTTATCTTTCCACCATATCTCCCTAATAGACAGACCATATTCTTTTTATCTTTTCACCATATCTCCCTAATAGACAGACCATATTCTTTTTATCTTTTCACCATATCTTCCTAATAAGACAGACCATATTCTTTTTATCTTTTCACGATACTTTCTTAATAAGACAGACCATATTCTTTTTATCTTTCCACCATACCTTCCTAATAAGACATCTTTCCCTTTATATTCCTACCATTTATATATTAAAATGCTAGGTTTATATGTTTGTCTCCAATCCTTTCAACAATGAGATCTCGAAAACCACACAAATGCTAGAAACGTGGCGTTTTCGCTGGTCAATTCCAAATTTTGTATAGATTGTTCAGTTCTGATTGAATATTTTAAAAAATGACCGTTATTTCTTTATTACATTTTTTAGTACTACATTGGAAGTGTTGAAATTTTAAAAAAAGCATTATATCCTGCGCGTTATATGATCAAACACCTCATATTTGTTCACAGAGGTTATATATCTCTCAGGCGTTTGCTTCATGGCCATATGATAATGAGAAATAAAGGATAGCCATTTCTCCAGTTTAAGATGAATCTTTATTGTATAGAGTGTTTTGCCCAATGAATACCATATATCATTGACATTATAATTAATTGTGCGTGTAATATATTTGCTTATTATATACTGCATGCAAGAAGAAAGAAAACACTGATCATACATGAACTAAAAACTCCAACTAGAAGTAGGCTAAATCTTGCAAACGGTGCGAGATGTTGAAACAAAAATCGAAAAAATCTCCCCTTTATGATACCCCTTGCCGACTTTTATCAAGACGTCTTTCACTCGTTGAGTTGAGTCGAGTTGATTTTGAGTTTAGCAGCGAGGCTATATGAGACGTGGACCTACTGATTAACGTGGAATCCGAACCACATGAGCTCCCGCCGGGAATCGAACCCGGGTCTCCGTCTTTCACTCGTGTCTGTAAAGGGATATGTACAGATGTTGTGAGGAATGACAAAGAGATTCATGCTCATGTGTGATCGTTGTGTTGTGTAAAGATCGGAGGTTTAACTAGTACGTTCTTAATAAGACATATTCCCCTTTATTTTTCCACCATACTTTCTTGATAAGGAATTTTCTAATTATCTTTCTATTATATGTTCCTAATAAGACATCTTTTTCTTTCTTTCTCTACCATATTTTCCTAATAAAACATCTTCCTCTTTATCTTCCCAATATACCTTTCTAAAAAAAATCTTCCCCTTTATCTTTCCACCACAGCTTCCTAATAAGACATCTTCCACATTATTTTTTTTAACCATACCTCCGTGATAAGGCATCTTCCTTTTTATATTCACAATACACTTTCCTAATAAAACATCATCCCCTTTATCTTTTCATCAACTTTCCTAATAAGATATTTTCTTTTTCATCTTTACACCATACCTCTCTAATAAGACATGTTCACCTTAATCTTACTAGCATGATAAGATATCTCTTCCTTTTCTTTGAACAATATTTCCCTAATAAGACCTCTTTCTCTTTATGTTTCCACTCTGTAGTTAGCGTACGTGCTTTTGACGCGGGAGACCCGTGTTCGATTCCCGGCAGTAGCTTATATAGTTCGGATCCCATGCTAAGCTATAGGTCCAACGGGACATTAAGCCTTTAACTGGGGAAACAAACCTTATATTTCCATAACATTCTGCTAATAGGATATTTTTCCTTTTCCCGTATTTCTGTAATAGGACTCTATTTTGCTTTATATTTAAATCGTATTTTCCTTTTAATTTTCTACAGTATCAGCGGAAATACGAGCTGCTTCGTGGCTAAACGGTTAGCGTACGCGCCTTTGGAGTGGGAGAACCTGGTTCAATTCCAGGCGGGAGCTCATGTGGTTCGAATTCCACGTTAATAAGTAAGTCCCGTTTCACATAGCCTCGCTGCTGAAAATTACGTTTAACTCAAAATCAACTCAACTAGTGAAAGTACTATAGGAAAGGTCTTTTAACAAAATATAAATTTATTTAATATCGTTTTGTGAGAATTAACTTGACAAAAGCTCCATATTATTTGCTGTCATTGGCTTATTTATAAAAGGTATAAGGAAAAGTAGTCAAGGGTATTCAGTTCATATAGGAGAACATCCCACGAAATTATAATAATAATTATTATTATTATTACTTTAACTATACAGTTTCAACCTTCTGCCCAATGAAGACGGGTGATGAATAAAAGCGAAATGAGTATGTGTGAAATTGTAGAATGGGAACGTGGGAGGAAACGCAATAGCTTCGGAAGTCGATCTTGTCCATCACTGGGGTTTACCTACGACACAGGAGTTGTATAGCTGCCTCGTCTTTAAAACGGGTGTCTTTGAAGTGATTATTAGTATTGGAAAATGTATATGGTATGTCACTACGTACCACAAAACTCGATAGTCTACAGAGAGCCACGCGGACCCATTGCTTACGCCCTTGCTCTGAGGTCAATGTTACTATACAATAAAAATATTGCTCTTGAAATTAAGCTATAATATTATGGGAAACTTTTACTAATACCCTTCCAGCTGTTCGCCTTAGGTTATGGACAAAGAAAATCTCTGTTATGCTTGTTAACGACTTTCGGAAGTGCATTTTTTCTTTTACACACTTTCAATTTTAACAGCCTAACGACCAAAACAGTTATGGTACTTTGAAAGTGGCCTTGGTATGTAAGATTTTTTTTCTCGGAAAATTCATGATTAAGTTAGACTTCTTATTATACTAATTAAGAATCTCGCTTGTCATACGCCAGCTCATGACATTATATTCGTGGCTACCAATTCTTCGTCTTGTAATTGGATCTTCAAATTTAAGGATATGTTAGCTCTGTGGTAGAACACTTACTCTGGTGTGTGGGTTTCCTGATTCGATTCCCGTCCAAGTAAGTTTTTGATAGACAACATTGTGTCCCTGGGTTTTATCGATGTAGTCCCATTTCCTTCCACACTTTCATTCCACCAATTCTTTCACCATCATTCACTTGCCTTAATCATCCAAGGGAATAATCCTGGGACGTTAAATTGAAAGATTTCGTTTCATTTCATATGTCCTTCAAAGGGAATTTCAAACCCGAAACCTATCCTTGAATACGCCACTGTGGGCAACCGTATGTTGGAAACTGAAATCTTGACTCTAAATGTAAGTTTTCAATTTCCCAAAGAAAATCCAGATTTGGTTGCTTTAATCCCAACCAGTGGCAGATATAGTCCTGGGCTAGGGGGCCTAGATCCTCAAGTTTTTGAATAACAAAAACAATTTAATCTATTATTTATATTTTTTGAAAGTTTACAGTAAAGTCATGAAATACCTATCATAGTCTTGGTTCTGGTTGGGCCCCCAGTTTAAACCTTCTAAATCCGCCACTGATTAAAGGTAGCAGACTTATAGGCAAGGTGACCAGACGTCCCATTTTAGCCGGGACAGTCCCTTATTTTCAACCGTTGTCCCGTTTTTTTTCTGATTCTCAAACGGGACGCCTAAATGTCCCGTTTTTAAGCAAACATGACCCAGGTGTCCCGTAATTATTATTCAAAATATAAATGGTCAATGCTAATTCTACACTCTTCCCTACCAACACTCATTGGGAAGGTTCAGCAGTGTCTAGAACTTCTGAATATTCAACTGAGAATTGAGTATTCTGTGGTTCAAGTGGGAATTGAGTGGGAATTCTGAGTGTTGAAGTAGTTTAAAGTATTTTTGGGTAGTACTTAAGTTAGAAACGCTGTGTTATCATTCTTACTTGTGTATTTTGTAAATTGAAAACACTGCTGAGTCCCAAAATGCAATGTGGAAGTCACCTCTCCACCCATCCCCCGTCGCCGATTCGTATGCGTCCCGTTTTTAAAGGTAAAAGTTCTGGTCACCTTGCTTATAGGGAGAATATAACTTTTCAAAGTTGAGAAAAGGAGAGAGAGATAGACTGCTAATCTTTTATAATACTTATGAGATCATTTCTGTACACCTGGCAACTCTGTTAAGTAGTAAACCCGTTATATATAATTATATTCTCGAACAAATAACCTATATAGCTCGTTTCTATCTCCTTAATTTTTTATTACAAATGTCTTAATGTTATTTGTTGTGAATGTTGCTGTCCATTGTTCGCAATGAATTGGTAACTATTCAAGATAGACAAAGATAAACTAATGTAGACTCTTATAAATTAAAATTGAGAATGCAATTCATTGTTAATATTTTGCAAATGTGATTTTCTGCTAATACGGTCATCAAACAGAATGACAATAAAGTTGTTAAGTTTTGATGATTTCCACTGACTGTTCATTGACTGAGAATAAAACGTAACTTCTGATTGTTTGGGACTTGCTGTGTCATTGTTGACCGAAGCTTTAGTTTCGGCTACATTTGTGGTTAGTTGGATCTGCTGAAGCGAGAATATATTTCCCATGGAATTTTTTGTTTCCTCTTTCTGTACATTTGTACTATTCTCACAGATGCCTCTAACTACAAATTAGGGATGGTAAAACCGGTTTCTATAAAAACCGAAACCCGAAAAACCGACATTTCAGTTTTCTTCAAAACCGGTTCGGTTTTCACCGAAACTGGTTTCGGCGAAAACTTTTGGAAAACACATAAAACTATTTCTGTGCAAATGGATTCGGTTTCCGGAGAACAACGAAACACCATTCTGGTCAGAAATAGAACAAATTTTGGAAAAAAACCGGAATCGGTTTTGAAGAAAACCGAAACCGGATCAGGTAAAAAACCGAACCGGTTTTGCAGAAAACCGAAAACCGGACCAGGTGAAAACCGAACCGGTTTTGGAGAAAACCGATAACCGGTTTCGGAGAAAACCGAAACCGGTTTTTTGAAAATTTTTAAAAGCCGGTTTCGGTTTTTCTAAAAACCGAAAACCGAAAAACCTGTTTTTGTGCCCACCACTACTACAAATATTGATCATACAGAATGGCCCGCCATAATTATGATGTTTTAAAGACTACAATAAAGAAACCAGCAACATAACTTGAACATGAAATTGAACATAAATACATTACTCTCATATCTTTCCTTCCAAGAATTTAAATCTCTGTTCTCCATGGCATAGTCCACAATGCACCATCCACATCAGTGTTGCCACAGCCCTAGCTCTGGAGTGGGCTGAAAAATAGTACCACATTGAAACAAAAAGGGCTGAATTCATTATTTTATACCAGTGTAATACATGGATCTATAACACGAAACTAAAAGAGGTAAAGTTCTAGAACACTCCCCCCTCCCCTCTTCCAAGAGTCCAAATGAAGAAAGTGCTCTTTTTAAAACATCCAAATAGGAGGACCCTGAACAACCGTGGAAGTGAAACTTTTCTCGCACGTATGAAGTATAACAGAGGCCGCAAAATTAAATGAAAAAAAAAAAGTTATCAACTTCGTTATATATTGTAAGGAAACCAAACGCGCCTCTATTTCAAAGTGACCAATAAACCAAAACGGTATTATGGCCATGTATAAAAAAAATATATATACACGACGAGGAACAAATCAATTATCTCCGAGTTCGTGTGTAAACAGTAGGCCTACGTTATCATAAAATATAAAAATATAAATTATTGCAGCTTATTCTCGCTTATTTCACGACCGACGGAGGACAATAAATTGTAAGAAGAATATAAGATAAGTAAACTGACATTCATAAAAAATGTAAAACCGGTCGAGGGTCCTAGAACCTTCCCTAAAAGATATCACAACACATTATTAATAAATGGTGCTGAATTGGATAGAATTGTACCAACTTTTTCACAAAAGGGGCTGAAAATGCTTGCGTGGTACCAATGGGCCGATAAATGACAAAAAGGACTGAATTTGGTACAATTGTACCAAGTGTGGCAAAACTGATCCAAATCCATACATGCCTGGAGGCGAAGAGCATCGTTGTCACAGGCAGCTAGACAGAACCCCTTTACTGGTATCCTGTGGAACTCTTCTGTGATAACTTCCCGTAGTTCGGCCAAATAGCGTATGTGATGTTGATACATTCTGTCCTTTAAAATACCCCATTAGAAAAAGTCAGGTTGTATTCAATCGGGAGATCGAGTTGGCCACTCCACAGACGCCCGTGAACCGATCCAATACACAGCGCAAGCTGTTCCAGAGACAACCGTTCCGCCATTCTGTTTGGCACACACTAACAGGTGACCGTTATTCCCGTTCTGAGACTACACAATGTTGTCATATGGAAACTTTTTGCCCAGAATCACGAATACTTAAATTAGTTAAACATCATATAGATAATCATGGGGCACCCTGTAGATTACAGTCAGTGATAATTTCACGCGGTGGCACGTAAGAAGTTACCCCCTCCTCCAAAGCTACGAAATTCCCCCACCCGAGGCATTTCTCTACTTGTCCTCAACCTGAGTTAACAGTATTTTCACGATGCTATTTTCACCCCCTGTTTATTGAAATTCCCTCCTTAGAAAATTTGAAATCGTCACTGGTTCCATTACCTCATTATTAAGTAGGAGAAATTTCAAAAGTATTCATCACTGATTATTATTTCTAATTATAAATATATATGGTGTTCAACAAATAGCAAAATTAAAGGAAAATTCTCTATAACAAGTAATAAAAATGGAAATAAAATTACTAGTTACACTTATTGGAGATAACATTAATTCTTCGTACCAATCTAGGTTTATTGCACACGTTGAATGTAATCTTTGTATGTTTGAAGAAGCAATACTGGATAATTTATGCTCTTGCTTCGATATTTGTTGCAATTTGGTCGATCGTCTGGGGTTCGATTCAATCATATATGTCTAAAAGATGTCTATGGGACATCCCGTTTTGTCAGTGGCCTTCTGTAAAATCCGATGTCCTCTTATGTTTTGCAAACGGGGCTTCCAGCGGGATTCCTCTTAAACATTTCTGGTCTCTTGCGGAATAATCACAGTACACTTGCACGTCCAAATATTGTTCAGTGACAGACATATTTCATTGAAATTTAAGAGAAAGTCATTGGATTTTTTTCTTTATCCCAAAAGTTTCTGCTATGACAGGTACATTTCATTGAAATCCAAGGGAAGTTACGAGGATGTTTCCATTATCTTTAAAGTTTATACTGTAATAGGCACACCCCATTGGAATCCAAGGGAAATACCATGAATGTTTCCCTTATCTTTAAAGTTTATACTGTAATAGGCACATCCCATTGAAATCCAAGGGAAATACCATGAATGTTTATATTATCTTTAAAGTTTATAGTGTGATAGGCACATCCCATTGAAATCCAAGGGAAATACCATGGATATTTCCATTATCTTTAAAGTTTATACTGTGATAGGCACATCCCATTGAAATTCAAGAGAAATACCATGGATATTTCCATTATCCTTAAAGTTTGTACTGTAATAGACACATTCCATTGTTATCCAAGGGAAACTCCGTAGATATTTCCATTATCCTTAAAGTTTGTACTATGATAGGGACAACTCATTGAAATCCGAGTCAAGTCCTTTGGATTTGTCCATTCCCGAACAGTAATGGGACTTAAATAACGTTACGTGGACATGTGCTATGTGGAAGTGCAACGCGTTCGATGTTCTTTCATCGGGATTTCAACCCGTGACGACTACACCAAAGTCACAGTATCCAACCACTAGACTGGAAGCTCTGTCTGTACGTGTGCTATTTGTTGTTTGTTGACCAAAAAAAGAAAAAGAAAGAAAGAAATTCACAATATTTTACCTTACGGCAAAGAAGTGTCATAAATTCAAAATAAATAGAGAAACCACAACAGATTGTCTTCCATATTGTTAGTAGTGGAAAGCGTGTTTATCAACGCTCTGACAGGATACAACAGGTAAAGAAAACATAAAGAATCGGAAAGTAGTTTTAGAATGAGTATACCGTATAAAGAAGGATGATTGCATTGTGTTCCATCAAGCATGTATAAGTTTTCTCGCATTGTTATTCATTCTTTCTGAGAGCTAGATAATCCAGGGACGAAATGTAAATAATGTTTTAAAAAATAAGCAAAAATGTTCAAAGGAGTTCTGCAAAATCTAGGTCCTACGTAGCTTAAATTTTAAGCAAGGAAAACTGTATAAAATATCAAAGAGAAAAAGATGCCCAGAAGATATGATGTTATGTATAGATATTCACTTTCATATACATGGTAACAGCTGGTTGAACAAGTACAACCGTTGATCCGCATCTGTCCTCATAGAGATGAAATAAAACATGCTTGTCCTGTAGAGCTCTTGTCTGCATAGAAAGGCTTTCTCCGCAGTGCAATAAGTCTTGTGTCATGCCAAGAGAAAACGAATTATTTCTTATAAATTATGAAGCTGAAAGTGAAATTGTTCTGACGGATTGCATTTTAGCAACTTTAATTTAATTTTTTTTAAAGTTATTTCTTTATTTTATTTATTTTGTCTGCCATGTTTATTAAGGACATCGTCAGAACTAATGAATTTTACTGACACCGGTAATACCATTTCGTGCAAGTAGAAGCTCTCTTGACGGAAGTCAGATAGCTAAAAATGTAAATTTTTATCGTTAGAAGGTAGAGGAAGAAATCTCTATACAAATATTAAGTTAGTACATTTGACAAGCTTTCTTCACTTACTACTACTACTACTACCATTATTATTATTATTATTATTATTATTATTATTATTATTATTATTATTATTATTATTATTATTATTATTATTATTATTAAGTATTCTGCCTTTTGGCAAGTCCTGGGAATAATGAGTTTTTAGTTTTGGGACTGGAAATGTTTCTTCCACGTTTCTCGATCTTCAGCTTTCTCTTTTAACTGATATTTTCATCTAGTTTTCAAATAATCGATCAGTTGTGTTCTTCTTCTTCCTATTCCTCTCTTTCCTTCCATCTTTCCTTCTATGACTATATGTAGAAGACAATTTCTTCGCAACATGTGTCCAATCCAATTGGCCTTCCTACGACGGATGCTGGCTAGAAGCGTCCTCTTCTCTCCTATTCGTTTTAAAACGCCTTCGTTTGTTACTCTCTCTGTCCATTTTATCTTATCCATCTTCTTCCAATATCACATTTAGAAGTTGTTTAAATATTTTTTATGTTACTTCCATAATGTTCAAGTCTCTGAACCATAAATCCAATGCTCCATACGAGATAGCAGTTGACCAACTTTTTCCTATGTCCAATATTAAGGCTACTAGTTAACAGTGATCTTTTCTTGTTGAATGCTTCTTTAGCTATAGCAATTCTTCACCTGATCTCTCTGGTGCAGTGAGCTTCTCTCGTTCCAAGCTGCAAGATCTTGGCGGGATTCGGAGAAACAGATCAAACGGATTTGATACGGGTATCGTTTGGAGGTAATAATGACAAAAAAGAAAATAGTAAGACAAGAAAGTGACTATGTTTGTGACTCCATGCATCTTGAACCAACCGACTGATCTCGGTCAAATTTTCAACATAGATGAGGTTCGAGCCTGGAATCATTTTTATCATTTCACTTTTCCAGTACAAAGTAGGGTAGGGAAAAGATACATAAAAAATAAATAAAACTTGAAAATAATAATTCTTGAATCACGCAACCGATCTCGATCAAATTTTCAACATAGATGAGATTCAGGACTGAAATGGTTTTTATCATTTGACTTTGACAATGCAACTTAGGTAAGGAGGAAGGAGGGAGATACATAAATATAAATATAAATGACAGTGATTACGTTTGATTTTAACTCTTGAATCACTCGATCGATCTCGATCAAATTTTCAACATAGATGAGGTTCGAGCCTGGGATAGTTGTTGTCATTTCTCTTTGATCGTGAAACTTAGGGGAGGGGAAGAAAGTGATATTTTTAAAATGATCGAAAATGGCCGAAATTAGTGTCAAATCGATAGTTTTCGGGGTCGCTGAGACGTACGTTGACATTTTCAATGCCGTTTAAATCCAAATTCAGCCCTTTATATCCAATATGAAACATATTTCCCCGTGCGAAAAACAGGTATCCTGCTACTTTAGAATAAATTTGAGCTTTTCTGAGAAGAGATCATGAGGAATATAAAAGTATCGTATCTTCCTGCTTAACACAAGTTCATCTACAAGGTACTGAAAAGGAAATTCCTATTGGTATTAAAGATTTTAGTACAGCTATTTCCCGCTATTTAGATAGAACAATGTAACATAATTTTACTGTTAAAAAAAAACAATAAAGAAGTATAATTTCAGGAGACAAGAAAATAAGTTTGAGCTTTCGTTTTTTTTTTTTTTTTTTTTAAACATGCTCCTAACGGGGCGCTGAAGTTAACACATTATGTAGTCATTTGCACCTGACAAAATGTAACTTTTTTTTTTTAACTTTTATTAAGCAATCCACACCCAGATTATTTGGAGCGGAAAAACTTTCCTTGCGTGAACCCGTTAGATTATCATAGCTGTATGAATCACGTGTAGCCGTGTTTATAATATGTCACCTCTTAAGAAAAATGTAACAGAAGGGATCATGTCATTCTCGCTTTTCTTAATGTAATTATATGCTCATAACACATTTAGAGAACGTCTTACATGTCCTAATATTGTACAGCTATTTTGACAGTTTTTTTTTTATTTTTTAATTGTACTAAAGACTAATTTCTTCACTTTCTTCGTTACGCAGCCAAGCCCTTAGCCAGAAATTTCATTCGAAGTACATGCGACGTTTGTCATTTTTAAAAGTTAATGTCTTATTTGCCGTAAAGTCCCAATTTTGAAATGAAATCTTTTAAGTTTTACTTCTCATGGCCAGGGGCGGATCCAGGGGAGATATCGGGGCAATCTCCCCCCCCCAGAAGAGGAAACTTTCTTATTTTATATATATATATATAAATAAAACCCATCCCAAAGTTTGGAGCCCTTAAAAGTAGCAGTATGACAACCGACCGCCCTTCTTCCCAGAAGTCGGTCCTGGATCCGCCCCTGCCCATGGCTAAGCTAAAGGAGACGGTGATGATGACAAATGAATGAAACGGTGGAATGAAGAAAGTGAGAGGAAGTCGAAGATCCCCGAGAAAATCCATCACATGTTGTTTGTTCACCACAAAGTTCATTTGGCGCGAGCTGGCATCGAACCAAGGACCCCATGCACCACCATAAGTGAAAGCTCTACCACTGAAGTCCCAATTTTGTCCTTGATTTTCGTGGAGAGTCTAGACCCTATGAAGCCTTCCTTGTCCACATCCTTGTATAGACTCTAATTAAGAAATATATTGAACTCTTTTTAAAAAGCCTATCGTCGCAACTGTAGAAAGGAAATTTTAATATACCGGGTGTATCAAAATTCCGAGACCATAGAATCAACTCTTGTCGCATAATAGTGATATAAAACTGTTAGGTATGTGTGTGTCCTTTTTATCTAAAGGAAGCGAAGTATTAATTCAAGTAACTTCCCAATATACTAGTAATAACTAATAAATGTTAATACCGCTCTCTTTTCACTATCAACCTTTATTTGGCTTATACAACTACAGCAAACTACTTATCTACCACTATAGACATCCAATTAAACAGGAACTTCCCTGTATCCCAGAGACTATTCCAATAACTTGGCATTACCATAAACCACTGAAATACCAATTGCCATATTTGGCTCGTCAGTGGAAATGAAATGAAATGAAATCTTAGACTTTAACGTTCCACGATTGTGCTCTTTAAGTTAAGGGAGACGATGATTAAAACAAGTGAATGATGATGGAAAAATTGGTGGAATGAGAATGTGGAAGGAAACGGGAGTACTCCGAGAAAAACCCAAGGGGGCGCGGTGGGTCACTGGTAGAGCGTTCACTTCCGGTGCTTGGGGTCCCTCGTTCGATCCCAGCTCACGCCGTGTGGACTTTGTGGTTGACAAACACCGTGCTCCTGGGTTTTCTCGGGGTTCTCCCCTTTTCCTCCCACTTTCTTCATTCCACCATTTCATTCATTTCTCACCATCACCGTCTCCTTTAGCCTAATCAGCATAACCGTGGAACGTAAAAGATTTCATTTTTCCCGAGGAAACCCACGGACCCGATGTTGTCCACCAGAAACTTGCTTGGTAGGTTGATGATCGATTCAGGTACCTTAAGCACCAGAGGTAAGCGCCAGGCCCGCAACTAGAGGGGGGCTAGGGGGCTCTGGCCCGCTATAAATTTTCCGTGGCCCCCAGGCCTCAATACAAATTTCTATTATTAATTCAAAAAACACAATTTAGATATTTGTAAGATCATTTTTGGCGACTTGGCCCCCCTAACATATTCATGCTCCCCCCAAACCTCTATGGCCGGTTGCGGGCCTGGTAAGCGCTCTACCAGTGAACCACCGTGCTAATGTACTATTATGTTATTACATGTGTATTTTAATGCTTGTTATCATGCAATGATGAAAAACTGTAATTAGGCATTTGCTTGCTGTTTTCCGAAATAAATAAATACCCCTCCTGATTTTACAATCGAACAACAAACAGAAACTTTTAAGGACAATGAAGCTGAATCCACAACGAATACGTCCTATGAATGTAGCCTAACACCTTTCATCTATACAGGAGTGTATGAAGTTGGTTATTATTTGACTTACGTGGTTGAAAACAGGAAACAGCAGATTAGTATATATATTGTCATTTTGGCCAGAGACAGGAGAAATTCTCCCCTTTGAGTTAGAATATATCATTTTTTAGATCAATAATATAGTAAATTGAAAACGTGATTCTGTACTTATATCGGTGAAAAATCTTAATCTCCCTCCCTCCTCCCCCAGGAATATCTGACGCGACGCTGCTGATGAATTCACATAACGAATGACAAACACCGGAATCAAGTTATCCTGTTGTGTTTTTTCTAGAAGTCTAAAGAAGGAAAAAGCAACTGAAAAGAATTTTGCTATAAGGTGCATCACGAATTCCGCACCAAATCGAATTGAACGTGATCAAATTCACAGTAGTCAAACGTTATTAATCAAAGAGAAAACTATTACTTAAAACAGCGTTTCTCCTTTTTTAAAAAAAAAGTGCTTTCTCCTGCAACAATAATTATTTCTGTTGTTTCACCTGTGCTACTCAAGGGTGGAGACGTACTTTGTATATCCTTTCTCTGCAATGACTTATAACTCTAAATTACCTACATTTATAACCAAGAGCAAAATCGAAATAATCAATTATATTGCTGTAACAATAAATTATAAAATATATACGACTAAATCAATTCTGGGAAAGAGTATAGAAGATCGTGCAAGACTTACCTTTATGAATTAATCTGTGCTGGGAGTTGAAACGAACAATTTTATATATTCTCTGATAGCCCAAGTTTTAACCTTGACAATATTGTTTGTGGTTTAACCAAAAACTCCTATATTTGAAATTAAATTAATGCCAAAAACCACAATACTCTAGGCTTCTTATACCCTCTCATAGTTAAATTGATGCCAAAAACAACAATACTGTAGGCTTTCTTTTTCCTCTCATAGTTGATGCCAAAAACAACACTGCTCTAGGCTTTTATACTCTCTCATAACTAAATTGATGCCAAAAATAATACCCTGTTCTTGATATACCCTCTCATATTTAAATTGATGCCAAAAGCAACAATACTCTACTCTTCTTATACCCTCTCATAGTTGAAATGGTGCCAAAATCAACAATACTCTAGGCTTCTTATACCCTCTCGTAGTTAAATTGCGTGCATAAAATTACTTTTAAGTATTAATGCCAAAGTTAATGATTATTTATTATGGCACGCAAGGGAGTATATAAGGTAATGGTCCTAGGAATTAATCTCTTTCCCCTCCTTTCTTTTTGTCATGATGTTATCAATGACTATGTTTAGTTTCTGCAAATGTCAAGAACAAACAGGCGAATTTCAAAGATGAGAAAGAAACTGAAATTTTTCAGTTTTACGTCCCACGATTTTTACTCTGTAACTTGAAGGAGACGGGTCACTATTGAAAGTGAATAATTACGAAAGGAAGTAATGGAATGAAAAAATGAAAGGAAAGGGAAGAAAACCCAGCACTCGGCATGTCGTCCACTACAAATTCATAAGAATTGCTATGCAACCAGATACTCCTTGTTCCAAAAGTGACCGCTCTACCACGAAACCACAGTTTGGCACCATGGAAGAAGATCAGTATGGGTGAAACTTCTGAGAACACAGTTCATAAATCAGAATCTCTTTGAAATAAAGTGTGGAGACGTTTCAATCGTATCTATTATAGAAATCTGTCGTTTCATAGGAAAGTGACACAATTCAAAATCATAAAATTCTCAGGAGAGAGATTTGAATATTTACACTGGCATAGTTAACAGGGACGAACAAATGAGATAATTGATTCCTGAGGATTTTCCACCTGCAATATTTTAAAACAAATCCCCCCCCCAGCCTTTATGACCATTTTCAACATTAAACCTCATAAGTGATCATTATTGAGTTGTGTTACTTTTTTTTTAATTAGAGGAGCTAAATGCTTCATTATTGTATAAATGGTTTTATGTAAGGTAAATATAGAGTATATATACCGGAACAATACAAAAAACTTTTGACTCCGCAAATTAACGTATCCAGTGGTGTACTATAGTTTTTTTTAGTGGATTTAATTCCCCTTGAAAAAGATATTACGGAAAAGTAAACATTTAATGCATTTAGATATACGGTACTAACGTCAATTACCCACTTCGCTGGGTCTAAATAAGAAAATTAGTAATATTTTTAGTCAGTCAGTCGCTTTTTATTACTGCTGAAATGCACTCTAATAGCGATCATTTTCTATCACTTTTTTTTATCTCCCCCTTCCCCTCCTCAAGTTGAAGGACTGAATTTGGATTTAAACGGCATTGGAAGTGTCACTGTTCATGTCAACGACCCCGAAAACTATTTATTCAGCACGGTCATTTTCGATCATTTTTACATATCTCCCCCTCTCCTCTCTCTTAAGAGTCTTCATCCCGGCGAAATTAAAATACCGCCAATTTTACAGTAATTATGTGCTATCTTCAAATAGATAAAAGATGATCGAAATGTGGAACAAGAGCGCCCTAGACAATATTATTTTACATGAGGAACCGTTATATCACGACTCACTTATCTGCTTTCGATTTCGAGCCATTTTGAAAATCGGCATTTATTTTCGCGTTTCTAAACAGCTGAAAACGGAAAGCCAGTAGGTGATTTGTGATAACGGTACCTCACGCAAAATAATATTGTCTAGAGCGCTCTTGTTCCATATTTCAATTATCTTTTATCTATTTGAAGATATCACATAATTACTGTAAAATTAGCTTTATTTTAATTTCAGCAGGAGTTGCACCAACAAAGTGAAGTGAAAAAACCCATCCCAAGTACGAATCTAATGTATGTTGAAAATTTGATCGAGATCTATCGGGTGGGTCAAGATTTATTAAATCACAAGAAATCGCGTGTGTTCTGAAACAATATGAGATTATAGAATCCAGCTTCTGATGAAATTCTGCGTACGCTACTGCCCCTTTCAGTGTTAGGTAGCTGAGTTAGTATAACAGTCGTTCGGCAAACGGACCATGCTTTTAACTCCCATCTGTCTATCATTAGCTTTTGTGGGCATGTATAATCTCAAAAATGTACTAACACCTCAAGTGTAGCATTTTCCTAACCCTATGCATCATATGCTAACAAAGACTGCATCAAGAATATTCGCATTGCCCTAGTCACTGACTTTAAGAGGTTGAGAGTCTAATTACCCAGAGTAAAGGCAACCGTACGTTTTTTGTCTTTTATGACATAACACCGTATGTGAGAGTAATTTCACACCACGGAGATGATGGGGCGTGGTACTTTCTCGTCGAGAGGAATCTTTACAAAAAAATAGTGAAAAAAAAAACGAAGAATCCAAGCAAGCCATGCATGGCTGGATAATTTGAATGCAGGAATAGGAAACAAACTCCCGCTGGGAATTCAACAATTGATCTTCACGGAAGTGTCTAATGGACTCCTTTTTATCTCAAATTGCTTCTCATTAAACCAACAGTTGTTTTATACGTAAATCATGATTTTAATTTACATAATTTCTGAGCATTTCACCTGTAAATATTCAGCTACAAACATTATATATATATATATATATATATATATATAGAGAGAGAGAGAGAGAGAGAGAGAGAGAGAGAGAGATTCCCAGGAAGATAGTATAGAGGAGTAAACAATATGACACATATTAATTATGCATTACCCGTTATTCATGCACATTCCTTTATATACAAGTGAGTTTCTTAACGCAAAGAATGTTGACTTCATGTTTATAATTAGTGTTTATTATAAATTACTTTATATCATTTTCTACATGAATCTTCCATAATATAATTCTGGGATTTCTGATGACCTGTGGTTTATGCCCGTTATGTCTTCATTGTATTCAGACGTACGAAAGGATTTGACCTTGACCTCTTCTTCAGGTCATCAAGCTTTATTATATACAAGTATTCGTTCGTTTGCCGTGACAGGAAATTATCCAGTCTCCTTGATTTCAGGAAAGAATCTAAATTTCTAGGGGGAGACTATATTTGCCATCGGCCATAGGTTACACCTAAAGTACATCTTCAAACATTTTGCGTAGAATCCTAGATTTTTTTTGTGTCGGGGGAGTAATTGACCTCATTAAATATCTGAATAAAATACTGGACGTGCGCCCTACTACGGAATAATGGCGGACACAGTTGCTTAGTGGTGCAGGTCTCCCCTGTGGTGCTAGGGTTTCCTGATTTGATTTTGGCCATATAAGTTTGTAGTGAACAACACTGAATTGTCGTGGATTTGTTCGAATTCCCTTGTTTCCTCCTACATAATCATTCCATAATTTTTTCATAATCATGGGGGCACGGTGGCTCAATGGTTGAATGCTTACTACTGGTGGGGGCGTGGGGTATCTCGTTCGATCCCTGGCTAAGTAAGTTTGTGCTGGACAACACAGTGTCAGTGGGTTTTCTCAGGGTACTGCCATTTTCTCCAACTTTCTCATTCCACTAGTTATTCCATTATCATTCACTTGCTTTATCACCGTCTCCTTTAGCCTAACAAACAAAAAACGTGGGACGTTAAGCTCAAAGATTTCATATCATTACATTTTTCTTGCATAATTATTAAAGCTTATTAATCACCCGTTTCATTTAGCCTAAAGGGACATTTCATTCTAATTACGAACAACAACAGCGGTTCGTGAGGGCAGTCATATCTTTAAAAGTCAAATAGTTATTCACTTTAGACTAAGGCAAGGATGCAAATAACCACTCGGGGCGAGATTTTAATATCAGTATTAAAATACCGAAGGTAAGTAAATTATTTCTATTTTGGGGTGTGTGGGCAAGTAGCTTTTCTTCTTGGGCTAATAAAATTTTGTTGCTTATTTTTGTATCACTGGACTAAGGAAAGAGAACACATTCAATGTAGTAATTATCCTATGAAGACTTAGTATATCAAGGAAACTTTCTTCCCTTAGTTAACAATATAAATCTAATTATCACTACAAGGACCGCTTTGGCTCACTGGTAGAGCGTTCACCTCTGGTCCATGGGGTCATTGGTTGGGTCCCAGCTCGCGCAAAGTGAGCTTTGTGGTGGACAAACACCGTGTGCGTGGGTTTTCCCGATGTCCTCCCATTTTCTTCATTCCATTTCTCATTCATTTTTCATCATCATCGTCTCCTTTTGCCTGGCTGGCATAAACGTGGGACGTAAAAGTTAAAGATTTCATTTAAGTCTCACTACGAGACTTCTCTTAGGAGCCACCACTAGATGGCCAAACCTATGCCCCGGTTCTCGGGATCAGTCGTCCTCGAGCTAAAATAAGCGCGATCTCATGTGAGCACGAGTTCTAGAAAACGGATAATGAGGCAAACTCGGAGTGCAACGAAGCTACGAACAGGAGTAGGAGCTACATTGTGGATATTAAACCGGATTCCTTAGTAAACGTTATCCAAATGAAGTTAACGAACTTGAGAAACCGGATTCCTTAGTAAACGTTACCCAAATGAAGTTAACGAACTTGAGAAACCGAATTCCTTAGTAAACGTTACCCAAATGAAGTTGACGAACTTGAGAAACGGAATTCCTTAGTAAACGTTACCCAAATGAAGTTAACGAACTTGAGAAATCGAATTCCTTAGTAAACGTTATCCAAATGGAGTGAACGAACTTGAGATAGAGCTGATGGAAGTTCCATTGAGAATAGTGAGCTTAAGCTCAAACTAATGCTAATGTGAACTTGCGTGAGCCTTGTTGAGGTTAGTGAGTCTACAGAGCTAAAAATAAGGTGTTGAAACAACACAAAATGACTGATTTTGTTATTTTTGATATGACCGGAAAGCGATGTGCTTGCTGCTGAATTAACACACAAGTAACACGCTAAAGTGGTAGTCATTTTGTGGTGTTTCAACACCTGATTTTTTACAGTGTAAGAATTGATTTTATACCTCATCTGAAGTATTTTTTATCTGGTTTTATCATTTTTTTTATGAAAATATATGTGACATTATTTAACAATTACATATCGTCTATTCGGATGTAGAATAACACAGGTTCGATACTACATAGATGAATTGAATTCTCTCTCCGCCTCCCCTCCCCCCCAAAAAATAAACTTTGAAACTTTTCCAACAAAAATTTCTGGTTTGCGCCTGGTAGCACCACAATAATTTTTAGGACCGTTCAGGGCATGTGCAACTAGTTGAGTTTTAGGGCTTGTGGCGTTTAGGGCCAGTACGACATTGTTTTGACATTCACCCATACCATTGTGTTTAGATCTACATTTATCAAAATGAAATTAAATCTTTCATTTTAATCACTCACAATTGTGCCTTTTTTGGCCTAAGAGAGAAGGATGATTACGCCAAGTGAATGATGTTGGAAAACTCGGTGGGATGAGAAAGTGGGAGGAAACGGGAGTACGTCGAGAATGCACACGGGTATGATGTTCACCACAAACTTGTTTGGTCGGGGACCGAACCAGGGACCCCATGTACCAGAGGTAATGCACTACCACTGAGCCACCGTGCCTCAACTACATTTGTTGATTAGTGTATGTTTGTACTTCGAAGTTTTTCTGTTAATCATATTGTAAAATGTAACCCTCACATCTTTTGAACTTGATTCGTCTAACTTTACTCATGATTCTAGATGTCTGGGAACCTGAACGAATTTTCCCAGCATATGCTCTTTTATGAGTTCTACCTGTAGAATACAAATGGAAAGACTTGTGTATTTGAATAGTCGCGCCTGCGGGGACAAGCGCACCAAATTTACAATATTACATACCAAGTTGAGAGCAACGTCTCCTTCCTATTACGTGTGTACTCTATGTACGTAATAGCTTCTGGAATGTTGGAATAAACTGACATTAAATAAATTGTTTAACAGAATAAAAGCGAAAACTTGGATGTCATATAAATGGCTTGGAAAGCAAGTTTACCGTTAGAGTTGTCAAAGAATTTCCTTCTTTATGAATAAGATATAGCATTAACTTCCGTTCTTATGATCTGTGCTGTATGTGTTTATGCAATATTGAGGTAATATACATATTATTCAAGTGGTATCCGATTCAGCTGGCTTACTGGTTGCCAGTGGCAATAGTCGAATGTTCCTGGGTGTTTACCTTCGGATTAAGAGGCACAATCTATTGTGGCTTCGAACCCTATCGAAGGCAACGGCGTTTACAACTGTTCCTGAAATTTCTGTGTTCGTGTCGTATTGGATGAAATGCAAAACTAAACTAGTTGAGAATGCACAAAGAGCATTCTAGAACGAACTTTAAATATTTTTTTCGAAATTTATATGAAATTGTATATTACATTTATTTGATTACATTCAATAGATGACACAATATAGATAATCCACTATATTGACTAATCTACTAGAATGGATTAGTGGAATCAATAACTAATGACGCAATAATTATTTAGGCAATAACTAATGACGCAATAATTATTGAATCAATAACTATTGAGCAATAATTATTGAGTCAATAGCTAATAACGCAATAATTATTGAATCAATAACTATTGAGCAATAATTATTGAATCAATAGCTAATTATTGAATCAATAACTATTGACCCAATAATTATTGAGTCAATAGCTAATGACGCAATAATTATTGAGACAATAAATAATGACGCAATAATTATTGAGACAATAAATAATGACGCATTAATTATTGAGGCAATAACTAATGACGCAATGATTATTTATACAATAACTAATGACGCAATAATTATTGAATCAATAACTAATGACGCAATAACAAATAATGCAATAATTATTGAGTCAATAACTAATGACGCAATAATTATTTATACAATAACTAATGACGCAATAATTATTGAATCAATAACTAATGACGCAATAACAAATGATGCAATAATTATTGAGTCAATAACTAATGACGCAATAACAAATAATGCAATAATTATTGAGTCAATAACTAATGACGCAATAATTATTTATACAATAACTAATGACGCAATAATTATTGAATCAATAACTAATGACGCAATAACAAATGATGCAATAATTATTGAGTCAATAACTAATGACGCAATAATTATTGAATCAATAACTGGTATTGATCAACACCAATATCATGTCTATGAGTTACTGTTCTCAAAATCGGGCTCCTTAACCCTCCCCAAAATCGGAATTCTTTTGGCCAATACCTCGGGAACGGTAAGAGTGCCGCGAAAAATTCCATCACTTTTTTTAGATAGTTTTTGATGCTTTATCGAATGGAGGGCTCAAAATTGAAAAATTCGCAAAAAAAAAAAAAAAAAAAAAAAAAAGAAAAGAAAAGAAAAAGACAGGCACACACACACAGACAGAGAGAATTCAGTAACAAACTCTCTTTTTAAAAAAATGGCTTTGGAGTCAAAGTTGTTTTATTTATTCATTTATTTTTAATTTAACTTGCGACATACGTATATGTATGTTAGGAGAGATGACTGTGATAATGAGCGAAATGGTGGAATAAAGAAAGTAAGAGGAAATGGGAGAACCCTCAAAAAAATCTACGCTAAGGGCGTACCCACGGGGAAGGCACCGGATCTGGACTCCTGCAAAATTATCTAATTCAACATGTATTTATATACTTTCTTAATAAAATTATACTTGTTTAGCAGGGAAATGATTGACGTAGCAAGAAAATTTGATCTTACACTTCACCTGTATTCATTCTCTTATAAAAACAATCTAGTTCTATTATTTTTTTCCTGAAAATATAGGTGGAAGTATTCTACAATTACTTATCGTCTTTTCGGATGCAAAAATAATACCCGTTCAATACTATATAGACTTATTGGCTTGTAGATACACATTGCATTATTAACAGATTATTTAAAAGTATTTTTTGTTTATATTCAAAAGTATCTTTAATAGGTTATTTTAAAGTAACTTATTTTGTTCAAAATTTCATTTATTCTGATGACAAAAGTATTGTCTCAGAGTTCACATTATTTAAAAGTATCATGCTTATTTTCGAAAGTGGTCTTCTTCTGAGTGATCATAATATAATAATTATTATTCTCAATTATCTTAAAATATATATCTTTACGTTCAAACGTTACCTCGTTTTGATGACAATCTGATGTTATCTTAATCTTGTATTATTGTATTGTGATAACAATATACTATATATTGTTATTAGAGTTTTAGAGTTTAGAAATTCCCTTTATCGCAAATCAATTTGTTCTGATGACAATATGATAAAATGCAATATCAATCTCGGATTATTTATATTTTCACCTTATCTTCTTATGTTCAACAGTTGGAGTTTTCTAAATAATAACAATAAAACAAATATTATGCTCAGATTACTTTCTAATATTATGTTTTGACCAGAAGTTATTTATTCTAATAACAATATGATAAGAAAATATTATCTCAATCTTAGATTATTTTAAAATACCGCTGTCTTCAAGAGCTGTCTCATTTCAAGTGATGATGATAATAATAATTATTCTTAGATTTCTAATTCTATGTATTGTGTTGAATATTGCCTTGTTCTGATGATAATATGATTAAAAAAATAACTTGTATTATCTCTTGCATATACTCAAATATTCTCTTGTTCCAAGTGATAACAAGAAAATACATGAGATTATTTTCGAATATATTTTTCATGTTCAATATTTGTCTCGTTCTGATAATATGATAAAACATTATTTAAATCTTAAAGTTATTTCCAAATAATTTGTATATATTTAAACATTACCTGATTCGAGGCTAAAATAATATTTAGGTCTATTAGCTTGTTTTTTTAAAATATTAGTTTTGTTCTAAAGCTCTTCGTTGTAATGATAATCTGTTAATATATTCTTAGTAACCTAATTTTAGATTCTTTTAAGATATCTATTTTGTCTTCAGAAGTTTTCTTGTTCTGGGTAAGAACAAGAAGATAATGTCTTCATTTTAAATAATATTATTTCTATACATCTCATATTATAAAGTTATCTCGTTCTAAGTAATGGTAACGTATTATTATTATTATCTTAATTTCAGAATATCCTTAAATGGTATTTGTGCAAGGTGTTTTAAAGATGATCGGTTCATTTATTTTATTGTTAATTACCGGAAATGTGTAACATACTTTTCTACCTTTTTATTACAAACTATTACTATAAAATTCAGTCTACCATAATAAAATATTTCCTATAATAAATATTAATATTAGATGTGACAGATATTTTCTTCTTTAACAAATAACAAAAACAAAAAAACAACAACAAAAAACAAAGAAGTTTAGCCTTGCGTCTGTGAGATCGGAAGTTGTGTCTAATGGAAGGAACTAAGGGAATCACTTATGTTAGAAAGTTATTGGGAGATAATTAGCCACGCTGTATCTTGATGCTTTAATAGTGTAATATCTAAACGTGCCAACCTTCAATCGGATATTAAGATGTACATTGTTCCTTCTTTTGACCTTTCACACTTCACTTTACATTATAATGATAGGTTTCCTGTAGTTCTTTGGGTGTTTCCATTTCTTAATTTATCTATTATGTAAGCGTACTTAATCCTTCATTTCCATACATATGTAATACTAAATAATCCATATCATACACCAATGAATTAACCTTAGAATCCATGGAAAACATAGAGCTTTTGTTTTTTTATAAGTATTGAGTCAGGAGTACTTTTTTTCGAGTTCTAACTTGCTTTGAGAAATTTGCCAACCCTAATGCTTATGAAGCATTCATCGGTACACCTTATTAACATATTTGTCATTTACTTTGAACTATTGCGTCATCAAAGAAGAAACAAAAACAAAAATCCATATATATATATATATATATATATATATATATATATATATATATATATATATGTGTGTGTGTGTGTGTGTGTGTGTAGCCTACACTACCTATCAAAAATTTTCCAACACTCCGGATTTGTGTAAGCATCTACTATGATCCTACTATTTGGCACACTAACTTCACCGCCCTGCATCACACGTATTCCTGCCTATATCAAATTTGACGACAGTTGAATTGAGGTCTGAGAAAGTACTGTAGATGATATATCAAATCATAATTCTTAAAATTGAAACCAAAAAAAGACAATTTGATAGAGATATTGCATAGTATAAATAAAGGGGCGTAAGAAGGGACATTATATTAGTTTTGTTTGAAAAGTGTAGACATAGAGGGTCAATGCAGTGACAAAAATTTCAAAGAGAAAGTATTTTTCCAAATTTTGCAGTTCTTTATAGCTTGTTGATATGCTAACATTTAAAACGCCAAAATTACCATATTTTGAAAAGTGTTTACGACGGTTTCGTGTACGCCATTGTTGCTCGTTGAAATACTAACGACGAGCATTGCATATACGCTTCCACTGAGCGACAATTGAGCAGAGAAGAATGTAAATTGACCGTTGTAAACTTTTTTTCAAAGAATGGCATTTTTAGCTTTTTTAAAGCCAGCATATCTATGAGGTATAAAGAACGGCAAAATTTGGTAATTAGATTTTACTTCCGAATTTCTGTCACTACATTTCCCCACTGTACATCTACTGTACATCGTTCAACAAAACTAATCTGTTACTTCACCTTGGATACTTTTGTTTATTCTATGTGATATCTATGTGAAATCAGGGGTAAAAGTGAGGGAAACGCGCGGATACGTCGTTCACCCACTTCCCAAAAATTTCTATGGCGTCTCTCTACTTCCTAAAAACATACAGTTTGGAAGATAGGCACGGTGGACAGCGTGACGTTATTCGTATCACTACTTTTGCAGATTCAGTTTTCCCCCTGTGTGAAATACCATTTTTGGCCTTAGTTTTAAGAATTATAATTCGACATATATATCAGTACCTCTCAGATATGGATTCTATTTTAGGCACGAGTATATCTGATGCAGGGTGGTAAAGCTCTCGTGCCAAATTAATTGCATCACAGTAGATGCTTACAAAAATCCTGCATGTTCCAAAACTTTCGAGCGGTAATATATATATATATATATATATATATATATATATATATATATATATATATATATATATATATATATATATATATATAGAGAGAGAGAGAGAGAGAGAGAGAGAGAGAGAGAGAATTTTAACTTGAGACTGCAAAATATCTGGATAAATAAACATTCTACGAAAAAAAAATTGGAAATAAAAAAAAATTTTGGAGGGAGAAATTCATCTGTGATAAAATTAGATATTACGCTCCTTCTTTTTTACGGTTTATTTCCGCCACTTCCTGTTTAAATATACCATCCAACAACGAAGGTTATTTCCAACTTTTTCCTTCTACAACCTAACCAAAAATGATAGTTGATGTATACAGTTCTTGAAACATTCTGTCTCCCAAACGGACGGAAGGATAGGCAGAGTAAATACGTAAAGAAATGTTGCCAAATTTAACTTCAAGTTTAACGTATGGCGTTTAGGCTAAGATCCCGGCAAAATTAAAATACCGCTAATTTTATAGTAATTATGTGATATCTTCAAAAGGATAAAACATAATTGAAATATGGAACAAGAGCGCCCTAGACAATATTATTTTGTGTGAGGTACCGTTATCACAAGTCACCTAGTGGCTTTCCGTTTTCAGCTGTTTAGAAACGCGAAAATAAATGCGGATTTTCAAAATGGCTCGAAGTCGAAAGCAGATAAGTGAGTCGTGATAACGGTTTCTCATGTAAAATGATATTGTCTAGGGCGCTCTTGTTCCACATTTCGATTATCTTTTATCTATTTGAAGATATCACATAATTAATGTAAAATTAGCAGTATTTTAATTTCGCCGGGATGAAGACTCTTAAGGCAAGTGAGAATAAAAGAATGAGAATATGAATGGGACGAAACTAGAAGATTCCGAGAAAACTCAAATATATGATGTCCATTACAAACTTTCTTGGACGGGTTCGAACTAGGGAACCTCCGCACCAGAGGTAAGGGCTCTACCATTGAACCACCGTGCCTTCCCCCGTAAACCAAACTCAACTTTTAAAGGATCTCAAAAAGGAGTGATATGGCAACCCTAAGTGGAGTCACAACATTACGTTAGTAGTAAAATGTAATAATAATAATAATAATAATAATAATAATAATAATAATAATAATAATAATAATAATAATAATAATAATAATAATAATAATAATAATAATAATAAACATTCTGATGACGAGGTTACTAATAAGAGGTCGAATAAGCAATTGTGTCTTGTATCTGCTTCCCCGAATAACACACTAAATTTCTTCTCTTTTCAAATTCTGTATGGACATGCTGGCTCAGTGGTAGAGCGCTTAACTCTGGTGCGTGGGGTTCGATTCCCGGTTGGAGCTGATGTGGTTCGGATTCTACGTTAATGAGTAGGTCCACGTCTCATATAGCCTCGCTGCTGAAAGGGACGTTAAACTTAAACTCAACTCAATTCAACTCTGGTGCGTGGGGTCCCTGGTTTTGGTTCGTGTCCAAACAAGTTTGCAGTGGACAATATCCTGTCAGTCGGTTTTCTCGCAGTACTGCTGCTTCCTCCCAGTTTCTCATTCCACCAATTTTTAAATCATCCCTCACTTGCGTCAGTTATCCGTCTTCCTTAACCTAAAGGGCATAATCGTGGGACGTTAAACTCAAAGATTTCATCTCATTTTCAAATGTTCGTACAAACAAAACTTGGTTTCAATATCTTTTATTTATTTATTTATTTATTTATTTATTTTTAACTCTAAGCAATATAAGTATTCATGACTAATTTACTGGAAGTCTATACACATATAATGTTTCATCACAGTTTATGAAATATTTAATTTCTAACGATTTTTTTTTTTTTTTTTTTTTGCAAAACAGAAAAGAAAAAGCCAAGTATAGAATAGCTGGAAGACAATCTTGAATATTGTAATAATTACTTTCTCTCATTTATTTAATTTAAAAGTATCACTCAATGAGTTTAGGAATAAGAAGAAAAAAAACAAGAATACTTAATGCGATTAAGATTTCTATTTATTCTGTAAATTTCTTTAAAAAAAAATGAGGAAGAGTCTCAAAGAGGTCAGTTACCTATTACATTACAATCCATAGGTGTTAAAGGATTTTTTTTTATTACTTTTGTTTGTTACAAAGCATTTTAAATGAATTCGGCCAGAAAACTTCAGGGAAGAAAATAATATTAAAAAAAAAAACTGAAGAGGAAAATGTCTTCCATATTTTGGGAAATCAGACTGAAGAAAAAAGGTGAAAGTCTATTCTGCACTCTGGACATACATCTTGCAGTTCAATGACTCAATAAAAAAAGCAGAAGAAATTGCTATAATTTTCTGGGGTTAGTGAAGCATACCCTTTAATACAGATATGCCATTTTACTTATTTTTTCCCCATTTTCTCTGGAGTTAGTAACTATTAGAGATTATAGCCAAATCCCACGGTTTTGTTATACAAAAAAATAACCATAATATATTCTCTATTTAAAAAAAAATAAAACTACATAGATTTTCCCATGGACAAAATACTTAAAGAGTAGTACCAAATGTCCAGTCTTGCGTGATCTATTGGAAATACTTTCCTTTCCTGAGAAACTCCTTACAACGGACGGAGTTTCTCAACGTGGGGTTCAAAACCCTAGAGGGGTCACGAGAGGAATACATGGAGGTCGCAGAAGGAGGTGGCAGAGATAAATGTAATTAGGGACCTAGTAACGAAAAAATAATTTTCAAAGTTTATTTTGAATTTCTTATCTTGAGAGCATATCTTTATTGAAGTCATCAAGTCTAGGATGTTCAATGGGCAGGTTATGTAGCCAGAATGGAATAAAGTAGGAACACCTTCAACATTTCAACTGGAAATCCAATCGGAAAGCGTCCCATAGAATAGACTTAGGCACAGATGAGAGGACAATATTAAGATTGATCTCTCAGAAATAGGAATACAAAGTGGAATGTGGATCCAATTGGCTATGCAGAGCTTTTGTGAATGCAGCATTAAACCTCCGGGTTCCATAAGCCATATAGTTAGTCAGTACTTAAGTTAGAAAAAAAAAGTTGAGAAAGAGAATGAGAAAATATTAGTATTATTATTATTCAGTTACATTCAATACTTTGAGATGTAGAGAAACTTTGCGAAGTTCTATATGTCACCACCATATACAGGAAGAATACAGTGAAATATTTTACCCATCATATCCTACCATCAAGGGCGCCGATCCTGGGGGGCCCGTGGCCTTCCCAAAGCTCATGTGGGCCCCCTATTGTATTTATGAATATCCAATACCCCATTCCCGTTTCTCTTGGGTCCGGATATTTGTCTCAGAATCTTGTTTTCATATACTTTCAGTACTGGAGTAAAAACTCGTGGACATACGAATCTACGCAGATCACTACCAAAATAAACATTTATTGTAGCCTATATTATGCATATGTGATTGTAATTCGTATAAACTACAAAGTGCAAGGGGAAGAGAGTTTGGTTACGTATTCTTGTCATCCATATGCGGTAAACTTTATGACCCACAATTCCATCTTTTATGTTAATAGAGATGACGTAATGATAATGAAATGAATTGTGAGTGGACAGTTTAATGAATAATAGAGTAGATAGTGACATCCATCTCTTGAGAGGGATTCGAACCTGCAACAGACAGATCTTGCAATCACGAGCCTAATAACCATACTATTCTGTTTGATGCCATAGTATATTTTGTATCACAATAAAAATGTGTTACTTTCACTTCATAATAATCTGACATAACTTACTTTGAATGATTGGTAGGAAGATTAGAATAGAATCACAAACTTCCTGTTCATCGTGAAGATAAACAGTAGCTTTTAAAAAAAAAAAAAAATACAACTACTTTGGAAAATTCTTAAAATTTCTTTTTATCATATTGAAATAGCAAATGCCTTGTTTCTGATAATTTCCTGAAATTTCACTGAATCGAATTTTATTGTTATCTGTCTGGACAAAGAAATAAATAAGAAAAAACCATGAGAGATGCCTTGAAAGATATAATACTATGTAACTAATATATTGTCCTTTGTATCAGGATATAATTTGACCGTATTGTCTGTGGAAAGTTTGATCTGCCAAATTATATTATTGTTAAAACCATGTGAAATTGAGATCACTTTCTTACGAGTGAACCTCCAAGCGTTTCGTTTTTGACAGAATCAGATTCCATGCACCATTGCACTCTCTGAGAAATCTTAGAGGAAGAGAAGCTAAGTGGCGTGCGAGGAGAATTTGACAAGAAAGGTCTCCCATTGACTCCAGCTTCTTTGACACGGATCATTATCCAAGACCCCTGTCACCTTCTGGTACTTCCAACGAAACAGAAGTTGGTTGGCCAAACCCAAAACTTTGCGTGAAGGCTAAAATTGATATAAAAGAAGGAGGAGGATGGAAGGGGGTAAGGGGTGGTTCAAAAATTGAAAGTGATCTCATGTTTTTGTTTGGTATCTTCTTTTGATTTCCTTTCGCTTTCGGTTTGATAATCGTTACAACCATCATTAGATATAGCAGTAGCGTGCAAATTTAGCTGAAGAGCACTTGGAATCCTCTCATTGGTCAACTGTACTAATTGGCCTGTTTAAGATCTTTACTCAAGTGAACAAGAGATAATTGACTTCAAAAAACAGAAGAAAGAAACTAAAAAAAAGACAGCAGAGAGGGCGAAACACTTTCACCTATTCTGAGAGACCATTCAGTGTTTTTCGAGAGTGTTTTATCTTCATCTCGTATGGTCGACCACTGCGACTTTACTTGGACAGTTCCGTTGGGTGTAACGCTTCGTGTGGTGCTCAAGAACTGAAAGTGATTGCAACGGTTCGGATACAACGCCAGTACGGATTGCGTAAGTGCCAAGTTCCATAGGCTAACTTCTCTATATCGTTCCATAGACTAAATTCTCATTCAATTTATCATTTGTGCCATTATTGCACAATACATTTATTTATTTGTTTAGGAAGATTGGCAATTTTTTAACGAAAATATACAGCTAATATAAATCTAGTTTGGGAAGACAGTTTACCAGATTTGTGGGTCAATTTCACGTTCTCCTGGTAAGATTAAGGGAAAATACTGGGAAATCACTAGCGAGAAAAATAGGAATTTGAACCAGAGACCTGTTGATTGCAAGACCAATTTAATTAAAACCTGAAAATGCGGCTTTCAATGTTCAGTTCTCGTAGTTAGGAAGACTATCATAGTTTCAAAATGTACTAGTTTCAGGGGCGCTCCCACGGGGAAGGCCTCCGGACCCTCTCCCAAAAAAACTTCCTAACTCAACATACATTTGAATACTTTCTCAATAAAACGATACTTGTTTAACAGGGAAATGATTAATGTAGCTTCAAAAATTTGATCTTTCACTTCATCTATACTCTTATAAAAACAGTCTAGTTTTATGTTTTTTCTCTGAAAATATAGATAGAAGTATTTTACAATTACTTATCGTTTTTTCGGATGCAGAATAACACCCGTTCAATACTACATAGACTTAATGGCTGGTAGTATTGTCTCCCCCAACCACCCGAAGCTTGGACCACTTTTAACAAAAACTTCTGGGT
This sequence comes from Thermobia domestica, assembly GCF_964235325.1. NCBI lineage: Eukaryota > Metazoa > Arthropoda > Insecta > Zygentoma > Lepismatidae > Thermobia > Thermobia domestica. Next base: position 250,875,949 of record NC_137463.1, on the reverse strand, counting down.
GCGTGCCTGACTTGTCTTAATCAGCTCAATTTAGTTTGATTTAGTTTAAGGTCCTACCATTATGCCGGCCAGGCTAAATGAGACGTGGACCTACTGATTATAGTGGAATACGAACCACTTTAGTCGTTCAACTTTACCACGACCGGGAATCGAACCCGGGACCATGCGAACCGAAGTCAAGTATGCTATCCACTAGACCAAACGGGGGTTCTCAATTCAATTTAGTTATGCCACACATGGTTGTTTAACAGTGATTCTATTGGGGTTCATTTGATACAGATTCGTTCACATTTATACTTTATATAAAACTGACTCACTCATCGAAGTCACACTATAGCTAGAAACGTGAAATTTGGGCAGAAAACTTCTTTTGTTACGAAAGAAAGGGATATGAAAAGGATTTTTTTGAAGTATGTATATTAGATAAAGGATTAGGATTAGGAATTAGATATCTGGGCTTTCGGCATCTATGGCCATGTTAGCCCGTCACTATGATTAGCATTAGGAATTAGATTTCTGGGCTTTCGGCATCTATGGCCATGTTAGCCCGTCACTATGATTAGCATTAGGAATTAGATTTCTGGGCTTTCGGCATCTATGGCCATGTTAGCCCGTCACTAGGATTAGCATTAGGAATTAGATTTCTTGGCTTGTGGCATCTATGGCCATGTTAGCCCGTCACTAGGATTAGCATTAGGAATTAGATTTCTTGGCTTTCGGCATCTATGGCCATGTTAGCCCGTCACTAGAATTAGCATTAGGAATATGATTTCTGGGCTTTCGGCATCTATGGCCATGTTAGCCCGTCACTAGGATTAAGATTAGGAATTAGATTTCTGGGCTTTTGGCATCTATGGCCATGTTAGCCCGTCACTAGAATTAGGATTAGGAATTAGATTTCTGGGCTTTCGGCATCTATGGCCATGTTAGCCCGTTACTAGGATTAGGATTAGGAATTAGAATTCTAGGCTTTCGGCATCTATGGCCATGTTAGCCCGTCACTAGGATTAGGATTAGGACTTAGATTTCTGGACTTTCGTGATCTATGGCCATGTTAGCCCGTCACTAGGATTAGGATTAGGAATTAGATTTCTGGGATTTCGGCATCTATGGCCGTGTTAGCCCGTCACGTATGAGGACTGACTTCCCTCGGTGATCACATTATTCGAGGAAAGAGAAGGAAGAAAGCGGCCTGTATTTTAGGTACCATCCCAGTCTTTGCCTGGTATGAATGAGGAAAATCCAGGAAAACCCCGCTTAGGATTTTTGGCCTAAAAAAGTTTTTACACTTTCTCGACCGAGAGTCCCCACCCGGAATCGATCCCTAGGTAAAGTGAGTTGAAGTCTTTTCCCAAGACTAGGGTATCGCTTGAACTCCTCCAGTTAGCGAGATGAAATCTGATAATGATTTTCAGTGTTTGATTGAAATCCCACCCTTAAAGGAGAAAATATTGTATTTCTTTAACATTCAATTTTCCGTTTTTTTTTCTTTTTAGAAAGTGCTCAATGTTGAGGAATAGCTAGAGTTGGAGGTGTGAAAATACATATGCTAACTGATCTCGTAATCAACAACAAGGAAATACGTGTTTTAGTGTTTCCAAAACTTCTGCTTTGAAGTGGAAGAAGGGCGCTATTTCTTTATTTTTATTTTTTATTTTTTTCACTTATTTATTATTTTTTTAAATTGGTATGTGTGAGAATTCACTTAAGTTGCAGATGTCAAATTGACTTAAATTCTTAATCAAAAATGAGAAAATAGGTTTTTGAGTGTTTTCAAAATCTCCACTTCTAAAACAGGAAAAGAAGAACTTTCTATAATATCCAAATTTGAAAAAAAAAAATCTGATTCTTTATTCAGAAAGTGCCTAATGCGAGAGTTACCGTAATTTGTAGTTTTGAAATTCGGTATTTAAACTCTTCATTAGAAGTGAGCGAAAATGTGTTTAGGTGCTTTCGAAAATTGTGGCTTTGAGGGGCAAAAAGGTGGCTATTCCTATAATATCTATATTCAATTTTCCATTTATTATTCAGAAAAGTTCAATGTAAGGATCAGCTTTAGTCGACACTATTAAATTTGGAATATAAACTCTTAATTTAAAATGACTGAATGTGTTGCAGTGGTTTTGAAAGTTTCACTCCTAAAGGGTAACAAATGAACAGTTTTCGCAATATTAAAAATTTCGGTTTTATATTTAATAAATCAGTGGCGGATCTAGAATGTTAAAACTGGGGGGCAGCTAGAATTCATACTGTAATAGGTACACTGAGAAAAAACGTTTGTGGCACACGTAAAAACGAGGTTACACGTGTAAATCCTGTAGTTTTTGGATTTAACGTACAGCAAACGTATAACTGAAAAAGTATATTTTATACGTACTTTTCGTATAAGTGTTCCGAATAAACGTACTTTCCTTACGAACGAAAGAACTGTATATAGGCGGTCAGAATCTGATATACAGATGGACGTATGTAAGATATAGCTGACGTATGTAACATTTGTATATGTATGTAATATACGCAAGACTGTTAGATATTATAGATCCTGCAATGGCATGATGTAACATGTAAGCGAAAAAAATATGTAGCATATGGACGGTGTTGGGTAACTTACTTGTAAAAATGTAACGCGTTACAAGTTACTTTACTTTCTCTTAAAATGTAACGCGTTAGTAACGCGTTACTTGCCCCCAAAAAGTAACTGTTACTTTACTTCGAAAGTAACGCGTTACTAACGCGTTACTTTTAGGTCCGAAACTGTAAAAATGTGAAAAAAAATTGACTTCAATTTTCCGTACTACTATTACTACCGCTATTATTATTATTATTATTATTATTATTATTATTATTATTATTATTATTATTATTATTATTATTATTATTATTATTATTATTATTATTATTATTATTGCACTTTCTGAATCGCTTTATGTAAATGCAAGGACAAATTTTTACTTGATATATGAACATTTTCATATAATGTAACATTGATAAAATGCCATACTGCGTTACTCGTTCGTAGGGATGGACGCGAACGAGTTTTCTTTGACACTCGATTCGACTAGAAAGAGACATCTTTGAGCTCGACCCGAGAACTCGACTAGAAAAATTTCCTCCAACTCGACTCGAATTGGAGCCGAGTCTCGAGTCGACTAGAGCCAAATCCGGTGTGTAGTTTCGAGTACATTCTGCAAGTGTATTACATAAACAGTATAATTATTATCACTGCCACTACTACTACTACAACTTATATTATTTGTTGTAGACAAATGCAATTTGTTATTATTACTTAACACATAATACAACTTATTATTATTATTATTATTATTAAATTATTATTATTATTATAACAACACTGCATATAAAGAGAAAGATAGGTGGTTTGTATTTGAATACTAAAAAACCAGTTGATTGCCAACCTCGGTAGTCGTGAAGTCTAGGAATCAAGGACATTGTTCACGAGCTTGTGAGTTTGGGTCGAGGGTCTAGGTTGAGTATTCGGGCTCGAGCCAAACACTGTTAAAAGTTAAAGGGCATGGCCAAATATCTTCAAAACTGCTCGGCCCGGGTTTAGAATTGTCAACGACTCGAGCAGCTCGGCTCACAGCTCATTCACTATCGACCAGAACGGAGAAGTGAGCCGAGCCAACAGCTCAGTTGAGCCGAACCGAGCAAATGGCTCATCCCTACCAAGCCAGCTCGAGCCATCTTCTCAGTTGAGCCGAGCCGAGCTGAGCTTGTTATAAAAAATATCTTGTGGTCTTGCTATCGAGACGAGACGAGATGCAAGCAGTGTCCCATCTCGTGAGCAACACTAAACGTATTCCATATTACTGTTTAGCTTACATTTCTCATGGCTTTCGCTTTCCAGTGTAATCAGGCCATGGTTTCAAGACGACTTAAAACGAATGAGCCATTTATCAAACTCGACTGGACTCGAAACTCGACGCGAAAAACTGAATCGGCTCGGAACTCGACTCGAGGATATTACCCTTGAGTTGACTCGAAACTCGACTTGAATTCGAGTCGAGTCGAATTTTAGCTTGATTCGTGCTCATCCCTTGCGTTAAAAAAATTGTTGCTTATAATTATTCTGCTAAACTAATTATATAATAATAACAATGTTGTTATGTAAAATTAAAAATAAAGAATATAGAGAAACATTACACTACTCTATAATCAACGGGACTCTAGTATAAGCAAACTGATCTGAAAGAACTCCAATATTACATACCATCAGCAAACTATTGTCTAGTAATAAAGTAGGCCTGGTCATCAAAACAGTTTATTCATATTAACCCCTTACTGTAAATCGTTAATTATGGCACCCTAGTAGTTGATAAATATTTTCCACCGGGGCACTTCAGACACTTTACTTTTAAATTCTGTCCACCATCATCCTCAGCTCTTAAGAAAAAAGTATTCTTTCAAACGTTCGAACAGTAAAATATTTTCGTTCTCTATCTTTATAAAAACAACACCAATCAAAGTAAAATAGACTACCGGTATCATTGCACTCCTAGTTCATTCACTAAATGTATTGATTTGGAGCTGTCAAAATCTACGACAAAATGTTCCAGGTGCTTGCAATCAGTACATGTGATTTCCCAAAGGCTGTCCTCATCGTCAAAAAACAGCAAGTGGCACTACGAACTTATCTGTTTTTCTGTGTATCTGTGACTGTCGGTCACTGACATACGTAATTCATGCTCGATTGTTTCATTCTGAGAAATTCACTTACAGAAAAGAAACATTTGTTTCCGAAAAAAAAATATATATACATATATTGTAGTTACTCATCCTAAATGTAACGCAAAAAAAGTAACACAAACTAGGTACGTTACTTAAAAATTTGTAACGCGTTACCGTTACAGTTACTTTGGAAAAAATGTAACGCGTTACTAGGAAACGTTACTTAAAAAGTAACGCGTTACTTGCGTTACGTTACTTCCCAACACTGCATATGGTTAGCTTATGCTCCGTATTGATTTCCATATTAAAAATAAGGATTCCGTATATTTACACAATATACTGCTGTCCGGATAACGGATTTTTCTAATTGTATATCATGAGTTTACTGTAAACTTTCAAAATATATAAATAATAAATTATTTTTGCTACTCAAAAAGTTGGGGGACCTAAGCTCCGCCACTGTATTAAACTGGTATGAAGAATGGGACTAGTTTTACTCCAAAGAAAATATCAATATAGCATTAAAGGCTGATACTACATTCAAACTTCATTACCAATCAGAACAAACAAACAAACAAAAAAAATATTTACCTAGTTTCTTTAGACAATGATGTATGTGTTCTTAAAAGAATACATAACATATGAAGAATGTAGCGATGCATCACCTAAAAACCCCTTAGGGTTTACATAATTGATTAATTTTGAAAAGTTGTTTAAAAAGTTGCTTGAAAATGTATTGAACAAATTAGATTCTTTGAAGATCAATGAACACACATGTCTGTATCTTCATGTAAAAGTTGTACCTGATCCAATTACACTGACTATCTCCTTTGGAGGTCATGTCATCTTCAACAAGTATCTCCCATTTTTCTTTTGACGCTCAAAAATGTTCTGTACACTGGTAGCTTTATAATGAACTAACTTCACCCAAAAAGTGTTTTTACCAAAACTTGTCCTTATTCTGTGTTGATTAACGGATACTAAAGGCTTTTGTACAAAGCTTTTGTTCTTACGCACAAAACAATGGATACTCTGCAAGAATCATTTTACGTAAATTAAATTAAATTGTTCTGGTTTCAATTACAGTTTGTTGACCCTTTTGTGATGCGTATAATGCGTGTGTATTCTTAACGTACGTACGCACTTCAGGTTGGTCACCGTAAACTCTTGTATTATATGAGGAAAACTAAGTAGAATATAGAGAAACAAAAACAGAGTACATTGTTTAATGTTGCTTATAACAAAAACAGAGTACATTGTCCTGATGTCACTATAGTACTTAGCATCTACGTAGAATACTAAAGATGCAAAAAAAAAAAAAAACAATTTTTTGTCGTGTTTTTAGCTATTATTTCCGGATAGTAATGTAACCTAATGTATACTAATGGTGGGCAACATTATTACCAAAATTGAACAAAAAGCAACGAAGGTACAGAGTGATGGAAAGAATGAACACTCAAAATAATATACAAATTTGAAGAATGTATAGTCAAACATGACACTGTTGACTAGGGATGCGCACGAGACGAGTCGAGACAGAATTTTCCTGACAAAATTCGAGTCGAGACACGGCTCTTCCAATAGTAATATATACATTTTTCGAGTCAAGACATCACTTTTACAGCACATTTTCGAGACGAGACAGCCACAAATCTGGTCTCGTGCGCATCCTACTTTTGACAAAATAACTATGCATAATTAGTGACAGACGCAAGACAAAGTGATTTGTTATCTTTCATCTGTGAGTTTGGTTTCTACACTGTGAAATTATGGTAAACTTCCAAAATACTCCCATTGGAATTAGAAATTAGATTTCTGGGCTTTCGGCATCTATGGCCATGTTAACCCGTCACTAGAATTAGGATTAGGAATTAGATTTCTGGGCTTTCAGTATATATGGCCATGTTAGCCCGTCACTAGGATTAGGATTAGAAATTAGATTTCTGGGCTTTCGGCATCTATGACCATGTTAGCCCGTCACTAGGATTAGAATTAGGAATTAGATTTCTGGGCTTTCGGCATCTATGGCCATGTTAAACCATCACGCATTAGGAATTACGTCCCTCGGCGATAACACACTATCCAAGGAAAGTGAAGGAAGAAAGAGGCCTGGGGCATTTATGTTCTGTACCATCCCAGCATTTACCTAGTGTGAATGAGGAAAACCCAAGAAAACCTCACTCAGGATGCCTGGCCTGAAAAGTTTGTACATATTTTCGACCGAGTGTCCTCACCAGGAATCGAAACCTCTTGCACTAAAGGCTACTCGTATAGGAGTTCAATGTTCTAAACAGAAGCAGTTATGATTAGAAAGATTCGCCCGGAGTGGGAATATTAGTAAGGGAATTCCGAAGCTATTAGATTCTTCCGGGGCAATACCTCCAATCCGATCGTGCTTAATATAGATTTTCAGTATCTTCGCAGTACTATATTTTCAGCCCCGTTTATTTAAAAGTCCCCCTATAGAAATCTTCTGAAATTATCTGCTAGGGGGGACATGGTAGCTCAGTGTAGAGCCCTTATCTCTGGTTCATGGGGTTTTTTGTTCGATCCCCGGCTAGGTAAGTTTGAGGTTGACAACATCGTGTCTGTGAGTTTTCTCGAGACACACCCGTTTCCTCCTAATTTCTCATTCCACCAATTCTTCCATCATCACTCACTTGCTCTAGTCATCGTCCTCCTTGGCCTAAAGGGTATAATTGTGGGACATTAAATTGAAATATTTTATTTAATTTTCATTATCTGGTAGAAGTGACAGTTATATTCATTTCCTGCTTTAATCGGCAGTTAAGAAGGAAGGCAAAATTCTTGGGATACTAAATTCCTATCAAGAAAACCGTTTCTTGTTATCTTTTACCGTTTTTAATCTACGTTATAGCGATAAATATTGAAATCTGAAGTAATTATAGCATATTTCCGTTATTTTTAGATTCAATAGTTGCGTTAAAGCTGGGATTTATTCTGGGATTTGAATTATTCTTATACAATAAAAAGTGGTTGTGTCATTTCAACACAATGACTCTTGTGTTGCTGCAATAGTGATCAATTTTGACACAAATCTGATGATAATTCAAAAATATCGACAAAAGGTAATCTCTTTCCGTTTTTGCACTGGAGCAATTAGTATTGATACCGCAAGTAATAGTGGTGTTAAACAACTTCCGGATTTAGTTTAGTGTTATGGATTGTCCCATATGTTATCTTGGGACTCTAAATCATTTGCAAAAATCCGCTTCTCGATAGACTGAAGTAAATTTACAGTTTATGCTCTGATACGTGTCGACAGACGGAAGGACGGACAAAGTAGTTGTATAAGACTTCGACACTTATGCATTGTATAGTTTGGAAGTCTATAAATTAACGACTTTCGTTTTAGGACTTGATAAAACGTCGGAAATGGCTGGTCTAATGCTTATCAAAAAAGAAAAGACCTAACGATAGGGATACGGGCCTGTCAAGTGCTCACACGATGGATGTGGGAGTCTGGCTTTTGGTAATTGCTGTAGAGCTTCCAAATGGCTAGACTTCATTATCATCATAAAGGTATTCTGCCATCATTGGCAATTGATTTGCCGCAAGTGAGAAGCTTGCATGCTTCACGGACTTCCGCTAACCTCTTCGTCTTTACGTACTTTTTTTTCTGTTATCAAGGATGTTATAAATAGAGGATCTGCCCATATGTATCTTCATGCTATTAAATCGATGAAGCCAAAAAACAACCGAGCATCGGCACGTCTGATTGGCTACTCTCGTTTCTGCCATAGTCTGATTGGATACTTTCGTTTCCGCCATGATTGTTGGCTCAAAACATTGTGATCCTATTGGGCGGAGTGGGCAGAGTAGGGTGGCGAAACTGTGACGTATGGCTTCAAGATTTTGTTGTAAGGGCAGATCCTCTATTTTATAAGATCCTTGGTTTTTATACTGTCCATTAATAGTAGTCTCTCCTTCGCCCCCTTCCTCTTTTCTGCCACCAGACCTCTAGCACGTCCCTCATGGTACAGTTTCTTAGCCAATGTCCGAACCAATTTCCCTCCCTCTTCTCAATAATATCTGAAACTAATTTTTTCTCGTCCATCATTTTTAACACCTTCCCATTCGATTTCCGCTCTATCCAACTAATTCTCTCATTCTTCTCCAGAACTCCTTTGTGTGGCTAAACGGTTAGCGTATGCGTCCTTGTTGCGGGGGGCCCGGGTTCGATTCCCAGCGGGAGCTCGTTCGGTTCGGATTCCATATTAATCAGTAGGCCCACGTCTCATACAGTTTCCCTGTTGAACGGAACGTTAAACTCAGAATCAACTCAATTCACTTTTCTCCACACCAACGTTTTGAAAATTTCTAGTCGTTTTTCATCATTTGACTCAGAATATATAAATATCAACTAATTTTACGAGGGTTTCTAATTGGATACCCTGTATGGCAAATGAAAGTGTTTTAATGCAATAGAGGTTATTTCATTTATGAAAAGTCACATTTTGGTACAGTACCAATTTTAAAAGAATATGCAAATTCTTGACATAAAAGAAACCACAAAGTTTCCTTTACTGACATTACAAACATGACAGAGATTTCCAAATTGATTCCTTGGAAGTCAAATTTCTGAAGACGTTTTGAAAGAATACGGAAATTCAATTAATTTATTCAGAACTTTAATGGTGGTGGTTAACATAAGTTATATACGTGTACATATGACCTAAACAAGTCACCCGGGTTCAGTTAGTCTTATTTTCGTGCAATATACCTGTACACTGTGCCATTCCAATGTAGTAATGTACTGCTGAAGTGTCAAAATCATTTAAAAGATCTGTTAGAATCCTCAAATGGAAATTAGCTTCATAATCATACTACAATCGAAGCTAATGAATATAGCAGTCATTGAAGCGTTACTTCATATGCAAAACACGCATTAAAGAACGAAGGACACAGGAGTATTTATGATGTAGAGACATTAAGGCCAAAGGTTAGGCAGGACCTACGCCTAAGGGCTCAAGAAGTTCCTTCAGTGGAGAGGCGCACCTGCCTGCTGTATTTTACCTTCTACCTATATACATATTCCGCGCATGAGTCAAATGGTGTTACTTGTGGTTAACTTACGGACGCAAGCATTCTCTTCATCGCCTGGGCAACCAGAAAAAAGTTCAACGACCGCCAAATATGGTTGGTTCCTAACCGGCTTCCGTCCAAAAGATTATACGAGTATAGATTTATGAAAAAAAAAGTGTGTGCTCACATACCACAGAATGTTACAAACAAAAGGAACCTCTTCCCATGATAACTGACACACAAAGATGTTTTAACGGCATTTGCGTGCCTCTCTGTGCGTATGACATGCACGAGAAAAACAAGGCACGCATCGTGCTGGTAGTCTTCTGTCCACCATGTTTGGTAAATCGTTACTCTTCTTTTATGAGTCAATTTATGTCTTTCCGTCATTTCTTCTCCAAGGAATGGCCACCCCAAATTACAAGTGAAAATCTCTTCTTCTGGACTAACTGGACCAGGTCACTTTCGTTGGAAGTTCGAGGAACACCTTAACTTTTTATTGTTCTTACTTACTTTCGCATCAGTGCTCCATCGGACTCCTATACTGGAGACAATAACAACGAGTTCAGTAAATAATCCTCTGCAAGAAGATAAAATTAAATGATATTTTAAATTTAACAGCCCTGGTTTCCTGTGCCCTGTTGTTCAGTTTAAATTTGTTTATGGTTAAAATGTGTGTATATTCCAAGTAACAAACTTAACAAGAGTTTATATAAAAGACAGTTATCATTGACAAAAGTGAATATCAAATGATAGTTAACCAATAACAAGAGATAATATCAAAAACAGTTAACCCAATAACGAGAGTTAATATCAAAGAGAGTTAACCAATAATAAGAGTTAATATGAAAGACAGTTAACGAATAACGAAAGTTATTATCAAAGACGGTTAACCAATAACGAGAGTTAATATTAAAGAAAGTTAACCAATAACAAGAGTTAATATAAAAGACAGTTAACGAATAAAGAGGGTTAATACCAAAGACAATTAACCAACAACGAGAGTTAATATCAAAGACAGTTAACCAATAACGAGACTTAATATCAAAGACAATTAACCAATAACGAAAGTTAATATCAAAGACTTTTAACTAATAACGAGAGTTGATATCAAAGGCAGTTAACCAATAACGAAAGTTAATATCGAAGACTGTTAACTAATAACGAGAATTAATATCAAAGACCGTTAATCAACTTTCAGACAAGTTTACTACAATACTCATGTTATACATATTAACGTTTCAATCATGATAATTTGTCTCAACTTAATAACACATACTAATGTATAATGTTACTTCATAACTGTAATAACATATAATAACTAACATTCATTAGCTTATCTTTCATTTACTTGTTTTGTACAAGTAAAACATGTCTTAAAATACAGTAGTTATTTATTATTTAGAGTGGTGGGCACGCTGGCTGAGTGTTAGAGTGCGTACCTCTGGTGTGTAAGGTTCGTGGTTCGATCCCAGGAGAAGGAAATTCGAGGTGGACAAGATCATGTCCGTGAGTTTTCTCGGATACTCCAATTTCCTTCCACATTCTCATTCCATCGATTCTTCTATCATCATTCAGAGCTCCTTCGTGCCTAAGCGGTTCACATACGCGCCTTTTCCGTGGGAGACTCGGGTTCGTTCCCGGCTGGAGTTCATGTGATTCGGATTCCACGTTAATGAGTAGGTTTATGTCTCCTATAACTTCGCTGCTGTAAGGGACGTTAAACTCAAAATCAACTCAACTCAACTTCTATTATCATTCCGTCGCCTTAATCGCCCGTCTCCTCTAGTAAAAAGGGCACACTCGTGCAACGTTAAACTGAAAGATTTCATTTTATTTGAAAGATATCTATTATTTAAAGTAACATGTTGCTCAATCCAATACCAATATTTTTATATGAAGACAGCCCTAACGTTCTTTATACTCAGTAGATATATAGTAGACTAATACAATTTCGTGTAAACCAATGAACTTCAGTAGATTGTCCTTTTAGCACTTTCAACCATTTTGTCAAGCAAAATATCCTTTTCAAGTTGCAATGCATGTAGGTTCAAGAAGAGTGATGATTAATTGAAGGTGATATATATCACGAAAGAATTAATCTTATGAGAATGGAAGAACCCTGAGAAAAGCCCATGTATTCGACGTTGTCCATTGCGATCATATATATCCTGAGATCAATTACGGTCCTTTCGAGCCTGAGGTAAGCGCTATTCTTCTCAGATAACCTGCATTTTCTATACTACATCCCGAGAAAAAACATCAAAACTGTTTCTAAGCTCAGTCTCACTTCTTAAAAATTTTATGTACTTAACTTAAAGACAGTACAAAATAGGATATAGATACCCAACGTTAAAGTCACTATTACCCATTAGCGGATATTAACGGATTAACTCCGTTAGCGCATTCGGCCGAGATAATCGCTCTCGTTATGTATCACAAAAAAACAACAGAATTTTAAAAATCGCTTACATGTATGGGATATGAGATACAGATAGCCGCCGTTAAAATCACCGTTACCCGTTAGCGGATATTAACGAATGTTAATGGATGTTAGTGAATATTAACGAATTGACTTCGTTAGCGTACTCGTTCGAAATAATTGCTCTACCTATCAGGGCCGGATACAGGTTTTTCTGAAGGGGGTGCACACCAAGACCTACCATTACATTTAAATTAAATTTTATTATTTTTAAAATGCCTTTAGGCATATTTGTGCTGCGAATGAGAAATATTATTGGCTTGGTGAATTCTTTACCTTCAATTTTCAGAATATTGACTTAAACTATTCCTTTTGTGGCAAACTCATTTTTCTTTTAAGCCCCAAGTGGAAACATGACGGCAGAAAGTTTCGGAAACTTGCTATTTTAACTGCTCGCTTCTCATTTTAGACAGTAAGGAAGGCGGGTGCATGTGCACCGGTGTACCTCTTCTAAATCCGGACCTGCTACCTATGTTTTGCAAACAACATCATTAAAAAAATGCTTAAATGTATAGGATATGAGATATAGATAGCCACCGTTAAACTCGTCGTCATCCGTTAAGATATTAACCGATTGATTCCGTTAACGTACTCGGCCGAAATTATTCCTCTAGCTATGTAACACAAAAAGACAATTAATAAAACCGTTTACTTGTATGGGATTTGAGACGTAGATACCCACTTTTAAAATTGTCATTACTCTGTAAGATTTGAACGAATTTACGCTCTTAGCGTACTCGGCCGAAATGCTTGCTCTAGTTACCGTAGTAGCCAGAAAGCTTTCGGGCGCGTGCTTGACTTTCTACGCTTGCACTTGAAACGCATGTTTTCATACACTCTGCCTTTTGTTGTGCTTGGAAGCGATGCTTTAAACCCTTCGCAGAGCGTCATAGCATCACTGACCGTTCATTGGCTATTGACTTGACTTGTGAAACGTTTGCGTCAAGCTTGAATGGAACACTGAATGCAAGATTGCCCCCATGTTTCTTCATTACTGGAATCCAGCTTGCGGCATGCTTGCACGTTTTCTATGCAAGCTGGATGCAAGCTTGGCCGACTTGCAATTCAAGTTTACAGCAAGCGACTTGCAAGTTGTCTCTGTTACTAGGGTATCTATTATGAAAACAATTCAAAAATCCGTTTTCGATAAATAATTATTGTCCGGAGTAACGGATGAAGAACACTATGTTGTAAGTCTTAACTGTGTCAATATTGTAACCAGTGGCGTATTTAGGGGGTATTTCCGGGCTTAAGCCTTCCCCCGAAAAATCTAACTTACTATGGTAAAGTATATAAAATATCTTGCAGAATTTTCACATTTTCAGGCAAGGCCCCCCCCCCGAAAGTTAGCAAAGCCCCTCCCGAAACAAAATCGTAAATACGCCGCTGATTGTAACACACAACTTAAACAACATACTACATATCACATGCTCTGTATAAACTAGAAAGGCCAAACTTGGCATCCCAATGAAGTGTAGATTCGGAGAAAGATTTTATCTTGTAAATTCTCGCAACATTGCACTAAAAAGACATAAACAAACCGGTAGGAAAATGAACCTAACTGCAATTCTTAGTACATCGTTACTCGTAAAGAACAGCGTTGTTTCTTTTAACACAATGATACCGACCGAACTAAAGCGTAACCGTAAAGACATTCAATCGTCTGTTTATCATTCTGTATGTAATGATAGTCTTTTTCTTTCGCTCGTCAACCATTCTGAAATTTACGTTCATGTTTCTCGTGTCCTGTTACTCGAAGAAGCGAAAAAGAAGAAAAGGAGAGGTATGAGAAAGCAAGAGAGATGCAGTAAGAATAAGTGCATAAAGAAAAGATAGTGTTTGTATGGGTTATGGAGTGTTTACTTCCTAATGTTAAGAAGAGAAAAATCTCGTCAAGCAAGTACTGAATACATAAGTACTCGGAAGTCGCAATTGAACCAGTGTTGCCATAAACTTCACTTATCAAAACATCATTAATATTTTTTTTGTAAATCTTTGAATTTTACGTCCCACGATTATGCTGGTTAGGCTAAAGGAGACGGTGAAGATGAGTGATGAATGAAATGGTGGAATGAAGAAAGTGGGAGGAAACGGGAAAACCCCGAGAAAACCCACGCACACGGTGTTTGTCCACCACAAAGTTCACTTGGCGGGGGCTGGGATCGAGCCTGGGACCCCAAGCACCAGAGGTGAACGCTCTACCACTGAGCCACCGCGGCCCCTATCATTAATTTTACTTCACAAGACAAGTAATTTTGATTATTTTACGACTATAGCATATAGGCGCTTTTTGCGTAGGGGACTCGAGTTCGATTCCTGGTGGGAGCTCATATGGTCCCGATTCCACGTTAAGCTGTAGGTTCACGTTTCATATAGCCTTGCTGCTGAAAGAGACGTTAAACTAAAAATCAGAATCAAATCAAATCAAATACGACTATACTATAAGTTTCCATCGAGATACACGGTGGCTCAGGTGGTAGAGCACGTACTTATGGCGCATGGTGTCCCTGGTTCGATCCCCCGGCCAAGTAAGTTTGTGGTGGACAACATCGTGTACGTGTTTTTTTCTCAGGTACTCCGATTTCCTTCCACTTTCTCATTCCATCAATTCTTCCATCATTATTCACTTGCTTTATTCGTCTTCCTTATCCTAACAGACATAATCGTTGGACCTAAACTCAAAGATTTAATTTCATTTCATATAAGTTTCCATGTAGGAGCTCCTTCGTGACTAAGCGGTAAGCGTAGCGCCTTTGGCGTGAGAGACCCGGGTTCAATTCCCGACGGGAGCTCATGTGGTTTAGATTCCACGTTAATTAGTAGATCCCGTCTTATATAGCCTCGCCGCTGAAAGGAACTTTAAACTCAAAATCAACTTAACTCAATTTTCAATGTAAAGTTATTTTGTCCCACTAGCAAATGAACTGTCAAAAGACTGCTGTCATTTTACAGTTCAGCGTTACATGGTTAGAAATAAGGTTAATTACTAATGATTCATGATTAATTGATTAATTCAGTATTAGATCATGATTAATTGATATTCAACGTCCCCATACATTATTGAGGCTGAGCAACACGGAATCTAGCCTAAAAGTGTAATCTTGCCCACTATTCGGGTTTTGTGCAAGGATTTTTGTTCTAGGCTTGCTTCCAGAAAATTTAGTCGCAGGAGTGCGAGGTAAAGGGCTGCACTTAAACACTATTTGCTGAAGGAAGTGCTTGCATAAGAATAATATGAAAACACAATGTAACCTTAGCTCCGTTCTACCTGCCAATTCTGGATTGGAGGAAACAAAACCCTCCGGAAGTATGCCACGACTAAACACTGTTTATCCCCATCGCAGGGAGCGGATCCACAGGAGAAACTTCTCTTACCGAAATCCTGTGGATAAGCATTAAGTGGAGGCTGAGCCCATGAAAAGTTAAAACATTACAAATGAACTTATTTTCGAAAGTAAGATTTTACTATTGAAATAGGCTATGAAATAAGTCAAACGTACATTCTTTGAGAAAAATCTGGTTATCAACTTCTCTTTAAAACGCTATACTTTAGTGATGTACTGTTAAAATTTTTGGTGGATAAACCCTAGATCAGCGGTCATCAAACTTATGAAGTTTGTATCCTTCTGTGAGCTACCAACTAAAAGAACTATCAACTTAAAAAAAAAAAAAAAAACTTACATTTGATTATTACTTACGGTCTATAAACTTATATTCTAGTAAATATGAAATCAAGCTTTCTAAGTTAGCAAGTGTCTAATATACACACGAAAAACGTAACGTGCATAACCCCAAGCGTATATATTCAACTGTAAGATGATGCTGACAATGGCACTTGTGGGACAGAAACAAGCAGTTGTCGTCAGCGCCCCCTGACGTTAGTATCAGCTCAATGGAGTAATAAAGGTTAGCCAACCGAAAATGTCCCCGCGAGTTTCTAGTTGCTCGCGATCGACGGTTTGCCGATCACTGCACTAGACCGTTTTCAAAAAGAGATATATATATCGTATACCCGCACCTGCATATGCACTCGTTCATTCGTACACGGTGAACTATAAAGATATTAGGTAGGTATCCGCTGTATATTCCCGGATACATCCGCCCTATTGTATCCCTGTCCACAATTATAGGTAGCATATTATATTGCATATGCTTAAGAAAGTTACCCCAATTGGGACAAACAATAATACATAATTCCATCTGTAACAATATAAAAAAAAAGAATTTGAAAAAGAAAATGAAATGATATGAAATCTTTGTTTTACGTCCTACAGTTAAGCCGATTAGGCTAAAGGAGACGGTGATGATGAGAAATGAATGAAATGGTGGAATGAAGGAAGTGGGAGGAAACGGAAGAACCCCGAGAAAACCCACGAGCACAGTGTTTGTTCAACACAAAGTCCACACGGCGCGAGCTGGGATCGAACGAGGGATCCCAAGCACCGAAGGAGAACGCTCTACCACTGAGCCACCGCGCCCCCGAATTTGAAAAAAAAGAGTTGGGTGACCGATGTTTTCTGAATAGAGTGTACATCCTTCATTGTTGACATTTAAAAAGATAAATGTGAGTTCACGGGATGAAATTAAGGAAACTCAAAAAACGAAGTGTCTACGGAATAATTCTTGCATTAATTTTACAATTTTTCTTTATAGTTCTGCCTACAAACTTGAACGACCCTAGTTTTATTTCAGGTGCGATCGAAATTAATTTCCGATTCTACCCTAGTTCCCCCTAGTTGTCAGGCGTTCAACGGTTCACCAAGTGTAGTAATAATTAATCGACAATTAAAGAAAATGTTATTAAATGAATTTTCCATATAGATGGAAAAAAACATTAATATAATTTATCAAAAAAACTCTTTTTGCAGTCGGAAAGGAGGAAATTATAATATAATTTGACAATTTTAGACCGTGGATATTAAAGATCCGTACTGCCGTGGATAAAAGGACTCGTTTGACTCAACGTAGTTAAAAAAATAAACACGACGGATGAGCAACTACTACCACGTGGATAAATAGGAACTTCCCTTGACATTTTTTAAGTTTAATGTTCCACAATTGTGCATCAGGGCTAAGGCTTTATTTATGCACCGCAATTATCACGCGAGCCAAGGAACAATGAATAATTATCGCGGTACATAAACGGCACCATTTAGCTCAATATTTCTTGACTCTCACGACAATTGTGTTGCATAAATAAGGCCTAAGGGAGACGGTAGTGAAATAATGAACGAAATGGTTTAAGAGTCTTCATCCAGACGAAATTAAAATACCGCTAATTTTACAATAATTATGTGATATCTTCAAATAGATAAAAAAGATAATTGAAATATGGAACAAGAGCGCCCTAGACAATAATATTTTGCGTGAGGTACCGGAATCACAAGTCACCTAGTGGCTTTCCGTTTTCAGCTGTTTAGAAACGCGAAAATAAATGCCGATTTTCAAAATGGCTCGAAATCGAAAGCAGATAAGTGAGTCGTGATGACGGTATCTCATGTAAAATGATATTGTGTAGGGCGCTCTTGTTCCACATTTCGATTATTTTTTATCTATTTGAAGATATCACATAATTACTGTAAAATTAGCGGTATTTTAATTTCGCCGGGATGAAGACTCTTAAGGAAGAAAGTGAAAGAAAACGGTACAATACCCATACCCTCTCCCATGTGTTTCTTCACCAGAAAGATCACTTAGTGCAAGCTGGAATCGAACCACGGATTACAAGCACTAAAAGTAAGTGCTCTTGTGCTGAACTATCGCGGCTCCCTCACTATCTTACGTGAGCATCCTTAGCTTGTAGCCTTGAGGAGGGGGGTGGGTGGAGGAGTAGTGTGCATTAACTGATAAGTTTAAGCATTACCTACTCTGTTTAATATTTATTTTATACACAAAGATCGACAATAAAAATGTAATTGCAAGAAGGAAGTAGCCTACACGATATGTTTAAATACAAGAAATTTAATGTTTACTCTTAAACTTTAATTTTTGATTAAATTGCAATTTTGTGTAATCATGAGACCTTTATCAACTTAGAGACGACGTCACCTTGAACATATACTTGAGAGTTGAAAAATGTGACGTTTGTAGCTGGTAATAAATTAATAGGTCTTAAAGTGTCATTCTGTTAATGTTATAGTGACATTTCTTGCAATGACACACTATACCTACTTATAAAATCAGTTTTATGTCCCATATCACGCATTTTACACTAAATAATGCAAACATTTATGGATGAACTGGAGAAAAGAAAACAGTAATGGGGGTATTACATTCTTCGAGACCCATAAATACTTCGTTGTATCCAGGACCATCTTGTTTTTATAAGCGAACTAGGCAACCGCCTAGAGCAGCAAATTTTAGGTGCGGCGTGACTTGATGATTTGTTGTTGTTGTTGCTTAGTAACATTAATAGGGTGAACAATGATTACAACAAGATATGTAAAAGTATTAAAGCAAGCTATCAATGGTAGCAAACTGCAGCGCAAAAGTTGATCGAAATAGCAATTACATAAACTGGTATTCTGGTCAGTGGTGGAGTCCTTGGTTGGATCCAAAGTCAAGTAGACTTAAGTTTTTGCTGGACTACATCGTGTTCGTGGATTGTATAGGGGCCCGCCCGTTTCCTCCCACACCGTCATTCCACCGGTAATTCCATCATCATTCACTTGCCTTTATCATCCGTCTCCCTTCGCCTAAAAAGGACATAATCGTAGAACGTTAAATTGAATGATTTCATTTCTCTCCTTATTGTTGTTTGTGTCTGACTTGCTGATTTATCTCTCTCTCCGTGTCACGCCAGGACATTATTTGGAATCAGGAAATATGAATCGTTCGCAGTGGTGTATTTACGATTTTGTTACGAGGGGGGACTTTGCTAACTTTATTACTGTGTAAATTCTGCAAGATATTTCATTTATTTTAATGTAGTAAATAAAATTTCGGGGGGGGGGGGAGCCCGGAAGCGCCCTTAAATACCCTTAAATACGTTCGTATAGGCAATTATTAGGGGACGAAGTGAGGCGAATGTTGCATTATACAGTACGTGTGCTGCTGTTGTTGTCATAAATGAAAAAAAGGAGTTTAAAAATGTGAAGAAACTATTGGATTCATAGAAATAAATATGGATCTCCCCAGGGGCGGATCCAGGGGGGCGATCGGGGCGATTACCCCCCCCCCCAGAAGATGAAACTTTCTTATTTTATATATAGATATATAAATAAAACCCATCCCAAAGTTTGGAGCCCTTAAAAGTAGCAGTATGATAACCCACCGCCCCCCCCCAGAAGTCGGTCCTGGATCAGCCCCTGTATACTATACTGCTTCTTTGACCCGACGTATACTGTCCAGGGTTAAGTAAATCATCATAATAATAATTCTGTAAAAAATGACATACTAAAATGAAAGAAAAATATTTTTTAAAAAATAGCAAAAAACTAGCAAATGTAAGCATAACATTTTGGATGTAATTGGTACGATTGGAAACCTGTAGGTGTCAATCCAAGATGTGCCAACAAAACTTGTCCAATACTTTTATCTAATAAAAATATTTTATTTTGTGCTATAACATTTAGGCCTAGTCATTTGACCTAGGGGCAAACATGCAAATATGTTAGAATTTTTGCCAAAAATGGAAATTGTATTCTAAATTTACGCTAACTCTTCTGGGTGATCCTCTAAATTATTGTTTCAAATATTCTAGAAATTCTGTTGTAAGTATTAATTAAATGTTTCCATTCCTTTTTTTCTAATAACGTCTAAAAGTTACTAATATTAAAGATTATAGTGTATGAATGAGACAATTCTTACAAATCTAGATTCCTTCTGTTCGTCTATGGCTAGCGCGCGCATTTGGAACACAAGGTCTCGCATTCGGCTTTCGATTGGAGTGGTTCCTATTACACTTTAAACTGTAGGTCTACGTTTCATATAGTCTTAGCGCTGAAAAGGAGCAATAAATGTCAACAATTTTACAAAACAATTGAACAAGATGATGCTAACTTTCATATGATCATGAATCCAAGACAAGAACCCTTTTGTCACCATAGATAAGAGTTCCACTACAGAATCATTGTGAGTCCTTAATTTGTGCAAATTTTGGTGATTCAATGATTTACAAAGGGAGCGCGGTGGCTCAGTGGTAGAGCGTTCATCTCTGGTGCTTGGAATCCCTGGTTCGATCCCAGCTCGCGCCGTGCGGACTTTGTGGTGGACAAACATCTTGCTCGTAGATTTTCTCGTAGTTCCCCCGTTTCCTCCCATTTTCGCCATTCCACCATTTCATTCATTTCTCATCATCACCGTCTCCTTTAGTCTAACCGGCATAATCATGGAAAGTAAAACTTAAAAATTTTCATTTCATTTTCAATGATTTACAAAGAAACCGTAAATCCCGTCCATTGTCAATAGGGAGGCAAGTAGAACAAGATCTACAGTTTAGGCTACTGTATATTGACCAGAGAATAGGAGAAAATCTATAGATATATTGATTAGCTAATAGGACAAGACCTACAATTTAGGCCGGCCTTATATTAGAAGATAGGACAAGACCTATAATTTAGGCCGGTTGTATATTGACCAGAGGGTAGATAGAAAAAGACCTACAATTTAAGTCGTCAGTATATTGACCAGAGGATAGGACAAGACCTACAATTTAGGCCGCGTGTATTTTGATTAGAGGATAGGACAAGACCTACAATTTGGCCCGGCCGTATATTGACTAGAGCATAGGATAAGACTTATAATTTTGGTCAGCTGTATATTGACCAAAGGATAAGACAATATCTAGAATTTAGGTCGTCCGTATATTGACCATAGGATAGAACAAGACCTACAATTTAGACGGGTCGTATATTGAGCAGAAGATAGGACAAGACCTACAATTGAGACCGGTCGTATGTTGAGCAGAAGATAGGACAAGACCTACAATTTAGACCGGTCGTATATTGACCAGAGGATAGGAAAAGACCTACAATTTAGACCGGTCGTATATTGACCAGAGGATAGGACAAGACCTACAATTTAGACCGGTCGTATATTGACCACAGGATAGGACAAGACCTACAATTTAGACCGGTCGTATATTGACCACAGGATAGGACAAGACCTACAATTTAGACCGGTCGTATATTGACCAGAGGATAGGACAAGACCTACAATTTAGACCGGTCGTATATTGACCAGAGGATAGGACAAGACCTACAATTTAGACCGGTCGTATATATTTACCAGAGGATAGGACGACCTACAATTTAGACCGGTCGTATATTGACCAGAGGATAGGACAAGACCTACAATTTAGACCGGTCGTATATTGACCAGAGGATAGAACAAGACCTACAATTTAGACCGGTCGTATATTGACCACAGGATAGGACAAGATCTACAATTTAGACCGGTTGTATATTGACCAGAGGATAGGACAAGACCTACAATTTAGACCGGTCGTATATTGAGCAGAGGATAGGACAAGACCTACAATTTAGACCGGTCGTATATTGACCAGAGGATAGGACAAGACCTACAATTTAGACCGGTCGTATATTGACCACAGGATAGGACAAGACCTACAATTTAGACCGGTCGTATATTGACCACAGGATAGGACAAGACCTACAATTTAGACCGGTCGTATATATTTACCAGAGGATAGGACGACCTACAATTTAGACCGGTCGTATATTGACCAGAGGATAGGACAAGACCTACAATTTAGACCGGTCGTATATTGACCAGAGGATAGAACAAGACCTACAATTTAGACCGGTCGTATATTGACCAGAGGATAGGACAAGACCTACAATTTAGACCGGTTGTATATTAACCAGAGGATAGGACAAGACCTACAATTTAGACCGGTCGTATATTGAACAGAGGATAGGACAAGACCTACAATTTAGACCGCGTGTATTTTGATTAGAGGATAGGACAAGACCTACAATTTAGACCGGTCGTATATTGACCAGAGGATAGGACAAGACCTACAATTTAGACCGGTCGTATATTGACCACAGGATAGGACAAGACCTACAATTTAGACCGGTTGTATATTGAACAGAGGATAGGACAAGACCTACAATTTAGACCGGTCGTATATTGACCACAGGATAGGACAAGACCTACAATTTAGACCGGTCGTATATTTACCAGAGGATAGGACAAGACCTACAATTTAGACCGGTCGTATATTGACCAGAGGATAGGACAAGACCTACAATTTAGACCGGTCGTATATTGAGCAGAAAATAGGACAAGACCTACAATTTAGACCGGTTGTATATTGACCAGAGGCTAGGACAAGACCTACAATTTAGACCGGTCGTATATTGAGCAGAGGATAGGACAAGACCTACAATTTAGACCGGTCGTATATTGACCAGAGGATAGGACAAGACCTACAATTTAGACCGGTCGTATATTGAACAGAGGATAGGACAAGATCTACAATTTAGACCGCGTGTATTTTGATTAGAGGATAGGACAAGACCTACAATTTAGACCGGTCGTATATTGACCAGAGGATAGGACAAGACCTACAATTTAGACCGGTCGTATATTGAGCAGAGGATAAGACCTACAATTTAGACCGGTCGTATATTGACCAGAGGATAGGACAAGACCTACAATTTAGACCGGTCGTATATTGAGCAGAGGATAGGACAAGATCTACAATTTAGGCCGCGTGTATTTTGATTAGAGGATAGGACAAGACCTACAATTTGGCCCGGCCGTATATTGACTAGAGCATAGGATAAGACTTATAATTTTGGTCAGCTGTATATTGACCAAAGGATAAGACAATATCTAGAATTTAGGTCGTCCGTATATTGACCATAGGATAGAACAAGACCTACAATTTAGACCAGTCGTATATTGTCCAGAGGATACGACAGTCAACAGTCCTATGAGCAATGGAACAATGCCTCATGCTGAAAATTAACTCGAGCACATGCTACACAAGGGCATCTACAACGTTGTGACTGAGAGTGCACTCAATGATTTCAACCCGTGGGAAAAGTATCATATTATGGGATTTTTTGATCAATGATTTTTCGAAATGAAAAAAAGGAAATATCTGTAAAAATTGGCGGGAATTATGAATTTTTTCATATATTTATTCCTATAAAATTGTCTATGAGTGAGGTCTAGACAAATGATTCTTCAAATAAACTTGAAATAAATGCTAATTGAAAAATTTTATTACTATAAAATCAATGTTAGTGTTTAAAGTGATTTATGCAGTGACATGCGAATCTCGAGAAACAAGTGCCAAGAACGTTCATTGTACTCTGATATGTAAAGAAAAAGAGAAATGAATGAAAGAACGCCATTAACGGAAGAAAATAAAACGAGAAACGCCCAACTTCCAAATCGTTCCATACGAAATTACTGAAGAATGAAGTTTATTTAGATGTATTACATTTAGTAGAAGATTATGGCACAAAACCGTGATGGAAATACAAAACTCACAGCAAAATGTACTTAGTTTTATCAGCATTTTTAATTGTTTCTTTCAATTAAGAGGCCTCGTCCCGGCGAAATTAAAATACCGCTAATTTTACAGTAATTATGTAATATCTTCAAATATATAAAAGATAATCGAAATGTGGAACAAGAGCGCCCTAGACAATATCATTTTACATGAGATACCATCATCACGACTCACTTATCTGCTTTCGATTTCGAGCCATTTTGAAAATCGGCATTTATTTTCGCGTTTCTAAACGACTGAAAACGGAAAGCCACTAGGTGACTTGTGATAACGGTACCTTACGCAAAATAATATTGTCTAGGGCGCTTCTGTTCCATATTTCAATTATCTTTTTATCTATTTCAAGATATCACATAATTACTGTAAAATTAACGGTATTTTAATTTCGCCGGGATGAGGCCTCTTAAGGAATATACTTATTCATAAACTACACTGAGAAAAAAAAAAAAGAACTATGATTTCCGTGTGGATAAATCGTATTTACGCCTGTGCGCTCCTTAAGTAATGTAATTTCATGTATAAAAGTACAGCAGGTGGGGAACACCATGCCAAGTCTGGGGTCCAGCGTCGTGTTAAAAACATCTTTCCTCCGTTTCCTTCTCACAGAATGATATGACATCTTATTACTCTCGTAAGGTAGGGAGTCACAGATTTAGAAAGAACCAAGAGGGGACAGTCGTAGGAAGGTGGTAACAACATTATATACGTAAGTTACCACCGTCGGAATGGGAATGGCGTTAATTCTAGATTTGAAATGGTAGTCCCACAATACAAAATTTTCGCTGGACGGTGGTGTAGATCGTACTACGAATGAAACAACATAACTTAATGTGGTGGTGACACGTGTAACCTGGTAAAAACAGCATTTACATGCCGACTGGATTATGCATTTTTCTCCGTGATATATTTAATAAACGTAGGCGATCGGAATATTTGAATAATTCATTCATATAGTGAAGAAAATTACTGATATATATTAATTTCACTATTCATGTTTTCTAAGTTTATAGAATTTTGTTATTAGTATAGCGTGAGAACTTCACGAGAAACATGGTAATTTCTGTCTCTCCAGATGAGATTTTATAACGTTTGAGGCTGGCATCACTGAGTGCACTCAGACCTCACTCTCCCCATTCTTTCCTGCTTCTCTTAGCTTTGGCTTGGCCAGGCCTTCTTGTGGTAAATATCTCACCGGCTTTATAGTGGAATCGATTCTCTGCCACCGAAAATTGAACCAAGGATCAGGCCCGTATCCACGGGGAGTCTAGGGGGCCGGGCCCACCCTAAATTTTTGCAGGCCTCCTAAAATTTTCACGGTAGGCTTGAAAATTAACTATAATATGGAGATGAACTACAATATGGTTGGATCGGGCCCCCCTAACTTCAGCCCGGTTCCCCCTACATTTTTGGGTTGGCTACGGGGCTGCCAAGGACGCTATGTACCAAAGACAAGCACGTTAGCCACTAAACACAGATTTCAAGTTTTTCTTAAAAAAAAAAAAAAAAAAAGTTGCGTTAAGAAGTGTAGCATGGAATTTTTTTTTGCACTGTAGCCTTTAGTAATATAAAAATGGAAGTGAAACGTAATTGGTGCTTTTATTATTAACACTGCAGTCTGCGACAGGAAGAAAGGTTGCCTTAAGGGATATTGACCGTTTACCAGTTTTTTTTCTTTATAGCTCACGTAATCTGATAATTACAGACTGTTTCTACACTGCATCTTACCTGTACAGTACATTACTGAAGGGTTTGTGTTCTGTGTAGTATTTCGCAGTTCATAAACTCGCTACTTTTACTACAGAAAATTATATTTGCTAGATTGTATAGTCTCGTCGCAAGGTTCGTTTCGTATGTTTTCATTTCATGGTAATTAAGGATTCAGCTTTTATTACTATTATTATTATTGTGATCATTGGTGAGTTTCGGTTTGATAGGTCCTGGAAACTAAAGTAAGGTAATTGTAAAACCACAGTTCGAAGTTAAAATTAATAATAATAATCCTTAGACCTAGGTTCGATTCCTGGTGGGAGATTATGTGGTTCGAATCTCACGTTAAACCATAAGTCCACGTTCCAGACAGCCTCTTTGCTAAAAGGGACTTTAAACTTAAATCTCTCAGTCTGCCTGTTACCTAATTTCTAATAGTTCACAGGCTAATAGTTCAGTGGTATGGTGCCTAGGGCCAAGTGGGCTTTGTGGTAGACAAACACCATGTGGGTGGGTTTTCTCGGCGTTTCATCGTTTCCTCCTACCTTCTTCATTATATCATTTCGTTCATTCACATCAGCAGCGTCCGCTTTAGAATACGCGGTATAACCGTAGGATGTAAAAGTGAAATATTTCATCTCAGTGTAATAGTTGTCGCTAGTTGTGCTGCCTCCTACGTGACGCAAAGAGATGTCGCTACAGTGGAGACAATTTGCAGTCGAGCCTTCGTCTAGGTGGAATAATAATAATAATAATAATAATAATAATAATAATAATAATAATAATAATAATAATAATAATAATAATAATAATAATAATAATAATAATAGATACAGGCCACTTTACTGAGCCTTCTCGTTCTGATTGACTAAAGAATATTCTTTAGCTAATCAAATAGGACATCTTCCTTTATCCGTACCGTCCATGTCATCTTTTTGCGCTAAGAATGGTCGCGGCGGATTTCTAGAAAAATGGTAGATAGGTCCTCCATTTCCAGGGGTGGTTACAAGCAACTTCAAGACTCATAATATGTGCAATATATTTATTTATTGATATAGAATTGTTAATGTTAACATTGTTCCAATGTTCAATTTACAGGAAAATACAGCATATCTAGCTGTAAGCACGAAGAAAAGGAAAATTCCGTAAAAAAACATTATACGAGTACAAAAAATGAAATGAAATCTTTTAGTTTAACGTCCCACGTTTATGCCTGTTAGGCCAAAGCAGACAGATAATTAATGCAAATGAAATAGTTGATCGAATGATACTGCAGGAAGAAACGGGAAAACAATGGGAGAACTCACGGACACGATGTTGTGCACCACAAATTCATTTGGCTCAGGATCGAACTTGTTTCATAAAATTTCATATACTTATGTGTAATGATGGGCAGTGGGAAGAAGATAAACAAGAATTTTAGGAATGAACAAAAAAATGGATCAAAAGATTGCGATTTTCGCCGGGAATTGTAGGAATGATCCAAAAAATGCATCAAAAGATTGCGATTTTCACCAAGAATTTTAGGAATGATCAAAAAAATGCATCAAAAGATTTCGATTTTCACTAAGAATTTTAGGAATGATCCAAAAAATGCATCAAAAGATTGCCATTTTCACCAAGAATTTTAGGAATGATCAAAAAAATGCATCAAAAGATTTCGATTTTCACTAAGAATTTTAGGAATGATCCAAAAAATGCATCAAAAGATTGCGATTTTTACTAAGAATTTTAGGAATGATCCAAAAAATGCATCAAAAGATTTCGATTTTCATCAAGAATTTTAGGAATGATAAAAAATGCATTAAAAGATTGCGGTCTTGGCCAATAATTAGTTTTTAAATCAAGGGCCACAAAAGTTTGGAACAGCTCCTAAATCGAGTTTTCGTATTTTTTACGGAATATGCACATCATACTGAGTTAAGTGATAGTTTGGGTTTGGCTACACTATATGTAGTTCCCCAGATATCAAACGTACAAGAAAATGTTTGATTGAATGAAATATATTGGAATTTTTGGATCAGGGGCCACAGAATTTTTGAACGGCCCCTAAATCGAGTTTTCGTATTTTTTTTACGGAATAAGCATATCATACTGAGTGAGTAAATTGTTAGTTTTGGTTTGGCTACACTATATGTAATTCTCAAAATATGGGGCGTACAGGAAAATGTTTGATTGAATGAAATATATTGAAGTTTGTAGATCAGGGGCCACAAAAGTTTTGAACGGCCCCTAAATCGAGTTTTCGTATTTTTTACGGAATAAGCACACCATACTGAGTTAAGTGATAGTTTGGGTTTGGCTACATTATATATAGTTCTCGAGATATAAGGCCTACCAGAAAATTTTTATCTGAAATATATTGGATCTTTTGATCTATAAATGGGAATATTTCCGGTTTCCCTCTAGCATATAGATTCCCGGGAGGGAATTTATTTCCATTTCTTTACTTTATTTTCCAAATTATAAGCAAAATATGACTAATTACTTTATTATCATTTGCTTCTAAGTTTTAAATAATTTAGAGGTTTAAAAAAATGATATTAGTTGACTGTACTTTATATAATTAATTAATAATATGAGGCATGTTAATACTAGGACGTTTCATTAGTAAAGCTTTTTCCGGACCTGTTTTAATTAGGATATGTTTGCTTCTTTTTACGTGTGTATGCATGTTGGCGAATTTTTGTAACCTGTGTATATTGCTCGAAATAGCCCATCTTTTTAAATTTGAAATTTAGTAGTACACAGTAAGAACACAGTAACAAAGCACAGTGTACCTCACTCAACTCAACATTCTGTACAGCCTGTGTCATCCCATACACTGCCAACCTTATGAATGTTTAGACAGACTACGTATGTTACCTGGCAGTTACCCAACCTAATTTGTTTATAACATTTAAAAATTTAATATGTTTATAATATCAGTAGTAGGGTCAAGTTTAGAAAATCCACTTACATATGAATTTAAACTGTTTAGCGGTGTGAAAGTATGCGGAGTTACTATACCATTTTTCCACATATTTACTCGCATAAAACACGTTGTAAATAAATATACATTTATGCGTACTCTCTGAATGTAAGAAAATAACATAATATAGTTCAGAATATACATTTTGAAGAATCCTCTGGAGACAACAGTAACAAACATACTGTGATAAAGAAACGAATTTTATTTGGAACTCATAATATAGTAATAGAATGCAATTTTCTTTGTGTTTGTATATACATAAATTCCCGGAATATTTCCATTTTGGGGATCCCCGAAAAATATTTTCCCGGGGATTTGCCCATCACTACTTATGTGTAGCAGAATTTGGAAAGCATAATAAAGTAATGAACAAGATATATGTTCAGCTAAGAACATTGTATCTATATTCATTTTACTAGTGTAATATAACACTTTCTAATTTTGTACGTAATGCAGTGGCAACCCTGAATTTTAGCAAGTTTGATTACCTGTTGTTAAATCCTGGTATAGTAGTTACTAGTGAATCTGGTTCGCATGATCGTTGCAAGCAAAAAGGAAAAGAAGAATCCACATGCAGAGAAAAATGCGTGCTGATTGCGTGTAGATGTAAGTCAAGTAATTGCTGATAAGTTCTTTTTTTTTTTTATGGTACATCTGAAAACAGTTACATTTCCGAATACTTCGTCACATAGTGTCACATACCGTTAAATAAGGCGTTATGTACAGGGCTTCTTTAGACATGTTACCTGTTTTCGTTGTTGTTTTTTTTATATCCTTTTTAGCGTTTCCTTTGTGTCTGTGTATACATCGAATTCCTACATCTAATCAGATGAAAAGCCCAATATTAGGAATGAGCAAGAAACGGAGGGACATTAAAATGTTTCGATGAATACGTAGCACAAAATATTACCTGACGGAATACTTTTTCTTTGATAAAATGCTGTCATTATCAACTATTATTATTATTATTATTATTATTATTATTATTATTATTATTATTATTTCATCACAATATAATGATCTGATACCACGCGTTGTATTTTTGCCAAAAGCTGTTCAGGGCACTGAAATAAAGATTTATTATTATTATTATTATTATTATTATTATTATTATTATTATTATTATTATTTCCTTATAGCATTCATTTCACATGGTTGGCCCACGGCCCACCGACAGGAATCCACCGGGTCTGTAGGGATGCGCACGAGACGAGTCCTGAAAAAATTCGAGTCGAGACATGGCTCTTCCAATAGGAAAATATACACTTTTCGAGTCGAGACATCACTTTTACAACACATTTTCGAGACGAGACTGCCACAAATCTTGTCTCGTGCGCATCCCTATGGGTCTGGACCCTCCACCAAATTTCGTAACTCGATTGACATGAGTAAACTTTCTTAACGGAACTATACTTGTTTAACAGAGAAATGATTGATGTAGCATGATTGATCTTACTCTTCATTTGTAATGTTTCTCTTATAGAAACATTCTAGTTCTATCATTTTTTAAAATATAGATAGAAGTATTTTATAATTACTTATCGTCTTTTCGGATGCAGACTAATACCCATGAAATACTACATACACGTAGTGGCTTGTAAAAAATAATATATTTACGGAAATGAATGAATACGCCACGCAGGCTAGGCTAAAGAAGACGAGATGATGAGAAATAAATGAAAATGGAGTAATGAAGAAACTCGGAGGAAACGGGAGAACCTCGTGAGAACCATGCACATGTTTTTTCCCCAGCACAAAGCTCATTTGGTGCGAGCTGGGATGGAACCAAGGACTCTATGCACCAGAAGTGAACGCTCTACCACTGAGCCACTGCAACCTCCGTAGTAGTTTATACATCATATTGGTCCCCCGCAAATAGGGATGCGTTCGAGTCGAGTCGAGACAGAATTTTCCTAACAAAATTCGAGTCGAGACACAGCTCTTCCAATCGAAAAATATATATTTTTCGAGTCAAGACATCACTTTTACAGCACATTTTCGAGACGAGGCAGTCTCAAATCTTGTCTTGTGTGCGTTCCTACCCGCAAATCTTGAACCTCATCAACAAAAATTTCTGGGTGCGTGGCTGACGGACACCCCACTTGCTAAACAGAGAATTAAATTATTGCGTTGACAACCCTATACGTGAACTATAATCAAAGCTTCAATCATAAACGCAGTACCAAGCGAACACACGTGTGTTACTCTACTGATAAAGTATAAACTTTATGCAAATTTTTTTGATAGTTCTTTTTTTTTTTTGTTTGTTTGTTTGGTTGGTTTTCTTTATTTATTGTGCAACCTATTCTCATTTCTTTTCTTATTTACATTCTATATTTTCCCCTCTTGACAAAGAAAACAACATTAATTCTTTGTCAGATGACAAATACCTCACCGTACAATGCAAATGAAACCCACATGAGTAACCACATATGACAATCTATGATCTCAAAATGCCTTGTTTCATTGTGTTATTCTAATTACATTTAATTTCATTTAAATTATATGTCTTACTTAGTATAATATAAGAAAAACGTATGTGCTGTCTTATAAATATGAATTCAGTTCGTAGAATAATATGTTCAACATATAGAAAATATTTCTTGCTCCACTTTGTGCCCTTAAAGTACCTACAATAAATTTATATTTTATTATAAATTCATCTTAAATATTTTGTTTTACGGAAAGTCAGACATATAGTTCGTGTTTAAAACGCACATTTAATACGTTTCTCTAATGCTCAAACTTCAACACTGCATATTATTTGTGATAGAGAGTCTTAGCAATTCCAGGTAGGTACTAAAATAGGCACAGAATAATCAGTGGCGCAGATATAGCCCACAACTAAGAGGGTAGGAACTTTTGTGTGTGATAAGTAAAATCCCTTTCTATTACATGCTCCATTTTTATAAGATTTGATTGATTTTATTTTGATGTTTAGTGTCTCTTTCAGCAGCGAGGTTATGTGAGACGTAGACCTACTGCTTAACAGCTTCGAACCTACAAGGATAAATCAAAAAGTAAGGTGAAATTGCCTGTCAAACCCATAGTATTGTGTGTAGCTAATTAATTCTTTTCCATGTTACAGGTAATCTGGTAATAGAAGTGTGACGGCTTGTACAATATTCTATGTCCACCCGTCTGGTGCTGAGAGCAACTCAAAGATGGCGCAACGAATGGAACATTACACCAAGGAGGAAGTGCGCGGTGTCATTCGTTTTTTCTGGGCCAAGGGAACAAAACCATGTGATATTCATCGAGAATTGGTGCAGGTCTACGGAGATAGTGTTATGTCGCTGAAACAAGTGTACGTGTGGTGTAAAGCATTTGCAAGTGGTAGGAGTACTGTCACAGATCATGGCAGAAGTGGCAGACCATCAACGTCCATCACCGACCCGAATGTGGCTGTCGTCGATGCCATGATTCGTGAAGACAGAAGAGTGCGGTTGCAGGACATTGCCAATGAATTGAATATCTGTTATGGTGCCGTAAGCGGCATCGTCCATGACCAACTGGGCTTTACAAAAGTGTGTGCGCGCTGGGTACCCAAGCTTCTGAGTAACGAAGACAAAAACCAGCGAATGGGCATTTCCCTGAGCCACCTCACACGTTATGCCGACGAAGGAAATTCATTCCTTCATGGCATCATAACGGGCGATGAAACTCCAATACCTCTATGGACACCTGAATCCAATTCTCGATGAATATCACATGGTTTTGTTCCCTTGGCCCAGAAAAAACGAATGACACCGCGCACTTCCTCCTTGGTGTAATGTTCCAGTCGTTGCGCCATCTTTGAGTTGCTCTCAGCACCAGACGGGTGGACATAGAATGTTGTACAAGCCGTCACACTTCTATTACCAGATTACCTGTAACGTGGAAAAGAATTAATTAGCTACATACAATACTATGGGTTTGACAGGCAATTTCACCTTACTTTTTGATTTATCCTTGTACATGAGCTCCCACCTGGTCTCCCACGCCAAAGGCGCGTACACGCCCGCTTAGCCACGAGGGGACTCTTTGTTTAGATTTCCAACCTATACTATGTATAAGTGTGAGAAAAATATATCCATACATCGGTCTGTGGAGTGACAGTTATGAAAGCAAAATTGTAAGGCTGGTTTCATCCACACGATTGCAGTAGTGGATTCAAAACCGCGCGTTTTCCAACTACATTGAGTCAAATGAATGCTTCTATTCACGACAGTGCAAATCTCCAACTGCCGCGGATTGAACACCCGAGCGGCGACCGTTAAGTTTTTCACCATTTATGTGTTTTGAGTTTAACGTCCAATGATTATGCCCTTTAGGTTAAAAAAAAAAAAGAAAAAACTATTATTAAAGCAAGTTAATGATTGGAAGAATTGGTAGAATGGGAAATAGAGAGGAAATGGCAGTGCACCGAGAAAACTCAGAGGCACGATGTTATTCACAACAATTACGTTTCGCTAAGGTTAGGCAGTTTCAATTTACATTGTATCATATAGAACCTTTTACACGAAGCGATTTGGATCGCGCTAAAGAGTCATTTCATTCAATGTAGTTAGAAAACGGGCGGATGAGCAACCGTGAGTATATACGAGAAGGGCGAGAAGAGCACTAACGAATCCACAGTAGTCGATTAGACCAAACGAGGATCCTTTTCCGCCTAAAATGGCGGACAGAAGCCTTATAATTTATGTCATAAAAGTGCCAGATAATTGGTTAGACGAAACAAGGATTAGGCGAAACGTGGCGACATGGTCGGAATAGTGAAAAAATGATGACAGATAAGGGAAAGCAGCTTCTTAATAGAAATTCAGTACATCAAGAGTAGGTTGCATCTCCAATCTTATTCTTCTATTTGAACCGAGGAGATAGTAATTTACTACAACTTCCGGTTAACATGTGGATTCCCATAGACCAGCGTCTCCCAACCGGTGTGCCGCGAGAAAATCGAAATAAAATTATTATTTCATGGCAATCAAATTGCAAAACATAGGGGAAAATGTATGTATTTCACATTACTATGAACCTCTACTATGAATCTACAATTTTATTTTGATAATTTTCATACTCTGTTACTTTTCTGTACATTTTTAATGTTGAAAAAAGTATTTGTTATAATTATTATGATCATTATTGCTTCTTTATTGTTCCAGACTGTTCCGTAATATCATTCAATCTTTTCGACAAATCAAACATGCATGCAAATGTGTTTTAAAAGTAAAAGCGATTTGTTTGTTCGTTCGTTATTTAGTGATCTTCCTTCTTAGTGAAAGGTTGGATACAGTTTTCGAAAAAGAAAGTGTATTTCTAAAAAGCTGAGTCTTATATCTCATTGCAATTGTTTTCTATTTTCAAATTAGAATGAAAAATAAGCATAATAATTGACCGAAAACCAGTCATCCAGCTTTCTTCTCTGTGAGGAGATCAGTAATCACAGAAATAAATTACCACGTATTTTATATTTACAAATAATAATAATAATAATAATAATAATAATAATAATAATAATAATAATAATAATAATAATAATAATAATATCTACGTGAGTGTGCCGCGAGAATTCAAGTTACACTTGTAGTGTGCCGCAAGTTGAAAAAGGTTGGGAAACGCTGCCATAGACCGAAAAAGCTGTATAAAAACAAGCATATTTCTTTTTCTAAGTGGATTCAGTATTACATCAATATATTTTATCCAAACTCTTATTCTTCTATTGAAAATGGAAGTACTAGAAACAATTACAGTTTTCGGTTTCAATGCTGATTCGTGTAAAGCAAAAAGTGTAGGAGAAAGCGGTACCGTAAACAATTTCGGTATGGATTCAGTGTCCGAAGAACCGGTTCTTACCTTATCCATCTGTATTACAACCGGATTTCCGGTCTCTGATATTGAATACGCATAGTTTGGAGTCTACCGTAATATCACAGAACGAAACTCAACTGTTTCTTGTTAAAATTAGAGATTCCTTGCGTTTGATGAGATGTATCCCGGTGAAAGCACAGAACAGCTTCCACGTTGAGATAGACCTACAGATAGGGGCGTCATTTAAGGAGGGCAAGCTGACAAATACCCCTCATCCCCTTCAGTTTGAGGTGGCCATACTTTCAATTTGATTTTATTTTAACGTCCCTTTCAGCAGCGAGACTATATGAGACGTGAACCTGCAGCTTAACGTGGGATTCCAACGACATGATCCCCCTATCTGGAATCGAATTCGGGTGTCCCACGCGAAAGGCGCGTACGCTAACCGCTTAGCCGCGAGGGAACTCGAACATATTTTTGAATTGATTACATAAAAATATAGTAATAAAAAATGAAACCCTTATGCCGGTTGAGAATCTTCCCTCTCCCCCCTCCCCCGCGGAAAATCTGAAATAACACTACTGCTACAGATTATTCTGTTACGAAGTCAAGATGGTTAGTATCCACAATTAGATCACTTCCGTGTTTTTGGTCTTTGAACTGTATGTTAAACAGGGCATCGAAATACTGCTTTCGAAAGCACTTCAGCATCAGCTACAAGGCTTCAATTTATGAGCAACATCCAGCCTTAGCAGCAACCATAGGCGCCGACTTTGGGGGGCCAAGACACTCTTGCCCCCCCCCCAAATATTTAAAGGTGGGGTCCTCGCCACTCCAATATAATCCAGTCGTGGAAGAATTAACAAAAAGAGCAAGAATTTCTGTCATAAGCTTCGTCATGCCTTTAACTAAGTATTAGGAACATCCCTCTTATTCAATAGAAAACACGGTTTCAAAACTGTGTTTAATAGAACACTGAAGCTTCAACCAACACTCTGGCAGTACCGATATGACAAGTGAAGATCAATATGGTACATAAAGTTGCAGTGAAGTTCCCAAATTTTGAACTTCATTTGTTTTATTGGCATTAGGTAAATTTGACTTAGGTCGTGAATTTCGCAGCGGAGCGGATGAAGCGGACCCAGTCCTCGGAGAGGGGGGGAAGCAGAGGGGCTTCATCAAACAGTTGATAGGAAACGACTGAATATGATGATGTTCATTGTTTGGCCACCCCAATATTTTCTTCAAGTCGGCGACCATAACAGCAACAGCTCTGCAATGAAATCAAAAGCGTACAGCATTTGTAACTGTTCTAAGAGAAGCTCCTTCGTGCTAGGATCGCGAACCAGGAACCATCTAGGTTAAATGAATAAACATATTAAACCATGGTATACTGTTCCTTATTCAAGCATTGAAAAGTTTGTTTGTTTTTTTAAAGTGGTCGCTTTATTCGTTTTTTGTGAAGAACTGTCATTGCGTAAAATGGACAAAGATTCGCGACGCTGTCTTCTGTCGCCTGAGGAGAACGCTTGACTGGCGATT
Organism: Thermobia domestica; assembly: GCF_964235325.1. Classification (NCBI taxonomy): domain Eukaryota; kingdom Metazoa; phylum Arthropoda; class Insecta; order Zygentoma; family Lepismatidae; genus Thermobia; species Thermobia domestica. The sequence continues at coordinate 250,840,231 of NC_137463.1, read as the reverse complement.
TTTGCAGCCTCTGTGAACTCCACTTCATCAAAACGAAGCAAGTGAAAGGGTAAATAGAACGAGCATGAGTCAAAGCAACAGAAGAATCAACAGAAAAACAAAGAAAAAAGAATTAAATTCAGGAAGAAATATTAGTAGAGCTTTACAAATGATGGGTCACGACTTGCCTAGCACCTTAAGCAGCCGCTAGGAAGGAAGTAAATCACACTTTAAAAAAAAAAAAATCGCTGTTAATGACAAAAAGCACTGTGGATTTCAGGAAACAAACATCAAGATAGGGCATTCTTATTTTCCCTACTAATAGAAAATATTGGTGAAATGAAGAAAGTGGAATTACCCACCATAGTAGTAATAATGATTTTTTTGATTCTGGAAAAAATACCCTTCTTTGATTCCAGCATTTACTAAAAAATTAACGGATCAACGTTTAACCTGAAATTAACAAAAGAAAGTTCAATTTAACGCCCTACGATTATGGCCTTTAAGCTAAGTGAGATGGATGATTAAAGCAAGTGATTGTTGGTAGAAGAATTGGTGGAATGAGAATGCGCCCCGAGAAAAACCCACGGACTCGATGTTGTCCATCACAAACTTACTTGGTCGGGGATTGAACAAGGGACCCCACGCACGAGAGTTAAGCAGTTGGGAGTTAGACTTCGTTAAATTTTCGTGGTAAGTGAATAAACATTAACTGCTATTAACACAAGAAATAGAAGAATACACATTAGACAAATCAGCAAAAGCCATCAGGGACTCAACTAGGGAGCGGATATAAGCGAAGCACGTGTCAGGGGTACGTGGTTGGTAGGGTGCCTAAAAGGGCAATATGTACACAGTAAGAGGGCGCTGAATTTCGTGTTTGCTCCGGGTGAAAAAGTATTACTAGTAACATTACATAATATGTACATTCATGTAATATAAGCAGCCTAAGATTATTCCTGGTAATACAGGGGAAAGCTTTCGAATCAACACGCCCAGCTTTGTGGCTGGTGACCCCGTCTTCTTTAGCCTAGCCGGCAAAATCGTGGGACGTTAAACTAAAAGTTTTAATGTGAATTTTAATGGGGCTGCTAATTGTGACTTTCGTGTCGGGTAGTGGTGGAGAAACCAGTAGGTCGTAGTCCGTAGGTTGAGAATCAAAGTTCTAGTTTAAGCCTCCCAAAATAGATTCTAAGGACGTCACTGATAACCATGTCATTTTACTGAACCAGTGACGACGCCAGTTTTAATTTTTTAGGCAAGGGGAAACGGGGAGACAGAGAAAATGGGGAACAGTTATTATTATTATTATTATTATTATTATTATTATTATTATTATTATTATTATTATTATTATTATTATTATTATTATTATTATTATTATTATTATTGAATACCGAAAATGAAACTGTTACATTACATCACCTACATTATAATAATACATATCTTGGGGGAGTGTGGTTGGATGTAGTCACAAGGGGGGGCGCCCATACCTTTCCCCCTCTTGTGTCATCATTATACTGAACAGTGCTAAGTAAGTTGAGGATGCTGTTTTCGAATCTCAGAACTTTTATTTTAGGGGGGTGGGTTTCTTTGGATTCTTAAAATCTAGGACGTTACAATACAGAATATTGTCAGGGGCGCACCTATGGAGGGAACAATGGGGTCCGTAACCCCCCCCCAAAAAAACTTCCTAACTCAACGTACATTTGTACACTTTCTCAATAAAATTATATTTGTGTAACAGGGAAATGATTGATGTATAGAGCAACCCAAAAGCATAAAAAGCATAATAGCAATTTACACATATGGTTGGTACCTTGAACATTGTTGTGGTTGTCTAAGGGTCCAGAAGAAACTAATTTTGAAAGCATAATAAAGCATAATTTTAGAAAATAAAGCATAAAGCATAATTTAAAATATATAACACAATTCTTTAAAAAATCTCTTTAACTACGAGTTTAACATACTGTATTCAAGGGCGCCCATCAGGGGGAGGCAAGGTGGGGCACTTGCCCCCCCTAGAGGAAATTGTACTTTAGAATATTGAAAACCCAACAGAATTTTTTCATTATTTACAGCAAAATTTGAACCTATATTTGAAATGTTGCTTATATATACTTGTCCTCCCTCGGAAACCACAACATGGGAGTCCTTGACTGTATTAATATTTTTTTAAAAACAATATTTACTGTACAAAATCATTGAGAACATAAGAATGTGACAATGAAAAGCTTATTTTTATTTCCATAAACTTTTCGGTGTAATCCTTTGATGTGCATAAAAGAAAAAAGGAAAAGAAGAAAACTTTTCGCCAACAGTGTATTTGTACACAAGAACTCCACACTATATTGTTATGTACTTGAGCCTCTTGAACTTGAGCGCTTTCTGTACTTTTTGGTGGCATCTTTTACTTTCCCTTTCTGTATATATGCACCTCTAAGGCGCACACAAGTGAGAAAAAAAACTGACTAGAGTAAAGTGTCTCTTTACAGTGCATTAAGTAAAAAGTTCATTAAATATGAAAGAAATTGCTTGCATAAAATATTAATAAATAGACCAAGATATTTAGAATATTTAATGTATAGTAAATATTATACATTATACACGATTAATGTAAAACAACGATTGAAATTAACAATAAAGCATAATTTGGAAAAAAAATAAAGCATAATTAAACGAGAAATAAAGCATAATGTGGGTTGCTCTATATGATGTAGCATGAAAATTTTATCTTGCACTTCATCTGTACTCATAAAAACAATCTAGTTGTATAACTTTATTTTCGAAAATAATAAGTGGAAGTACCGGTATTTTAGAATTACTTATCGTCTTTTCATGTGGAGAATAAAAGACGATAAGTAATTCTAAAATACTTCCACTTATTATTTTCATGGAGCTATACGTGTAGATGTAGTAGCTTATAGCATTGCCCCCCACCTCCACTCTCATGGAGCTACACGTGTAGATGTAGTAGCTTATAGCATTGCCCCCCACCCCCTCGTTCCGAAAGCTTTGGTTCCCCCCAACAAAAAATTCTGGATTGCGCCTACATAATTTGACAGTCAGACAAAACAAATATGAAATCGGATGTTTCCTTACGAAGCCGCTAGAAAATACCACTGTTAGATTGAAGAATTTTTAGGCTTTAACACCTGTAAACAAGTCAATGAGCGGATTTGTTTTAGTAGGTTATGTTAAGAAAACCGTTTCTCTTTGGTGACATTTTGCGTAGAAAACACTCATTTCTAACTTCTATGGATATATATATAGCCTTTTGAAAAAAGCGAAAGTTGATTTAGAATGATGGAGCAGTTTTCTAAGGTTGTCTAAAAGAAATTCTGGAAAGTGAAATGATATTCATATTTTATTTGCTGTCTGCTGGAGTTCTGAAAAGGAAACCGAAGTGAAGGGAAAAGCATCTTGTCTTATGTTATTGCAACAACCCTTTAAATAGTTACAATATTAGCAAAAGATATTTGCTCTCTCATGCGGAAACGAATGGGAATCAAAGAACGCCCAAGTTCTTAGACAATATATGAACAAAAGGTGGCAGAATTATGTGGCAATTTAACACTTTACGTGTATTATTATCTACTTGTTTCGTTTTAGTATTACTTCAACAAATTAAGGAGAAACATTTTAAACGATGCGCCGGTGTGTTATAAACCTTTAATCATCTCAATTTCATCTGATGCATTTTTCATTCAAGAGCTCCAAGACTGGTAAAAGAAATTTTGAGAAAATAGATGAAATAAGCAAACGCTGACACTTTACGGTTGATACGTACCTTATCAAGGAATGTATAGTCTGTTAATAAATAAATAAATAAGTAAAGCACATTTATGCTAACTAAAGTACAGTACCTCGTACCGATTTGCGATGTGATCGCAGAAACTTTGTAGAGAGAGAGAGAGAGAAAAAAAAGCATAAAAACATGCCTGCTAAGTGTAGATGCCTTAAATACACGGACGACTCGGATAAATATAGTTTGAACTGTTTAAAATGTTTAACAATCAGAAGTGTTTCTTCTGCTGGAACTGATGATTTATTTTATTTTGTATTTTCTGTACAAAACGAAAGTGGCATTAACTCATGGAGATTATAACGTTTATGTAACTGACTTACCCAATGAGAAGAATGTGAATACCATATCTGCAAGGGCGCCCAACAATATAAACATCACATTGCAAGATGAACGGGAACCTTGGTCCGAACAATTTTGTTCCCAATTGGAGCACACACCATTTAATGTCGGCTATGTATCCGTGGGTTTTCTAGTGGTTCTCCTATTTGCTCCCACATTTTCAATACAAATATCCTTTTTTAATCTAATACTTTCATTAATCACTCTTCCTTAGCGTAAAGGGCATTTTGATCTGATTTTAACTTCGTATTTCATATTACCGTATACACATATCAATTATCGTTGTGAGTTATTTTATTTGATCCGAGTTGATTTCATAATAAGTTGTTCGCATCCTATACGTGCAATTGATGCTAGATCATTTTGAATCAGTGGCGGCGCTAGACGGCGGAGCAAGCTGGGCGGGCGCCTTCGGTCACATTTTCTACCTCCAACTTCCCCCCAGACATGTTGTATTGTAATGTGGGTCAAGTAATATAAAACTCTACTTTTGGTATAGGCATATAATAATAATAATAATAATAATAATAATAATAATAATAATAATAATAATAATAATAATAATAATAATAATAATAATAATAATAATAATAATAATAATAATTTCCCCAATAAATATCTCTTCATCTCCGCTTCCCTGGGAACACGGTTGCTCAGTGATGGAGCGCATACCTCCGGTGCGTGTGGTTCGATCCCCGCTCAAGTAAGTTTGTGGTAGGCAACATCGCGTCTGTGGGCTTTCCAGGGGTACTCCCGTTTCCTCCCACTTTCTCATCCCATCATTATTCACTTGTCTTCCCCGTCTGCCTTATAGACTAAAGGGCTTAATCGTGAGACGTTAAACTCAAAGATTTCATCTCTACTGTTCTCCCTCCGTCCCCCCAAGAAATTAATGCTGTCGTCGTCACTGTTTTGAATACTTGATATCTCTAGTTAAGCAAGATTATGATGCTCAAGGTGACCAGACGTCCCATTTTAGCCGGGACAGTCCCTTATTTTCAACTGTTGTCCCGTTTTTTTCTGATTCTCAAACGGGACGCCTAAATATTCCGTTTTTTTTCTGATTCTCAAACGGGACGTCTAAATGTCCCGTTTTTAAGCAAATATGACCCAGGTGTCCCGTAATTATTATTCAAAATATAAATGGTCAATGCAAATTCTACGCTCTTTCGTACAGACACTCATTGGGAAGGTTCAGCTGTGCCTAGAACTTCTGAATATTCAACTGAGAATAGAGTGTTCTGTGGTTCAAGTGGGAATTGAGTGGTAATTCTGAGTGTTGAAGTAACTTAAAGTATTTTTGGGTAGTACTTAAGTTAGAAACGCTTTGTTATCATTCTTACTTGTGTATTTTGTAAATTGAAAACACTGCTGAGACCCAAAATGCAATGTGGAAGTCAACCCCCCTCCCCCGTCGCCGATTCATATGCGTCCCTTTTTTGAAAGTAAAAGTTCTGGTCATCTTAATGATGCTCCTAGTGTTAAAGTAGTTCTATCAATGCTCAAAGATATTAGTAATTTTTTATTTCATTCTTTTCTTATTCTTTCCGCCACGTTTTTTTTTTTTTTTTTTTTTTTAATGAAGACTTTCTATCAGGAAATAATGTAGTACCTTCCATTGACATGAAAACAACATTTTTACACCTTTACACTGATTTATCTACAATTATACATATTATTGTACGTGAACAATGAAGAAAGAAATTATACAGAGTGGATAGTCAACAGCAGCAGCAGCAAACGATGGAGAGATAATATAATGGCTGATCCTAAACAATGGAATAACTACCGTAATGTCTTGCAGATGGTTCTTTTTGGACACTTTCACTCTTTGCTGTATTTCTTCGTATGTAACAACAAAGAAGTTTTTTTTTTTTTCATTTAACAAATTGAACTTGGTATTTTCTACATTGACACGAAGATAGGATATTTTATATGTAACGTTCGCTTCCGTTTTGTTGGTATGTCTTAGTTATAAACAGGGGCGTCATTTAGGGGGGTGCAGGAGGGGGCAATGGCCCCCCCAAGAGTTTGAGGAATACATATACGTTAATAGATTGCCTACTAATATACTAGAACAAAATTTGAAAGTCTTATGTCGGTGGTGCTCTTGCCCCCCCCCCCCCCAAGCGAAGTCTGAAATGACACCCCTGGTTATAAAATGAGATGAAATGAAATTTTTGAGTTTAGCGTCCCATGTTTAACGTTCTTTGTGGCTAAGGGAGAAGATGATTAATACAAGTGAATCATTATGGAAGAATTAATCTAACAAGAAAGTGGGAGGATACAAAAATACCTCGAGAAAACCCACGAGCACCATGTTGTGCACCACAAATTGACTTAGCCGGGGATCGAACCAGGGACCCCGCACGGAAGAAGAAAGCGCTCCACCACTGAGCTACCGCGTTCCCAGGGAAGGACATTAGGGAAAATTATTATTATTATTATTATTATTATTATTATTATTATTATTATTATTATTATTATTATTATTAACCTAATAATAGCGCACTAAGCCACCGCACCTCCCAATATCTTAGTTATAAAAGGAAAACCTGTTACACTTTCATTCTCTGACACTCATTATTAATATTAAGTATTCACGCTATTACATGATGTTAAAAGCGTTTATGTCTGCCTGACACCAATAGATGTTATTAGCATGCAACAGGGGGACGTCCACGGAGGGTTCACTGGGTTCGAACCTTCCGAATATTTCTTAATTCGACATACATTCCTACACTTTCTTAATAAAACTACAAGTATACTTGTTTTAGCACAGAAATACTTGATATGGACTAAACATTTGACCTTACTCATCATCTGTACTATTTCTTTTCTGATAAAAATAATCTAATTTTATCATTTTTAGTGACAATATAGATATTAGCACTTAAAAGTTTTTATTTATTTATTTATTTTTTCAGCTGCACAGTAACACCAGGTCGACGGTGGGTTTGAATACTGCTTCTTAAAGCTACTTTTAAAAGGTCCAAGCTCTGGGATGGGTTTTAATTATATAGCTATATAAAATAAGAAAGTTTCCTCTTCTTAGGGGGGGGGGGCAATCGCCCCGATCGCCCCCTGGATCCACCACTGGATGCAGTTAACAGATACATATACACTCATGCAAGATCAATCTTCATTGTATATGCCATTCTCCGACACATTATATATCATCGCCCTCCAGTAGCGTACCCAGGAATTTATTTCGGGGGGGTCCAAACTAAATATTAAGGTAATTTATATTAAAATTCCTAAAATTGTCCCTAAAATTAAGCTAAATTTTAAAAAAGTCGAAATTTCGGGGGGGGGGGTACGGACCCCTGCGTACGTCCCTGTCGCCCACCCAAAAAGGTGTTGTCCATTGCCCTCGCAGTGACAGTTGGCTCTCGCCCTCATGAACGGAGTTGTCCATCGCCCTCGTCTCGGAACATTTTCCTCTCCTTCGCTGACGAAGCTCATCCTCGTCTTCGCGCACCCTCGCCCGCGGGAAAGGAGTTGTCCGTAGCCCAAGCCCTCGGGTCATTGTGGGCGAAGAAATTTGAGAGTGTGGATGCCCTCCAGAGAGGACCGCCCTCACGAGGATGAACATCTCTGTTATATATCATTTAAGAGATTAAAAGACTAACCGTGGATAATAACAAAAATTGTAGGCTATTGGAATGTTTTTACTTCTACTTTTAACAGTTCCGCCCTTAGGCAAAAAGAGACCATGAAAAATGAATGATAATGAATTAGGAGATAAAATAAAATTATATGTCACCTTTATGCTTAAGAGTCTTCATCCCGGCGAAATTAATATACCGCTAATTTTACAGTAATTATGTGACATCTTCAAATAGATAAAAGATAATTGAAGTATGGAACAAGAGCGCCCTAGACAATATTATTTTGCGTGAGGTACCGTTATCACAAGTCACCTAGTGGCTTTCCGTTTTCAGCTGTTTAGAAACGCGAAAATAAATGCCGATTTTCAAAATGGCTCGAAATCGAAAGCAGATAAGTGAGTCGTGATAACGGTTCCTCAGGGCACTCTTGTTCCACATTTCGATTATATTTTATCTATTTGAAGATATCACATAATTACTGTAAAATAGGCGGTATATTAATTTCGCCGGATGAAGACTCTTAACGGGTTCTGAACTCGAGACAGACAAGGTCTTGCGATTGACAGCATTTTGTCTTCAACCAGTGCTGTAGGCTGAAGAGGGTTGTTTGTGTATCCCACGGCAGATAATGTGCATCAGAAACTTACTTGACCGGGGATCGAATGAGGAACCTCAAGCACTAGAGGTAATCGCTTTACCACTGAGCCACCATGCCTCCCTTGGCCCTAATTGAAATCTGTAGTTTAACATCTCATACCTCTATGTACAAAAATTGGTGGAATGAAAATGTGGAATGAACCGGGAGAGCTAGGAGAAAAAAGTATAGACAAGATCAGTGGCGGATCCAGGATATGATCAAGGGAGGGGCTAAACCATAGTTTGCCGCTTTATCCAGTGTAAAACAGCATTGAAGTCCATTTTATCCAGTGTATAGATCTACCTGAGGGTCAAGGGGGGGCTATAGGGACTATAGCCCCCCTTGGATCCGCTTTTGGACAAGATATTATCCAACAAAAATTCAGTTGGGCTGGAGTGGAACTACTGCGCTCTAGCACAAAACACAAAGTAGAGGAGTACAAAAACGACCCTTCACTTACGCAAGGTGATACAAATATGTTACATATAACCTTAACTGGTAATCAGTAATATAGTGCGAATATTCTACATATCTCACCTTTCACTTAGAAACTATATCGAAAATTAGTATATATTTAACGAAAATATCCAAATTGTAAGTACTATTTCCGTGTATTCTGAACTAAAAAATAATGGTCAGAGAGCGCCCGAAGCATTTTCAATTAGAAAAAAAAAAAAAAAATTAGGATGCTTAAGGTAACGAATGCAATTAGCACTTATTTCCGTTTTTCAATTATTATTAGTATTTTCAACTTGCTTAAAGAGAGAATGTATAAATTCGCATCTTTTAAGTATTATATTGCTTTAAATAACAGTGTATGTAAAAATTTAATTTCTTATTTTTTCTGTTTTCTCTGTGTTTTGCAGCAATGATGATTAAAACAGTGCCACTTTTATGACACAACGGGACAATGAGGAAACGACATTTTGTCCAGCTGGTTCTGGCCTTTGCAGTCTTTTCTGTCTCGCATGGTAAGAAACCTGTAACTACAATCACGCTATATATATTTTCTTTTGTGTCTTTTTTTATATTGTGTTACTTGTATTGTATATATGTTTTTTGTTTACACATCTTGTTCCTGGTGCATGTTACACCTCATATAGAGTAATAATTAGTACTTTTTAACACGTTACACTTTCTCTTAAATTTATGAATAATTTTCAGCTATTTAACTCCTTTTGGCAATTTGGTGCAAAGAGAAAGAACTAAGAAATGTCTAACAACATATTTAAGTTAACACATTCTTTAAAAAAGAAAAGAAAGAAAGAAAAGAAAAGAAAGTAAAGCGTTCTTACAATGAATGAAAACATTTTGTGAGTAACTAAATATTTATATCAAGTTAGTTTGTATTTTCCGACTATGGAATGAAATATATATGAAACAGAAAAGTAGCTAAAAGACTTCCTGACGACGATCATAGAAGCTAACCGATGGCTAATGTTGCCACGAGACGAGACGAGACGAGGCTTCAGGTTGTCTTGTCTCGTATCGTGAAAAGCATGCCTCGTCTCAAAATGATGTGCTAGTCTCGTCTGGAAAAGATGAGCTAATCTCGTCTCGAATGGTTCTGTCTTGTCTCGTGAGACGAGACACAAAAAATATCTCGTCTCGTGTCAATACTGGAGAGGCTGAGGTCCACAACAAAGAGCTTTTATGCAAAATGGTTAAAATTACAACTTTTAATCAAGTTTCGCTTCGTTAAAAGAGCACAACACACAACACGACTACAATCTTCCAACAACGACTGCTTAGTTTCGGCTGATCCAGTGATGAATTACTACGACAGGAATATTTGTCAATACCGTCGGTACAGTCAAAAGGCAAGACTTTCCCACTTATTCTGAAATCCTTTTTTTCAGAACCCCTGACACCACTTCAACAAATGAGACCTATATGACTTTCCGATTTCACAATTGACTTAGGCTCGAATAACATCATAAAACAATTAAAAAAAACTAAATTTTATTGTCAAACCAGCATTCTTTCAAAACCCAGGACCGAAAAAGGCTGACACGTTTCTGTCTTTGTTCGGAAAGAAAAAGACCATGAAATAATGGTTAGCTACTGATAAAACTGCCATTAAGAGAAATTGTACTGCTATAACAGAATTTTTATACATAGATATACCCACCAGCCCCGGGAATCAAATCTGAAACACTGATCTCGATGAATGCTTTAACATTGTTCTTGAATCTGAAGGACTATCACAAAATAATTAAAATTGAATCGGTTGAAAAATGGAGATGAAAGTTGTTTGTAAGAATCATTTTAAAAAAATACTTTAGGTATTCCTTGTTCTTTGTAAGATAGTCCTCATTTCAAATAATAAACGATTGAATACATTTTGAAGGCAAAATTTATTCCGAATTAATACATTTTAAAACAATTTTAAAAACTGCGTTTGCATTTTCGAAACATGAGACGAGAAGAGGCATTTCGTTTCGTGTCTCGCCTGAAAGTGTTGTCTGTCGTCTCGTTTACGAGACGAGACGAGTCACGAGAAATATCTCGTCTCGTGGCGACACTGTACGATGGCTAAGAAATCGAACCCAAAGAAATGTGAGATGATTATAGAACTATTACTCTCACATCTCATGCAGCAAAAATTTTGCTTCGATTTCTGAACAGAAGGTTGTATGGAAGAACAAATGAAGAAGTTGGGGAGGAACAGTTCGGGTTCAGAAGAGGTAAGGGCATAAGGGACGCAATTGGATTTTTAAGGATGATCGGTGAAAGGTTTATAGAAAAAGAGAAAGAGGTGTATGTGGTATTTATTGATCTAGAAAAGTCTTTTGACCGCGCAAATTGGGAGTTCTTATTGGAAGTTTTAAAGAAGGTTGGGTTGGAACGAATGAATCGAAGACTCATATGAAACTTATACATGAACCAACAATTAAGTGTTAGAGTAGGGGAGGAAATGACAGAGGAGAGTGTAATTGTAAAGGGAGTTCGACATGGATGCTGTCTCTCGCCAACAATATTTAATATCTATCTAGAAGAGATAGTGAAAAAGAGCCTACATAATGAAGACTGCATTTCAATAGAAGGTAGAATGATTCAGTAGAAGTTATGCTTTTAGATGAATGATGCTTGTTGGGGAGTCTGAAAAGAAAATCAATAAGATGTTGGAAAACGTGAGAAAGAGCTGTGAAGAATATTGGATGAAAAGTAAATATTAGAAATACGAAAGCCATAGTGATTGGACCGAAGTGGTCAGTGTCAAATATAGAAGTAGAAGAGGAGAAAATAGAACAGGTGACTAGTTTTTGATACCTGGGTAGTAGTAATATTAGTGATGATATAAACTGTGAACGTAAAATAAAAGCAAGGTTAGGAATATGGAATGAAGCCTTTAGGATAAAGAAAATTGGGACATTGAATAAAGAGTTGAGAATAAAGACTCATAAAATGCTTCGTGTGGAGTATTGTACTATATGAGTAAGAAACATGGAGATGTGTGTGGATTTGGAGAAGAATGGAAAGAATTAGTTGGGTCGAGCGGGAAACGAATGAGAAGGTGTTAGAAACTATGGGAGAGAAAAGAACAGTTTTAGACATTATTAAGAAGAGGAAGAGAAACTGGTTGGGACATTGGCTAAAAATAAACTGTATCATGAGGGACGTGCTATAGGGTATGGTGGCAGGAAAGAGAGGGAGTGAGGAAATAGGCTACAAGTGATGGATGATATCAAAACATAGAAATCGTACGTAAAAACGAAGAGATTAGTGGAAGACTGTGGGGCATAGAAGTTTGTCAGTTGCGGCAAATGTCCTGTCAATAATGGCAGAATACCTGTGATGATGATGATGATGAGTTTGTATTTTAAAACTTAATTGTTTTAGATTTCTTCATTAGTTATTCTAACGTATACAATTATTCAGTTATGGGCCGCTGTGGCTCAGTAGTAGAGCGCTCACCTTGAAGACGTAGGGTCCTTGGTTCAAATTCCATTTTTCGCCAAGTGAGCTTTGTGGTGGCATATATTATTAGAACGTTACAGGAGCTCTCTTGTGGCTAAAAGGTTAGCGAACGCACCTTCCGTGTGGGAGATCCGAGTTTGATTCTTGGCGGAAACTCATGAGGTTCGGGTCCTACATTAAGTTGTAGGTCTACGTCTTATATAGCCTTGCTGCTGAAAGGGACACTAAACTAAATTCAAATCAAATCAAATTGGAAAGTTACATAAAATATATCGAAATAATGTTATGTAGCTGGAGTCAAGATGATATGGGACCCAAAATAAAATTATGAATACCGGGTTGTATAACGGTTCAAGTTAGGTTTCTTTGCCTCCACGTACACATTTCTACGTTATTTTTCTTTGTTTCAAAGCTTCTTTCATATTTCTTTTATGATGATAAAAGTCAGTGATTTTTACTGTAGTTTATATTAATAACTTGAGTTGTTCTTAAACCTTTGGTTCACAAGTTTGTTTCTTCTCCACACCAAACTACAAATGTGATAAATTTAATTCTCATACTCTGCATTTGGTTTCAAAGCAGTCGCCATTAACTCGTTAAGTAATTTTGTCCGTCACTATACAATAGACTGCAGGGATTCTTTCTTAATTGTAGAATTGAACAATGATTTCGAACTAATGTGCTGTACATTTCCCTTGAGGTTCTCCAGTGATCCCCTCTGCATGGAGTTGAAATCGGCAAAGAACTAGGAGTAAATTTACTTTTTCCCCTTTACTAAAACATTTGTTGCACGGTAAATTTAGCAGCCGGTTTTGGTATAATGATTCTAAGGCTTTGCATCGTCAGTGCTTGAATTAAGAGTCGGTTTATCAGAATAAGTGAGCGAACTCCCGACTCTCCCCGGAGTTTTATGAAATATGTATCACAGCAGCTTTCGTAAATAAACACTTTTGACAGAATATGGTGTATAGGTTCTACAAAACTATCCCACAATCCCTTCTGCTTGGGGTTGAAATTAACCAATAATGAGGGAACGATTTAACCTGATTATATGCTACACTTTTTTAAAAAAAAATCTTCAGCTGTTATGATAGACGGTGAAACAATAATGCTTTGAAAATCTGCAATCTATATAGGCTTATCTATAAAAATGGAAGTCATTTAGTAATTCTTAAGTGACTTTCATGTTTATATATAAGTAAGTATTTGAAACTTAACAACTCCTGAACCACCCGACCGAACTCGTTCTAATTTTCCACATAAAAGAAGTTCAGACCTGGGATGATCTTATCATTTCATTTTGACGGTGTAACTTAGGGGAGGGGGAGGAACGGGAGATATTTAAAATTGATCGAAATAACGGATATTAGTGTCGAATTCATATAGATTTCATCGTCGCTGAGATGAACAATGACACTTGCCATGCCGTTTAAATCCAAATTCAGCCCTTTAACTTGGGGAAGGGGAGGGTGCAATGTTCCTTTTTCTTCTTTATCGAAAGGATAATGTCCTCTGTAATCTGACTCCACTAAACTTCTTTTATGTAAATCTCTTTCGATAGCACACTATAATAAACGCTTGCATGAACGGGTTAATACGTTTGTATGTTAAATTATTGTTCATTAATGTATTAAATAAGTATATTTTGGCGTTAACTATTACATTGTTACAATGTAGCACGGACGTCTTACCACTAGGATCGTACCTCTCTAACTCACTTATTGGACTCTTTTCACTCAGTGTATCCAGCTACAATATAATACCACAAATTCAATTTTCTTTTTTTTCTTTTTTACGCATACAAAATAATTTTAACTGATCTGTACAAAATATCACTACAAGGTAATATATATATCAAAGATCAAAAAATGATGGATATTATTGTCGAATCCATAGTTTTCAGGGTCGCTGAGATGAACAGTTACACTTCCGATGCAAATTCAGCTCTTTATGACCAAAATGAAAGTATTCTTCTCGTGCGAAGCATGAGTATTCTGTTAGTAGCTAATAATAAAGCTTTCGTTTGTTCCTATAAATTGTACTTCATTCATAGTTATTGCTATTCATTGGTTGAATGGGAGTATCGCGTCTCTCTGAGCACCGAGACCACATGGGACGTAGACTTAAGTAGTATCTGAATCACATGAGTTCCTACTGGGAATCGAACCTCGTTCTTCTGCGCTAAGGACATGTGCCATAACCATAACGGAGCTCTGGGATCTTTCTATTATTGATACCAAGTACTGTAACTGTAATGTATTCATTTATTTATTTGTACATACAGGGTGTTTTAAAAAATATCGAGATTTTGACGTATGATTATAAATAGTACATCAAATAAAAGAGCAACTCAAACAGTTTTTTGCTACAAGTGTTCAATGTGAACACAATTCGTTACACGGCACACACCGAATCGATAGGCGAGAAAGGCCCATAAACTTTCCTCCGGGATGTGCCACGAAACACATTTATTTAGGAGAGTCTCGTTACAACTGTACCATTTCGTGAAAATATACTGACCCCCAGATGCGAACATTATGAGTGTTCACATCGCCACTTAGCTGAAGTGTCAATTTATCACCGAAGACGACACGGTACAAATATACGGTATCCGTATGTTTACTACAGAAATCAGTACAGAGCATACGTTATCCATATCCTACATATGTACTACCCTTAGATGTTATATCATGCCGTTGTAGGTTGTCTGACATCTAACAGTCTTCCGGGTATTACATACGTATACGTATGTTACATACGTCACCTATATGTTACATACGTCTATCTGTATATGAGATTCTGACCGCCTATGTAAGTTACAGTTCTTTCCTTCGTACGGAAAGTACTTTTATTCGGAACGCTTATACGGAAAGTATTATAAAATATACTTTTTCAGTTATACACTTGCTGTATATTAAGAACAAAAAGTACAAGATTTACACATATAACTTACGTTTTTACGTACGAGACATACGATTTTTTTCTCAGTGTACTATCCCAGCATTTGCCTGGTATGAATAAGACCCAGGAAAAAAAAAACACTTAGGATAGTGAATCTGAAAAACCTGTTACACCTTTTCCACCGAATGTCCCCACCGGAAGCACTGTATTTGTACGTGGAAATTTTATCAATACAGTATTACTTTTAAAGCCAATTTAGAAAATAGATTTGATACCGTTTAACGTTTTCTTTTAAATAGAAAACGAAAGCATTTTTCCCCCTCAAATGAAGGCATAACAAACGTTTTGAAACACACACAAAAAAAAATTGCTTCAAACAAACGAGTTAGTTCTAGTGTAAACACTTGCTCTTCTCTGTACACCATGGTATGTGCAAACTTCTGGATTATATGGTCAGAAAATCACGTATTTCTTCAGAGAAAATTGACCGAAACATAACGAGATAGAGAGAAAGAGAGAAAGAAAAGAAGAAATCGCCATTGGAGCAAAGTAAAGATAAACATTTCTGTGGAGTGTAACGGAAGAACTTTTGAAGCAGAAGATTGCGTGAAAGGGGCGGTGCAAGCAAATGCCTCCAATGTTCCAGTCGACGTATTCTGTGTCGACTAAAACCACCTTTCATATAAGGTTGAAATTATTTCCAGAGAAAGGCTTACTCTGCATGTGCAATTGAAAGCGTGTAAAAAGATATATCAAACCATCACGAAACGAAAAAGACAGTAATGTGTATACACTTAATTTTTAAGATGAGTAAATGCCGTAAATAAATAAATTAAAAAGGTAAGCTATTACCAATATGTTCCTTATAAATACATTACTTTTTCCACTCTATAAACAAAGTTGAGTGAAAGTCATTCCTTTATGCTTGGGAAATAATTAACTTCTCTTTCAATTCATTTATAAGATTTTGAAAGTGGTTTATTAATTTCCTTTCTTTCTTTCTTTCGTTTTCTTTTTTCTGGTTCATGATAGCACTAAACTGTATTGAGCATTAGATGAAATACTAGCCTTTGGCTAGCTGGGGGCTCCGGCCCCAGGCCTCGCATCTCTTATGTATTATCACAAGTGTATTTCGTGCGTTTGCTCTTAAGATTTTCTGAATTAAAATCAGCAGGAGGCTTTGCCCCGGATCCCCTCGTCTTACGGCCTCACACCTCATAATCCGACAATTCTAAAGAATTTCAAGTTTCTTTTGCTACTTCACCTATCTAAGAAATAAGCTTTTGTATCCCATGCAAACGCCTATTTAAACATGGAAATTTCTTCATCCCCCTTTTAGACCACTAAAAAAACAAAAATATTCACTTTTGGGAATTTTTCTGTGGGTTAGTCCCGAAAAGCTAAAATCATGTCAAATTCAATCATTGTAACCCTACAGGAAGTGACCAACAATTTTAGGGTGTAAAGGGTGTTCCCTATAAACAACATGGGGAAGATTTTTCTATTGCCCATAAAAGCCCTCTAAAGTCGGAAATTTTTTATTTCTGGTGATTTATTTAGGTAACGCTAACGAAAACGTACAAGAATATCGAATTTTCGAATTTTAAGTTTTTATCTAATTCCTAGTATATAAAACATGAGATTATAGGTCCAAAAAAAAGTTGCACTTACGGGGATTTCTTCATCTCCCGTTTAGAGCCCCTAAAACGTAAAAATATTCCCTTTTAGCAATTAGTTCTGGAAAGCAACAATCATGCTAAATTTCAACTTTTCACGTCAACGGGAAATACCCCTTTAATTTATGTCAGTTCCAGGCCGGCAACCAGCCACAGAGGCTTGAGGGGAGGGGGCATGGATATGTTGGGGGGGGGAGTTATTTAAAAATTCTCTTGAACATATCTAAATTGTGTTTTTTGTGTTGAGGTCTGCAGGTACCACGAAAAGTTTCTGGGGTCCAGGCCCCCTTAGTCCCCCTCTAGTTGCGGACCTGGTCTCTTCATGTAGTTTTATATATAGTTAGGATATTTGAATGTTGCAGCGCTTTATCTTACATTTAAGACACTCCGTGTTCGATTAACGTGAACGTAAACTCATCTGAATTTACAAACAGGTTTATTTACATTACGTTAAGTATAAAATAAAGTTGGGGATGCGCACGAGACGAGTCGAGACAGGATTTTCCTGACAAAATTCGAGTCGAGACACGGCTCTTCCAATAGAGAAAAATAGATTTTTCGAGTCTAGACATCACTTTTACATCACATTTTCGAGACGAGACAGCCACAAATCTTGTCTCGTGCGCATCCCTAAATAAAGTTTCTAATAGGGGAGATGACCGGTTCAATTTTTATAGTATCCAACCCTGTAAGATTTGCTTCTTAATTTTGTCCAGAGTTGCCAACCTCAGGAAACAAAATTATCGATTTTCGTCTTTAAAATTATTACAAAAATATCGTATATTCGTTATGCACGCGATAATTGTAGACACAAATATAATACTACTAATAATAGCAACATACTTTCGAACTCCAAATTTACGTCACTGTTCTAACCATTTTTTAAAAAAATCCTTACAAACATTTTTCGAGACGAGACAGCCACAAATCTTGTCTCGTGTGCACCCCTAAATAAAGTTTCTAATAGGGGAGATGACCGGTACAATTTTTATAGTATCCAACCCTGTAAGATTTGCTTCTTAATTTTGTCCAGAGTTGCCAACCTCAGGAATCAAAATTATCGATTTTCGTCTTTAAAATTATTACAAAAATATCGTACATTCGTTATGCACGCGATAATTGTAGACACAAATATAATACTACTAATAATAGCAACATACTCTCGAACTCCAAATTAACGTCACTGTTCTAACCATTTAAAAAAAAAATCCTTACTAACATTACTTTGAACAACATTCTCCCCCCCCTCCCGCGTAAATGTAATTAAAATTAGAGAATGGATTCAAGAGTTCCCATTTCTCAATTCTCAAATCTTTTCGCTAGAATGAATCTTAAAAACCGCGCTGGGTGTGTTTTTTTTAATTATTTAATTAGAACGGTTCGTTTATCAAATTAATTGTTGAGCCCATTAAAACACACTATTTTATCTTTTAATATACTTGTTTTAATAAATATAACGGAGAAATGTATACTTTATACTTTTACACAACTTTCTAATATGTCTGCTTAACTCACTCTTTATTTCTATTTATTTTAGTTGTCCTGACAACGACATTCCAAAATCCTATTATTTAAAATACATTTGAATATCCTTTTTTTAAAAATAGACATTATATCTAACTTATTTCTTTTTCTTTCTCTTTTTCTAATAGTAGAATCCAGCTTAGTACATATTTAAAATACCTTACGGCCCAAAATTACAAGTTAATAATTTTTTACAAGTTCGTTACAAATAAAAAATATACAACATACCGTTGTATAATACACATCAATTTATTTGCACATTTAAATACTGCAAGGGGCCCTGGTGGCTCAGTGGTAGAGCGTTCACCTCTAGTCCATGGTTTTCTTGGTTCGATCCCAGCTTGCGCCAAGTGAACTTTGTGGTGGACAAACACCGTGTGCATGGGTTTTCTCGGGCTTTTTCCGTTTTCTCCCACTTTATTCATTCCATCATTTCCTTGATTTATCATCATAACCGTCTCCTTTAGCCTAGCCAACATAACTGTGGGACGTATCGTTTCATTTCATTTTCAAAAACCGCAAAAAAAAAAAAAAAAAAAAAAAAAAAAGTGTGTTCTAAAATTATCGTATATTCACGTATTATAGCAAAAGCATTATCGTATATAGGATTAAGGCTTAAATTATACCGTATATCACGATAAATTATCGTATGATTGTCAAGCCCGTTTTTCTCAGTAAAAATAACCCAGTGGCAACACTGGGACATCGAGAGGCTTTCCAGCCATAGGTCTACAGAGAATACAATCTGTTAATACTTATTCAGCGAATTTGATTGACAGATTATAATTCACTTTCATTATACCGTTATATACAGCTTAAATGTTAACTTGTCCATCTTTATTTCAAATTTAAAAACGTTAACTTTTTCTTTCTTTTTTTTAAAAATTAACAATAGTTCTAATGCATTACGAATTTAACAATGGCTGAATGTTTAAAGGATATTTTTAATCCTGTCAAAAGTTAAATAAAGGAACCAGTCTTCTCCAACAGGAGGAGTTCAAAGGCAATTAAACCTTCAACAATTCTTCATTGTCAACCGTAACAATGCTTACAAGCGTAAACAATTTTTTACTTTGTTGTAGGGTTTAGGATACGGAAATGAATATACTAAGATTTGCCTTTGAGGTTCTTAATTGTTACGTATTTTTAATTTACGATTTCGTGACGTGGCATCATAAATACAAATTGGTAATTGCTTTATGAATATTTTCAAACTCATAATGAACTAATATTTTCAAACTCATAATGTACAAACCTACGGGTATATGCCAATCTTAGTTTTAAATCTCTTTTTCTGGTGTCCCGTCTGTTTACTTTCGATTCCGGTTTTCAGTCGCGGCAACCACTTAACTACTTTTTTTTTGTGTCTTATTATGATATTTTGAAATATTTTTGTGTTTCATATTTAAGAGCTACATATGTAACCTTAATTTATATTTTATAGTAGTTTGAATATTGGTAGAAGGCGCCACATGACGGCATACACTCTTATCTATCTAGCTAACTCTATGGCCTATGGAACCCGGAGGTTCAATGCTGCATTTACAAAAGTTCTCCATTAACTTCTGTCCTTAGCCAACTGGATTCAGTTTCTACTTTGTACGCAGTGGCGTATTTATGATTTTGTTTCGGGGGAGGGGGGGCTTTGCCTGAAAATGTGAAAATTCAGCAAGATATTTCACTTTACTATAGTAAGTAAGATTTCGGGGAAGGGGCTTAAGCCCGGAAGCTCCCCTAAATACGCCACTGTTTGTACGTATTCGTATTTCAGCTAGGTTCATTTTAATATTGTCCTCCCATCTGCGTCTAGGTCTTCCTGATTGTCGTTTTTCGATTGGACTTCCGGTTAACACTTTGAAAGCGTTCCTATTTTCTTCCATTCTAAACCTAAACCCCCTGGACATGTTGACTCTAACGATGTTTGGCAAACATTGACGACTCTAACAACTTATGTAGTCCCTCGTTATGAAGTTTCCGCCATTCCTCATTTCCGTTCCTCTTGGGTCCGAATGTTCGTCTTGAGATTTTATTTTCAAATACTTTCAGTCGATGTTCTTCCCTTGGAGTAAGCGACCATGTTTCGCAACCATGTAGGCTACAGTACAACAGGCGTGATTATGGTTTTATATATTTTTAAGCCTCAAATTCGTCGACAGAATTCGCGACGACACAAGATTTTGAACTGAATAATAAAACACGAATGTCCTGCTTTTCGTTGACATTTAATTTCTTCTTGGATATGATTTTGGTCTGTTAACATTGATCCTAGATACTTCCAACAGGACTGAAATAAAGAGGTGTTCGTTGGGTACTTTCTACCAATAAAAGGGCTGAAAGCATGGTTGTAGTCGAGGATATACGGCGGAATACGCCTTGCATCGTCTGTTTATTCTTAGTAATTACATTGTAGCTTCTGTAACACCTTTGATTCCTTTATATTTGTTACTTAATCGTGACATGAAATGAAATGACATATTTTAGTCCACGATTGTACCATCTAGGCAAAGGGAGACGATGATAAAGCAAGTGAATCATGATTGAAGAATTCCGGTGGAATCAAAATGTGAGAGGAAACGGGAGTACCCTGAGAAAACCCACTGACACGATGTTGTCAACTATAAACTTACTTCGCCGGGGATCAAACCAAGGACTCCATGCACAAGAGGTAAGCGCTGTATCACGAAGCCATTTTGCCCCTCCTATTGATTGGTCATGACTGCAGTGATAAAATGAATACTTCGTTTTCTTTTCTATCCTAATCTTAGCCACTGTTGAAGTAACTCGGTCATGAAAAAAAAAAATCTCATTACTCGATGATAAAAAAATTAGACAGACAGTATTAGAGGTTAGTGTCTCTTTTATCATAGAAACTACATGAGACGTGCACCTACAGCTTAACGTGGAATCCGAACCACGAAAACTACCGCGCAGAATCGAACCCAGGTCTCCTATGCCCAAGACGCGTACGCTAACCATATAGTCACAAGGGAGATCACAAAAATGACAAAGGGAAAGAGAGAAAGAAAAGAGACAAAGAAAAATAGAAAAAGTAGACTACGTGAGTTTTGTGTTGTTTTGATCCGTTAATACCACTACGAAACCTATGTTTAACAGTGGCACTCATATTTCTACCCCACTCCTCACCACAATTTTCTTAATTCCTTCTTTTGTACATCGGGCGCAAATTTCTCTGTTCGTTGTCGTTGATTCCTTCTGCGTTCCTACACTTACCTTAAGTTATTAATCGAATCGTTTATCAAGAAAATATCATAAAATGCATTTAGGCTATAAAATAAAATCGAGATTTTATATTATAATGGAATTATTAATAGGCCTACATGGATTTTACATTGTTAATTAAAAAAAAATACATTCTCTATTGACATATGTCATTTATGTCAATCGTACACGTTCAGAAAACAATGTATACTCTGTAAAAAGTCTACGATTAGAGTACTAAATGAAAATGCTATCAAAATGTCCCAGTTCGGAAATTTTACGTCACTAAATTGTCCCGTCTTGGTAACATTCGTGGGAGTTGCTGCAGAGTTCTGGTGCAAAGGGGTTTTGGTCCGATTCAAAGGTAGATGACTTTACTGAACGACGTCATACGTGTGGATTTTCTTGGGATTCCTCTGGATCTAACACTCTCTATAACCACAACTGTACAACAAGCCAATTTATTCTCTTCTCTACTTGCTGAAACTCCACCCTGCTCCCGCCAAGTGAAGTTTGTGGTGGACAAACGCCTTGTGCGTGGGTTTTCTCGGGGTTCTCCCGTTTCCTCCCATTTTCTTCATTCCACCATTTCATTCATCTCTCATCAACACCGTCTCGTTTAGCCTAACCGGCATAATCGTGGTACATAAAACTCAAAAATTTCGTTTCATTTTTTGCTGAAACTTCCCTTCTGCAAGAAGGGAGAATAGGTTTTTAAGTATCTGAATCCCTTAGGGTATGCATTACTATTAAAATATAATGATAAAACTCCGTAATGTCACCCCATTTCCATAAGGGAGTAAACTTGCAATTAAACGGATCTCTGCGACTCCGAAAACTATGAATTGGACACTTCTATCAGTCGTTTTCAAATATTGTTTTTTACATATTATCTCTTCCCACCCTTTACCTATCACCCCATGCTTGTCGAGGATTAAGTAAATGTCATCGGACAAGTATTATTTTAATCTCAGCGATCCCCGAAAATGATGGATTAACATCTAATATCGGCCGTTTTTTATTGTTTTCCCGTATCATTTCCCCTTAGGATAAAGCTATCCATTTTAATTAATGTGAATCATGAGATAATTTAGAGGCTTAATATTTCTAATAAAGTCGTGCCAAGTATTTTAATCGATTCGGTAGATATGTATTGCGAGCAGACAGAAATTCACAGTCGCAGCTTTTGACCACAAGGCAATATTTCATTTAAAATGATTCTCCTTCCATTTTGTGTTCTTATGTTTCTTTTTTAAAAAAAATCCCTCAACTAATGCAAAATTTTCCCTTTTCTTATAAAATTTTCCGTAGTTTGTTGAGTGTCTAATACCTTTGACAGAAGTTATATGACAAGATTAATTTAGCTATCCTTAAGAAACTACCAACGGCATTTGTTTTATTAATTTGCATTTGTTTACTTTAATTTTTTTTTTCAAAAGTATACACACAAATACACCCAGCCAACAAAATGAAATGAAATGAGATCTTTCAGTTTAACTAGGGATGCGCACGAGACGAGTCGAGACAGGATTTTCCTGACAAAATTCGAGTCGAGACACGGCTCATCCAATAGAGAAATATACATTTTTCGAGTCGAGACATCACTTTTACAGCACATTTTCGAGACGAGACAGCCACAAATCTTGTCTCGTGCGCATCCCTAATGTTTAACGTCTGACGAACACTGTTTCCATTGTCACTACTTAAAATCACTGATGCAAATAACCACTCGTCATCATACCGAAGGTAAGTAAATAATTTCTATTGTATGATGTGGACTAGTAGCTTTTTTCTTGGGCCAGTAAAATTTTGCTACTTATTTGCATCCTTCACTTAAAATATTTTAACTTTTGAAAAGCGTTCTATATACTGATCCTTAAGGCTTTGTCATACGAATACAAACTGCAAAAGGTACTTATATAACTAAACGATAACCAATATTGAGTGCGCAATGTAATTTTCATGTGATGTAGATGTAAAAAAACAACTTGTTTAGTGATTATAGAAAGGCGTAATCAAAGTTTATAAAAATTGTAATAACAAGATATAGAAAAATATATCTCCATTACATAATATAAAGAAGAGGACGTAAATATCAAATTGTCAATTTTTCTACCATCTACAAGGCAAGATTGCAAATATTTTCAGTAATAAAAGAAATATACTAATACGCTGCAGTACCTACTACTACTACTACTACTACTACTACTACTACTACTACTACTACTACTAATAATAATAATAATAATAATAATACACTGAGAAAAATGTAGGTGGCGTACTTAAAAAGATAGGTTACATTAGTAATTCCTGTAGTTTCTGGACTTAACGTACAGCAGACGTATAACTGAAAACGCATGTTTTATAATACTTTTTTATAAGTGTTCCATCCATACGTACTTTCAATATGAAGTAATATAGGCGGTCAGGATCTTAATAATAATAATAATAATAATAATAATAATGGACCTCCTGGTAGTCTAGTGGATAGAGCGCGCAACTGGGCCATAAATTGTTAGGGAAAGGGTGACAAATGGACGTATATAACATACAGCTGACGAAGGTAACGTAAGTATATGCATGTGATATACGAAAAACTGTTAGATGTCAGACATCCTGCAACGGCATGATCTAACATCTAAGGGCAGTGCCTATGTAGCATACGGATAACGTATGCTCCGTACTGATTTCTATAGTAAGCAAGAGGATACCGTATATTTGTATAATATACCGCTGTCCGGAGAACGGATATTTCTCTGTGTATTACTACTACTACTACTACTACTACTACTACTACTACTACTACTACTAATAATAATAATAATAATAATAATAATAATAATAATAATAATGGACCTCCTGGTAGTCTAGTGGATAGAGCGCGCAACTGGGCCATAAATTGTTAGGGAAAGGGTGGCAACTGTCCCCCCCCCGCCAGGGAAGCTCCCCGACGTTCGAGGGGGGCCCATTTTAAGACAAAATTTGCTTACTTTATACGATACGAACGTGAAACTAAAAATAAAGCATCAAACAGGTTCACTACATTACATAAACAAAACAGCACATAAAATTCAAATAAAATAAAAATGAATCGTTTGCCCATTTCAGTAAAAAAAAAAAAAAAAAATGTCTACTATTAGGGGCCATAGAAATAATATTTATTCTTATGCCTTTGAGATTTGTTAATTGTTTCCTTAATTGATTTGTCATGTATGGAACGGGCTCAGGAGAGTAACTACCGGTCCCGAAGACCTTGCCGTGCGGGATTGCCTACGGGCTCCGGGGAACCATAAAGAAAATGAAATGAAATGAAATTTTGAGTTTTACGTCCCACGGTTATGCCGATTAGGCTAAAGGAGACAGTGATAATGAGTAATGAATGAAATGGTGGAATGAAGAAAGTGGGAGGAAACGGGAGAACCCCGAGAAAACCCACGCACACGGTGTTTGTCCACCACAAAGTTCACTTGGCGGGAGCAGGGTTTGAACCCGAGACCCCTAGTAGCAGAGGTGAACGCTCTACCACTGAGCCACCGCGGCCCCAGGAACCATAAAGAGTAAGAGAAAGATGGAAAGAGGGACCCAGGAGGTTGTTTGGTCATATAACATAACATATGAACTAACCTAATGTAACTATCTTTACCTAATATGCCCTACCCTAATTTAACCTATTCTGTTCTACCATACCCTATCGTACCCACTCGGGAATTTGTAACCTACTATTTTCCTTCTACTAACCTAAAATAACATATGTGGGCTACCATGTGGCTCCCATATTTGGAACCTAAGCCATTTGTTGCAAAATACGTTTCACAATACGTGTTGTATAACGTAGTACCTGTATGTACGCATATGTCCCGGTTTAACTGGAGCAATCCTGGACTTTCTCTGATATTTCACGAAAAAGCGAGTGCATAACAATTAATTTACTGTACATTTTCATAGGGTAGCTCGGTTTTAGAGTTCCAAACTCATGTTATGCATAAGTATCGGAAGTCTAAAGTTAATTCACACATAGTGTGCCGTCCTCATGCCGTTCGTCGTCCATCCACAAAGTTGACTTTCAGACTTTGATATTGAAAATTAATTGGGATGTCGTTTTTAATTTACATAGGTCGAGTCATACTTGTGCCGTTCCCATGCCATGCCCCAACAGACCGCTTTGAAGGGAAATCAGCCCGATCGTGCCAACGTCGGCCGCGATCCATCGGCTTTTTTCGGAGCACCCGAAGCGACACGAAGTCTACCAGAACCAAAAGGAATGGTGTAGCAGCACGAGAATGCACGACATGATATGTGCAAATGGATGCGTCCGTGCGGGAATGCCATGGGCACGGCACACTATGTGTGAGTTAACCTTTATAGAACGTCTGTCTGTTTCTTGACAGGTATATCTGGGTAAAAGCGGTGATAGATATGGAGAAACTGTTTTTTGTGGGATTTATTTAGCATCTCAAGAATACGTTCCGTCCCACCCGTAAACTATCTTTTCAAATAAGAAGTGATAGACATTAACCATTTCTAGTTTCAAAGTTAGTCTCTATATAACAAAAGCAGATTAATAAATAGCAAGAAGGTTTTATATAGGCTATATTTCATGTTATAATTGTTATTGACCCACATTACATAGTTTAATTAACTAAAGTAAATGTATTAAATGAGTAAGTAAACAAACACATATAAACTAATTTATATGCTTTGACAGTATTTCGAAAAACCAAACTTCCTTCGAAAATCCAGGGGAGGGTAATTGTCCCTCTAGCCTCCGACGTCAGCGCCCATTCATACTACTATAAGTGGTACAAGAAACGAGCTTTGCAATGGAAACAAGAGATAGAAAAGTTTTTTTTTTTTTTTTTTTTTTTTTTTACTTATCTTAGGGGAGGTTAAAAAGGGTTCAAATCCTCTTTTCCAAAAATAAAATTTCGGGTTTAGTTTACCTGAATGGGGGACATGTAATCATACATTTCAATCTTCAATAAGAGAGCAAAAAGTCTTCCCTGTGCTCATCCAACCGAGAAATGTCTTTGGAAGAAATCAGATAAGGAATTTTGCAGGTGTCCACTCAGCCGTGGACCCAACACCTCTCGTTATCTTTAGATCAGAGTTTTCCTAAGTGATTCCTTGTCACGCATTAAAAATAACAGGAAATCACTAACTAGTTCGTTTTTAAAATACTGGTTCCATCTCGCAGGTTATATTCCTTCTTTAATTTTCTTAATACTGATCATTGGGAATAGTTTATACAAGTACACAAATGTATTTCCGTTCAAGTTTGACTTTTATGTTCTGTTTCTTAGTCCGATTGAAAGTTTAACTTCTCTTTTCAGCACTGACGATATATGTATGTGAGACGGGACCTTAGTGGGATCCGAACCACTACTCAGGTTTGCATTTTCCTGGTTAACAATTTTAGACATCCAAACTATACTATGCATAAATATCAAAAGTCGTATAAAAAGGTTATGTCCGTCCGTCTGTCCTTTGAACGTTGATCGGCATTGGAACAAAAACGATAATATATAGCAGTGATCGAAACGACAATACGTATATACTAGTAGCTCCCGGGGACATTTTCAGTAGATCGCGTTAACGCTCTGGTTGCTAACCTTGATTTTATTTATTTATTTATTTATTTTTCCTGTTTTGACTTGCAATATGGAGAGTATCTCCTTATTACACCATTTGAAGTACTAAATTATAAGAAACATCACATGTTAAATTTGTTACATCATATTCATACATCGTTATCATTTGCAAATTCCTGAACTGAATAATATTCTTCCTTCACTGAGCTGACGCAACAAAGGTAAGAGGCTTTTTTTTAAAAAAAAGAAAAGTCGGTAGTTCTTTTGGTTATAGCTCACAGTAAGATTTAAAAACGGTAGGTCAGAAGCTTCATATCCTTGGCGACCACTGATATATAGCGACAAGCTTTTTTTTTTATTTATTTAAAGAATTGATTCAGGTTTTCAAGAAAATATGTCATTTTTGCTTTTAACATTACACTAAAACCAAAAATGGTTGAAGTTTATAATTCTTTCCCTATGAAATTTACCACAAATATACATTTCCCAATTATACACATAGTGTCAGTATTAAAAGTACCCTCCAAAATCATTATCAAAATATATTCTTACAAGAAGACAGTTATAGATATGCGATAATCATTTTGGACATGAGTGTACCTACCACTTCAACCGGATACAGTTCTGGACAAAGGAGTTTCATTTCATAGTTACGAAGCTATACTAAACTTCCAAACTATGAGAATACAATTTGAAACAGATGTGCAACTTCCGGCCGCAATTTAGGCATAGTGAGAGATGAAACTTGTTCATGTGACGCTGAATATAGGTATAAAATAGTTCCTTGCTATGTCTTACAATTATTACAATATACAAATCAATATTGAAACCGAAAGTTCTACTACTTTTTACTAATTCGGGTTTAAGTAGAATAATAAATCTGACATAAAATCTATTCTTAGGATACTGAATCCAGATAAAAATAGTAAGTCACCTTCTATTAACGTTTTCGCTCTATCGCAATCAATATTACAACATGAAGCAATAGTATATTTCTAACATTTCAGATTGCAATATACGAAAAAAAAAAATGAAATCTTTAAGTTTTACGACCCACTAAAGGCTAAAGGAGGCGGTGATGATGAGAGATGAGTGAAATGAAGAAAGTGGGAGGAAACTGGAGAACCCCGAAAAACCCACGAGCATGGTGTTTGTCCACCACAAAGTTCGCACAGCCCGAGCTGGGATCGAACCAGGAACCCCAAGTACCGGATGTGAACGCTCTATCACTGAGCCACCGCGCCCCCTGCAATATACGAGTAGAAGTAAAGTCGGAGATAAAAACTATTCTGGTGGTCTTCAATTCATATATATATATGGAAACCTGTTTCTTGCTATCCATGATTTTCAGTATGATGATCAACGCTGAAATCAGAAAAATATATTTCATCCACTTTTGGTTTCAATACAGATAAAACTTAATCTCGGAACACTGAATCCATGTGAGAACAATAGAGTCATTTCAGATTTTGTCAGGAAGTCAAGAATGTCCACAAACAAGAGTTGTACTTTCTTTGTTAATATATTAATATACAATTTATTTTTCTAAAAAAAAAAAAAAAAAAAAAAAAAAAAGTGTTTCTCAAACTTAACGGAAAACAATTGCTCCTGTACCCTCTTCAAATCAGGACCTTGTATTAGAGAGGCATTACTCATGGTATTTTACTTCTTCTAATCTTTGGTAATCGAATTAAAACCGGAAGAACTAGAAAAAATAACTACTTCCGGTTTTTAAGATTGCTAGAAGTGCAAATCGTACGATTCCTTGAAACACTGAATCGATTTCCAAAAACGCACGTCCTATTTATTACGGTTTTTATTCTATGGCTATCAACGTCTAAATCAGAAATTGTTGATTTTAACCACTTCAAATTTGAATAGAGTTAACGGAGTAGATGGAACATATTTCTGGTATGCTTAATCGATTACAGGAAAACGATTCTCGATATCTCTTACCGTCGTTGCTCTATGAAAATCAATATTGAAACCAGAAGTACTAGTAAACTTCAACCATTTTTGGTTTTAGTGTAATGTTAAAAGCAAAAATGACATATTTTCTTGAAAACCTAAATCAATTCTTTAAATAATAATAAAAAAAAAGCTTGTCGCTATATATCAGTGGTCGTCAAGGATATGAAGCTTCTGACCTACCGTTTTTAAATCCTACTGTGAGCTATAACCAAAAGAACTACCGACTTTTCTTTTTTTAAAAAAAAAGCCTCTTACCTTTGTTGCGTCAGCTCAGTGAAGGAAGAATATTATTCAGTTCAGGAATTTGCAAATGATAACGATGTATGAATATGATGTAACAAATTTAACATGTGATGTTTCTTATAATTTAGTACTTCAAATGGTGTAATAAGGAGATACTCTCCATATTGCAAGTCAAAACAGGAAAAATAAATAAATAAATAAATAAAATCAAGGTTAGCAACCAGAGCGTTAACGCGATCTACTGAAAATGTCCCCGGGAGCTACTAGTATATACGTATTGTCGTTTCGATCACTGCTATATATTATCGTTTTTGTTCCAATGCCGATCAACGTTCAAAGGACAGACGGACGGACATAACCTTTTTATACGACTTTTGATATTTATGCATAGTATAGTTTGGATGTCTAAAATTGTTAACCAGGAAAATGCAAACCTGAGTAGTGGTTCGGATCCCACTAAGGTCCCGTCTCACATACATATATCGTCAGTGCTGAAAAGAGAAGTTAAACTTTCAATCGGACTAAGAAACAGAACATAAAAGTCAAACTTGAACGGAAATACATTTGTGTACTTGTATAAACTATTCCCAATGATCAGTATTAAGAAAATTAAAGAAGGAATATAACCTGCGAGATGGAACCAGTATTTTAAAAACGAACTAGTTAGTGATTTCCTGTTATTTTTAATGCGTGACAAGGAATCACTTAGGAAAACTCTGATCTAAAGATAACGAGAGGTGTTGGGTCCACGGCTGAGTGGACACCTGCAAAATTCCTTATCTGATTTCTTCCAAAGACATTTCTCGGTTGGATGAGCACAGGGAAGACTTTTTGCTCTCTTATTGAAGATTGAAATGTATGATAACATGTCCCCCATTCAGGTAAACTAAACCCAAAATTTCTCATATTAGAAAGATGATACTCGGGATATTAGCTTTTCACTAAAAATAACACAACACATGTTTAAGCATTTTTCGAATATTTTACTGTTAAATGGGAAAAAGGAGCCAATTTCTAAATTACAAATTTCGACTCTTTATTGTGAAACTGCCAAATGTAATGACTCACTCAAGCTAGATGTGTGGAATTCGATGTTTTAATTCTTAATAAAAAAATAAGGTAGAACACATTCGACAATTCCGATTCTTTACACATAAAATCTCAATTATCAGTACCGGTATTATTTAATTTAGAGGTTTGAAATCCTGAATATTAACCTTTAATTGAAATAAATAGAAAGAATGTTTTAGCCTTTTTAAGAGCTCGGCTCCTAAAGGGAACAATTTGTAGTATTAAAATTTTCGATTCCTTTTTCATAAATGCATAATATGAGAATTCACTTGAGTTGGAGATAAACTTATAATCAAAAATAGGTGAATATACAGTATATTGCAAGGTTTTGCAAAATTCCTCTTTGAAAGAAAGAAAATGGAGGGAAAATTTATCTAATATTCAAATTAACGGTTTTGTATTTATTAAACCTTAATTTCCCTGTGTCATAATTCGTGTTACTATTCGGTTCAAAATCTCTTGTCGTCGCGAATTCTGTCGAGGAATTTGAAGCTTAAAATATATAAAACGATAATCATGCCTGTTGTTCTGTATGGTTGCGAAACATGGTCGCTTACTCTGAGGGAAGAACATAGACTGAAAGTATTTGAGAACAGGATCCTGAGAAGAATATTCGGACCCAAGAGGAACGAGAATGGGGAATGGCGGAAGCTTCATAACGAGGAACTACATAGTTTATACGGTTTACCCAACATTGTTAGGGTCGTCAAGTCTAGGAGGCTTAGGTGGGCAGGTCATGTAGCTAGAATGGAAGAAAGTAGAAACGCTTTCAAAGTCTTGACTGGAAGACCAATCGGAAAACGACCATTAGGAAGACCTAGGCGCAGATGGGAGGATAATATTAAGATGGATCTCGCAGAGATAGGAATACAAAGTAGAAACTGGATCCAATTAGCTAAGGATAGAAGTCAGTGGAGAGCTTTTGTGAACGCGGCACTGAACCTCCGGGTTCCATAGGCCATAGAGTTAGTTAGTTAGTTAATTTCCCTGTGCAAGGAACGTGCATTTCAACTTATTCCATATCCAGCTCGCGCAAAGTGAAGTTTGTGGTGAACAAACACCCTGTGCGTGAGTTTTCTTGGGGTTCTCCCGTATCCTCCCATTTTCTTCATTCCACCATTTCATTCATTTCGCATCATCATCGTCTCCTTTAGGCAGCATAACCGTGGGACATAAAATTTAAAGATTTCATTTCAATTTTTCAACTTATTCCATTATAAACGTTCTTCATTTGCTGTAGTAAAATGTTTAAATAAACACTTAGCAGACGAATTCCACTTTGGGAGGCTAGGAAGTCATTTGGGGGCCGGGCCCTCATTTCCCCCTCGATGGTAACAGCCCTGAACATATCTTCATAGTCCTATAGTGTTTAATATGAAGATATTAAGAGCTATGTAGCAATAGTATGTGAGAGCAAATTAGAATGTTTTGACATATTGCCAAGAATCGAACACCCTTCGAAAACCCAGAGAGATAACTGCCTGTCTTACCTCTGCTGAAGGGGCTAAGGTCAAATTATATCAGTTTGCCGAGAATCCCGTTTTTTTTTCCTAATTCTAGCCACCCCACCCTAATCCATCTTTCCGAACAAAGAAAAATGTTACATAGGGAATTCACGGAATTCTGAAATAGAGCAATAGATGGCAGAAGCGAATACTAATTTGTTAATTCGCTCAATAGATGGCAGAAGCGAACAAGAAATTCTTAATTTCTTCAATAGACGACAAGAGCGAAGTACAATGCGAACTTGCTTCCACGGAGGTCGGTTGCGAAATAATTACTGCTTCTTTTCCTGTATTATAAAGATTACTGTCTCAAGTTCGATTTCATGCAGATAGTACTTTCCTCAAATAAACAAGTAAATCGGAGTAGGAGTTGAGATCTCTCTTTAACCCATTACATACAATAAATTAATCAAAAAGTGGGGTTTATTGGTGTATTGCCAGACCAATTTTAGAAAATTTACCAGATGAATTGGAGAATTTATTTTTGTTTGTGAGGAAGAGTGAGTGAAAGTCAGGTGAGGAGAATAGCTGAAGTTAAGGGGGAAAAAATACTTGTTAGTTGTTTTTGATGTTGTAAGCGGCACTATATATGGAGGCGGAAGGGACTGTTTGGCAGAGAGGTACACTTGTTATGATTTATGGTAAAGGCATGTAGAAATGGTGCGTAAATGACAAGATTGTGTCATATTGGGTTTGAGTTTTATCGAGTTATACAAAAATGAGTGTCAGTTGAAATTATTGAAGTATGGTCTACAAAACAGGCGAACAGTTTATTGTAGGTGTGGAACGAATTGAAACTACAGAAAGGAGTAGGAACATCTACCAAACCTAATAGAATCTAACCTAATTTAGTAGATTTTGTATGACATTTAGTATCTCCCCCAATGCTGTGCAATACAAACTATGCATTGTATGACATAAACTTCATTTCCACTATCCTTGTTTATGCCTATACACACCGCCGCTGACGCGCCTGCTCCCTACGGACGCACCCTCTCGTATCGCACGGGCCACCCTACTTCGCTCCCCTCTGACTCGGTTAGGGAGCATTTGTGCTTTTGTTTCGAACAATAATCACTACCAAGTGAGCTAGGGTCACAATCTAGTATTTTGGGAAAGAAAGTAAGTATTTCTTTCTTTCTATCTGTTTTTTTTTTTTTTTTTCATTTGGTCTGCCGATACAGTGAATCGCCGGACCACATGAATCAACTGAAAGTGTCATTTAGCTCGAGTGATTTAATCAACCCAATTATAACTATTTCTGAAGCTACGAATAGAAAATATCATTGATGGCTGTAATAGAAACCTTTAGTTCTCGCGAGATAGCTCTGTTGAAATGAAATTGATTTGTCTGTTTATCTTTTTAACAGAACGTTTCTCTGGTAAAGCTGAAAGCAAGTAATTTTTAACAATAATAACAATAACGTTGTATTGAATGTAGTGATCTTTTTCGATTAAATCGGATGATACTTAATTAAAAGCAAGCAATATATTGAGGAGAATCGGAGGAGGTTTGGATTCATTTTTAATATATTAACTATGACTTCGGAAGTTGCGGTTAATGTACTATGTATGTTCAATTGGTGTTAGAATGACAAATTAGTAAACTGGGATTGCCTTTCGCAATCGGATGATGTAAATATAGCATTAACAAACTTTTATCAAATTATTAACAACATATTTTCTATATGTGTTCCACTTAAAAGACATATCAGCAGAAGTTATCCATGTTGGTTTACTTATAATATAATTAAGAAAATAAAATCCAAGACATACCACCATAACAAGTGGAAAAATGGATCAACAAATATACTTTATCATCGCGATCAATTTGAGAGACTGCGTAAAGAAATAAAATCTGACATAAAATTAGCCTACAAAACTTTTATTTTAAACTCAGAATGCTCTATCGAGAAAGACCCAAACCAGATCTGGAGCTTTATTAAAAGCAAAACACAGCATTTGTCGTCAAACTCCCTTACATACGGGTCATGATATCCAACATGTCAGTGAAATAGCACAGGCATTTGCACATTATTTCCATTCAGTGTACAACAATGTACCCGCCACATACGACGTTGACTCTTTTCTCGCTAATCGAACCGAATGTAATATATTAGACAACTTTCAATTAGATGAAATAAAACTCGAAGAAGTAGAAAATGCTATACGAGCGTTGAAACCAAAAGCATCATGTGGTCCTGATAACATTCCCCCATATGTTGTGAATGGTTGCAGTGATATATTTAAATATCCACTTCGCACTATATTTAACATTTCTATTAGAACAAACACTTTCCCAGAAAAATGGAAAGAAAGTTTAGTCTGTCCATTACTAAAATCTGGAAAAAAGAGAGAAATAGAAAATTTCAGGCCAATTGCTATTCTATCGCCCTTTGCAAAGATTCTTGAAAGTATATTATATGCGCGAATTTTAAATCATGTAGAACCTGTTCTTTCAACTTATCAACACTGCTTCTTACGTAATAGGTCTACTTCGACAAACTTATCAATTTTAACAAATTTTATAGTAACAGAATTAGATAGAGGCGGTCAAGTAGATGTCGTTTATACTGATTTTAGCAAGGCATTTGACGTCGTTGATCATGATGTCTTGCTACTGAAAGTAGCATCTCTGAACCTTTCGAAACAAGCAATGGAGTATCTTGTATCATATTTGCATAACCGAAAACAATATGTTTCATACAAAGGATTTGTTACTGAAAAATTTAATACTCTATCAGGAGTCCCTCAAGGATCTAATCTAGGTCCTCTGTTGTTTCTTCTTGTTATTAATGATATTCCTCTATGTATGAAAACTTCTCAAATTCTTCTTTTTGCCGACGATCTCAAATTGTACTCCAAAGTAAGTTCAATTGATGACTGCGTGAAACTTCAACAAGATCTAGACAGTATTCAAATGTGGTGTGATAAGAATAAATTAGTCCTGAATGTTTCCAAATGTAAATCTGTATCTTTCACGAGGAAAGAAAATCAAATTAACTTTACGTATACAATAAATGGTACTTCCTTGTCTACCCCAAATACTATCAAAGATCTGGGAGTTATATTTGATAGCAAATTAACCTTTACTCAACACATTGACGCGATAACGAGTAATGCATATAGAAACCTAGGTTTAATTTATAGGATAGGACAGGATTTCTGCAAACAATCAACATTTATAAGGTTATATTTTTCATATGTGAGGTCAAAATTGGAATACTGTTGTACTGTTTGGACACCAAATGTCATTAAATACACTGATGCAATAGAAAATATACAATTTAAATTCTTTAAAATGCTTACATACAAGAAAACCGGTTTCTATCTAAAGTATGTCTCCTATGAAGACTTGGTAAGGAGTTTTAATTTTCAAACATTAGAAAAAAGATGTGTTTTTGATTTGTTGTTCTTACATAAATTATTAAATGGTAAAATTGATTGTCCAGAATTAGTTTCAGAAGTATTATTACGTGTCCCAACAGGTAAGACTAGAACAGCAAACGCTGGGACATTCTATTGTAGAAAAGCGAGAACAAAAATATTGCATAAGTCTCCTCTGTGGAGAATGTGTGCTTCATATAATGAAATGATTAGACTTCATGTAATAGATGCGTTTAGTATGTCAGAGAAGAAGTTCAAAAGAATTATCATGCAATAACTTATGTATAACTAGATAACGTATATTTGTATATGTATAATAGTGTATGTTAAATAATTCTGTATACGACACTATAACTGGGCATTAAGCCTGTTGTGTTGTCCTTATGAAATAAATAAATAAATAAATAAATAAATACTCAAATATTGAAAACTAACAATTGAATATTCGTATAATTTAGACAGCATTATAAAGATAACCAAGAAAGTTCTTTCGCTTTTTGTGGAGGTCTGTATTTCATTGGCCCCCACACCGTGAATTGAATGCGAATGGAGATAAGGCGAAAGTCGGTTGTTGCTGTGGGTATATCCAGCATACTACATGGTTGTGGTAATTCAGTTACACCAGAAACTTACGTAAGGACAGAGTGAACATAGGACCTCCACAGACCTCATAAGAGCGTGTATGCTGTACGAGTTCAAACTGGGATCGAACGCCACTGCACCGGGGCGGAAAATATGAGAGTGTCGTGACCACACGGACAGTGTAGCGGTGGTTTAACAAGTTTAAGGACGATGACGAAACAGTCGAAGACGCACCACGTATTGGAAAATCAACGCATGTACAAAATGAAGATCTTCAGGCAGCAATTGAGGCGATCAGTGGCCAGACATGTGAGGAAAAGGGACTTCAGTTTAGTGTGAGTGGAGAAACCATTCGGCGGCACCTCCATCAACTTGAAAAGTACTACAAGTTGGGTCGATGGGTCCCATATAATCAACTTTGGGCCAGAAGACAACGCGAGCAGACATCTGTGTTTCTTTGCTATCTCGTCTGAGGAAGAAACCATTTCTGCACAGGCTGTTGACATGTGAGGTGGGTTCTGTACGAAGCTCCACAGCGCCGTCATCATTGGTTAGCATCCCATGAACCGGTTCCAAAACATCCGAAACCAGCACTGTGCCAGAAGAAGGTCCTGTGTGTTTGGTGGACTGCTCGCGGCATCGTGCATCGGGAACTGCTACCAGCTGGTCAGAGCATCAATGCAACTGTGTACTGTCAGTAGTTGAGTCATGTTCCAGAAAAACAAAACTCTGGAGCCAGGACTTCTGAATCCTAAAAGGGCCCTGCTGTTACAGTTCAATGCTAAGCAACACGAGGCTAGGATGACCCGGAATACCATTCTATTCTTTGGATGGGAAACACAATACATCCACCATACTCTCCGGACATTGCACCGTCCGATTATCAGCTGTTTCATTCCTTGGACAATCACTTTAGAGGACGCCAATTCAAGTCCCTAATAGAGGTAAAAAGCCTTTCAGAACGTTGGCAGAAGGCCGTCGATGCTGGTGGGGCTATTTTTGATCTTCCAGATACATCTTATGTGACATATCGATATTCGAAAGTGGAGGATGAAAAGGCGTCGGAACTCTCTTGGTTAAGTTTTATAAAAGTGGCGTGTGTATCAGTGTGAGGGAAAGTGAAACAACAATGGAATATGCTTCCTGATATTGGATAAGTTTCATAAATACCACGTAATGAAGTGAATAATCTTCTAATGGAATAGAACTAACAGCTACATCAGATTAGTTACCAACGACATTAGTATAACAGTTTTTAAAATTAATTTTCCTCGAAAACTACGTATCTAAATTCATTCTCTAGAATGTAATTTTGCTCAGTTCAATGATGTATAAAAAGTGTCTTAAGTTTGGACAATATTATAAATTAACCACACTTTTGGCCAGTATTTTATTTTAACCTTCTATATATTGTTGTTTTGCTACTGCCGTACTGATAATCTTGATGACTGTATACTTAGTGACTGTGAAAAATCTTGAGGAATTTGAATGATGATCAAGATGAATGATGATCTTGATCAATTATCAGTTTCATCTTAATACGGATGCGCACGAGACAAGATTTGAGACTGTCTCGTCTCGAAAATGTGCTGTAAAAGGAATGTCTCGATTCGAAAAATATATATTTTTCTAAGGAAGAGCTGTGTCTCGACCCGAAATTAGTCAGGAAAATTCTATCTCGACTCATCTAATGCGCATCCCTACACCTTAATAGATGAGTTCCTTATCGTACAGTATTAGTTTACCAAAAAGAAATTCGTTTTTGTCAGAAATTCGTTTCCGTAAAATAAGGATGAGAAATTACACTCAGAATGGAAAGGATTTACACTGAGAAAAAAATTGTACGTGGCGTCCGTAAAATCGTATGTTACATTTGTAAATCCTGTAATTTTTGGACTTACCTTACATCAAACGTATAACTGAAAACGCAACTTTTATAATACTTTCTGTATAAGTGTTCTATCTGTACGTACTTTCCGTATGAAACAAATATAAACGGCCAGGATCTCACATACAAATGGACGTAGCTGACGAAGGTAACATACATATATGTATGTAATATAAGGAAGACTGTTAGATATCAGACACCCTGCAACGGCATGATGTAACACATAAGGGCAGTGCCTATGTAGTATACGGATAACGTATGCTCCATAGTGATGTATGTGGTAAGCAAGAAGATTCCGTATATTTGCACAATATACCGCTGTCCGGATAACGAACTTTTCTCAGTGTATCTGGGTCGAGCGAAAAGCGAATGAAAGGGGGTTAGAAATGATAGGGAAGAAAGTAACGATTTTAGATATTATTAAGAAGAGGAAGAGAAACTGGTTGGGACATTGGCTAAGAAGGGACTGTATCACGAGGGACGTTC
This sequence comes from Thermobia domestica, assembly GCF_964235325.1. NCBI lineage: Eukaryota > Metazoa > Arthropoda > Insecta > Zygentoma > Lepismatidae > Thermobia > Thermobia domestica. Next base: position 250,801,895 of record NC_137463.1, on the reverse strand, counting down.
TAGAGGGTATGGTGGCAGGAAAGAGAGGGAAAGGGTGAAGGAAACTACAAGTGAGGGACGATCGAAACAGAGAAATCGTACGCGAAGACGAAGAGGTTAACGGAAGACTCCGGAGCATGGAAGCTTCTCAGTTGCAGCAAGTGACTTGTCAAGTCACAAACAATATGATAATGAACATACTTCTCAAGTGTTTGTCAAGTGTTTACAGCAAGTGTTTGTCAAGTCACAAACAAGTGTTTGTCAAGTGTTCAGCAAGTGTTCGTCAAGTGTTTGCAGCAAGTGTTCGTCAAGTCACAAACAAGATGATAATGAACATACTTGTTTGTGATACGCCAAAATTCTTTACGTTTATTATTTCGTACCTTGTAGAAGAATCTAGAATTAACTTATTAGTATTATTTTCAATTGCTGCCGAAAATCTTACACAAATCTTATATAGGGCTACTATAAATGATCTCTCACAATTTTCTCCACATCTTGTGCTAAACGTATAAGGCACTCGAAAGCGTTGAGCAAAAATTGAGCGTGTAGATCATGGGCGAAACCACACAAAGTAAATTTACAAAATCAAGCAGAGCTTGGTATACCATAGCGCAATGGTTCCGAATCTTTCTTTTTGACTGAAAACACACTTTAGTGACACTCACGGCATTAGAACATTGACTTAATTATTATTATTATTAATAATAAGTCTAATTATTGTAGTGTAAAACAATTAGTTTCTATAAATTAATTTCTGTATGAAGTACTGAGCATTGCTGGTGTTGCTTGGTTCAATCTGTCTCAAAATTTACCTAACTAATTATTAAATGTATTCATAAATTTGATTCTACTTTATAATATCGCGATACACCCTATGGAACTTTGTGGCACACTAGTGTATCGCGACACACCAATTAGGAAACACGGATCTAGAAGGTAAAAACTGGGGGGAGGGGGAATCAGAATCCAGATTATGATATGTGTGCCATGAGTTCAGATACATTTTGAAAAATACCGTAGGTAAGTAGTAGCTTCAGTTATTTTTGTTACTGAAAAAAAACTGGTGGGCCCCTGCCACCCCGGCTCTAGGCTAGATCCGCCTCTGAAAACACTGCTTTAACGAACAATATCAGAAGTGCTGCGGAAACCACCCTTGCCAGCTAATCTTGATGATTTGAAGAATCGGATTACAGGAGCTGTGGGTTGCAGGACCGCATAAACGGGGAGGGTGATAGGGGGCCGGCCCCTAAATTTTCAGTGCCTCCCTAAAATTTTCATGGTAGGCTTGCAAATGAACTATAATATGGTGATGAAATATAATTGGGTCGAGCCCTTCCCCCTACATTTTTGGGCTGGCTACGGGCCTGTAGGGTTGACCAGAATATAACCCTAATGTGTGGTTGGAATTGGAACCACCGTGAGGACGTGTGCCGTGTGACTAAAGCAAAGCAGGTGAAACACTTATAACATTTGTAGCTAAAACGTTGTAAGATTTTTTTGGGATCAAGATATCCAATATGTTTCAGTCAAAAATTTTCTTGTAGGTTTTATATCTGGAGAACTACATATAATACGTAGCCAAACCGAAACTATCAATTAACTCAGTATGATGTGCTTATTCCGTAAAAAAGTACGAAAACTCGATGTAGGGGAAGTCCAAACATTTTGTAGCCCCTGATCCAAAAATGCATCAAAAGATCCAATATATTTCAATCAAAAATTTTCTTGTACGTCTTATATCTGGAGAACTAACTACATACAGTGTAGCCAAATCCAACTATCACTTAACTCAGTATGATGTGCTTATTCCGTAAACAACACGAAAACTCGATTTGGGGACCGTTCAAAAAAATTTGTGGCCCTGATCCAAAAACTAATTATTGACCAAGATCGTAATCTTTTGATGCACTTTTTTCTTTATCATTTCTAAAATTCTTGTTTTCTTTTCAAGCTATGTTTCAATGTTCTACGCCTTATACGCTTTACACCTGATGCAAACGAAATCAGATCATTTGTAATAGCTCTCTATATTCAGTGGCGGATCCAGGGGAGGCGACCAGGGAATCCCCTCCCCCGCCAGAAGAGGAAACTTTCTTATTTTATATATATATAAATAAAACCCATCCCAGAGTTTGGACCCCTTAGAAGTAGCTCTAAGTAGCAGTATTCCAACCCACCGCCCCCCAGAAGTCCGTCCTGGATCCGCCCCTGTCTATATTAATATGCAAATTTAACTTAGTTCAGCAGTTTATGTTTATGACACGAAAAGCAAAATCTACTACATACATTAAATATACAATATGTTTCGGATTAGAAAATTATCAGTGGCATATTTACAATTTTGTTTCGGGAGGGAGGGGGGGCTTTGCTAACTTTATTCTTGGAAATGTGGAAATTCTGCAAGATATTTCATTTAGTCTAATATAGTAAGTAAAATTTCGGGGGGGGGGGTTAAACCCGGAAGTTCCTCCTTAAATACACCACTGAACGTTATTAATTTATAGACCTTCACCATCCAAGTGATATTTTTTATGTATAAGTGTCTCTTTAGAAAATGATCTTTATTCTCATTTATTTATTTATTTATTTATTTATTTATTTATTTATTTATTTATTTATTTATTTTTGACTAGTTCGAAATAATGTTGACTATTACATTAATATTATTAATATTTTCACGATTCGTCACTTTAAAATACGTACATGCATGTTTGGGGAATGGGTTTGTGACTTGAATTGAAACGCGCACATTATGAGGCTGCCCTGTGCTAGCCCCCTGCGGGTGGTAGCTTACGAAAAGAAACACAAGATAAAAATAAGGAATGACCTTATGCTCTTGAACTTGCTGTAAGATCTTACGTGATGCATACAAACGCCCATTTAAAAATCTGAAAAAGAGCTCTTATAAGTGAATGAACATTGTAGGTCGACAAATACCGAGAAAACAAAATGACATATGATACAAGTAATAGTAGAACTTCCGTGTACTAAGACATACCATTTCTTACGGACTTTTATGAATTTTTTCTCTACAGACAGTTACACAATCTGTCCAGATACGTATTTTATCCACGCCTAGAATAGACAGCAATGAAAAAACAATTAGATTGGTTAGCAAGAATCAAGAGTGGAGCAACAACTAGTAGAAAACTTAACAGAAACCAAGATTAGATCAAAAACTACTAGAAAGTATATCAAAAATCAAGATTGAAGTAAAGCAGTGATTTCCTCAAATTAACCCATTTTGTTAAAACTAGCTGTAGGTAGTGATGGGTAAGTTTCCGGGAAGATATTTTTCGGGAATATTCCCTGGGAATATTTCCGGGAAGATTCCCAAAATGGGAATTTATCCGGGAATTTATGTTCAATCAGAAAGAAAATTGCCTTCTATTACTATATTATGATTTCAAAGTTGAACTAATTTTTATATCACAGCATATTATTACTGTTGTCCACAGAGGATTCTTTAAAATGTATATTCTGAACGGTACTATGTTACTTTATTAACACTTTGTATATTTAGAAAGTACGCATAAATGTATATTTATTTACAATATGTTCTATCAATTAAATGTCTGAAAAATTATATAGTAACAGTTTATATTTATATGTAAGTGGATTTGCTCAACTTGACTCTATTACTGATATTATGAACACTTTAAATTTATAAATGTTATAAACCAATTAGATTGGGTAAATGCTAGATACTTACTTATCTTTATATTTTAGCACGTAACATTGCCATACACGACCTTTCATTCTACCTATTTCTCGAAATTTCATACATTAATTCACATGTAAAAGAAGTCAGAGTACTTCTTCAGAAATTCGAGTCAGAGAGAGGAGATAGACCGACGTCTATTATTAATGGTGGTTCAGGGTTTGTTAATAGTACTTCATCTCTATTTCTACGTAATTCTAAATTACTTTACAAAATGGTTCCTTTTCATCATTTGTAAATTAGTACTTTGCTAATTTTGGCTGTTCTTTAGCATTGGGGGCCAGCTTTTGCACCTACTTTTTTGCGATATTCTATTCCGATGCGGTTGTTTTATGGTTTCATACCTTAAATTACGTTATTAACATTAAATTCAGACAGCGTTGCAGAGCGAGCGTTAGCGAATTATAGGCGGGTTAGAGCCCCGCATGGCACGTTGTTTTCTATCTTCGTTGCCAACAATTCACTTTCTATTCTTACATAAATCACTTCCACTTACCTTTCGGTTTTGTATAAATTCCCTACTGCCCTAAAAAAAATGTGTTCGATACTTTCTTGACTACTTGAAGATCACTATCAATTCATTTCTTCCATAAATCATACTACTTTTTGCTAGTTTTGGCCCCCCAATTCTAAATAATTACCTTACTTTTTAGTGCAAATGGAAATGCAACTTAAAAAATGATATTATTAGTTATATAAAGTACCGTCAAATAATTTTAAATTTTTTAATCTCCAAATTCTTTAAAACCTAGAAGTAAATCATAATATATTAAAATAAAGTAATTAGTCATATGGTTCTTATAATTTGGAAGATAAAGTAAAGAAATGGAAATAAATCCCTTCCCGGGAATTTATAGGCCAGGGAAAAAACCCGGGAATATTCCCATTTTTTAAATGCCTTCCCACCGGGAATATTCCCACTGCCCATTACTAGCTGTGGGTCGGTAGACCCGGATTCGATTCTCGGTACATACATTACGTTAAGCTGTAGGTTTACGTTTTATATAGCCTTGGTGCTTTAACTCAGAACGGGACGTTAATTTTAATCCAAATGAGGAAAAATTGTGAAAACTAACGATCAAGCGTTTGCCCATTGATTTGAAACAATGCATTAAATTGAAGAAAATATCGTAAATGGTGAAAAATGCTAACTTTCGTTACTTACTAATATTCAAACACTGTATTTGGTAGACATTAGCCATACCAAACGTGTCCAAGTTTGACATTTCCCATCGGTGGTGATTTTAGATTTCCCCGTAAAGGGGACTTCAGTTACACGGAGTTTAGAACATATTACTGCTAAAGCTCTGCACGTTGAGCACGAAATGCACGATTAATGATACGACTCCAACGAGAGGTGAATGAATTTTGTAGTTTTTAGCAAAATTTCTTTCCAAACTACACCCTAAAATAATCGTTCTCTATAATAGTCAGTCCCGAGAAAAGACACAAGTGCTCAGAATAAATTGTGATTTGGCGCCTTTTTAATTTCTATCCTTTAGAGGATGGCTGTCTCTGATACAGAGACAGCAGTTTAAGCATCAGTACGTAGCTCAGCTTCTAATTAATCTACAGAGGTGACTTGGGTGTCAATATCTTCAGGAAGGATGAAATTTTCCAATGACATGCATTTCATCCATATAAGGTATACCGTGGGAGAGGTGCAGTGCAGGAAATTTGGGTATTTTTAGTTTCCCCTCCCCTACTCTGCATTTGAGAGGGTCACCTCCCCAATGGAGCTACAAGCATAAAAATTGATACCAATAGAGATAAACGAACATACTAACCAGTAATATTCTGTATATGGCTCTTGGGCTTGCGAGGGGTTCAATGAGGGGGATATTGAATCAGTATATTTTTTCTAAACAAAAGAAATCCACATATTTGACCTTGTTGGGCCTCTAGCAACTCTATTCTTCGTCGTACGCAGGAAAAAAGTCTGACATGTAGGCCAGACATGGGGTGAAAGCATATATAAAAAAAGAAAGGGCGAAGGTCCAATAACAAGGAAGATAAAAATTCGGAACTTCGTACGTACTATAGCCACCCTGTATATTTTTTAGTAGGGACTGTGATCTAGTCTCTTGTTGGCAGCCCTAGCGACGCCCCTAATTGCCCGAGGAACATGAACTAAACTCGTTGGAAAGCTTATGGAACAACAATTCCAACGAAGTAACTTTTGTGCCTGCCTGTTTCAAACATGTGGAAGAAGAAGAAGAAAATAAAATAGGAAAAATGCATTCTTTTTTTAACGTTTCTGGAACTCTGGTAACATTACACAAGAAAAAATGGTTACATGTAGGACAGACATTGGGTGCAATCATACAAAAAATGAAGGTTAAAGGTTCAACAGCAAGCGAGAAAAAAAATTCGTAAATTCTTAATTACGTGTCACCCTGCATATATATAGCGACCTCAAACCATCGAAAAATTTAGGCCATACAAGGCGACTTGTAGGTAGGAGGTTCTTTTTTCTGCCTTGGTATTAAACCTAAGCCGTTCATTTCTTTATATGTTTGGATCCAACGTCTGACGTACATTTCAGATTTCCAACGTCTGACGTGCATTTCAGAGTTTTCCCGGGTACGATCCATAACAGTGTTGCCAAGGTCCCAAGAAAGTCAAAAAACATTTTTTTTATTTTATCTTCATTTTCTTCTAGAGGTTTGCCGTGGTGTAGCACAAAATTACGTCGTTGAAATCTGTGTTCCATACACTTTCCAACGAGGTATAGTGCATTTTCCTTGGACAATTAGGGGCATCGCTAGGGTTGCCAACATGAGGCTAGACACCAGCCCAATAACAAAAAAATATAGAGGGTGACTATCGGAGGTACGAGGTTCCGAATTTTTATCTCCCTTGCAATTGGGCCTGCTCCATTTCTTTTTCATATGTGATTACACCCAATGTATGGGCTACATGTCAGAATTATTTCCGGCGTACGATGGCGAACAGCATTGCTAGAGTCCCAGAAAGCCAAAAAAAAAAAAGACATATTTTCATTTTTTTCTTCTACGGGTTTGAAACGGGGACGCACAGAAGTTACCTCGTTGCAACCTGTGTTCCATAAGCGTTCGAACGAAAAATAGTTCATGCCCCTGTGACAATTAGCAATGCTACCAGGGCCTCCAATGTGAAGGTCTACGATTTTTTAAAATCTCTGGCTTCCCTCTAAAGGCTATTAAATTGTATAAGAAGAAATGTTTTTTTTATGGTACAGATGGTGATCAGAAAAATGGAAACACCTGAACGAAATTGCAACTTACCAGATTAATATGGTGTCGGACCACCTTTCGCCTTCAAAACAGCCTTGATGCGACGTGGGATGGAGGCATAGAGGTCGCGAATGGTAGCAAGTGGAATTTTACACCATTCCTCGTGCAGGGCATCGACCAGTTCTGTGAGAGAGGATGGAGGTGGAAATCGTCGCCGGAGTCGTGTTTCCAAAACGGACCACAGATGTTCAATTATGTTGAGATCTGGGGATTGGGCGGGCCAGGGGAGGCGTTGAACTTCATCCCGATGTTCCTCAAACCACGCTACAACAACGCCAGCTGTGTGAATGGGTGCATTATCATCCTGGAAGATGGCGTCATTGTCCGGGAACAACATCCGGACCATAGGATGCAAGTGATCTCCTAAAATTGCGACATAATCGTTAGCAGTAATTCGTCCGCTAACTGTGACCACAGGACCCAGTGAAAGCCATGATATGGCGGCCCACAGCATCACCGAGCCGCAGCCATGTTTCACAGTTGGGCGGAGACACTGCAGATCATAAGCTTCTTTGGGCGTTCTCCACACATAAACACGGCCCGTGGTTGGGAATAGAGTGAAGGATGACTCGTCCGACCATATCCCATGTTTCCAGTCCTCAACGGTCCAAGTTGCATGGTCGCGACACCGTTTGCGGCGTGCGAAAGCGTTATGGTCCCTGATGAGCGGTTTGGCCCGTGCAACACGACCCCGTAAGTTCATGTCATGTAATTCGCGGCGGACTGTGATTGTCGAAACAGGGTGGGGAAGATGCTGATTGACTTCCTCCTTCACTTGCTCCGCAGTGGCACGACGGTTCTGCGTGTCAATGCGCTTTAATACCCGGCGTGACCTGTCACTCATGATTTTCTTCCGCCCACTGTTCCGCTTCCCCGATGTGGTTTTCCCGTGTGTTGTGTAGGCCGTCATCACCTTCGACACTGTCCCACGCGACACACCTAACACAGTAGCCACTGCCGTCACACTCACTCCACATAACCGCACACCAACAATTTGCCCTCTTTGAAAATCTAAGAGGTCTCCCATTTTACACTAGCTCCGTCTGCTGCAGCCACTGGACACTGCTGTTCCACTGCGCCTGACGTAGTATGGAGACCGACCTAACACACCACCACAGCGGTCCGGCGCTGCGGGGGCCACGACACCACTGCCAACCCATGCATCTGACATGTTGCCAACTACAGGTGTTTCCATTTTTCTGATCACCATGTGTATATTTCTCGGAATCTTGTGTGATTTTGTATCTGGCCACTTCACATTCTTTAAATTAATAGTTACTATTACTGGGCGAAATCTGATGAGGATTGATTGAGGGGTGCAAATAAGATAATTCCACAACCAACTTACGTGAATTGATTAAGAATTCTTGCTATCCTTGCTAACAAATTTGCGTGAGTTAGGGAAGAAGTTATTTTCCTGCTAAAGAGAGGGTTATTTTCAGCACGAAAGCTGTTTTATACCATCGCTAACTTCGATATAATATCCTTTCGCTCATATCAGTAGGCGTAATTAGACGGAGGCCAAGGATGGCCATTTTCCTTCAGGAGGACTGATGGCCCCACTTAGAACAGCGTTGGACCACAGGCTGAAAGTGAAAGGTTCTTTACATTCTCAGAAATAAAGAGCTCTGCCCCTGCAGTCGAATATCTTAGTTACGTCAATGTTCGTACCTATAATCTGACTGTAGAGCAAAAATTATTTTTCTTGTACAGGAATCATATACGTGTATATGTTCGGTTGAAGTTTACGTCGTTTTTCAGCTATTAGGTCATATAAGAAAGAAGTTCCAAATGGAATCCGAAGGATTACTGAGATTTTCACACGACGCTAGTGCTCTCACCAGCAATCGAACCCAGGATCGTGAGCGTCACTTATTTGGCTACGAAGGGTAATACACACACATACGTATATGCGAACCCAGAACATGGTTAAAAATTGTTAAATATGTCGTGTTACAATTTGTTGCAGTTAAAGTACTATCATTAATCCAGTTACTTATTTATTTTTATCCACTTCACATGAGGCCTTTAAGGGGAGGAGGGGTCTATGTAGCTTCCGTTTAGACCCGTGTCACGTTATTTGAACAAGAGTATATATATATATATATATATATATATATATGTGTGTGTGTACTTCTTCCTTCGACGCGTCTTGGAAGTGGCATCAAGAAAAATTTTAGCTAATTGCAAATTTTAATTTTCTTCCCAATCAACATTCTAGACTGCGCGAGAGAAGCAGTATAAGTCAGAAATTGGCCAAAATGCGATACGTCAAAATTGGACATATGTTTATCAAGACGAGTAAGAATTAATAATTAAGGCTTAGCATTATTAAAAGACCAGAATAATATCAATTTCTTCTGTATTGTCCAAACTTTTATCATAGCAGTTGTCTTCTGAAGAGCTAATATTTACACCTGCTTCAATAGAACACGCTTATAGCTAACATATTTTATCTTTCTTCTTGTCTGGACGTATTGGTGAAAGATTGTGTCCGACGAAAATCCTGCAAATGAAATTATGCTATTTACCGGTTTAGAAAGAAACTACTCACATCTAATGGGAAAAAAATAGGTTATAGTTAAGGAGCCGTACTTCCCATTTAGGGAAGGACGAAAAACTCCATACTTTCAGGAATTATTCATTGACTATCTAGGATGTTAAAAAGTAGGTAATAGACTGAGTTCTTGCCCTTGAACTTAGGGTGTTTTTCTAGGAATATCTGTATTTTATATCGTATGGGAATAATAATGTGCCCTTGTACTTAGTGTATTATTTAATAGACCTGGTATCAATGCAATTATTCACACCCCATTCTTGAAGAATGACAAGAAATCAATTAACTTTCGGATTACAGTTAATATCGGCCCTTTCCCTCATGAATACACAGTAGATATTTACTAAAACTTTTCCACAGTCACTGCTGGTCCACTACGTATATGTTTTGTCCATTAACACAACTAATTTCCACTTTTCCATAGTCATTAGTGGTCCACTAGGTACATGCTTTGTCCATTATCACAAATTTCCATTTTTTCACAGGCACTACTGATCCACTAGGCCCATGCTCTGGCCATTATCACTATAACTACACTTTTCCACCGTCGGTACTGGTTCACTAGGTCCTTATTTTTTTCCATTATCACAACAAATTTCCACTTTTCCAATCACTACTGGTCTACTAGGTCCATGCTTTGTCCATTATCACAACAAATTTCCATTTTTCCACAGGCACTACTGAACCAATAAGTCCATGCTTTGTCCATTATCACAACAAATTTCCACTTTTCCAATCACTACTGGTCTACTAGGTCCATGCTTTGTCCATTATCACAACAAATTTTCATTTTTCCACAGGCACTACTGATCCACTAGGTCCATGCTTTGTCCATTATCATAACAAATTTCCATTTTTCCACAGGCACTACTGATCCACTAGGCCCATGTTCTGGCAATTATCACTGTAATCACAATTTTCCACCATCGGTACTGGTTCACTAGGTCCTTGCTTTCTCCATTATCACAACAAATTTCCACTTTTCCAATCACTACTGTTCTACTAGGTCCCTGCTTTGTCGATTATCACAACAAATTTCCATTTTTCCACCGTCGGTACTGGTCCACTAGGTCATTGCTTTGTGCATTATCACAACAAATTTCCACTTTTCCAATTACTACTGGTCTACTAGGTCCATGCTTTGTCCATTATCACAACAAATTTCCACTTTTCCAATCACTACTGGTCTACTAGGTCCATGCTTTGTCCGTTATCACAACAAATTCCTGTGGCCGCCAGCTTGATTGTGATTTTATAGACTTCCACCCTTACTCTTTTGCTGCGCAATATGCTCGTGGTGTTAATACATGGAAGTTGGCCTTGTGGACAGTTTGCAGCCTTAATTTGCAATGGATTGCACCTTTTACTGTTAATTGAGGTACATGTAATCGTTTGGGTATTACAACTTATCCTCTTGCTTTCAGTTCATGGTTGGAGATGAATTTGGAGTGAAATATTTTACTTCAATGTCCTACGATTATGTCCTTTAAGCTAATGGAGACGGATGATTAAGACAATTGAATTATGATGAAAGAGTTGGTGGAATGAGAATGTGGGACGAAACGGGAGTGTCTGGAGAAAACCCACAGACACGGTGTTGTCCACCACAAATTCACTTGGCCACAGATACCACGTACCATAAGTGAGCGTTCTACCATTGAGCAACCGTACCGGAAGTGAATTCGAATGATGACATTATACTAAGTACATCGACACCGAAATCATGTATGGAATTGTAATCATCTTAAACTCTACATATACAATATAGGATACTATCAATTCTATGCCCTGACATGTTCGGAAAGGTTAGATACGAGTTGTCTTAGGCAATATACACTTAACTAACCTGATGCCAAATTTAGTGCTAAATTGGTGCTAAATTTAGTGATATAATACATTTCTTGTTCATTATATACTGGAGACATTGTCGCATTTTGAATTGGGGCTCCAGACCTCTGTGTTCTGTTGAATCTTATTTTATGCTCCTCATATTAATAATCTAATTCACACATTGGTTAGACGTCGCATGGTTATAAGCCTTTAAACAAGAGGAGACAGATAATTATGAATGACTGTGAAATTAAATTTTTTTGCTCTCCCACCGGGAATTGAACCTAGAACCCAGGTTCATTAGGCAGATCTCTAAGATACGAGATAATTTTGTAGGTTGATGACTTGAGTTTACCTTGCATTACAGGTCTGCATGGACTCGGGCCGACCCCGCGGGCCTACAAAGCATATATCACTTCGGCCCGGGCTGGGCTCGACCCGTAAATTTTTAGATACACAACAATATTTCTCGGGCCCTTTCGGGCCTAACTTTGTAAATATACTGCACAACTATATATATTGTACTGTTTTCTCTGGAGAGCTTTTAAAGCACAACTGGAAAATTAAACCTCTAATTGTTGTAAATAAAAATACAATTTTGTGTTAATTATTGTTTCTGTAATTCGGGCTTGTTTCGGGCCCGAACACAAGAATGATTATAACACGAGCTCGGACCTAAATGCTAAAACATATTTCAAACTCGGGTCGGGCCTCACATTGTAAATTCACTGGCAGGACCGGGCCCAGTTATCTTATCTTAGTGTCAGGAATTAACCTCCCAAACGTTGTCGGTGTTGTTTTGAAACACCCTGTATATGTAGTTTGTTCGAGAGACAAGATATTTTAAGAACTATTGTACTTGATGGATCAAAATCGACTTTGACTCGGATGTTAAAACGCAAAAGTTAGTAAATCGAGTTCCTTGATGGAGATGGTATTCAAGACAGAGGCAGTAGAAATGAATTATTTGCAGTTTTTACGTTTAGACACTATTAAGCTAAAACGGTAGTAGATAGCGAGAAGCGGTTTCCTTGTGATATATTAAGTGTCTCAAGAATATATATTAGAAGTAACCGCCAGAGTAAAATCGACTTTCGTTAATCATTTTCTCTTTTTCTCAGCTTTTAAATTCTTTAATGATTATGAAGGGCAAATCTAAATTTATGACAGTTTGTGTGACGTAGCTTTATCTTCTTTATGGAAGGTCTATCCTTAACTCCTTACTAAAACGGGCAGTGGTAGAAGTCCCCTACAATTTCCGGTTTCAATATTGAAATAGAACAAAAAATAAAATAAAAGAATAAAAGATAGCAAGAAGGGTTTCTTTGAATCAATTAAACGTTATAAGAATAGGCACCATCTTTCTTAACCCTGTATTCAAACCAAAAGTGGCAGATATCGACCTCTTCCGTTTTCAACATTGATCGCTATACAGTGAGGAAAAAAAAAGAAAAATCTGCAATACAAAACTAGACGCGATTTTTTCTGCAAGCAATTAAACGTCCCAACAATATATTCCATAAACAAAGAAAAATCCGTCCTCCGGACAGCGGTATATTGTACAAATATACGGTATCCTCTTGCTTACTATAGTAATCAGTACGGAACATACGTTATCCGCATGCTACATAGGAACTGCCCTTAGATGTTACATCATGCTGTTGCAGGATGTCTGACATCTAACAGTTTTCCGTATATCACATGCATATACTAGTGTTATCTTCGTCAGCTATAAGTTATATATGTCCATTTGTATGTGAGATCGTATTAAATTGGAACGTATTAAATATTATTTACTTATTTATGCACTTGGTATGTAAAAAGAAATCACACTGTTAATTATAGGAATTTTTATGTATTGTATGCCGTCTCCTAACAGCAAAACACCTAATACGTGTAAGCTTGATTTTGACGTATGTTACAGTGACGACGTTACAGAGCGGCAAGAAGACATCCCAAGTCAAGGTGGAAACCAAAGCACAGTAAGGTGTTCAAATTTTATAATGCTCTCCTGCTGGGAATCGAACTCAGGACCACGTGCACAAAAGAAATACACTCTACTCCGACGGAGAGGACTCAATATTTGTGTTATCTTTGGATAATATTATCCTATTGTTAATCAAAAATTGCTCATGAGGATTTACACTCATCTGTGTTAATCTATTGACCTGTATGAGATTTAGATATTGGTGTCTCATGTTTGAATTTCTCTTTTTGAGTTAAACAAACACTGCAGAAAATAAAACAATATTTGAACACATTTTAGATGCTTTTTTAAAAACTACTTTTGAACAGTGTTTAACATGTCAAAAAGTGTTCTGAAATGTTTGTTTATCGTCTAGGATAAGCGTAAATTCAGCCTAAACTGTTTAACAGAATGTGCCGTAAAAATGTTCAAAATGTGTCCAAATTCTTTATTTGTTGAAAAGTGCCCTAAAAATGTTCAAAACATGTCCTAATTCTTTATTTGTCCAAGAGTATAGGTTTAGAAAGCGACTTCTAAACGACACTTTACACATTACCGGCATCTTTTGAACACCCCCTTATTACACATATTCACCTCTTTTAGATACTGTTTTCCAAGTAGTTTCAGATGTGTTTGCAAAATGTGTCATAACTTTGTTTTCGAAGTTTTTTAGTTAGAAGATGTTTGAAAACGTCACACTAGACATTGTTTTTAAGACAACGCTTTTCGGACACGCAAAAGAACACTTTTTAAACATCTGAAAATCTGTTCTAAAAGAGTTTAAATAGCCCTAGTGTTTTATACTTTTATAGTGAATTTTATTTATTTATTTTTTATTTAAGAAGAATACAACATGTAATTCTACCCAATTACAGTGTTTATATCAGAGTTACATAGAATAGCTGTAATATATTTGCGAAATTTATCGTGAGTCAAACCATGTATATCCAGAACATTTTTACATTTACTCAGTTTGTTGTACACTGCACCCATGCTCCACGTTGGATACTGTCTTATTGCATTTGTTCGAGATTTCTTACAGTGAAAGAAATTTCTATTGGCCACACGTACGTTTCTATTGGGTATCCTGAGATGAAAGGCAGAGAGCAAATCCTTACTGTTTAATTTGTTATTTAATATTTTGTATATACAAGAATATAATGTCTCTTCTGTGATTGAGAGACATTGTGTTAAAATTTCCATTAAGGGAAGTGCAATTATCACCTGGGCAAGGTGCCTGCTCCCTTGGATACTACTAGAAACCGTAGAAATTTATTTTTAACTTTTTCTATTCTAATAGAGTCTCTTCGTGTGGGGGTTCCATATGATAGACGCGTATTCTGATTTTAATCTAACAAATGAAAAATATAATTTCAGTAAAGCATTCGACTTGTTAAATTCCGTTCCCATTCTCAAAATAAATCCAATATTTCTCTTTGTGTCATTTACAGTTTGATTTATAAAATAATCAAACGATAGTTTGCTATCATATATTACGCCCAGACAGTGTTGCCGCACTTGTATAATTGTACTAAATTCAACCCTTTTTGTCATTCATCGGCCCGTTGGTAAAACGCTGGCATTTTCAGCCCCTTTTGTGAAAGAGTTGGTACAATTCTACCCAATTCAGCACCATTCAACAAATACTTGTCACATTTTCAAAAGTGTCTGTAAGATTTTTCCTACATCTCCTCCTTCGGTCGTGAAATAAGCGAGAATAAGGTGCAAAAATTTATATTTTAATATTTTATTATAATGTACTGTTTACACACGAACTCGGAGATGATTGATTTGTTTTTCGTTTTATATATTTTTTCATGTATGACCTTAATATTGTTTTGGTTTATCGGTCACTTTGAAATAGAGGCGCGTTTGGTTTCCTTACAATACATACCGAAGATGATAACTGTTTTCCGTTTTAATTTGCAGCCTCTGTTATTCTTCCTATGTGCGAGAAAAGTTTCATCTACTTCCACGGTTATTCGGGTCCTCCTATTTGGATGTTTCTTTTTTCTTTTTTTTTTCTTTTTTTAAAGTAATTTTTAAAAAGAAAGCTTTCTTGATTTGAACTCTTGGAAGAGTGGGGGAGTGTTCTAGAACTTTACCTCTTTTAGTTTCATGTTATAGAACCAGGGGCGGACTGAGATGAAAATTTCACTGTGGAACAATTCCACCAACCACCTCTTTCAAAAAAAGGTAGCCCCTATTTTTTATCCAATAATATTTCTTATAATTTTATATTTTTAATTTTGTCCTTCACAAATTAAGGAATATAGACTCTTTTAAATGAAACTATATTCAATTCAAGATAGGTCTACTTTGTGCTTAGTATTCCCAATATTCCCTTAGCACACAATCGTCGCATTAGTACAGGTATTCTACTGTTTTAAGAGAAAGACTTTTTGTGTATTTAGCTTTTTATTAGCAACTTCATACAAAACAAAATTTTGGGGGTTGGCTGGCTGTTATATATTTTAGCAAGTTTTATGAAATTGTGAAGTGAATTAGAAATATGAACAAATATCTACAGCCAGACATGGACACATACCTACATATCTTTCAGATTACATTTTCAAGTTATGAGCAGGAGATAAAAGTGAAGGGGAACGTGGGGGGACGGCGTCCCCCCACTTCTACAAAATGTATGTTGCGTTCCCCCAACTTTTCAAAAAGAATACAATGATCAATGATAGGCATCGGACACGGCGTGCCGTCATGCGTCCCTCTAGTCCCCCTACCTTTTCAGATAAACGTTTACCCCTGGTTAGGAGTATTTTTTTTAAGGACATCACTTTTCTGTGCTACACTATCTATGATGTTATCTACATTAATATACTGAAACATTTCCTTCTCCACTGACATAACCATAAAGTATTCCAACTTATCCTGTGATAGAATCATTCTCAGTGTTTTTTTTTTTTTTTTTTCACGAAATTAAACATAGAAAAGCTTCTCTCGCATGCTACTTATGTAAAAGAAAGTGTGAGCATGTACTTGTAGACAGATCTTACCTTACAATAAGTTCCTGTTAAAAGATTATATATACACAAAAGTCTGTAACAACAAACACAACAGTCCTGACATGAACGACTGTCAATAGGCCTACACTTTTACAGATATAGCCTACATCTTTTGATTGGGTCATACTGCACTGTCTGGAAGTCTTTTAGATCTACCGGCCCCTTGAAATTGTAATGGACCAGCCCCTGTGGAAAGCTTTACAACTCCACTATGGCCAGTCCGCCCCTGTATAGAACCATGTATTACACTGCTATAAAATAATGAATTCAGCCCTTTTTGTTTCAATTTGGTCCTATTTTTCAGCCCACTCCAGAGGTAGGACAGTGGCAAAACCGCGCCCAGATCTTTCACAATTGTTCCCACTTTATTGGTTTGCCATCTATCTTATATTGAAATTTAAAAAACAATCCACTTCTTAGTGAAGGACACGGTTTTACATTTATCTGTATTTATGTTTAACAAATTGCATTTGCACCACTCATTTACTCTGTCTAGATCTTCCTGCAAACTACCACAGTCCTGTGCTGTTATAATTCTGCAGTAGCGTACGCAGAAATTTATTTCGGGGAGAGTTCAAACTCAATATAAGGGTATATTATATAAAAAATTTCTAAAATTGCCCCTAAAATTAGGCTAAATTTACACAAAAGTCGAAATTTCGGGGGGTCCGGACCCCCAAGACCCACCCCCTGCGTACGCCCCTGTAATTCTCCTATATAATTTTAGGTCATCTGCATACAGTAGTTTGTATGAGGTTTTAATACAATTAGAAAAGTCATTAATGAAATTATAAAAATGGCTTGAGTGTAGGATGTTCGAAATTTCTAGAGGGAACTTGAAAACGAAACACTACAAATTTCTGGTGAACATAGCTACACCTGTTTCTGTTTTTTTCTGTTCGTAACCTTCACCGTAATGGTAAACGATGCTATGCTATACGAAATGAGAAATTTGATTGTGGTCAGACCGCTTCGCCCAAATAACTGCTGCGGTTGGTTTGAGGGCAGGGAACGATTCTGTGACCTCTTAGCAGAAGTCACGCAGGATGCAGCACCTTCATCTTACTGTCGGTCCTTCCCCCTCCTCCAGCGCGGTTCCTTAATCTCTTCGTGTTTCTTCATGAAGAAAGGAGAATCGCCAGTTATTTCATCTCGCGTTTGGCCCTCCCACTTTTTTTCTGTTTCCTACTTGAATCTGATATTCTCATTATGGGAGAGGGTGTGCGCGGGAGGGGGAAGTAAAGGTCAGCTGCTGACCCACTATTCATGCCCACTTTATATAAGACGTAGCCGGTCGCCGGGTGTTGACCTTCATATTTTCTTATAAGCTAGTTAAGAACATGATAGAATAGACGATTACATTACCGTACTTTGCAATGTAATAACTTGTACTTCTGTCGTCAGAAAAAAAATAATGTAGGGAAGGAACCAATTTAACATTCAAAAGAATTTCTAACTTTTTTCTGTGTTACGTTCTTCTTAAGATGACCTTCATAATTTTTCTCTTCTGAAGACTAGTTTCCGAATACACGTGCCATGAACTTGAGTAACAAATATGAATAAACTTCTAAAATTATAAAATAAAATAAAGAAAGAAAGAAAGATTTTTTTTAAAAAAAGAAGGCAAAAAAAATATCCAAAAAATAGACAGTACCAGGCGCGCATCTATTTTTTTTTTTTTTTTTTGGGAGAAGTCCAAAGTATTTTCTGGGGGAGGTGGGTCCAATATGTCTAGGCTATATAGTATTACACCTGTGTTATTCTGCACCCGAAAAAGACTGTTAAGTAATTGCTAATTACTGCCATCCAGGGGCGGCGATTCGGGAGGGGGGGGGGGCAAGAGGGGGCAGTTGCCCACCTACTTTTTTGAAGTGACCCCTTAATGTATACAGTTTCATTTAGAAATATAAAGTTTTTGTGTGTATTACTGGCTCATAGAAAAAAAAATAGTGTCACATGCCGTTACGTGAGTACGTATTGGTTATTTATCTTCCTGTGAAGTTACGAAAGCTACAGAAATTGCATTTTAATTGCAATTCAAAGCAATTAATATTGCAATTGCGTATTTCTTTCAATGTCGTAGTATTTAACTTGTAAATGCTTGTAGTATTTATTGTCTTTCATTTACTAGAATAGTAACGTACATTTAATGCCATGTGTAGAATTAAAAATATAAGTTGTTCAGTTCCCCAGTTTCAATGTAACTTCTACGAAACGAGCCTCATTATTCATTACTATGATTATTATTATCCTTTATATTTATTTATTGTAACTTTGTTATTAAATAATCCGATCACACAGTTTTCCAGATAGAATTTTAAGATGTTCATGAGCAAGGAACCAAATCCCTTCTTACACTTTCGTTGTTTAAGAGTACAAAGGGTTAGTACCTACTTGCGTTGCTCTCGTTAATTTACTTAATAAAATGTGAAATACAATATTTTGACTGAAAAAGATAGTATCCTATTAGTTATACCACCTTTCGTCATACAAAGGGTTAGAAAGAACCAGGAAAACTAACACTGATATAAAAACATTCAGATCATGTCTTGCCCCCCCCCCACTTTTAACGTTCAATCGCCGCCACTGCTGCCATTCACCTATGTTCTAAGAAAATCTGATAAAAGTAGACTATTTTTATAAGAAAAGGAAGATGTATTTATCTATCTTTCAGTTTAACGTCCCTCGAATATACCCTATAGCCTAAGGGAGACAGATTATTAAGTCAAATGAATGATAATGAAAAAAATTGGTGGAATGAGAAAGTCACCCTCACCATAATAGTGAACTAGAATCTCACACATAATTGACGCCAGAGACTCATTATGCATAAGTGACTTCACGTACATCATTCTGGGCATTCATTCTACGTATGGTTCAGGCCGGTAGACAGCCCAAACATATATGGGGGTCCCGGCTGAAGGTAGGGGGGGCCCGATCCAACCATATTATGGTTCATCACCATATTATAGTAGCCTTACATTTGCAAGCCTACCCTGAAAATTTTAGGGGGGGGCAGCAAAAATTTAGGGGGGCCCGGCTCCCTAGACCCCCTGGATACGGGCCTGGTATGGTTATTGTAAGGATGAAAAATGGCAGATTAGTGTTGAACACAAATTGTGTCTGGAACCAAGATATGTCGTTATATCTCATTTTAGAAAGAGTTGAGTTGATTATAGTTAGCGTCCCCTTCAGCAGCGAGGCTATATGAGACTTGGACCTACTGATTAACGTGTAATCCGAACCACATGAGCTCCCGTCGGAAATCGAACCCGGGTCTCCGATCATTTTAGAAAGAATCCTAGAGATTTACATATTTGCACTTTGTAACTCAAATACTTACCAGAACTTCTAGCAAGGTAGAAAGCCTTTTCTACTCAACATATGTTTGCATACAGAACTACTACTGCCATCAGCTGTGTGTGTGCGAGACTATTAAGGGATCATTATAATATGAAAGGTAATCATCACTCAACTTATTCTAAGATGGATAGATGTCAGGGTTTGGGAGCAAAATTAGTGCAAAAACAGTGGTAGTGTCTGCAGTTCTTTTCTGATAATTAGACAAACGAGAATTGCCACTTATTACACAATTGTATAAATATTGAAACTTTATTTAAAGCGTAATTGAAATTTATGTAGGATGCTCAGAAAAAATTATGTTTCTGTCGTTAATACGTTCTGAATACGGCTTTATTTGGACTATACAAAACAAGTCTGTAAAAACTACATACTCGCACCATTTACTAGTGGATAAATAGTTGGTGTCTGACATGCTGAACTTGAAGATTTACATATTCATAACATTGAATTGAGAAAACGATAATTGTGCCTGTTGTGCAGTGCTGAATGGTTGCGAAACCTGGTCGCTTAAGCGAAGAGAAATACCCAGACAAAGTATTTGAGAAGAAAATCCCGAGACGAATATTCAAGAGCCAATAGCAGCGGAAAAAACCAATGGGGGAAACTTCGAAAGGAGGAACTACAAAAATTTGTACCGTTTACCAAACATTGTTTGGGTCATCAAGTTTCAAATGAAATGCAATTGGAAAATGACCATTAGAAAGAACTAGGCGCAAATGGGGGAATAATATTAAGAAGGATCTCGCAGAAATAAAAAAACACAAAGTTGAAACTGGATCCAGTTGGGAAACGTCAGAAATCAATGGAGAGCTTTTGTGAACGCGGTATTGAACTTCTGGGTTCCATAGGCCATTGGCTGTGGGACGGCGATTTGTTGCAATGCAAGTAGTAAAAATTTATGTGTGAAGGAGTAAAGTGGTTGACAACTCTGGAAAAATAAAATTAGCGGTACCTGTTAATAATTCTTTAAAAAATACATGTAGAATAATTGTACTTTAAATCTTGTTATACATAGTTGAACCTGACAAAATTTTTTTAGCCAGTTGGCAATCCTAAGGGGCGTCGCCGTTACCAAGACAAAGAGCAATACATATAGTATGCTACAATGGGATTTATTACATATGCAGTATATAAAAAACAATTTCTTCCAAAAAAAGTGAAAGCTATCAATTTTCGTTATTGGCAACAAAGGGCATATTTTTAGCGCCAAAAAATTTTCACCTGACTGTCTCAATGAGACATAATGTAAATAAGTAATACAAAACTAACATTTTCAATACAAAACAAAACCCCCCAAAATCTACGTTGTCAAACTAAACAACACACTGAGATAAAGAATGTGATAAAAGTATTTAAAAAAAACAAACATATAACAGTTTCAACACATTAACTGTGTCTTCATCAGACTTCCAATCTTCTCTTTTGGCTTTGTGTTTTTATATATATTTTATTACATAGCCTTGCTCAGTATGTTGCTGTGTTCAGTTTGACAATATAGAAACAAGGCCTGCTAGAATAGTTGTAGGACATTTTCCGGAACTGATGACGGAAATAGACGAATGAAAGGATAATAAAAGGAAGAGAAGGAGTAGAAATCTGATGAAGACAGTTAATATGTCGAAACTGTTACGTGTTTCCGTTTCTATATATTTCTATCAAATAGCTTTGCTCACCGTGTTATGTTTGGTTTGAAAAAAAAATCTTGCACTCCCCAAAATTTCTTTGCCCCTGTTTTTGTCTCCTCAAGAAAAATTAAAGCTGGTGTCGTCTTGCTCATAGAATACAAACGGTAAGTGATACTGGGACTTGTTTTTCCTTTTTATACATTGATTAAACGTCCTAGGAATAGGTTCCACCTCCTCCTATTTTTCTTCAAAAGAGGAAATGATCTTCATCACTTTTGGTTTGGAAATGATAAAAGATAAGGAAAAATGTTGTTGTATGCATTTACCATCCCAAGAAATAGGTGCACTATTCATCTTTAATAAGACCATACAAGTTGAACGTATAATATTGTAATGGTAGTGCGTTACGTTCGAGCGTTACTCCATACAATAATTCTTAAACACAAAGGAATTTTTGAATTCTGTTCTTTTTTTTCTTTTTTTTTGCAATAGATATAGCCCGACAAGAATGACTTGATTGCTGAGCCAATTAGAATCATAGCTAAATATAGCCTAACAAACCATCACATAGCTAAATGAGAAAAGTTATAAACAGAAATGACTCATTCTTGATCAACTGTGTAAATAGATGTTAATAGAGTATTCTGTTAATTCGTAACTTCCTGCAATTTCAGCATCTCATACATCAAGTGTGCTCTCGAGCTATAGAGTGATTATCTCGTCCAAATTTATCAATACAGTCAATCCGACACTTAAAAGATAAAGGGTGAGTTATGTCCGTCCGTTATTCCAGACGATAACTTTTAAACGAAAGCTATATTTTATTTCTTGTTTCAACAATAGACAGCTAGATGAATTATTTCGACTGAGTTCGTTAATAGGGTCAAGGTGACTTTAACGGTGGATATCCATATCACATTTTCTATTATTATTGAAAGAAAAGTGGTAGGAGTTAGACGTCATGCCGCTAGATGGCAGCAAATACCCTGCAACATTTGACATCTACCAAGTCAAATTGGAACTATTTGTAGACAATATAAAATCCATGCTAAGTACCAAAAATGATTAAGCTCAATTTAATACAAAAATGTGTCCTATGAACCTAACACTACTCAATGTAAAACTAGCTATCTAGTATTCACTGTGGAAGTAGTTGAAATAATCAACAGAAGAATGCATGTGCCTATATGTCCCATCAGTTCTGAAGTAACATCTAGGCTGTTTACTTAATATTTTCGTTTTGGTACTTAGCACGGATGTTATATTCAGTCTACATTCGTTCGTGATTTTTTAAAAAATGTTCACCAGAACTTATTTATTTCTTTATTGAACCAGAAAATACTAGATGTCGCTACTAGTTTCAAAAGTGGATAATTAGTGTTTCGAAATCCACCATAATGTTACAATGTAAACCGAAACACACTTGTTTATTCCAAGAAATACTTTACACTTTATAGTTACGTTTTGTACGTACCATGTCTAAACTAGTCCTGTGTGTTACTTTTTTTTTTTTTTTTTTTTTACAACGTATAAAGGCTCAGATATAAAACAAAAAATAATATATTTTTAGAAAATCAGTCACACGTAGATGAAACCAGTTCGGTGACCAAAATGTGCATCTTAATTTGAATAAAATGTAACTCTGAGTTTAACGCTTTCGTGCTATCCGAAAAAAAATGTATGAAAATCATGTAAAACAGAATCACATTATTTAAATGAAAGATTTAGTGCATTCTAGACAGCACTTGTTCTTAAATAATTCTCCTCGTGTATTAGTGATAGAATTAGTCACTATGTAGTGCTTAGAATACTGATGTTTTTGAAACGCTTCTAAGTCTAAACCGCTAGGAGCAACTATTTATCATTCTAATCCACGTAGCTACAATTCATGCAAACATGTTGTTTTTCGTTTATCTTTTTCTAAAGAAAGATGTGACAACGGTATATTTTCGTGATTTCACAACCACGCCTCTGCTTTCGGAATTGCTCCAGTTTACACACTGAGTATATCAACATGTAAGGATTTATTCCATCAATTTTATGTATGTTTTTAATATTTAATTAGTTACGTTTACCAATACTATTTTAAATATTGATTCTGTCTGTGTCCGTCCGTCCGGGAGACAATAATCTATATATTAAAAAAAAATCAACACAAATCACAACCAAAGGACCCCGCAGATCATTATGGAAATTGGATTTTGGTGGAATTGCTTGAAACCGTGACATGTTGCAGATATTGGGATAGTGAGAAAAAGTCTCAATGGACACAACCACCTATCACTGACCGTTTGGTCAGAACGAGGCCACTTTTTTGAAAACAGCCGATGAATGAAATTGTGACGTGGTGTAGATCTTATCGTGAGAAAAAGTCTTAATGTGCATAACCATCAATTATTGACCGTTTTGTTACTACAGGTCCAGATTTTTGAAAACTACCGGGTGTAACGATATTTTGGATTTCGGTGAAAATGAATGAAATTGTGATATGTTGTAGACGGCATGTTGTTCTCGCGATCCTGAGAAAATGTGTTAATTTGTGGCTACCAAGCCACGGTAGGTCGGTTGGTAGAGGATTTGTTCGCATTCGGTAGGTTCGGCCCGGACCGGTCATACTGTCTACGGTTTTCCAGTGCTTTCCTTTGTCCCACAAGATGAACACTGGGATGTTATCTATGCTTAAATATTGTTGGCCGTTACTCTTCCCACCCCTTTTCCGGGTTGTAGAATAAGAAGAGAGGATCTAAACCTTTTCAGGGTTTCATACAATTCCACCAAAATCCCAGAAATTCGTTATCTTCGGCTGTTTTCAAATGTGGCCCTGTAGTGGCCAAATGGTCAGTGATTGGTGGTTGTGCCCATTGAGACTTTTTCTAGCGATCGCAATATATACAACATGTTACGGTTTCAAGCAATTCCACCAAAATCCAGAGTATCGGTATTTTCGGCTGTTTTCAAGAAAGTGTCCCTGTAGTGGCCAAATGGTCAGTCACTGGTGGTTGTGCCCATGGAGATCTTTTTAACACAATATCTACAACATATCACGGTTTCAGTCATTTTCAACGAAATCCAGAAGATCGTTCGTTACCTTCTGCTGTTTTGAAGAATGTGGCCCCGTAGTGGCTAAATGGTCAGTCCCCTTAAGGACGTCGCGGTCGGTAAGAGGGATTGCCGCCGTCGACGATAGTGGGCCGCCGAAGGCAGCCGGCACCTGTCCACGGCGACACGTCGATCTACTTGTTCAAAGTTGCCGACCTTTTGCCGAGGCGGCAAGCGGTCGAAAATCGTAAACTAAAATGAACTTAACCGAGTCTTTGCTGACTGTTGCAGACCGTCAGAGTCGGCAAAACTGTCGGAAAATTCTCTTTCCGACCCTCTGCCGACTCCTTATACCGCCCTCTTTTCGATGGCGGCGCCTTTAGGGCCGTTTGCCGACTGCTCGGCAAGACAACTTTCCGACGGCGGCTCCGGCGCATTTAATGCTCATTTCCGGCTGTTTGCCGACTGCTCGGCAAGGCAACTATTCGTCGCGGTCGAAAATCCCGCTGAAAGACGCCGGCAATCCGACCGCGGCATCTGTTCGGCATGGACAAATTGTCCGACTGTAGGCGGCAGAATCCTGACGGGAGTGATGTGTGGTTGTGTCCATTGAGACTTCGACTCACGATCCAGATATTTACAACATATCAGAGTTTCGAGCAATACCACCGAAATCGAATTTCCATAAGGATTGTGCGTGCTCCTTTCGTCAAGATGTAAAAGATAGAAAGTTAAAAATCGAATTCGTTGTTAGAGGCGATATTTAAGCCGGAAATGGTAGAAATAAACCATTTCCGGTTTTACGTTTTTCACTATAGATCAAATACATAGAATATAATACATAGAAAAATGTTTTGCAGTCGATTAAGCGTCCCAAGAATACAATTCATTTGCACGCTTAACTCTTCGTTTACTAAAACCGGAAGTGATAGAAATTCTCTTCAACTTCCGGTTTCAATGTAGAATTACATAGAGCAAAAACTATAACAGATACGAAGAAGCTGTTTTCTGCAATAAATTAGGTGTTCCAGGAATTTATTTATTTATTGCCTTTTCTCTACCGCAGCGAGGTTAGGGCCATATGGCCCTCCTCTCTTACACCTAACTACTAACGAAAGGTTGAAAATTATTTGATACAATAAAAAAAAAGCACGATACATTGATTCATAGTACACACGGACATACATAAACACAAAACACACACACACGCACTCACAAACACATATGTTTATTAAGAACACAATTTAAGAATAACTAACACAATATAGAATTATACTATATAAATATGTCAAGAATATATTTCATTCGAATACCTAACTCTCTACTAAAACTGGAAAACCGGAAACAACTTCCGGTTTCAATGTAGGTCGAAAACAATAAGAGACACCAAGAAGCACTTTTTTTTCGGAATCGATTTAGCGTTCTAAGAATACGTTTATTGTACAGTAAAATTGCGCTAGCTTTTCTTTGTAACTATATAACTCTGAAATTCCATAAAGACCAATTTGTTAGTGCGAGTTAATTCTATTCAGTGATGCCAACCTGGAAACTTATAACATCCTCTCTTAAAAGTTAGAAAATCCCATTTTGCTTTGAATTTCAATCGTTATACTACTACTACTACTACTAATACTACTAGTATACTACTAATAATAATACAGTAATAAAATATGAACATAAAACTGTTCGGTCTTGTATGTGTAAAGAATAGTTTATGTGAATAAGTATTTCCTTAATCAAAAACTTTTTATTATTATTATTATTATTATTATTATTATTATTATTATTATTATTATTATTATTATTATTATTATTATTATTCATCAGAAGCGCAGTGTCTTCATTAAGTCTGGGTGCGAACACCTCATATTGAGCCTAACGATACTAACTTGGTTTTTCATACACTGTATTTTCTTTGTATTTTCTGTGGAATGTTTTGGAAGTTGGTTGTTTATCGTTTAATATGTTCTTTTCTTTCTTTCGGTCATTCGTTCATTATTCTATTCTTTTTTTTTCCTTTAAATTCCAGAGTACAATTTTCGTTTCTTGGTGGTTGATTTTTGAGTATTACACACTTCAAACACCACTTTCTCAGTACCATAAACTTTCCTGATTAAAAAAAAAAAAACAAAGTTGACAACACTGACTTCATGCTTATTAATGACTCATTATGACTATTTTTCTCCTCTAAAAAAATTGTTGACACGGATTTGACATACGTGAAAAATTCCATATACCTAGGTATATTTCCAATTTCGATAAAAAATTTCTTTGATCTCTTTTCAAGAAATTCATGTTAAAAAATCCCACGAAATTTGATTTTTCCGACGAGTTGGTATTACTGATTCAACTGAACATTTATTTAGCAAGAAAGTTAAACGGGTGCACAGGAATTCTTGTCGCAAATTGCAAACATAAGTGTAAGGAAATGCCATGCAGTATATGTACAAACTTACACGCACAGAAACAAATATTTTGTTAGAAGAAAACGATTAATGTATTCAGTGAATGAATCCTATTATCATCCGCTTTGCAGAGGTCACTTTCGAAGATTGAAAACAAGTTTTTGGCCCGTATTCAGCTGCCACTGTCTTGGAAATACGTTTTCATTTCATATACGTTTGACAGTTGCTAGATCTGTGGATATTCTTTCCGTTCCACCAGTATACAACCTTACACAATGTCTTGCACTTCTCGATTGGTCATTAAAAGGAGACGTTTGGTGGACTTTTCTAATTAGGTACAAAGTAGTCAGCTTCAGAAATTGCTGAACGTCATGAATGGTTTGTTCCAAGATCAGGCCAAAACAGGGGGGCGTCTCCGTTCGCTAGAGAGTGCCAAAATTTCAAAAAAAGGACCACGAATAATGCTCTTCAAAGATCTGGCCATTCAAAGAACTTTTAGTGATGCAAGATTTACTGATGATACTATCCACAGTAATAGACTGTCACATCAGAAATTTGGCAGAGAACATTTTCTTGCCTGTCAGTTTCAAGCAAACATGAATATTAATATTCGGAATATCATTCCAGAATTCTTAACCTGATGTCTCTGTTGAGTCAAAAGGCAATTAAGTTTTGTCATCCATTATGATGAAGTTTTGACCACCTAATTTTACTAGATGCCTGTACAGCCATTTCCAATGACATTTTGCACATGTACCCTAATTATTTTTCATTCAGTATAGCAGGTTATTTAATCTTTGTTACGATGCAAGTATCTTTCTTGATACCACATACACTGGCCTCGAGCCACTAGTTTCTGTGCAGCCTCACAGTTACATAGCAACAAATTGTTTATGAGCAACCGTTTCAACTTTGCAGCATTGTGCACAGTCTTCACAAAAAGAATTCGCCCTGATGATGGTTTGTACGTGACGTCTGCTGTTTTGCTCTGTAGATGGTCCAAAAATTTATTCCTTGCTCTTGAAAATGATGAACAATCAGCTTGATATCATGTCCATTGGCCAGTAAAAACGTAACGGTTTCCTGTCGTTTAATTTGATTTTCTACTATCTTCCCCTTACCAGTACACAAACACTTTGCACACGCGTTATCGCTTTCGATGTTACTTCACAGCCGAAATCGAGCAGCTGCTGTGCTTGTGCGCTTGCGCCAACTTCGTGACAGGAATTATTGCGCACTCTTTAAAAAAGAAGAACCAACAACACCAATTTCTGTATCACTTTGGGGAGAAACATATAGGTATATTTGTTTCATTGTCAGATTTCGAAGCAAAGATATCAAAATTCTGAATGTCCCATGCAATCCTTGAAGAGACACGGATCCGCTTGCTCCCCAAGATTGGCGTTCCTACACGGAAATGTATTTTTTTATATTAGATTTATTGACATATAACACAACAGGCACAGGCCTAATTACAGTGTTACATAGTATATCGTTATACAGATTATATAGGTTAATAAAGCTATTGGTAATAATTACATTTGTCTTACAAAATTTTCTGTTTCACATCCCTTGGGAGATGCTTCATATTAAAAATTTTGTTTTGTACTTTCCAGGTTGTCAATTCTATCCTCCTGGAGAGTACCTGAAGTTTGTCCGAGTTTCGGAGAATGTTCCTGTGGGGGGTGAGGTCCTGAATGTTCAGGTCTACCCCAGGCGAAGACTCAGCATACAGCCAGAGGACAAGGTAAGGACATATTTTACTTATCATGTTATATAAAGAAGAACGGTGGGAGAAAATAGAACAGCGGACTTGTTTTCTATACCTGGCTAGTATTATTAATGAACATCATTAGTGAGCGATATAGAATACATAAGATTAGTGAATGTGAAATAAAAGCAAGGATAGGAACAGCGAAAGAAGCCTTTAAGAGGAGGAAAAGTTTATTTTGTGGGTCTTTGTATTAAGAGTTAAGAAAAAAAAACATGAACTAATTTGTGTTGTGCGTTGTACTCTGTGGGGCAGAAACATGGACATTACGCAAAAGCAATAAAACTAGGATCTTTCGAAATGTGAGTATGGAGAAGAATTGAAAGAATTAGCTGGGTCAAACAGAGAACGAGTGAGAGAGTCCGAAAGAAAAGAACAGTTTTAGACGAATTGAGGAGAGGAAGATAAACTGGTTGGGACATTAGTTGAAAAGGAACTATATAATATGAAAGTACTGTGGTATAAAAAAAATGAAATCTTTAAGTTTTACGTCCCATGTTATGCCGGCTAGGCTAAAGGAGACGGGGATGATGAGAAATGAATGGAATGGCAGACTGAAGAAAGTATGAGGAAACGGGAGAACCCCGGAAAAACACACGCACACGGTGTTTGTCCATCACGAAACTCACTTGGCACGAGCTGGTATCGAACTAAGGACCAGGATTACCAGGATTCCGGTATGGTGGTCGGCTATGGAGAGTAGAGGATATGGTAGTAAGAAAGAGGGGGCGAGGGAAGGTATAGTTGAGGGACGATATCAGAAGAGAAAAATCGTAAAATGGTACGTTAAGAGGTTAACTGAAACACCTGGAGCATGGAAGCTTCTGAGTTACAGCACGTGGTCTACAAATAACGACAAAATACCTATAATGATGATGATGATAATGGGGTGATATATATATAAGGGGGGTCTAGGGGGGCCGGGCCCCCCTAAATTTTTGGCATATATATATCAACAACACCTTCATGGTCAGTAACTAAATAAAAATGTTTTCTAGAACACACACACTTTAGCACAACTCAATTTTGAATTGGTTGTTTAGTTGATTTAGAGTGTAATACCCTATTTCAACACTATGGTTATATGAGACGTAATCTTATAGCATTAGGTGGTAGTTCGAACCACATGATCTTCGATCATAAACTGAATTGTGATTTATTTTCCAGATAGCCACTAAGAGACACTAATTAATTAGCTGAAGGTTTATTTCCATTTCAGGAAATAGGCTATACGGTTCGAATTGACCTCATCTTAGTCATTGTCAACTCCTGAGAGAAGTCACTTAGGTAAAAATTTAAATTTTGTCGCTGGAAGCTGCAATAATAAATCTTACCGAATATACTAACTTTTATACTTAGCTTTCTGAAGCTATATGATGCTTTCCTTCCTTATTTTCTAGTTTCAAAAGTTAAAATTTTACCTATGTGACATCCGCTGATAGCCACCACTGTGTCATATAGCCTCGGTTTTAAGATGACAGCAGCCTCCAGCTTATGGTAATGTACTTTTTCTTGCCAAGAATGATTTTCATGTACTCAAGATTACATGTTTGCTAGGAACAGAGAATTATTATTACTTTTCTCCATTTTCGTGTAATGACACCAGGGGCGTAGTGTCCATGGAAGTTGTGGAAGTTGTGTTCTCCCTAATTAAACAAAATATTGCAATAATGATTAATGATAGAGATGGAGTGGTCTACCAGAACGTATTGATTCGCCACCTACAACGATCTGCTGCCTATAGGTCTTGTTATTGTGGTGGTGCCGATTACCATCTAACCCGTGCTTCCTCATTCATTGGACGTTAATCTTGTGCGTTGAGTACACCTTAAGGTTTGTTCTTGACCCTGGCATTTGCATACACGAGTAGCCACGGTCTCATATCAAGGGAGTGCGATAGACCCACTGCACGGACAGAATGGAGTTCAAAGTGCCTACCAATTTATCCTACCGCTCGAGTCGGCCCTGATGGCGAGTCAGGCCCTTCCATACTCTGCAAAATTTAAAAGGCAAACTCATCTCCCGCCAGTACAACCACTAGCTACTACATACCTCGGTTTGACCACAACCTGGCAGAGTTTAACCCAATCTGAGAGCCCCAGGGGAGTAGGCTTGATAATTCTCGGCTCTACCTACCTGTATCGTACAATGGTTACCATTTTCCGCTTAGAGATACTGCGAACACGTCGAGACATTCTTGTATCTCATCCCGGATCCATTAGTATGCATTAACTCAATATTTGGATTTGATATCAGACTCTTATCCCGGAGAGATTCCTCCTTTCTATGGGGTCGGAAACATTTACCTAAGCAGTAGACTGACATTTTCCCGCTCCTCGATAGGATCGTCTAAGTAATACAGGATTTCCTGCAATGACTGTAGAGTTACACCGTACATTACCAGAACCAATGACTGATGAAGAACGTCTGCGTTCAGACATGGCTATTTGGAAATCCACCGAAGTTTTGTCTCCTGGTAGGTTCGTTCAAACAATCCGAGACTACTTGTTTACGTGCCGTGTAAACATTGTAGCTATGGTACCTTCCGAACCCAATAGTACGTGTAGGTCATCATTTGGGAGAGTCCACCGCACCCTCTCTCTTTAGGGCCTTCTAAGTACTCTATTTACGGAAGAGGTACACCGTGCATTTCCGGGCACAATGGCCGATGTATACTGTCACTTTTTAAAGACAATGGCCATTTGGGAGAGGCGGCTCCTCTGGTAGGATAAAACCTGCACCCAGTAAAGGATAAAGCCTGGAACAAAGATTTCCTCCATTACGTCTCTTACTTTTAAGGTACAAGAGTGTGTTAGGGTCTAAGATTCCATTCCGGACCCAAGAGGATACACTAAATGTTCTTTGACAATTGAGCACCCCTGCCGGTAGGGTGTCAGATCTACACCCTAGAGAATACTGACCATCCCTCTTTAATACGCGTTGTGCACCAATCGCAGAATATTAAGAATAACGCGTTAAATATTCGTAATAAATGTACAGAAAATAGCAGGTACCTCTAAATACGAAGACCACGATATGTCAGTGACAGCTTTGAAATTTACCGACTCATACATAATTACATTATGAACCTGAGACACAAGGGTTTGTGAGTCAAACAGTCTAAAGAAGGACGTGTGAAAACAAATCTGATGATCAGAAGGTTGCTAATTATATGATATTATAAAGTATAAGAACGTATAACGAAGAGTGTACTAGAGTTGACTACGGTAATAAATTGCTTTGTTAGTATAGGTCATCACTAATTAACTTTCCTGTGTCGAGAGGTTGTCGGATAGTACAATAACTAACTAGAGCAGCAGAGCAGAGATTTCTTGGCGGTTTTTGTGGTTGATTTAAGTACCGGGCTTGGGCCCTTGCCTTCCATTTGTGTTGTTGACTGTCGTTTGTTTTGCGTGCGTATTTGTTGTGAGAGAGGACGCAACTGTCGCGCTCCTCTTTTGCTGTTCCTATGTCAGTTTAGTGGTTGTGCGTTTTAGGGGTGCGGCATCTTGTAAGTTCGTCTTCTTGGGTTGGCCGTTCCTATGGTGGCTATGTGTTGGTGTGGTGAGGCTCTGATTGTCCTCCAGAAGTTGGCTGATCTGTGAATTGTTGTTGTGAGGCTTGTAGGCTGCTATTATTATTATCGGTCCATTAGCTGAGTGGAGGGTGATCCCTGTAGCTTCCAGGGATTGTAGAGGTGGTAGAGGGAGAGGGTCGTACGGGATACTGTCTTTGATTAGAATTGCTGTTCCTCCAAGGGGTCGGTCGGGACGGTCGGTACGGATGGTGGAGTAGTTGCGGATTTT
Organism: Thermobia domestica; assembly: GCF_964235325.1. Classification (NCBI taxonomy): domain Eukaryota; kingdom Metazoa; phylum Arthropoda; class Insecta; order Zygentoma; family Lepismatidae; genus Thermobia; species Thermobia domestica. The sequence goes on along the minus strand of NC_137463.1, from coordinate 250,769,535 downwards.
TAGGGTAAGGTGTGGTTTTAGGTGGGTCTCTGACAATAGGGCTATATCCACTTCTTCTCTGCGGAGAAAGTCCTCCAGGTTGTTCTTCTTCTTTTGGATTCCTTCTGCGTTCCAGTGCAGCACTTTGACTTGTCTGTTGAGTCTTCTTTTAGTCGGTGCCATCGTCAAGGATGGACGCGACTACCTCAAACATGATGGTGATTTTGCTTAGTGGGTCTGTCGTTTCTTTCACCGTCCGGAGTCCTACTCGCAGCTTTTCTAGCATTGAACGAAGATTGAGGCCCGAGAAGAGTTCTCGGATCTCTTTGAATGTGTCTGCCAATGATGGTTCAGTGCGTTTGTCCTCGGTGTCTTCTTCGCTGGATTGGGAGTTGTCCTGGGTTGTTTGATTTTTCTTTGTTTCTTGGTTGGGGGGCCTCCTGGTTTTCTGGTTGGTGTTGTTCTTGTCTTCCGGCGTGACTGCTCCTGCGTAAGATGTAGCGTTGTTTCTTCTGCGGCTGGTATCAGAGTTTGAGGGAGGGTCCGACTTAGCTGGTGGTTGGGTTGGCTGTTTCCTCTTGGCTTTGGCCGCCTTGAGCATGGGACAGCCCATGTAGTTGGCGGGGTGTTCGCCTCCGCAGTTACAACATTTTGCCGGAGTGTCCCTCGTTTTCTTCGGACATTCCGTGGAGAGATGGGATTCTTCGCATTTGATGCAGCGAGGGGTCGCCCTGCATGTTTGCGTGGTGTGCCCTACTCGTTGGCATCGGTAGCATTGGAGACTTGACTGACCCTTGTAGGGTTCCACTGCCACTCTGTAACTAAGAAGGTACTTGAGATCGTAAATCTTGTTGTTCGTTGGGTCCTTGGGTAAAGTAACAAGGAATAGCGGAAACAGGGGCCTGTTGCCAGACGGGTCACTGCGTCCCCTCATCTGGACCACATTGGTTGGGGTGAACCCCTGGTCCTTCAAGTCCTGTAGTATGTCAGCCGTTGGAGTGTCGAGTGGCATCTTCCGGATGACTACTTTGATTGGGCGTGTTTGTTTCGGAAGTTCTGTGGCAAATGATTGTCCGGTCTGGATGCAGAAGGCTTCCATCATTTCAAAGTCGCGCCAGGTGGTGCAGTGGATTTTTATGTATGCACTCGGTTGCAGAATTTTGTAGGGATCCTTGCAGTTTGCGGTTAGCGTTTTTATGAAAGTATGTCTTTTCTGGACGTCATATATGAAGAGGGGGGGTATCTTCCTGCTGCGGACGGTGTCCTCCGGATTTTCTTCTTCATATTCGGTGGGTGTTTGACCACCCCCAGCGTTGTATGGGTCGTTGGTGGTGTCCAGCGCCGAGAAAGAGTTCCTGAATTCAACAGGTGGCGTAATGCTACTTTCTGGTCTTCTTTTCGCTTTCTTCTTGGGGTGTTGGAACTCTCCTGCGCTATCGGTAGGGTCGTATTCTTCATCACTGGACCCTGCCATCTCGATGGACTGATCTTGGATCTGGGGGGCATCCGCGTGGACGGTTGCACTGTCAGCTGTTTCGTTCATGTGAGGGGTAGAAGTGGTTTGAGCCGTGAGGGCGTGGAGTTCCTCGAGACTCATAGGAACCAATTTAGCCTGACGGGTTGTTCTGCGGCGTTGAACAGAGCCTAAGTTACTAAAACTCATAGCTTTTAGTTGTTTCGCAAGGCTTGGTTCCGGTCCTGCGGGTGGTTTCCTGACGGGAGGCACTTGGTTTGTATGTGGATCACTGCTTCTTGGGGGGGGGGGCGACCTGAGTGTTTTGTTTCATTTCTTGGCTGACGTCTAAACGCTGTCTAGGAACGTATTGGACGAGCTCCTAGCGGCCAGTTTTTCTTTTAGCCGTATTGCTGGGATCTTTTATTATTTATGGGAACAGGACCTAATTTTTATTTTTCCCCAGCCTATGAGCCGGGCTCCCGCTCCAGCGGGCAACTGAGCTAGGTGGCAGTGGCAGTGGCAGTGTCATGGCGTGTTGGTCTGAAGTACCGGGCCGAAGCCCTTGCCTTCCATCTGTGATAGTTGTGTGTGATTGGTGGTCCAGCGTTTCTGGTGTTGGAGTCTGCTACTGTCGCAGACTCTGGCTTGGGAAGATCTGGGCGACTACTGGGGTTGAGGCATCCTGTGGTGTCTTCTGGCTGGTGGCGGTGGTCTCGCTAGGTCGGTGACTGCAGGGTTTTCGTGTTGTCGTGTTCGGGCCCAGAAGGTCGCTGAAAGGCTGCGTCTTGTTTCGCTGAGGAGCGGCAGATTGAGGTCTTCGTGGATCTGGTCGACTCTTGTATCCATCGAGTGTCCTGTTATTGCCCTTGCTGCCCTATTCTGGACAACTTGCAGCGGTCTGAGGTGGCTTTGCGCTGCGTGTTCCCATGCTTGATGGGCGTAGAGCAGAAGTGGCCGAATGTATACTATGTACACATTCCTTCTCGCCTCGTGGGATAGTTGTCTGGTGAGGAAGATAGGCAGCAGGGCACGGAATCTCCGGTTCGCTCTGTCTGTGGTATCTGTCAGGTGCTGCCGGAAGGTGAGTTTTTGGTCCAAGAGTATACCCAGGTATCTGGCACTCTGCTGCAGTCGTAGCGGAGTCCCTTGATACGTAATGTTGTATTCCTTCGGGGCTCGTTTCCTGTTGAAGTCCACCAGGGCATTTTTGTCCGTGTTGATCTTTATTTTCCAGTTCCGCGTCCATGTCTCAAGGAGGGCGATGTGTCTCCTAAGAGCCATTTCCGCGTACCTGTGGTTTCTGTTGCTGGCGAACAATGCAGTGTCGTCCGCGAACGTCGCTGTCATCGTTGCGGTTGTGGTGGGCAGGTCTGCTGTGTAGATGTTGTACAGCAAGGGTGAAATGCATGACCCTTGTGGTACTCCTGCTCGTATTGGCCTCGGATCTGTGTTTGCTCCGGAGTGAAAGACTCGGAAGCTCCTGTTGGAGAGGTAGCTCTTCACTATTCGGGTGAGGTATCTGGGGATGCCAGCTGAGGTCATCTTATACAGAAGTCCATCATGCCACACTCGATCGAAGGCTTTTTCCACGTCTAAGAACAAGCCTAGTGTGTGACCGCCTTCGTTAAATTGTTGGGTGATTGTTTCTACTGCTCGGACCAGTTGCAGCGTAGTACTGTGTCCAGCTCGAAAGCCGAACTGGTGGTGAGGAATGATGTTCCGGTCCGCGACGCACTGAGTCAGTTTCTTCTGGAGGATGCGCTCCACAACCTTGCTGAGATGACTGAGCAAGCTTATGGGACGGTGGTTTCTGAGGTCCGTTCTTGTGCCTTTTGACTTGGGGATCATGATCAGGCGCGCTTCTTTCCAGTTGGTAGGATAGTGGCCAGTTTGTAGAATTGCGTTTGTGATGCGACACAGGAGTACCATGACTTTACGCGGAGCGTGTTTGATTGCCGCTGGTGGAATTCTATCAGGACCTGCTGCTCGCTGTGTGTTGAGCTTCCTGACAATCTTCTGGACTTCCCTGGGAGTCACTAGTTGGTCTGCTGGGTATGGCTCTGGTTGCTCTAGGATCTGTATGCTTCGTGCCACTGTTTCTGTTGTGCGTCGGTCGGGTTGTATGTTATGCTCCTGGAAGACATTCTCCCAGTGTGCTGCAAATAGGTCTGCCTGTTCTTGAGGTGAGTACACCAGTCCTTGAGGTCCGCGTAGAGGCTGTGTCCTGGGTGGGCCTGAGGGTTTGCTCAATGAGCGAAGGAGTTTCCAGAACTCTGGCGATGGTGTCTCCATTCCACGGATCTTCTGGTCCCACTTTTCCATATTTCTTCTCTGGAGTCTCTTCTTGACTCTGGTTGTAAGGTCGTTCCAGAGAGCCTTGTATTGGTGGTTGCGAGTTGTTTGCCATCTTCTTCTGACCCAGCGTTTCATATGGATGAGGGCTGTGGTCCGCAAGTCACCAGGATCCGGCTGGGGTTGGGGTCTGTCGCTTGTGGTGGTAGCCAGTGTAAGGGCGGATTTCATCGCAGCGGTTAGGTCCTGGACTGCAGTGTCGATGTCCTCCGGAGTTTGTAGAGGATGTCTGGGGTCAACCATCTCTGCTAGCAGTCTGGTGTACTCCTGCCAGTTTATTTCCTTGATCGTTGGAATCCTGCGGGTTGAGACGTGATGCCTTGTCGCTAGTGTGAGTACCACCGGGATATGGTCCGATTGGAGATCATGAATCACATCCGGTCCCTCTGTGATAGCTGCGTTAGCAGTGAGCGTAATGTCGAGGACATCAGGGAGTCCCCCATTCCTTGGGAAGTGCGTTGGCTCCCTCGGTGCTGCCGGTAGGAGATCAATTTGCCTGAGGAGCTGGTGGAGGCGCCGGCCGTTTTGATTGGAGACTCTCGAGTTCCAGGCCGGGTGTTTGCAGTTCAAGTCCCCTCCCAGGAATACTCGGTGGCCTAGTCTTCTTAACAGCTGCAGATCTTGAGCACTGATGAGCCTGTCTGGTGGCCTATATACTGATAGGAGATGTAAGGGACCATCAGGGGAATGGATAGTGATTCCTGAGGCCTCGATGGATTGCAGCGCAGGGAGTTGAAGTATGTCGTGTGGTATATGCTGCTTGATGATCACTGCTGTTCCTCCTTTGGCTCGACCGACGATGGTCCTGCTCTTTTGTGTGTGCTGCTAGCGAATGCTGGCTTCTGATTGGCTCTCGCACCTGCGTCTCTCCGACCAATCAGAAGCAGGTTCTTGGTTTCTGTCGTCTCGGGGCCACGCAACTTGCTGAACAAAACTGTTCTTGTTCGTCGAAATGGCGGTTATAGTGCTGCCGTGCTTTGTTGCTAACTACCAACTCTACTGCTAGCTACGCATGCAACATGCACACTGCACCGCACTTTCACAGTCACTAGAGTTCGGCACAGCACTTAAATGTTCGCAAACACTGTAATAAATGTTTATTTCAATGTTTATTTAAGATGTGGGGAATAACAGTTTATATTTTCACGAAAACACGAAAAGATGTCAGGAGCACAGGCACTCGCGTGACGCGCACTACAGCTTCGTATCTCAGTAATTAACTAACTAGAATAAGGGTTAGCTTTAGAAATATTGCTCGATGTATGCTATGTATCACGCATTACAATATGTCGAGTAAATGCTACACTCACAAGTGCAATATTGTTTAAGTTTCATGACAAAATGCTTAAATATCTAATTGAAACGTAAAAGTAGGCATCTTAAATGTGTTAAACAATTCTGCAGTGAGACATTACGCTGAGCTTTCTAAGAGTAGAACAGTACTGTCATCGTATAATAAAATAAACAAACTGAAATAAATGGAATTCAGAAGTCATCAACGTATAAAGCTGTGAAGCAGCCTCTGTTGTTGAGCCAATCCTGTCCCTGGGCAAGTTCAGCCACTAAATATAATGATCTTTATTCCTTAGGTGATGACATATACATAAGAGGGGAAAGTAATTCAATTCGATAATAAAAGCATTGTCATTTATTCCGTTAAGCAGCGCCACCTGAACCTATACCATAAAAAGACTCTTGTTCAGAAAACATTAACCAACTCGTGCTAGTAAGCCAGCCATACGTCCCGTAAAAAACGGGACAGTCCTAATTTTGGACCCAAATGTCCCACGTCCCCGTCAATTTAGTTGGGACAGGCAATTGTCCCGTATTTTAGCCCCGTCCTATTTCTGCTCTCAATATCAGCTTATCGATATCAATATCAGAAAGATGTAACGTTCAGTGTTTAAAAAAAGAAAATTATATTTCATACAGTATACGAATAAAATTTCATGTACTAAGATTATTTGTGTGAAAACCCATTATCATCATCATCATCATCATCATTTTTTTTTTTTTTTTTTTGTAAGGACAACAATTAATTTCCTTGAGCCATTCTAGAATGCGAACTGTTGTGTCCATGTAGGACATTGTAAGTTCATGATTTTCTTTCGTCTGCTAGATTCTTAAATAACATTATAAATAACATCAAATAAAAGTCTCATGGAAGTAAAGAACACTTCAGAAGCATAAAGTTTCCTGAGAACAGATTGCGCTACATTCAAATAATGCAGTGAAAATATTTCCAAAAAAATGTATTGCGTTGTAAAGTTCGGAAGGGAAGGGGCGGAGATCGAAGGTGTCCCGTATTCTAATAAAAAAAAATATGGCAGGCTTACTGCTAGGTTGTCATTAAAAAGCACGAATGCAAGGGGTTCGCTGCAGTGGAGCTTCGAAGGGGGAATATATTATTACACGATGTTTGCCATTATTCTGTACAATTCTCCATACACCGGTAATTCACAATTTCCTCAATATACTTACTTCCACCGCAATATACGTTCTGATGTAACACCAGCCATTTGAAAATAGTTTTGTATTCAATATCACCACTACACTTGAACAAGCACTAATTTCTGTCTTCCTTTTATTCTATCATACACTACAACAATCACATTCGTCAATTCTTCTAGATGATTTTTTTTACAAACTTCTAATAATTGAGAGAGAGTTTATCTGAATTTAATCCAAACCACGAGTTAAATATAAACATAGCTTATATTTTTAAATAGGATGTAGAAATAATTCTTGTCAACCATACGATAATTTACCGTGATATATGATAGTTTGAACTTTATGCTATATACGATAATGCTTTTGAGGTAATAGGTGAATAAACCTGGGTACGATAATTTTGAAACGCGTACCTTTTCGCAGTGTTTCAATGTACAAATAAATTATAAACGTGCATTAAACAATTATAAAATACACACACATTCAGGTTTTTAACAGTTATACCCGCTAAAATAAATGACGCGACGGCCCCGGGCGCCGGAGTAAGGGGGCGCAAAATTCGGGAGGAAAAAAGAAAAGGAAAGAAGAAAAAAAGAGAAAAAGTTACTTAGAATATAACTAGTATGTCCTTAACTCCTCTTCCTGCTTTAGGAAGTGGTCCTATAATGTTAGACCCTACTCATGTTAAGAAAATGCATGTGAACATGTATAAAATGGAAGGAAAAAGTAATAAAAAGTGCTCAAAATCAAGGAAAAACAGAGTTTATTTTTGAAAATTTTCGTACCAACCATGGTGGCGCTGGTCTATCGACCTCACCCATATGTACGGGGGCGCCGTCGTATACTCTCGCCCCGGGTGCTGATTTTTCACGGCACGGCACTGAATGGTAGCTATCCCTGCCCATCTATTCTTTAAATTCAATTACGTTTGCGAGAAGGTGGAAATGTTGCTTTTTCGAGTAGTAGTGTTAAATAAGGATTAAAATGAATGGTGATAACAGTGACGTCAAATTGGAGCTCGAAACTGAAGATCACTAGATAAGTTTATTATATATTCTTGCTATTATTAGTAGTATTATAATTATTTCTATAAGTATGACGTGAATAATGAATATACGATAATTTTGTGTAATATATGATAATTTTAAAGACGAAAATCGATATATTTTGTTCTCCTGAAGTTGGCAACTCTGATGTAGATGTCTGTTGAAAGGGTTGCATTGGATTAGGCAAGCACAGTGGCGTAACAAGAGGAGATCACTGGGCTCAAAATTCACTTCTGAAACTGATAGACAGTTCTTACTTATTAACAAAATATTGTTCAATGTAAAATGAAATGAAATGAAATCCCGGTCCAAAAATGTAGGGGGGAGGGGGCTGTAGAACTTAGGGTTGCCGATCCAACCATATTATAGTTCATTTGCAACCCTATCATGAAAAGTTTAGGGCAGCAGTAAAAATTTATTGGGTCCGGGCACCCTAGCCCCCCGTGGATACAAACATGATGAACTCATTTAGTTTTAATGCCTGGCTATTATCAGGAATTAATCCCAGAAGCGACAGTCCTATTAGCGACAGGAACTATTATCTGTCCTATAAGCGACCGATTCATTTACATTGAGATGATGGAAGATGATATGATTCCATCTCGTAAAATATGTTTGCCTGTGGCGTTATTAGCGACCGAACAACCTTGGTATGAAATATGTACGTGCCAGTGATACTGTTCGTCAAATATATTTTTCTTCTATTGTGAGTGCAAATAAAACTTATTTTAATTTTGAGTTAGATTTGACATAAAACATATCAAATAACTTAACGAGACAACAGGGATATTTCCATGAAAAGTATATTCCTATGTAATTATTGAAAATCCAGTTGTAATATCCCCTTTCTTCTAAAGCTCTGTTTTCTGTATTTAATTTGATTCAAATCTAATCACACACTAAGCACAGTAATATATTTTATTTTGAAAAACTTAAATGTGTAACAGTTTCGCTAACTATATACTTTTTAGACTTCCTAAGACTCTATGAATAAAATGAAAAAAAAGGGAGAACCTTATCTTCTTCCATTATCTTAGTATGAACGAATCGGTGACTCATAGAGCAGTTAACAGATCGAATCGGTCGCTCATAGGACAGTTAACAGTTCCTGTCGCTAATAGGACTGTCGCAAGTGGGAAGACACCATTATCAGGGGTAAAAGTGAGGGGGTACACGGGGGAACGCCGTCGCCGCCTCGAAAAAATATGTACGGAGTCCCCCCCCCACTTCCTGAAAAATTACAATGGGCAAAGATGGACTGAACGGCCTGACGTCATTCTGCTACCTATCGTCCCCCTACCTTTTCAGATCTACTTTTACCCAAGAGCGCCGATCCTGGGGGCCGGGGGGGGGGGCGGGATCCCCCAAAGTTCATCTGAGCCCCCCTATTGTATTTTTGAATATACAATATTTGGCATAATTTGAATGCAATTTGTCTTAAAATCCTCATATATATACCTTCTGCATCTGAATGCCCCCCCCTACCCAATTCATTGTGAAATGAGAATATGAAACAAAACGGAGCACAATGTTATAAAAAAAACTCACGGGATAATAATAAAAAAAACTCATGAACACGTTGTTATTAATCACAAACTTACTGTTCCTGGGATCGAACTAGAGACTACTAGCACAGGAGGTGATGGTCGCCACTGAGCCACTGTGTCTTTTGGGTCAATGTTAAAAAAAATAAAAAAAAAAAACCGAAAACTCCTGTAAACTTAAATCTTGCGCTCACGGCTAGATGGCTGACGCAGTTTCAATGAGAGGTTGTGGAGAAATACTGTAACAGACAGAAAGAAACGAAGCTAAGATAACACTCTCTAATGTCTTTTGGAGCCTTGTACAGCGTAAAATTACAAGACACTGAAAGACACACAATTGTTTCATTGCTTTCAATTTATACCGATCTTTCACAAAAGGAATAGTAATGAAATTGAAGTAAGTACTGTTCAATACTTGTATTATTAATAAAAGCTTAAATTTCAAGACTATAGGATTGGTTCCCATGGTTTGCAGTAAGATTACTTAACCGCACTCTTATAGCACAACTGCCAGTAATTCGTTGCATAGAATAACTTTCTTCTACCTATGATAATGCAATATAAAGGGTGTCTCACTACGCAACTTTTGGAACACCCGCCATTTCTGTTCTAGTGAGTTGGCAGCACTGAACGTTACACGATTTTCATCTGTTATCTTTCAAAATTCGTTGCATGCTGGTTCTGGAAATATTCAATTATTGTGAACGTTGGCGAATAGATTTCACCGAACTTGCAGCAACTTTACAATTCACGATGGTGATGTTTTTCACAGAAAGACTAACACGAGGACGCCCGAGGGTTTAATGTCCACAACCAAGGGCGCCCATGTTGTGGTTTCCAAGAGAGGGCAAGTATAAGTGACGTTTCAAAAATAGTTCCAAATTTTGCTGTAACTAATGTAAAAATTCTATTCGATTTTCGATATTCTGAAGTACAATTTCTTCTAGGGGGCACAAGCGCCCCACCTTACCCCCCTGATGGGCGCCCTTGTCCACAACCGAACGGAGTTTCTCAAATTTAGCAATCAGTCTCATCACAGCAGGCCCGTAGTCAGCCCAAAAGTCTGGGGGAAGGCGGTAGAAGTTGGGGAGCCCGGTAAAAGTTGGGGGGGGGGACGATCCAATTATATTATAGTTCATCACGATATTATAGTTCATTTGCAAGCCTACCGTGAAAATTTTAGGGGAGGCAGTGAAAATTTAGGGGGAGGTGGCCCCCTAGCCCCCCGTGGATATGTTCCTGCATCACAGTCAACTAATTTGATGCATTACGTTGACAACACATTTCACATAACATTCATTTCATTTATGATAAGTTTTACAACACGCTGTTCTGTCGTGAAACTCCATTCGTACAGAAAATAGATGACAATGATGCACTATTCCGCGCTCCGTCACTACAAACCGGAAAGATAAAAATCGTGTAAAGTTCATTGTTCAGTTTGGTATGAAACTTGTGTGCGATGAGTCAAGGAAAAAGGTTTAAATAATACAAACAACTGTTATCAAGTGTCTTTTCATTATTTAAAAATCCAATATGTATGAGGAACACATCGTTAATTTAAAATTACAACAAGTGCTAATAAGGATTAACTTTGCTTAATATTTCCTTTAATAATATAATATCTGCGTCCAGTGGCGCCCGAAGAAAATTTTCTATGGGGGCCATCTCCATGGTTGCTACCGAAGAAAATTTTCTATGGGGGCCATCTCCATGGTTGCTACCGAAGAAAATTTTCTATGGGGGCCATCTCCATGGTTGCTATATTACGTATACACTTTCGGGAGCCAGCGGGGACCGGGAACCCTTCCTCCCCTTCAGGCGCTCATGGCTGCGTCCACATTTCCAAAAGGCAAGGTTTGACGATATAATTTATGAAAAGAATGATTGATTTGTCAAGTTTTAAAGCAGAATGTTGAAGCTTAAAATATATCGAAAGATAATTATGCCTGATGTGGTGTATGGGTGCCAAAATGGACGCTTAGATCTACTCTGAGGAAAAAATGCTCAGTGGAAGCATTTGAAAATAAAATTCTGAAATGAATAGTCAGATCCAAGAGGGACGGGAATGGGGAATGCAGGAAATTTCATGAAGAAGAACTGCATAATTTTACAGCATATTTAATATTTCTAGGGCCGCGGTGGCTCAGTGGTAGAGCGTTCACCTCTGTTCCAGGGTCCCTGGTTCGATCCCAGCTCACGTCAGATGAATTTTGTGGTGGACAAACACCATGTTTGTGGGTTTCCTCGGGATCTCCCGTTTCCTCCCACTTCCTTTATTCCAACATTTCATTTATTTCTCATCATCACCGTCTCCTTTACCCTAGCCGGCATAACCGTGGGACGTAAAATTCTCATTTCATTTCATTTCATTTTTTAGTATTGCTAGGGTAATTAAGTTTAGGAGGTTCGGTTGTGCAGATCATATAACCAGAAGGCATGAGAGTAAGAATTTTACAAAATTTTAACTGGAAATCTGATCGAAAGGAAATAAATAAAGAGAAATTTGAAAGATCTAGGCGCAGCTCGCAGAAGTAAGGGTACAAAGTACAAATTCTATTCAGTTGGCTACGGGTAGACGTCAATGGAGAGTTTTCTGTGAAACACAGAATTAAACCTTCGGGTTCCATGGTCCATAGAGTATGTTAGTTAATGATAATAGTGGACATTTCCTTTTTAAGCAAAAATTTTAATTTAATGATTCCATCGTTTTGAAAACTAATTTTCAATATAGCACATAGTTACCAAGAATCCTAGAAAAATATGTCTTAGTTAAAGATATATAAAGCTCCACACAAAGCAAAAATGCCCTGCTTCCGTCACATAAACAGAAACAAGCTTTTTTGGCTTGACGTCACATATCGGTTTCCCTCCCTGAGTCGTATTGAAAGTCTCAGGCAGTGTTTTTATATTGCAATTTCTTACTGTAAACTACAAATCAATTTTGTCGAATAATGAAAAAAAAATGACAAAATAAGTAAAAATATTTACTGTATATAAAAATAACGTATTAATAAGACCTCTTCTCCTAGTTTACAATACATTGAAAGTCAACTGCAATATTCTGTTATTACACATATTTTACATACGTGTTATCAAGATTATTTTATTAGACCAGATACTTAGGAGTCTAACTACTACATCAATTCAAATTAAAGGAAATCTGGTGCAGATTGAGAATATCTAGGCAATCATATTATAGCTACAAACATAGTTTTTCTTTATTTTAATAACTTGTCTCCCAGTGCGTTGAAAGTTCATGTTCTCTGTGCCTGTACACTTCTTGCACTCTTAATTACACATTGATGGGGACACGGTGGTTCAGTGGTAAAGCACTTACCCCTGGTACGTGGGGTCCATGGTTTGATCCCCGACAAAGTACGTTTGAAGTGGACAAATATCATGTCCGTGGGTTTTCTCGGAGTATTCCCGTTTCCTCCAACTTTCTCATTCCACCATTTTTTCCATCATCATTCACTTGCTTAATCATTGTCTCCCTTAGGCTAAAGGTCATTATCGTGGTACTTTAAAATGAAATATTTCATTTCATTTCATTTTATTAGTTAAACACTGAAAATTTGTTAACATACATATTATAATCGTAGTGAATCTCCATGCCATTATACTACATCTACAAATATTGCACTTCCTGCACCAAAAAGCTCTTAATCTCTTAAAAATAAATCGTATCATACTACATCCTTTACATTGTTCCTAAAATTTACTTTGTATATATTAGCAACTGGTCATCACACACCATTGCTACAACTATTCGTATCTTAGGGTTATAAGAACTCGTATTATGTAACGTCTTTGCTCTTTTACAATATTTCCAGAAAGAAAATGCTTTCGTGGTCTCCGCGATAGTTTGGAGCTGAAGAAAGCTGTAGCGAACAGAGGCAGATAAATGGTTAAGCTTCCGAAAGAGCATCATGAACAAGAGCAGTGCTCAAAAATTTTATTTTCTGATCTAGGCCAGTTCTCAAAATTAGGCCCCACAATAATACAAACACAATTTGGTTCAACATATTTTGGATTTAAATTATCTAGGCGCCAGACTCGTATTTCTAGTCGGCATGGCTACCTGGCGCCCATTATTTTTCAGGCCTATAGTGCGTCCAGTAAGAGAACGTCTCTGACAGCTCGCAGTGACATTGCCACTACTCGCGTGTCAAGGTTTTTTTTTCGGTGCAATTGTAGTGGCAATTTAATTAATGGTATAAGACAGAGTGATCGTGGTTGGTAACACTGGTATCAAGGTAGGGGCTGCAATGTCCCACCGCATGTGGTAAGAAACGTCAGAGACCATCTTTTGTTGGCCGTGCTATAAAGAGGAATATTAGTAGAAATTCATTACGTTGTTACTTTGAAGCTTCAACTTTATATTTTCAACAACCTCACATATAAATACCACTGTATGTACTGTATAACCACTGTATCGATAAAAGAGCATACCGTACAGTATATTTAAACCTAATTGGCATTTTCTTGATCATTTTCGAAAATCCGAACAATTTGAAAATCCGAACTACCTGTGGTTCCAATTAGTTCGTATTTTCGACTTCTTACTGTATTTATATTTTTCTCTCGTCAGTTCTGAGTGTGCGTACATTTTGATAGATATATAGCGATACACTTGCAAAAGATTACACCTTGAAGGTATTGCGTTTTCTACGTTTTCTAAGGGCTAAAGCAAATGTTTGAAGCTCTTTTGTTAATGTAGGTTGATTTCCCTTATATTTCTTCACTAACATAATATTGTGTAAGTATAATTATTACTCGTCATGACATACGGCAAACGTTCGTAATCATTCAGTAATCAGAAGGCAGAGTAGATCAATGATGAAGTACTCACCTCTGGTTTTAGGGGTCCCAGGTTCGATTCCAGATCTCACCTAGAGTTGCAAAAATGAAATGAAATCTTTGAGTTTTACGTCCCACGATTATGCCTGTTAGGCTAAAGGAGACGGTGATTATGAGAAATGAATGAAATGGTGGAATGAAGAAAGTGGGAGGAAACGGGAGAACCTCGAGAAAACCCACGCACACGGTGTTTGTCCACCATAAAGTTCACTTGGCGGGAACCTAGAGTTGCAAGTCCATGAAGTAAGGAACGACTATTTTGAAACCAAAAAAGACCAAAGATTTTTTCTACAATATTTTGCCTGAGAAATTTTGGGCTTTTCTGAACATTTCAACTTTAGTGAACAAATAACAGTACCTTCAGCTTTCGTTTTGCATTATAACATGGAAAAGAAAGCATTTAATGACTGTATACTGAAGTTTTAGTTTTCTAGTAAGGACGGAATTCTTGTAGATCTATGAGAGCAATGTTCTACAACTAAAAGGTTTAAGTGAAAATCTTATAATATTAGCAATAGCTAAAAATGTAGCAGTTAGCCTTTGTGGAGTAAATTTATCATTTGGACTTCATGCACAAATTAAACTTCAGTTGGTAACGCTTTTGGAGTAAAGACATTTTATATTTGAAAGTTACGCAAAGCCACTGTATTTATTAATATACTTAACACTTATTGAAACCGTTAAAATTCGAGAGGGAGATGGTTAAAAAAAAACTATACCCAAGTTTCCTATTTCAAATATATTGACAGGATATAACACTAAAGAAAAAAAAAATGATTGCAGAATGAGAACTTTTCTCTATGCATGGAACGTAAAACCCAACTAATTTAGATTGGATATTCCGCAACACTGAATTACTTCGCAAAGTAAGCGCTCTACCACTGCGCCACCGTGGCCTCAGTTGTAAAAGTAAAAAACGTTGGTACTTTCACAAGCACTAAGTTAATGATGTGAAGCCTAGCCATCTTTCTTCCAGCATAAATTTTGCGCCCTTTTGGAATTAGCGTTCAGAGCACGTGCTGTACTACCTCCGTCTTAGGTACGTCTCTGATTTGACTCTTTTTATTCCCGTTTATTTACACTAGTTCTTCTGCAAGCTTTCGGCTCGTTCGCAAATTGTCTGCACACTAGCGACATCTCTTGGGTCAGGTACGAAACAACAACTAGCGACAACTATTAGCGTAACAGTGAACTATCAGGCGTCTTGCGTTTATAATAAGGATTACGAATATCTAAATATTTTCTCCTAGTTGCTTATGCAACCCGTGAATCTTCAATATTTTGAAGTGTGAATGTTAATGTTAATCTCAGATTGATATATGTTTGCTATACAATAAGAATGAGTAACCCAATTTTTGGTACTATGTTTGCTATGTATGGTTGTATTTAGAGCCAAAAATACTAATCATGTATTGTTTTTATTTACAGCCAGAAGATGCTCATTACTTTACGTACAGAGATGTAAACGAAACGACAGTCACTATTTTACTTGCTCAATCGTTAGAAGATTTGGTAGACAACGAAGCTCCACAAAATGTACTCAAATTTCGCCTCGCCTGTGATAGCGGAAATGATTCGGTAAGTACTTCAAAGCATTACCGCCAGATGGCAAAAATACTCAGATTGTATTCTCCGGCCCTCTAGCGCCAGTACAAAGTACTAGTAAGAGCAAGAGCTGGGATACGAGTAAGTTGGGAATACCTAGGAATTTATGTTATTTTGTTTCTTTAAAATCTTGTGCAGTTGTATCAGTAAAATGTAGTTGTATCAGTAAAAATTTGCAGAAAAGATGGGGTGCATGATCAAATTATGTGTTTACAGTCAATCTTTGTTTGTCATATATATTTTATTTTATATTTAACTGAAGAGAAATTACCAAAGAATTACGCAAATTAGCAGATGAGAGTAATCAATAATATTCTAAAAACAAATAAAACATATTTATGTAAAACTGTTCTGAACCCGGGAAAAATTAATATAACTAAATTATTTTTATAAGGAAAGAAAGTATCAGCCGCGTAAAATCTAATCTTAGCCTTCAACGATCACTTTTCTATCAGTGACGTAATTAAATCGAAAAGATAGTCGAGTTACGAAATTTGTGGGTACGGGAAGAACTGGACCCGAAGGTCGCCGTCGCCGTAGGTGCAACCAAGGGCGCCGATTTCTCTGTTACTTTGGAGGGGCTCATTCAGATGTGTGTTTGGTTGCAGACAAGGATCTAAGAAGGCATATATGAGGATTTTAAGACAAATTGAATTCAAATTATGCTAAATATTGTATATTCGCAAAAATACATGTAACAACAAATATACGTGGGTTCGATTCCCGGCGGGAGCTCATGTGGTTCGGACTCCACGTTAATCAGTAGCTCCACGTCTCATATAGCCTCGCTGCTGAACAGGACGTTAAACCCAAAATCAACTCAACTCAAATATACGTTGGGCCCACATGAGCATTAGGGGACCCAGGCTCCCCAGGGTGGCGCCCTTGAGCGCAACACTCATGGTACAGTGTTTGACTGAAAATGAGAAAGAGAAGGTATGAGATACTGATTCAACTTTCTCGCTTGGATTTGTTAAAATAAGCAATGTTATCTGGAGCTACTACTGAAATATTTATTTGTGAAATATGTATTTGTGAAGATTAATTAACGGAGAATTCGGAAAACTTCATTCGAAGAAAATTCACTTCAAGAAGCAAACAATCTTCTGATTTTCTTTCTTTCTTTCTTTTTCTTTTATGAAAAGTGCTCTATATTAGTGCTGTTAATGAAATATTTGTGTATAAAATATCAACAAATTCGCATGAGCCGTATTTATGAAATGTTAAAATAGCTCTCAATATATATATATTCTTATATAATTATCTAGCAGCTGTAAAAAAAAAAAAAAAAAAAAAAAAAAGAGTGGTATATCTTAGTTTACTGTTCGTAAAGAAGGCTACAATGTTTTGTAGCACAAAATTTGGATCCCTAGATTATGTTAACCTTGACAGCTCCGAATAGTTTGGCCAATCTGCGAAACACACGGTTTGCACCGTATGACAACACTATTTTTAATTTCAGATTTTGAATGATAAATATCAATAGGGTCTATATGTTACTTACTTATTTTCACGTATTGATCGTATCTTTGATCACAGGAGTTACTAATTCCAGCCTTACGTAAGTAATGCTGACAATAAAGTATAAAGGTAAAAGTAACACAATTGTTTATAGTAACAAAATTGCTGTCTGTAACTTAATTCTTACTTCTACACTAAACGAAACTATTATAATATGTAATAAACAGCCAGTACTTAGGTTTTAGAAGCTTATTTTTATCTTTTTCCACTGTTATGTTTACGTTTCGCTTAAGTTTAGAAACAAAAATTTCCTTTTCTCAATTATTTATGCATTTTGAAACACGCTTCAATTTTTTTTAACACATTCTCTTTACTTATTTCCTTTCCTTTTTTTACGTCCCACGATTACGCCGGTTAGGCTAAAGGAGAGGGTGATGATGAGTAATGAATGAAATGGTGGAATGAAGAAAGTGAGAGGAAACGGGAGAACCCCGAGGAAACCCACGCACATGGTGTTTGCCCACCACAAAGTTCACTTGCCGGGGGTTGGGATCGAACCCGAGACTCCAACCTTGAGAGGTGAATGCTTTACCACTGAGCCACCGCGGTTCTCTCTCTTTACTTATTATGATTAGTAAGGAAATGCTGTGGCTTCAGAAAACCCAAGATTCATACTTTAATTTACGTTCATAATTTATGTCCTTAATGTGATAGAAGATTGATCGATGGTTAAAGAAAAAATACTTTCTTCTCCTATTAGCGCATCCAGTGGCGTATTTACGTTTTATTTCGGGGGAGTGGGCTTTGCTAACTTTATTCCTGGAAATGTAATAATTCTGCAAGATATTTCATTTGCTTTAATATAGTAAATAAAGTTTCGGGGAGGAGGACTTAAGCCCGTAAGTCCCCCCCTTAAATATTAAGCCACTGGCATATTCTCCTCTATAATGCTCATACTAATTATTTGCATAATTTAGGGATTAAAGAATTTCAGATCGTCCACAAGAAGATATTCACTTTCTAATTTCTGAAGCACTGAAAGTTTTCTTTTACCTTTTAAGTACGGATACATCCGCATAGTCATAAATCTAACTATATATATATCAGTGGCGTATTTACGATTTTGTTTCGGGCGCGGGACTTTGCCTGAAAATGTGAAAATTCTGCAAGATATTTCATATACTTTACTATAGTAAGTAAGATTTCGGGGGGGGGGGGGGCTTAAGCCCGGAAGCCTACCCCTAAATACGCCACTGTATATATATTAGTGTACGCCGGATTTAGGAGGGTGTAAAGGTACACGTGCACAAATAAATAATACCTAAATATATTGTAAATATTCATTATCTAAAATGAGAAGCTAGCAGTGAAAATAGTAATCCTTTCCGAAAATTTCTACCATCATGGTTCCGTTTGGGGCTTAAAAGAAAGCAAAGCTTTGCAAAAGCAATAGTTTAAGTCGATTTTCTAAAAGTTGAAGGAAAAGGATTCACCAAGCAAAACAATATAACATCTGTCAAGTAGAGAAGGAAACAGAACCCAGGAGGAGAGAATATTTTTTCGTGCATATCACTTGTGGTGTCCCGACAAAACGTACCAGCGACAAAACGTACCACTTGAATTTTCGCGACAAAACGTACCACTTTTGACGACCTGTCATAAATGACAACCTGTCATGGATTAATTAAAGCATTTCTGACATTTATTCCACGACAAAACGTACCACTTATATAAATTACAACCTGTCTTGGAATAATTAAAACATTTCGGATATTTAATCCGCGACAAAACGTACCACTTCAAGCATTTTCTTTTTGCAGCGTGTTCACAGATTATTCTCCAGATCGAAAAAACTTCTCTTAAAGGTTCTATACGAGACAAACGTAACATTAAACACGTTTATCAGCGAGTAAGAGAACACGAGTCTTCCAAAATACATTAGATGAATGCATGGGCGGCGATTAGGGGGGGCAAGAGGGGGCAGTTGCCCCCCCCCCACTTTTTTGAAGTGATCACTTAACTCTTTTAAATTATATCATCTGTTTTTCGGTGATAGGCTAGAATCTTCATTATTCGATTTTAAAAAGTACCAACAAAGCTTTTTACTTCTGTTTTTTCTCAAGCCTGGAGGCATTGTAGAACACGTTACATATGCTTTCACGCCTTTCTGCGTCGAGACGAAGAGTGTGATGACGTCATAACTAAAACATTTTTGTTATGATTTTTATTACTTTTTTGCAGGGCTTACTTTTGCACCTAGAAGATTGAAATATTGCACATACATTTAGTACATCCCTTAGTATTTTTTAGATTTGTTTTAGATTTCTGCTTTATAACAGGGGGGTAAAGAGGGGCAAAAAAGTACAAAGAAAGAATATTTTTTAAACAAATAATCCATTTTTTTCAGGATCTTCCCACCTCAGGTACATGATGGAGACATGTGAGTGGTACCCTTGGAAAGTATGTTCTATTCTAAAGGGAATGATGTACGAACAATGATCATAGGATAAATAGGGATGTCTCAGGAAATTGTATATTACATCCGGGTCATCTGGGGCATTGTGGGAATTGGTAAACATTTTCCCGCACTTAGTTTTCAAGATAGAAGCTTGAAATTTTTTATACACATTTAGTACACCCCTTCGCATTTTTCAGTTGATTTTGAGATCTGTGCGTTAACAAAGGGAGTCCAGAGGGAATCAAAGTTTGAAAAAAATCAGAAAAAAATCCAGCTTTCCCTCAAACTTTCCCGCCTTAGGGACATGATAGGAAAACGTAAATGAAACCGTTTGAGAGGTTGTTCTATTTTGAAGAGAATGAGGTACTAACTATGATCCTAGGATAAATAGGGATGATGCTGTAGCTGATTGACTGAAATTCAATAATTTACCTTTAAAAAGCCATAATTTAAAATGGTTAACGTATATAGTTTCATTTGAAAATGTAAAGTTTTTGCATATACTAGTTCATAGAAAAAAATGGTACCATATAATATTTGTCGTTGTGTAAGTGTGTATTGGTTATTAGTCCCCGTGGTAACTTCCCGTGGAGTTAAGACAGCTACAGGAATTGCGTTTTAATTGCAATTCAAAGGAATTAATATTATAATTGCGTCGTAGCATATGCTTGTAGTAGGCCTATTTACTGTCTTTCATTTTCTAAGAGTAATAACATACATTTAATGGCAAGTGTGGAATTAAAAATGTAAGTTGTTCATTAATCCCCAGTTTCGATATAACTTCTACAAAACAAGCCTCATTATTCATTAATATGATTAATAATATCCTTTCTATTTATTTGTTTTATAATTATGTTATAAAATAATCTGATCACACAATTTTCCAAACAATTTTAAGATGTTCATGAGCAAGGAATCAAGGCTTAATACCTATGTGCGTTGCTCTTGTCAATTTACTTAATTAAATATGAAACACGATATACAGTATTTTCACTGAAAAATATAGTATCCTATTAGTTATACAACCTTTCGTCAAACAAAGTGTTAGAAACAACCAGGAACACTAACATTGATATACACATATTCAGATCATATCTTGCCCCCCACTTTTAACGTCCAATCGCCGCCACTGGATGAATGTGTGTGCTTATATATCTAACAAAAGAGAACATAATGTTAAGAAACTACTTCCTCATGGACAGGTAAAATAACGGCAGTATAAGGTTGAGAAGAACAGACAGGTAATGTATCGAGTTGTCAAAGTGCAGAAACTCATTGGTAAAAGAGGGCTCATTTACAGAGGAAATGTAGCAGCCTATAAACTGAAAGGCACAGCTATAGATCATGGAAACTTTTTGGATATTATTCCTTTCTTAAGCAAATTTGATCTTCCGCTTAAAAATAATTTAAATAAGGTCACCGAGAAGAGTCATATACGAGGAAGTAAGCAGGATAGTGGTCGCATAACTTTTACTAAACACGGTGAATTATGTTTTGAATGCTATCAACACATTTATCAGAGAAGATATTTCGAAAGAAGTCTCTCAAGCTTCAATATTTTCTGTTCTCTTAGACACTACTCAAGATATAGTAGTTGCAGGCCAGTGCTCTGATGTTTTAAGGTATGTTGTTAAAATGGTTGTTAAACAAAGTATTGTTGTTATTGTAAAATGCATATCTACCACAGGCCAGTGTCCTTGCGGTTTACTGCTGGAAATTCTGCAGAAGTTGAACCTTGATATTAAGAAGTGTATTTGAAATTCAACCGATGGCTCAAGTAACATGCAAGGACAATATTCGGATTTTTTCAATTCACCTATGATCAGTTACACGTGTGATTCAGTTGATTTTGAGTTTAACGGCCCTTTTAGCAGCGAGGCTATATGAGACGGGACATACTGATTTACGGGAAATTCGAAGCACATGAGCTCCCGCCAGGAATCGAACCCAGGTCTCCTACGACAAAGGCGCATACGCTAACCGCTTAACCACTAAGGAACTCAGTTACACGTGTGGTGTTACGCTCATATACTCAATCATGTCATATGTAATCTGACAAAAAATTGCATTGATTCTGTGTCATTGTTCTGCTGAATGACTGCGATATTTATGCGTGAGTCTTATCAGCGAATGGACATTTGGAAGATCAAATGTTAACAAAGGCGTCTTACAGTTATTGCGGAAATAAGATGGTAGAAAACACACTGTATTTCAGAAAAAGTTTGGTCATTTTTCGAATGCAGAAAGTGCTTTGTATACAGAGTTGACCATAATAATTAAGAAAATTGCTTCTACAGAAAATATTAAACCAAAAGCTAAGTGTAAAGCGAAAGGATATATAAAAGATCTTTTCAAGTTCAAAACAACTCGGACAGCAGAAATGTTCCTTAAGATATTTCAAGTGACGACGACCTCTCTGTCAAACTATCTCCAAATGGAGGGTGCTGCTAGTGTAGTCCAATCGGATGGTGCAGACTACTCTGTTCCAAGTGAAAGAGTAGAGAGATGATTTTGAATCCGTTAAGAATGCAGCATTAAGCTTTGCAGAATGGGCCAATAACAAATTTGAAGACTTAGAATGTGATTTCTTTTTTGTTTTCTATTGACCTATCGACAATTTGCCTTCAGAGATGGACAAAGATTTTTCCTGTGAATATGAAGATGAAGCTGCTTCTATCCAATGACCAGGTACTGCATCGAAGCATTCAACACAATATTGGACATGGTAGTTTCGAGTATTTCTTCAAGATTCAAGAAGCAATGTACTTTATGGATTATTTGGACCCTAGACACTTCAACCAAGTAACAGAACTTCCAGACGTGCCTTTCGATAAACTTACATATTTTCTGAAAAACTTCAGTAAAGAAGTTTCCAAGGATACTATAAATGTATTCTCTTGGACTTTTGAAGGACGTGGATATCCTTGAAAGTCGCTCTTGATGACGAGCACAACCGAGAAAAAATGACTATGCTGATGGTGCAAGTGATTCAGAATTAGGAGAAAATACATTTGTTTACAAGGAAAGCGAATGCAAAACGTGTTGCAAAATTGTCCAATGTGCTGCTTTTTAATTTTGCAGAATTGTAAATTTTGCAGTAATACTTATACAGGTTTCCAGCATACAAATTTTTATTGAATTTGCCCGTAACTCAGGTAACACGTGAAAGAATTTTTTTCAAAACTGAAATAAACTGAAATTCATTAAAAATAGGGTAACGAGTCTCAGGAACATTTGAAAACATTTATGTTGATGTCTATTGAAAAAGATTTATTAAAAAATATTTCGAACGCAAAAGTGATAGATACAGTAGCATCAAAAACTAGTACACTAAAACATCTGCTAATTTTGTAATATAGTATACGTTCTCCTTGAACTTCATATAATATTTTGAACTATTCAGAATAATATACTGATGAAAGAATATCAGGTTTTAATTGTCAATTGTTAATACTATTGACTTACTGTAGAAAGAAAACTGTGCAACTTGATTTGTGACATTGAGATGCTGGTGGCCCTTGTGGGAGAAAGCGCCGGCGCCCCTCTAATAATACCTATCCGTCCCTTGTCCAAAGCCTGGATAAAAAGTGATGGAAATCAGCAAATATTCAAATATTGCATATGCAAGATTCTTGGTGGTCTTGGTCTGGCGAAAATCTTGCAGGTATGGTCTTAGTCTTAGTCTTGGTCTTGGTCTTGCATCGGCACTTTTCTCACCACCAATCTGTTCAAGTTTTAACCTTATTTTGGCCGATATATATACCGTCCTATCAAGTGGTACGTTTTGTCGCCTGACATTATTTGATGGCTGATTGGAAGACTCTTCGCAAGTAGCCCTCCAGGCAAGTGGTACGTTTTGTCGCTTGTCATTATTTAAAGTGTTTTTAGAAAAAAAAACTTTACAAGCATCCCTCAGGGTAAGTGGTACGTTTTTGTCGGTGGTACGTTTTGTCGGTGGTACGTTTTGTCGCTAGTACGTTTTGTCGCGTATTCATCACTTGTGACCCTCTTTAAATTACTTTCCTCCGTTCTATGCATCAGCTTGCTTTCAGTTCTACTTGTACTAAGGAGTAACTGCAACAAGTAAATTTATCCATAATCAGGGATGTACACAGGTATTTATTTTGGAGAAGAATTTCAAAGACTTTCGGCGATTGAGTTCAATATAAGGATAAATTATTTTTAAATTTGTACTTAAAGATCCCGTAGTTATCCAGGCATTTTCTTTCCGGTGGCGATCTATATTATTTTAATGTCGTTTGGGTGGAAGGAATTGTGTGCTACAGCGAAATTTAAAACTATGTTGGCGGTAGTTCACTGCAAGATGGGCCACCCCTACCAGAAGAAATTGGTCTAAATAGAGTAGCCAGACGAAGAGTTTTCTGTGAGAAGGCAGCAGTTCTCAGTAGCCAAGTTGGAGAAAAATATAGCGATTAATAACTTGAACATTAATTCTATTCATGGTCAGAGTGACTACAACGACTAGGATACTGCGGGGTGTAAGTCAACGGGAAACCACCACTATATTTTTTCTAGTTTGCTGGAATCAGAAAGAGAACATATGTACAATGGTCTTCCTCAGGTTAAAATATAGTTCCGAAGGTAAAATATACCTCCTTTCGTATCTCCGAGAGGGGGATGGCTTGAGAAGGACCATTGGGCAAGAAAGTAACAATGTGAGGTAGATAGATGAGGAAAGAAAAACATACAAGAGCAAAAAGTTTAGGATAGGGAAATGGAACGTACGTACCGTGTTACAGGAAGAGAAGTTAGAAAATCTTAGAGAAGAAATAAAAAATAATCTAGATTTGGTAGAAGTTCGTCAAGTTAGATGACAATGTAATGGAGTGACAAAATCTGCGAATGATATAGAATGTCTTACTCGTGTAATGACAAGGAAAATTCTTGGTAAATATTTAAATGATTAGGTAATGAAAATAGATTTTTTTTAATGATAGAGTTGTGTTGTTAAGTCTTAAATAGAAAAAAAAATAAGGAACTAATAGTGATTCAGGTATACGCATCGACGACTTCCTACAAAACTGAAGTAGTAGAGAAAAATTATGAGAAAATAGAAGAAATTGTGGGCAAGGAGATGAGGGTACATGTGTAATTGTATTGGGAGATTTCAATGCAGTTATAGGAAAAAAAAAACAGTAAAGTATTGTCGTAAGCAAATATGGTTAAGGCGAAAGAAATGAAAGGGAAGAGGAACTGGTCAATTTCTACAGACAGAATTCACTAGTAATTGGGAATACTTGGTTCAATAAGCACAAGAGAAGAAGATATTAGAAAGATATACATTGGAATTCTCAATAGACGGGCGAAGATTCATAGACTATGTTATGATTCAGAACAGGTATCGGAATAGCTTGAAGAACGCGAAGAATATTCCCGGGGCCGACATATTCTCTGATCATAACCTTGCGCTGGCCGAGATGGATATTCAACTGAAAAATGTAGACAAAGGAAAAGTAGGGAACAAGATGTTGAATACTGGAAAATTGAAAAACGAGAAAATAACAAGTGTTTTCGTTGAAAAATTCAAAGAAAAAAATCAAATGATGAAAGAATAGATGCGGGTAGTAACGCACGGTGGAAGCATATTAAGCTTCGCATACAACAGGTTGCAGAAGAAGCAAAAGGTTACCGCGAATACAAAACTACTAAGAATCCATGGGTTACGGAGCAGATATTGGAGAAAATGAGGGAAAAAAGGACCTGGTAATATGGAGATATAGAAGAGGGCAGAAAGGTGTATAGAAAGTTAAACAATGAATTAGCAAGAAAAACAGTTTTAGGGAAATTGAAAGAATATGTTGACGACTTTATGAAAGTAGGGGTAGACCGTGTGGCCTAGATGTTGAACTAGAAAACGAAGCAGACGAGGATGATAAAGAGTTTATTATTCTTGAGGATGAGTTTGAATAAGCTATATCGGAGATTAGGACTGGAAAGACAACCGGGATAAATAATATACTATTCGAATTCATTTAGAATATGGGATACAAGAGCAAGAAAGGATTGTCCCGGCTATGCAATGAAATATATGAAACAGGAGAGTGGCCAAAAGACTTCTTGAAGACGATCATGATATTGATGGCTAAGAAATCGAACCCAGAGAAATGTGAGGATTATAGAACTATTAGTCTCATATCGCATGTAGCAAAAAGTTTGCTTCCTTACTAATCAGAAGGTCGTATCAAAGAACAATTGAAAAAGTTGAGGAGGAAGAGTTCGGGTTCAGGGGAGGTAAGGGCACAAGAGATGCATTTGGATTATTAAGGGTGATCAGTGAAAGGCTTATAGAAAAAGGGAAAGAGGCGCATGTGGTATTAATTGATCTAGAAAACGCTTTTCTGACCGCGTGAATTGATAATTGTTGTTGGGAGTTCTGAACAAGGTTAGCTTGGAATGTAAAGATTGAAGAATAAAATAAACATACATGAACCAACAAGTAAGTGTTAGAATACGGAAGAAATGACGGAAAGAGTGCAATTGGAAAGAAAATTCGACAGCCTATTATCAACATTATTTCATATTTATCTAGAAGACGTAGTGAAAAACAGCCTACAAAATGAAGACGGGATTTCAGTAGGAGGAGAAATGTTTAGCTGTATATGGTGTTCAGATGATATGCGCTTGTTGCGGAATTTGAAAAGAAAATCAATAATGCAAGAAAACTTGAAGAAGGGTTGTGAAAAATATGGGATGAAAATAAATGTTAAAGAGACAAAAACCATGAAGACTGGAACGAAGCGGTGGGTGTTAAACATAGAACTAGGAGCGGAGAAAATACTGTAGAACCGGTAACTAGTTTTCGATGTCGGGGTAGTATTAGTAGTGATGATCTGAAATGTGAACGTGAAATAAAACCAAGGATAGGATTGGCGAAAGAAGCGTTTAGGAGGAAGAAAAGTCTATTTTGTGGGATCTTGAATAAGGAGTTGAGAGAAAAACTTATAAAATGCTTCGTGTGGAGTATTGTGCTGTATGGGCAGAAACATAGACAGGGATGAATTCAGGGGGTAGCCCGGGGGAGAATCTCCCCCCCGAAGAAAATTCATTCCCCCCGGAGAAACTCAAAAAATTTCAGTCACAAAATGTAGAAATTACTTCATCCAATTATTTGGTTTTCTTTCCGTGCACGTGCAGACGAAATCCGATCTGTCAATATACATATAAATGACGCAGACCCATTCTATATAAATACTAGGAATGCAATGGATATACTCGATTGCAATGAAATGAGCTGAGCGAGCTTAAGCAACGTAATCAGTTTATTGTGACTTTTTGAAACAATCAGTATTTTTCATAAAAATCCCACAATTCTTCGTCTTGACCTTTTGTTCCGGCTAAAAAAAGTTTAAAAAATCGTTAATTTGTTTTTAAATTGTGATTAAAATTGTAAATTTTTACGCTAAAAAAATAAGGGCTTCGCCGGAATTTTTGAAAATCACGCGCACATTTTAATTGTTGACAAAAAAATCACGTGAAAACTTTTTCCCCATGTTAAGTCTATGGTAGCGTTTTTCGGTGATTATTCCTCGATGGTACATCGGATTTTTGATTTCGACTATGTTCTCACTCAGCACGACATACTCTATCAGCGTGCTAAGTTTGGTTGAGATCGGCCAAACGGAGCGTTTTTCGGTCATTATTCCTCGATGGTACATCGGATTTTTGACTTCGACCTATGTTGTCACTCAGCACGACATACTCTATCAGCGTGCTAAGTTTGGTTGAGATCGGCCAAACAGTCTAGGAGGAGTTCGCGGACAACCAAACGGCTAACCCGAGTATTAGAGCTTCGCTCGCTTCGCTCGCTCAGCTCAATTACACGTGTAACATCTAAGATAGAATACCAAATAGTCAATAAAACTTGTATTTTTAACTCTATGACCGAGTTAGGCAGAAAATGAAATTGTTAGCTGTTGAAGAAAGGTTTGTATTTTAGTAAGTACTATACCCTCGCCCTATATTATATATTAGTAGGTAGCACTATCACAGATTGAGATAGGAAAGGAAAGATAAGGAAGATCTTTCGATCATTTCATATGATCTCTGATGTCAGCAGACTTCAGTTCTTGAAAATGTACAGTTCTTGCATTATTTGAAATAGAGCGCCTAAATCCCATTTCTCGCATGGGAAGTAACAGACGTAAATGTGTTTTACGATTGTTAGAGTAAACACACCTTTCTTTAATTAAAAATAAGTCAGTTAAAGGGTGAGATTCAGAGGGCGTCATTTAGAGGGATCAGGGAGGAACAGTTATCCCTCCTGGGTAGAGATGCAAGGGCTCGGAAAAAAACCGGCTTTTTTGGAAAAAAACTCGGTTTTTTCTGCTTCGCTTATTTGCTTGGGAAATTTTGGGCTTTTTTGAAAATTCTGCTTTAAATTGATAAACCAGAATTTGTTTCGCTTCTCTACAACACAAAAAGTCATTTAATTAGTGGTTGATGCCGATAATAATATAAAACCTCGAAAATAAACCATGAATTTCGAAAAGATATTTCAAACAGTTTTACTTCTCAACATATTTACATTATGAATTCCAAAGGATTAACCAATGTATATAATAAGATTTTTTTAACCTCCTACATACAAAAGTAAGCAGGGTTGGCAAGAGCCATGGTTGTTTTTGAAAATGCCAAAAACCCGTTTTTTTGGGGGGAGTTTAAACTAGGCTTTTTTGGTTTAAACCAGGTTTTTTTTTTTTTGGGTTTAGATATTTTGCTTTACGTATTTATATTACATATTGACAGAAATAAGTTTGTTTCGCCTTGGTGTTATTATGCAACAACGGGGTTATGCTGGAAGAGGTCACATAAGCTTAAAGAAGTCCGGTCAGTAAATTTCTTAAATTGAGAAACTCCCGCCCTAGCCATCGGGAAAATCCCGTCATTACTCTAAATGTAAAACAATAACGGAAAAAATCCTGTTATTGCTTTGCATGTAAAATTTAAAGGTCAACGTATCATAATCAGTACGCTAAAACTGAGGTATTAAATTACAAATTTAGTGCGTACATATCATTGAAAGTACAATCCAAGCTAATGTTGGAAGCTACGTAGGCAATCGATAAATTTTGTCAATTTATATCAGTACCGTAAATTGGGGTGACTTCGGACATTTTTTAAAGTTTTTTTTTTTAGTTTATGTTTGTAATAATTATAATATCATAATGGAAAAAATAATATATATTAGTCAAGGCTTTACTTATCATTTGATGGCCAGCAAAGAAAGTAGACATGGTTACAACAATAGTAAAAAAAACATAAACGATGTCCGGAGTCACCTCACATTCTGGGGCTGCTTCGGACACTATTTATTTTTAATGTATTTCCGATTTATGTGCATCAACAGGAGTGTATTCGGACATAATTTGTTAAGTGTATTATACGGGGTGATTAACCATGTCATAATTGACTTTTTAATAATTGTTTTTAGGTTTATTTTTATTTATTTTACATTTATTGTTTTCATTTCAGGATTATGCTTTATTTCAATTTACAATGATGATGAAACCAATACGGGTAGTGTTAAAAAAACAAGGAAATGAGACATAAGAAATTTGAGATTGACAAAAGAAGATACACATTTTTTACTTACATATAACACACTTATATTGCTTTCTGGGAAACTCTGCACACTGTTCGTGTGCCCATCCTTTGCAAACCTGACACCTGACCCACTCTTCTCCAGGCTTACTTCGCGACCACAACTCACTGCAAACAATGCATGGGGTATTTTCTGAGTCACTGGCTTTTGACGTGTCCCTTATGAGTTCTGGGTGTTTACATCCTCTCTTTACAATCACCTTGGATTTGCCAGGGTCATCTGTGAAATTTGTCTCATCGTAATTTATTATATTTGATGGTGGTACGCCATCCAGAACTTCTTCCAAATTGTCGAAATAGTTGTTTTAGCATCTCACAATTAACAGCAGCGCGAAATCGTTTTACATTTTCTCCAAATCTGTGTGAAAGTTCAGGGTGGCGCTGAAGAAATAACTTGCACCATTCGGAACCTGGGCAATTATTCCTAAATCGCTTTTCTACTCTGCCTACTCTGTTCAAGTAGCCCTGAACTATGAGCTGAACGTCTGATATTCGACACGGGAAACCCCATTCAGCGCATTTCATGAGTCCCTGTACAAGCTGTTCTTCTTCTTTGAATGTCAAACACTTCTGACCTCCATGGTGACCTGGATGCTTGTTTCTTAGTTTGTCAGAAAGGGTACTCCTTGGTACCTGATACTGTCTCGCAGCTTGCCTTATTGATACTTTCCTCGAAAGGACCGCACTTATGGCCTTTTGTAAATTTTCACTGCTGTAATGTCGATAGGGCCGACCCCCTACAATTTTCTTATACACTCGTACCATGTCCGAAGTCACCTCACACTTGGCTTACAATTCAAATTAACGTTCTCAGCTGAACCTCTCTAATGATTACATTTGAACTGACTGGCTAAATTCAATACCGAACACCAGGTGCGTGCGAACGGATATTCGACTTAAGTTGACATTCGGCGAAGGCTTCCCAACAAAGAGGTTTTTCAGCCACGCGGTAAAAATAGAAAATATTATCGGCAAGAACAAAGACTATTTTTCAAGGGTTGGTGCCAACAATAGAACTTATAATAACTGAAGTCGGTAAAACCAACAATACAGACTTGATTGTAATGCATTGTGGTTTATTTGAAGCACGACAGCAATGAGAGAGAACATTAAAACTCATAGGCGTCATAATGTCCGAAGTCGCCCCGACTGTCCGAAGTCGCCCCAGTTTACGGTATATTTAAGCAACCTTGGCTTCTTTATAAAACAACAGGCATTCAGGCATGCAGAAATATACAATTTAGTTTCGTTTCGTATGTTCAGACTTAACATCCTTACGTAATACCGAGGTTATCAAGGAGAAGACTTTCGCTTGAAGTGACATCTGAACCGCTACTTTGTTTACGCATGAAAGAAGGGTTGTGGTTCGACCGAGAATTGAACATGGGACACCTTGATTAAAAGGTAAAAAGGAAATAAAACTAATGCAGATGGTTTGATGTATGGAAACGTCACCATGAAGTTCACACGATTCGCATTTTTCGTACCTTTTATTTTTTTCGGTTTAAACCAGTTGTTTACTTAAAAAAAAAGAAAAAAAAAACAGCTGGTGTAAACCAGCCAACCCTAAAAGTAAATACTTCTTTTAAAAAAATACTCAAATAAGTAGCAAAATTCTATGTAGTATTTTTACTTCAAAATATTCCATACCCTCTTTTTGGAACAAAATAAAATTAAAATAAAACATAAGAAAAATACTTAGATTTATATGATACACTTAAAGGCTGCACACCTAGAGCTTTTGGTTTTGTATATTCTTGAAATTCTACAGTTTTATATAAGCACCATCACGGTTTATTCAGTCCTCAAGTTTTCTGTATTTTTAACAAGAGGGATTGAACATGAAGGGTGTGAGATAAGAACATGGTAACCCATAATTTTACTATTTTAAGAAATTAGAAATTTTCTGCTGCACAATCCATTTTGAAAGTCGGAAAGCTGATTTTTCACATAAGTCTATACATGAGGGATTAAACAAAGCGGTATGCGTTGCTGCCTATTTGATGCTGCGTAACTCAGCAATTGAAAATTTGTTAGTTACCATGTTCTTGGCTCACACCCTTCATATTATTATGGAACTCTCCCCACCCCACCAACACCAAAAGAAAAAAAAGGACTACGGAATATATTTAAGTTAAGATAAATACAACTGCACAACAAACATGATTGACTGGAGCTTTTGCGCTTCTATCGAGAAGTCCGGAATTCAACTCAGCATTCGACCATTCTGACAAAACTTTTCTTCATTCCATCTATGAAGTAGAAATAGTGCGTGTACTGTGAGTTGGCTGACTTCATTTCTTATTGTTGTTTTTAAATCGTTATTATTACTAATTACCAGCAGTGACGGTTTTGCGCGGGTTAGGGGGGGGGGCGGTCTTTCAGACTGAAGCCTGTTCCCCAAAATTACGGAATGTCTAAAACAAACGAAATATCTATTAGTTATGCCTTTACTCATAAACTTTAAGCTGCCGTCAAATAAAAATTACGAATGTTTAGAAAAACTAAACATTAGTAAGAAAAAAACCCTCCCAAAATACTTTTCTAAATCCGCCACTGATTCTCAGTATAAAATGATCTTCAAGGTTGTATCCGGAAGATTATCGCTAAATATATAAACGAAACGAAATACAGTATTAGTTATGCCTGTACTCATAAACTTCAAGCTCCTCCCAAATAAAATTAGGAGATTTTAGAAAATGAAACAATCAGAGAAACCCGTCCCAAAGTACGTTTCTAAATCCGCTACTGATTATTTGTATAAATTAGTATTCAAGGTTGTATCCGGAAAATTATTGCTAAATCGTTGCACAGCTACAGTATAACAGAAATATGGAAGTACGGTTAGACGGATATGTTGAAAAACGTACGCTTTGACGGATATATAGAAAAACGTAAGTTTAACTTCTGCGTTAAAAGCTAGAGACTAAGCTCTTAGAAATGAAACAGACGACAAACTGAAATGATATCGAGAAGAAAAAAATATCGATAACTCAAAAGTTAAAATAAAGTTAAATAGCCTCTAAAATTGCCCTCAAATACTACATTCTTCATGTTAGCTTTAATTCGTAAAACATGTGCTCCATCCATCTTGATGGTGAATTTTAGAGCGAAATATGGCGTTTAGGTCATGGAATTCTTATCTAAGTATAGAATATGCTATAAGAAAGCTATTTAGATAGAAAAATCATGAAAATGAAAAAAGCCAAAATTTCCAAAATTCTCGTTTTTTTCCCAAAAAAGCCGGCTTTTTATGTGAAAAAAAAACATCGATTCAAAAAAGCCGGCTTTTTTGCATCTCTACTCCTGGGTTAGAGATTTATATAGAATTTATCAATATAATAGTAGTATATAAGTGAAAGATTGCTATTGAAGGTGATAAAGATCCTGCTCAGTTCGTGTCATGTGGGAGGGGCAAGCGTAGGGTGACCAACCGTCCCGTAAAAACGGGAATGCCCCGTTTTTTCACTACCATTCCCGGTGTCCCGAAAAAATTTCCCGGGACGCCAAAATGTCCCGTATTTACGTTCATTAGGCACAAAAAACTTTCTAATCTAAAATTTCCTAATTTATAATTATTATTTTCTAAGCTATGTGATTATATTGGAATATGTATAATTACTGAGCAACGTCATTACGACGTTTGAGATATTGGATGTGGTGGTTGCACTGTTTTCCCTCCTAGGCCTCCCCATCCAAGACTCCCACTCCGCAGATGACAGTGCAAGGGGCTCAAAATCTTATGAAAAACAAAGTGTTTCGGGCGGTGGAAGACTGAGGTACTGTCACCAGTACAGTACAGTGTTTCCGTGATTTGACTTAGATGTAACATACTGTCATTTACGAAAGGGGAACAAAAGTATAGAACTATAAAAGTTAAAGTAAAAAGAAAACTAGTTGTAAGTGAAATAATGTTTAAAAGTAAGAAAAAGCAAATAAAGGGAGTTCAAATCCGATGCTGAGAGTAGTTTGTTATAAACTCTGCCGATGACCGATTTTATTGATTGACAGATATTGATTAATGTTTCATATATAATAATGTTTTCAAAATTTCATTTTTCGTTACTGATAGTTACTGCTGATAGTTACTTGTTATTTAATTAATTCCACAACCTTTTCAATAGGTTTTAAAACGAAAAAGTGTAAATTTGCCCCCCTATTTTGTGTGTGTGTGAGAGAGAGAGAGAGAGAGAGAGAGAGAGAACGGAGAGACAAAAATATATATTTAGGAGAGCAGCCTATCCAAAAGTAAAAAGTTGTCCCGTTTTTTCTAGTTGACAATTTGGTCACCCTAGGCAAGCGGGGTGACGGTCCCGGACGCCGAAGTAAGGGGCGCAAAATTCGAGAGGGAAAAACAAAAGAAGGGAAAAAAAGAGGAATGAAACATATGTGCACATGTGGGCATGTGCACATATATAAAATGAAAGGAAAAAATTAATAAAAAATGCTCAAAATCAAGGAAAAGTAGGGCTTACTTTTTAAAATTTTCTCACCTTTCGCGCCTGTTTTGTCTACCTCACTCATATATACGCGAGTGCCCTCGTATACTCTCGCACCAAGAACTGATTTTCCACGACACGGCACTAATCCTACTGAAGATTTCGTAAACTAAACTATTGCAGTGCAGAAACCAAGGCTAATATGCTTGATTTAGAATCAGAAGTGTGAGAAAGAATGATAACTTTTTGTTAAGGTTTTCCTATCTATGTTTGTTTTAGGGCAAAAAATATATGAGTTAATTTAAATATTTTTAAAAACTTCTACATTAGTCACAATCAGTAACTTCTGATTATAGGAAATAATAACAAAGATAGGTACTGTAAATAGCAGTTAAAGTTTAGTCTAAAATATTTTTGCCAGTCTTTATTTAATGTTCTAGATAAAATTAAATTATTGTTTGTTTTTTTTTTTAAATTATAATCTCACATTGAATATTTATCAGCAATTAGTCTCAATATTAGGTAACATGTGCATGTGAATGAAATTGTTAAATATGCTGCTTTCTTGCAAAAATACAGAAAAGCAACCCCCCCCCCGAGGAGTTGACATTTCCCCCCGGGTGAAAATGTCAGAATTCAACACTGAATATAGACATTACGCAAAAGTAATGAAAAACGACTGGAAGGTTTCGAAATGTGGGCGTGGAGAAGAACCGAGAGAATTAGCTGGTTCGAGCGGAAAACGAATGAGAGGGTATTAGAAAGATACGGGAGAAATGAACAATTATAGGTGTTATTAAGAAGAGGGTAGACTTGGCTAAGAAGAAATTGTATCATGAGGGACGTGCTCGAGATTATGGAGGCAGGAAAGAAAGGGAGGGGGCGAAGAAGAATACGATTAATGGACGATATCAAAACATAGAAATCGTGCGTGAAGACGAAGATGTTAAGGAAAGATTGTGGATCTTGAAAGCTTCTCAGTTGCTGCAAGTGATTTACCAATAATGACAGAATACCTATGATGATGGTGATGATTGTCTGAGGTAGAAGCTTCTCACAAGTACCGTGACTAAGGATCGTGGCACAGACGACGAGCTGCAGATATAGTCGTGTGATTACGCTGTCGTCGTGAGAGTGAAGAGAAGGAGTCCCTTTTCGAACTTCCGACTTCTACGAAAGGATGAGGAAATTAAGAGCATCTGCGTAAGCTCTTTGTGTTTGCCACTACCAGAGTAATCGTTACAGACGTCTTACTTGGCGAGGGGAGTGGCCACTCTAACATTTCAAATAGAAATTTGTCATGTTACGTTTTATTAACATCATTATCATCATCGTCATCATCATAGGTATTCTGCCATTATTAGCACGTCACTTGCCGCAACTGAGAAGCTCGTATGCTCCACGGTCTTCTAGTACCCTCTTCGTCTTCGAGTACTTTTTTTTTCTGATTTCATATTGTCCATCCTTCACTCCCTCTCTTATGCAACCATACCTTCTAGCATATCCCTCATGATACAATTCCTTCTTAGCCAATGTCCCAACCTGTTCTTAATAAAATCTCAAAATATCATCTCCCTTAGCATTTGTAACTCATGTCTTTCGTTTTACGCTCGACCTAACTCTCTCCATTCTTCTCCACACCCACATTTCAAAAGCCATTTTTCAAAAGCCAAAAGTCATTTTTAATCATTTTTGCATAATGTCGATGTTTCTTCCGTATACAGTACAATACTGCACACAAAACATTTTATATAAGTCTTTTTTTTTCAATTCTTTATTCAAGGTCCCACAAAATAATATTTTCTTCCTCCTAAAGACTGCTTTCCCCATTCGTATCCTTGCAACGCTCGCACTTCATACCATTACTAATAATACTACCGGGATATCGAAAACTAGTCACTTATTCTATTTTATCCCCTCCTACTTCTATATTTGACACCAACTGCTTCGTTCTAATCACATTTTCTAACATTTGTTTACAGATACATTTTAATTCTAATTGTCAGCATTGTTCTCTATAAAATTTTGTACGATAACTATTTACTTTGTGATTCGCTTATTTTGTGTAAAGTCTGATTCCATACAAGTTAGAATTCTGTTCGTGTTAGAATAATTAGCTGGTATTAAGGCATATTTTATTATTATTATTATTATTATTATTATTATTATTATTATTATTATTATTATTATTATTATTATTATTATTCATTACTTCTTTTTTATTATTTATTTCCTATTTTGTTTGTTCTAGATCTCCTCCTTCCTGTCTATCACAGTATACGTAGAAGATGTCAACGACCACGCTCCACAGTTTGTAGATGTACCTTACCATGTTACCGTTGATGAAGTTACCCCGACTGGTAAGTACATTGTCACAGAAAACTATTCTTTATTGAAAGTAATAATACAGAGAATCGGGTCTAAACTTTCCTTCTCGTTTCGTTATGTAAAGATGAAATTTAGCTATCTTCTTTTCTTTCTTTCTTTCTTTCTTTCATTCTTTTTTTCTTTTTTTCTTTTTCTTTTTCTTTTTTTTCTTTTTTTTTGTAAATATTCTTTCATTCGTCAGGAGAGCCTTATAATAATGATTTTTTTCGTTGTTCTGTTAGTGTTTTAAAAAGAACTTTGGAGTATCAAAACCTCTTTATATATTTATTCCGTCTGTGCGTTCGAGAGAAAAAAAATCTTAAGCACTACTTAACGGATCACCATCAATTTTGATCACGATGTAGACGATCAGAAGTTAGACGTAACAGTTCATTGTAGGAGATGATACTCCCAAACCGGAAATGGTATAAATAAACCATTTTCGATTTTAATGTTGATCACTTTAAAACAAAAACTGTAAAAACAGAGCCAGCAGTTGTTTCCTGTGATCGATTATGTGTCCAAAGAATGCATTTCATTTCCATCCTTAACTCTCTACGAAGGTTAACGGCTGTATCGCCGGACTAATTTTAGATGGGGAAGAGT
This sequence comes from Thermobia domestica, assembly GCF_964235325.1. Classification (NCBI taxonomy): domain Eukaryota; kingdom Metazoa; phylum Arthropoda; class Insecta; order Zygentoma; family Lepismatidae; genus Thermobia; species Thermobia domestica. The sequence continues at coordinate 250,733,287 of NC_137463.1, read as the reverse complement.
GAGTGAAAGTCAGGTGAGGGGAATAGTTGAAGTTAACAAAATATGAGGGACATCCGGAAAGTTGTACCCGTTTATGCAATAAAGACACAGTAGTACATATTTACAATTATACACATCTTGTTGTCACACATTGGAAAGAGCATACTTTACACTACTTCTCCACATAATCACCAAGCAAATTGAGGCATTTGTCATACCATGTGACAAGTTTTTGTATTCCAGCGTCATAGTCCTCCGCAGCCAGCGTATTAAGATATGTAGTCACGTCTCGTTTAAGTTCTTCATCGCTGTTAAATCTTTTTCCCGCCAGAAAATCTTTAAACTTCATAAAGTGATGCATAACAAACCCATGTTTCGTCCCCTTAATGATGTGATTCAGGAAAGAGTCTCCTTCATCGGAATAACGTCCCAGAAACGTCAGTGCTGCAGCCATACGCTTGATTTTGTGCTCATCTGTGAGCATGCGAGGGGCCCCACCTTGCAAAGATTTTTGAATAATGCAGATGGTTTTTGATAATTTCATGAACAATTGTTCGAGACACATTAGGAAAATGTTCACAGAGTTCATCAATTGTGACGCGCCGATCTTTCCTCACGCATTCGTCTACTGACCTCAGCAGTTTGTCTGTAAGGACAGATGGTCTCCTTAAACGCTCCTCGTCGTGTGTACTCCCCCTCCCCAGGTTGAAGTTGCGACACCAGCGCCGAACAGACGACTCGTCCATCACATTGTCTCCATACACCTCCTTTAATTGGCGATGAATTTCACAAGGTCGAACGTTTCGTGCATTAAGAAATTTAATCACGGCCCACACTTCACAACTGGCGGGATTCTCAATTCGTTTAATCATTATAAACGAGCACAGACACAACACAGGCACTGCTAGCGTCACACAACCTCGGACAGAGCAGGCAGACAAGCCACTGACGCGGTCTGATCTTGCCCAGCGGCTCCCCGAGTCGACAGCGCTTCATGCGGTGCAAACGGGTACCACTTTCCAGATGGCCCTCGTACTTGTTGCTAATTGTTTTTGATTTTGTAAGCGGCATTATATATGAAGGCAGAATGGACTATTTGGTGGAGAGGTACACTTGTTATGATTTGTGGGAAAGACAGTATGGAAATGACGCGTCAGCGGCAAGATTGTCACATATCTCGTGTTAGAATTTTATCGAGTTAGATCTATACAAAAATAAGGAGTGTCGGTCGTTGAAATTGTGTGAAAGGCATGGTCTACTAAACAGGCGAACAGTATATTTTAAGTGTGGAAACGAATTGAAACTACAGAAAAGAAGAGCAACATCTAACCAAACCTAATCGAATCTACCCAAATTTAGTAAATTTTGGTAGTTTTTTTGGATAGCATTTAGTATCACCCCCAAAGCTATGCAACACATAAGCCATGTATTTTTATGACAACATGTTCTTCCATTATCCTTGTTTATGCATATACCCACCGCCGCTGATGTGCCTACTCCCTACGGACGCATCCCCTCGCTACCGCTCTGGCCTCCCTGCTTTTTTCCTGCCCTGACTCAGTTAGATAGCATTTGTGCTTTTTAGTGGCCACTTAGCACAAGTTGATTCGTGTTTTATGCATTAGTTTTTATGCCAAACGTCCACAATGTATTCCCAACAATAATCACTACCAAGTGACTTAGGGTCACAATCTAATATTTTGGGAGAGAAAGTGAATAATTTTTTCCTTTTCTTCGATTTTCGTGTAGTCCGGCGATACAGCAGTAATGCCCTCTAATAAAACCGGAAGTGAGAAATCTGCTACAACTTTCGGTTCCAATGTTGATCTACATAAAGCAGAAACGATAAGTGACGGTGAGAACAGGGTTGCCAACCGTCCCGATTCTGTCGGGACTGTACCGATTTCTGATTTATTTGTCCCGCGTCCCGACCGAATACTCGTCGGGACGCATATTGTCCCGATTTATCGATTTTCAAAGTTTGCTAATATTTTACTGGGGCATTTTTACAAAAGAGTAACATTCTTTTACGGACACAATTTTATGTATAGAATCAATTTATCACATTTATGTTTTAATTTAACTCATGAAAAAATAGTTAGCGGCTCGTCTTTATAGTTAATCCCTATTTGTTTTGAGTTGATAATCCAGCCAATTATGATGATTAGTATATTAGTATATTACATTCAGCCAGGAGCGTCATTTTAGATTTTGCTTCGGGGAGGGGGGGACAAGGCCACTTCATATAAACAAAATTTCGCGTTTTTCACTGACTTTCTACTATTCTATTGATAAAATCTATATATATATCTCAAACTCAGGGGGTGCAATCGCCTCTCTCTGCCCCACCTAAATGACACCCTTACATTCAGCGCTAAAAATATTGTTTTTGTAACAACTACATAAAAGCGACTGCTACCGCAGTGGCAGTAATACTAGCGCTCACTTCAGCGAGTGGCCGTCACTTTCACTATACCGGGAATGGGCGTCTGCCAGATCTGGCATCAGTGTCGGCGTCTTCTGTTTCACTTTCGGTTTGGCGCTCAATCGCATTGCTTACATTAACCTGTGTTGTGCAGTAGTATTCTGTTCTTTGACATTAACCTGTGTTGTGCAGTAGTGTTCTGTTCATGTTTCATGGTTCTGTTATAAGTTATTTTTTTACATACAATGATGAATGGTAATGATGACAACGTCAATAATAAACCATGCACATCGAGATCCAGGGGGGGTATCTTCGTTTCTCTTCGAGAAAAAATGCGCGAATCCGCTTTCCGAAAAAATATTTGACTGCTTCCCAATCTCAGTATCTTCCCGTTCCTCCGTCACCAATTCGTAAAAGCTACCAAAATTAATTTTATCTTTGTTTCAATAATATAATAGTATTCCATAGTGCAAGAAAGGTGATAGGACGCGACAAAACAGTTATTCGAAGTATGTTCAGTATCCTACAAATAAATTTCTTTAATTATTCTTCTATTGAGTTGGGAAGTAGCCAAAATTGGTACAACTTCCAGTTTCAATATTGATTCTTATATAATAACTAGCAGAATGCCAGTTCTTCGCACGGGGAGAATACTTTCACTTTGGACATTAAGAGGTGAATTTGGATTTAAACAGCATCGGAAGTGTCACTATTCGTCTCAGTGATCATGTAAACTATGAATTCGACACTATCCATATATATATATATATACAAGGGCGGATCCAGGATATGATCAAGGGAGGGGCTAAACCATATTTTGCCGTTTTATCCAGTGTAAAGCAGGATTTTATCCAGTGTATAACTGAGCGTCAAGGGGGGGCTAAGCCCCTATAATTCCCCTTGGATCCGCCACTATATAGCCTATATATGAGGTACTTGCGGCAAATAAGGCCCACCTAAGTATAAATGCTTTATTAGTTAAATACATATGATGTAATAGACAAAAATTTATACGCATTTTATTTGTCAATCTTTTAGCTATCTTATGTTATGTTAATTTTAACTTAAACATTGAGCTAAATGTATGAAAAACGTATTGAAAGAGAAACATAGAAAATGACCTTATTGCCCGCACACGGTAGGTAAATAAGGCCCATCATTTGAAAAGTAAAATTTTACAACCTGAAAGACCACTGGAACTCAATTAACACCTCACATTTTTACAGCACTTCAAATACTAATAATAAAACGATAGTTAGTAACAATATGGATATGAAATATTAAGGATAAAGGTAATCTACCTTGTGTTATGCACTCGTTAGTTATGTCATTGAAACTAACTGTATTTTAAAGAATCAGCTTGGACACATAATAAACAAACGACCACTGGAAACAGATTTCACACTAAGATTCAACAATGTTTACACTTCATAACACTTGTAGCAAATGAATTCTTCATCATCGGCGTCAACAAGCCAATGCATTCGTCGTGTACCCATACACCGCACCCTTAACAGCTTCGCATGTCACCGATCCATTCTTTGTCGCATAATGAACGGTACCTGGAATGCTCAAAGCTGCACGAAAATGAGTTTAGAATATACCCAAAAACAGTGGTATGAGCCATTCGCATGCATTAAAAATAGAGATTTACATTATGAAAGACCAACGCAGAACTCAAACCTGCGAACCCCATAGTCAATAATTAGGCTCGAACACGACAGATCGCCCTACTATAGAGGGTAGCACTGGCCAAGAAAGAATAACAAAGTAACACACATTAAAGTTGCCAGTTTCTAAGTATTTAACAATGCATACACGTTTTGTAGGGCAATGAGGGCCAGTAGATTTTTGATGGGCCTTATATACCAACCATGTACTCGTCAGTAAATCATTATCTACAAACATGTTTCGAAATGAAACGAAGTAACCATTATCTCAAATACTAAACACTATGATCCTCAGTAATATACAAGATATTTTGGGTTAGCTTTATTCTACATAGAAAAAATGAACTTACTTCGCTCCCTCAAATTATAAGGCGCATGAAAACTGCCTTCTCGATGCTTCAATACTGCCAGTGTTCCGTCTAACCATGCACAAGAAGATGAACTCTCTCAGGCATTGTGTGAGTAATCGTTACTTGTGATGATGTCAGATTTCTCCTACAGTGATTCTAACCTATGAAATTTTGCACTGTGCCTTATTTCCCCTGGGGGGTTATTTGCCGCAAGTACCTCATATATAGGACCTATCCCTCTCCCAAGTTGCGGGGCTGAATTTGGTTTTAAACTTTCTCGGAAGTGTCACTATTCATCTCAGTGACCCCCGAAATTCGACAACCGATATCGGTCATTTTCGATCATTTTTAAATATCTTCTCCTTCGCCCTCCCTTAAGTTGCATCATTAAAGTGAAATAATAATAATAATAATAATAATAATAATAATAATAATAATAATAATAATAATAATAATAATAATAATAATAATAATAATAATAATAATAATAAAACATCCTAGGCCCAGACCTATGTTGAAAATTTGATCAAGATCGGTCGAGTGGTTCATGAGTTATGAAGTTATAACGTAACTCGTTATACACAGGTCCTCAGTCATAATTATAGCTAGAGTAAATTACTAAAATCACTTAAAACAGTTTATGCTGCGTTTAGCTTTCCTGACTTGTATTGCGACACACACTTATTGAAATAAATACACACCTTTATAATTATGCGTACATCCCTTTATATGATGGTTCCTGAATTATATCGTTTATTTACAAAACGTTGTTATGACAACCTAAAGACAAAAACTCATAAAAAATCATCATATTAGAATCAATTTTGATTCTCTTTCTTTTTCGTATTTTCTTCTTCTTCTTCTTCAAACTGGTTAGTGCATATTTTAAAATCATACATTGCCCGGAAATATAAGAAAAGATATTTAAAATTACACTGAAAATACAAGATGTCGTTGCAAAGTCAGAAAGATACTCACTTCCATTTTTATGTATATGCTTATAAATGGATAGATAGTTGAAAGAAGTATCCAGAAACACTTTCTAATATGGAACCTGCGTCCGAAGAACTAGTTCCCTCTGGTTCAGCCCATTAATTTAGTACTCCATTTCCTCCCAATTCCTGGAGAGTGTGATCGCGAAGGGACGTCATTCCTCATGCATACGAACTAACATGGCTTTAGATGCCTCAGATGCCCAGAAATTTTAATTCCTGATACCCTACACGGCATAAACGTGGGACGTAAAACTGAAAAAATTCAATTTCCAATCGCATAGTTCGAAAATCTTCTTTACTTTCAGACTGTCAAACAAAAATGAAACTTACTTGTTTGAGTATTACTGTACAAACTCTATCCACCGATGGGTTTGTAACTATGGCTTCGAACATTTAAACTCAATTACGTGGGCGATATAGGAGATACTTTGAGAAAATCTAAGCTTTGTTCGATAATCGCAGTCTCCTATCGGGTTAAGTTTAGAGATGCCTTCCGTATTATTTATTTAAAAATAGGAAAATTTGCAGGAGAAATGAGGTAAGAAATGACGATTTGGAGGTCTTATGCAATGTTTAGGTGTGTAAGGTTGGCAGTAGAGTCACCGTAAGACGGGGTTATTTTGCACAAGATATGAAAAGAGTTTCACAGTCCTCTGTCGGTAAACCGTGAAGTGTAAAGAGGAAGTTTCAACTGCTACCGAAAGATGGAACATCTAACTGTATTTTGGTAGTAATGTTGGCGGTTAACATCAGTTCTAATTACGCGGAGGGTTTGTGGTTGTAGAAGTGTGAAAAGTAGTCGCTGTGAAGGCCGCCAACATTTGAAAGATATTACGTACAAGATTTTCCATCAAAGTTAAATCAGTTTCGTAGAATACTATGTGTATAATGGGACTTTGATGCAGTAGTTGAAATTGAAATGTAAAACTTTCAAAATCACAAAAAAAAAAAAAAAAAAGTAAAACTGCGAGAAGGCGGTTTCAGCCTCTATTCGGGGTTACTTTGCACCGTTACAAAATACCGCTTAGATAGGAAATTATTACTACTGGAACCTCCTGCATTCTAAATTTAGGCAAATTTCCTATTTAGGAAGATGCCGGAATATGAATTTCTTGTTTGAAAATAAATTATGAACAGTGGCGGGTCCAGAAAAATAGTTTGAGAGGGGTTTCACTCACAAAGGCTTCTTTTTTTTTAAAAAAAAAAAAAAAAAACACTAGACTTTTGGGGGGAGGAGCTTGAGGCTTATACGCATAGGAATGACTAACATTAGATACTTTTAGATGGGCTTCAGCCTGAAAGTCCCAAACCCCGTAAATCTTCCACTGATTATGGTTGGAATGATATTCTTGGACATAAGGAATAACCAAGGCAAATCAGTACACGGGGATTTTTTTTTCTGTTCCTGAGCTGGCATTTTTGTGGGACATATGCTAAACTATTAGAATGTGGTTTCTGTGCCGGTACCAGAAAACACATCATTTTCTTTACAAATATTGGTAATTCATACTAAGTATCGATACCAGTACTCTCATTGCAATATCAATATTTGTAGACTGCATGCAGTTGTGTGTAGAAAGTAAAATGTATAAATAATGAAGGGAAAACATTGCACAGAAACGTTATATTCGTATGTGGAACATACTTTTTTTGTATGTTGTGCAAACTAACCCCGCCTATGGGGTTACTTTGCACTAAAGTTTATATTTTAATAACTATGGTCATACTGAATGTTTACAAATGAACTTGCACTAATGTTTTTCTTATATATCTAGCTATTATATGTTTAAAATACAGTGTTCTAAATCATTACGTTTGTAAGTTACATGCGATTTTCTTTAAAATTCCTTAAATCTTGTGCAAAGTACTTACGGTATGTTTAATGTGAGAAAAGATATGTAGAAGTTGGTATTATTTGCAAGACGCGGAAGGTTTTGATGATTCAGCAGCATGGTAGTTATATAGGATGGTGAATCGGTGAGTTGAATGTGATATTTCCGCGTTGAGTTTTACATAATTATATAAGAATAATGAAGATAATCTATTAAATTGTTATGAGAACCGTAGATTACTGAATGTAAGTGATAATCCGGGTCTAGTCACTGATCTAGTCTAACTAAAGTCTTACTGGGTAACCTAATCAAACCTAAATTAACCTAACCAAACCTAACCGAATCCAACCTAACAATTTTAAATAATTTAACTGCTTTTTTTTAGTCGTTCGAAACTGGAGGGCCATCTGTAAACTTAAGCCCTCCGCTTCATTAAATAGCCCAATATTAATTATTGTTTGTTTTCTTTTCTTTGTTCCAGGTTTAACAATATTCCGTGGAATTCATGCAGTGGACAGGGATAAACCTAATACGCCAAACTCCGAGGTGCAATATTCAATCATTGGTGGTAATGACGCTGGGAAATTTGCTTTAGAAAGCAGTCATAGAGCGGCGCTAGTAATTACTCAACCCTTGGACTACGATAATGGAGATCGGGAATTTCAACTGATTATTATGGCCTCAGTAAGTATTTAAAATATAAAAAAAATTACTTTATTACTGTTTTGGTTGTGAAAAAGTATTCCTGTACTTACAAATATACAATACTCTAAGTACTCCTGATTTATGAAGAAACATATAAAGAATATTACCGGTATGCTGTGCATTCATATGACATAATTGTTCATTGCTCTGTCACATTATGTGATCCATAAAGATAGAAATATAATCCATGCAAAGTTTCTGATTATACGAACCCAACATAATCTCAGTTCAACTTAACATCATGTTCACGTCTATAACAGAGGTTTTCGGAAGCACGTATTTCGGATTCTAAATGTTCTGGATGCCTCAAATTTCTCGGACACAGCACTTAGCAAAAGTAATAGATACTGTAGAAAGAAAATTGAAAGTTTAAATAGCAAACGATTTTCAAAAAACTAGGATAAATATTATACAGCAAAAGTAGGCAGGAAAGGGTATGTATGATTTGGTTGCAATTTACAGTTGAATAACCTATAGCGACATAGACTATGAAGGTTTATGAAAGAGGGTAGTTGATTCCTCGTTGCAGCTCAGAAGACATGTGAAGGTTTTTTTTAATAATATTTTTTGATGATCTCATGATTTAAGCCAATCTATCTACGGTTGTTTCACTACTAACATTTCATTTAATAATACTAACGTTTCTGCAAAACTATAAACTACAGTACGCTTTGTTTACCGGTCACCATTGTCTTGTATCAATACTAAAGATATGCCACATTGACTTGATCCCTAATCTTCCGTTGCAAGCGCTACTATCGGCTGAAGGAATTCCACTCGCTTTCTCTCGCTTAGCAACAGCTGAACCCTTATTGGCTCAACGCGTGGGTGTGTGAGGATGTGAGCTTTAGTTCACATTTTTGCCACGGCTCAAGACATTTTGGCAGCATAATAGCTTTGCTGCTTTCTCCTTGTTCTGTCTGAGTGTTTTACTGAGAACCCGAGAACCAAAGTGTTACGTCATGGAACACCCAGCTGTAAATAACAGATCCAGAATTACAATGATCGTAGAAACTGCCTTGGCTGCAGTGATGACGCCAGCTTTAACTTGGAGCGGGAAGGGAGTTAACGGACAGGCAGAGACTTTTTTTTTTTTTTTTTTTTTTTTTAGCGGGCGGCTATTTTTATTATGAACTGAAAAGGGTTATTTTATATTATTTGAATTTCATTTAAATACATCATATATGGGTGAGGGAGTAGTCTGAAGCCTAGGGTTAGCCTCCGAAAAAAAAATGAAATGATATCTTTGAATTTAACGTCTCTCGTTTGTGTTAAAGAAGACAATGATTAAGCAAGTGAATGACGATGTAAGAATTGGTGGAATGAGAAAGTTAGAGGAGACGGACGTACTCCGAGAAAACCCACGGGCACGGTGTTGTCCACCACAAACATACGTGGTCGGGGATCGAACCTGGGACCCCACGCACCAGAGGAAAGCGATCTACTACTGAGCCACTATGACCCCACCTCCGGAAAAGCGCCTGCCCCCATTACTCCCCTGTGGTATAGTCACTGTACACATCATTATGTCTTAGCAATATTTTATCTATCACATGTTTCAAATTGATTACCCACATAACGTTCACTCCTTAATTTATGTATCTTTTGTAAAACGATCAGCAAGATAAATTTCATTTGTCCCATGTTTTCCATTCTTCAATATAACGTGTTTATAAGTTAACGTTTCCGACAGATGGCAATTGTATTTACCTTACTGGAATCATGGTGTGACAACGCCGAATAGTTTCACTTGATCATTCATGTATTTGTCTGTTACTAAAGTAGTAAAAGAAAGCCTTAGAAACAAAATAAAAGTAAAGTAAAATCTAGAAAGGGTAAAATGAAATAAAGTCTAGAACAAGAACGGTTACTTTTATAGGGATGAACATTTGTTTTATATCTCTAAATTCATAATTCAGCTTTATTTATAAATTATTCCATACGATGCCTGCACGTCATAAGAGTTTTCTACTTCTACATAATAAGTCGGAGGCTGTTAATCGTACATTAGAGCAAGTTGTTCCCAAGTAGTGGAATTTTTTGACTTCAATTTTTCGATTAGAAATAAAAGGAACTTTCGTTAAAATCAGCAGTATAAATAGGGTGTTTCAAAACAACACCGACAACGTTTGGGTGGTGGTGATTCCTGACCAGAGATGGTCATTTTTGGTAACTCTCACTCACCCTCACCCTCAGTTGACACCCTCACACACCCTCACTCTCAATTGACACCCTCACACACCCTCACTCTTAATTGACTCCCTCACCCTCACACACCCTCACTCTCAATCGACTCCCGCAACCTCTCTCTCAGCCACCCTCATCCTCAGTTGACTCCCTCACCCTCAGTTGACTCCCTCACCCTCAGTCGACTCCCTCACTGCCACCTTCACCATCAATCGACTCTTTCACACCCACCCTCAGACACCCTCACCTTCATCTACCGAAATGAGGGTGAGTGAGGTGAGGGCGGCCCTCTTGAGGGCAAAAATGCGTGAGGGTGCCCCTGTTCCTGACATCAGCGATCACCAACAATAATGACACTTGCCTCAAGTTTTCCATTCTTCAACATCATATATTTCTAACTGAACATTTTCAACAGATGGCAATTGCATTTATTTTAGTCAAATCGTGGTGTGACAGTTCAAAAGCATCATTTAATCATTCATTTATTTAACAGTTACTAAAATGTTAAAACTCTGGAAAAGAAAATGAAAAGAAAGTAAAATCAAGGAAAGGTAAAAATGAAAAAAAAAAAAAATGTACAAGAAGAAAGGTTACTTGTACGTCAATGAACCTTCGCTTTGTATTTCTAAATTCACATTCCAAATACATCGAATACGTTAATCAAACTTAATTTATCAATCTTCCAGAATACTGTAGTCATTTTTACAAAATAATCCGGGGATATTTAAGCTTATAGCGCGTGGTTCATAAGTAACACTAGATTTTATTTTACTTCATTTTGAAAGGTACCATTACGTGATTATGTGTTGTTTGCCACGACTCGATTTTAGTGTTGTTTGCCACGGTATTGTTCTTTCTGGCTTATCTTATATCACAATCTTGAAGATTTATACAAAATAGACTCATAAGCTAAGGGTTGCCAGATGACCATATTAAAACAGATTACTATATCATAACAATCAAATCTATTATATTTATAAAGAGAATACATACAATATAAACACAATACATACAATACAAACGGTCCCAATCACGTTATTGGGTTACTGCGCTATCGGATTTTAAGTTCTACAGTTAAATTTATTCAAGGTAAGTTCAGCCACTCGAAATAATAATCTATTTGCTTAGAAACTCTACAAATGCACTTGATGATATGATCCATACTTCATCATCTGAGAGAAGATGGTGACCTGAAAAAATATCTCAGAAGATTGAGCTTTGTACATAAATTTCAGTAGTCAATAGAAGCATTTTATTTCTCATTTACAATTTTCTTCATGAACAACATGCAGTTTGAACAGAATGCAGATGACAAGGTTTTAATAGGAGCCGCCTAGGAGTATGTACCAAATGTGATGTGATATTATAGCAATTACTTTATTTCATGCTTCTGAGCGCATAAATTCTACTTCCTATGCTATCATTATGGAAAGCCTCCTGCAGGATATTAGAAACGAGTTAGAAATAACAGAAGGGCTATATTACATCAACTTTGAGCTTCGTAAGTTAACATATAGATACTTGTGTTATAGTTCGTATTTTGTAACTTCCTATTCTTGTGACCGTCTGAACGATTGCATTTCCAGTTCGCGCGAAGTGGGTTTTGTGGTGGACAAACACCGTATGCCTGAATTTTCTCGGGGTTCTTCTGTTTCCTCCCACTTTTTTCATTACACTATTTTTCATTTATTTTCATCATTACCATATTCTTTAGCTTACATGGCATAATCATGGGACGTAAAATTGAAATATTGCATTTCATTTTTCTTAAGTATATGAAACCCAGTTCTTTAGTCGAATAGCACAAATGGAAAACAGAACATTATACCTAGGTATAACGGGAGATGATATTAAAAACTCCGTTAAAAGAGAAAATGCAATTATATCAATTTACTAAGTTATTATGATATTAATGATGTTTTGTGTTCCTTTGTTTGGAGCTTAATGTCCTGTTTCAGCAGCAAGTCTAATGAGACCTGTCTCGTCCCAAAGGCGAGCATACTTACCATTTGCTCCAGAGGATCAAAAACAGAGGTGCCTGGCAACCCTTCCTTTTACTCCAGATATGTGTGAATTTTCATGATAATGACATACGATAAGATCGGAATGTAAATATGACAAAATCGTGGCAAACAACACGAAAATCGAGTCGTGGCAAACAACATCGTGGAAAACAACACGTCACCCGATTACGTGTTGTGCAATATAATTACAACTTTTTACAGAAGTTCTGTTTACAAAAAAAAAATGCATTTACCCTGTCCGTCCTTCAGGGTGGGAGCCAAAAATAAACAAAAACTACTTGACCAATCACGTCACCAAATTTGGAGACAATGTAGAGAGTCAAAATTTAGGAACCGAGTGGAACAGATATTCAACCCGAAAGTGGTAGAAAATTAACTATTTTCGGTTTTAACTTTGATCGGTATAGATTAGGATTTAGGAATTAGATTTCTGGACTATCGGCATCTACGGCCATGTTAGCCCGTTATTGTGAGGGATAACCTCCCTCGGTGATCAGACTAATAGGGAAATTGAGGAGGAATTAAACGGCCTGAGAGCTACGATCGCGGTATTCGCCTGGTATGAATGAGCAAAATCTCGCTCAGAATGACTCACCTAAAAATGCTTTTACGTCTTTATGGCAAAACGGTAATATATAGCGAACCCTTTAAGTGATAGTGGTTATAATTCTACCCACCTGTTCTTTGATAAGTTCTCGCAAAATTTGCCATTCAAAGTTATCCATATTTATTTTAAAAATTGCGCAGGGATACTGTTGTTAATATACCAGTCATCATGTATCGATTGCATGTTTCAATCAGTAACGGGATGGAGTTTTTGTATGTTATAGTATATTTTAAAACAATATTTGGAATGTCCGTTCTTCGCACAGGAAAAATATTTGAAAGATATACTTGAATCTTATTTTCCCCTTTACGTTTTGTATTTAAATAAAAGTGAAACAAAGCAAATTCATTTTGACCTAAGTGTTTAACGGTTCAGCAGACAACCACGATGTCATTTTTATATATCAAGAAGAAAATTATAGAAATCGACCCCCTTACCCCCAGTCCTCGCTTAAAATTAGACTGTAAGAAAACACTGGAGCATGTGTTCATTTGTTTTGAATTACGAGTTCATTTACAATTTTTCACCTCCGTAACATGAGGGTCTCAGAAGATACTCTATATTGGGTATACATTTTAATGGTGTTCCCTCTTAGGACAAATATTTTAATAACACGATGGAAACTTGGCTCGAGTTCAAGTGCTATGTTCAAAAATTCATTTCAAATTGTTCACCCGTTTTCACGTGATGAGAAAAATACGTCCCACCCTAGGCTAAAGGAGACGATGATGATGAGAGATGAATGAAATGGTGGAATGAAGAAATTGGGAGGAAACGGGAGAACCCCAAGAAAACCCATGCATACGGTGTGTGTCCATCATAAAGCACTTGGCGCGAGCTGGGATAGAACCAAGGACCCCATGCCTCAGAGACAAACCGCTGACTGAGTCACCGCGGCCTCACGTTATAAAACAGACAACCTCAATGTCGTTTTTATATATATTGAAAAAAATATAGAAATTGCCCTTACACCTCGTAAAATCAGAATTTTCAAAAACGCTAGGACACATGTCAGCGTATTTTTAATTTGGAATTGATATACCAAGTTTCATTTCCATAACTTGAGAAATTCATGAGATGCTCTGTTTTTGAAATAAAATTGTAACTCCCGCTCGTCTCTTTACTATGCTTAATTTTTATCAAAATGTCACGATAGAGGTTCCAAATTAATGTTCGAAACTTCATTTCAAACGGCTCAGTCGTTTTCTTGCAATAATGAAGCATACAAGTCGATCACATTCTAGTAATACAAGCTCTATACAAAATATATCCGGAGTTTCTTGAACTTATTATATAGTCAATATGAGAAACATTGAAAAGTATGTAATTAATGCGAAGAAAGAATATAACGGAACTTTTATTTGGTATTTAATAGATTTTGATATATGCACCTTGGGTGTCCTGTATAAGGCCAATCGATATTCTATCTCCTGTCATGTTTATACCAGCATGTCTGGTGTGATGCGATTGTGTTCATTGTTTGCTGTTGAAATCTTAAATGTTCTAAGCATGTAACAGATATTTTCATGTCCCGAAAAGAAAAAGTCTAAAGGAGTCAGGTCGGGATCACGAGGAGGCCAAACAATTGCTCCTCTCTGCCGATCTATCTGCCAGAAAGCCGTCTGTCCATAGCTACACTGTGTGACAACTGAAATCGTACGATGACCCGTCATCTTGCATTGCCAAGTACTCGCTCATTGTAATCTACTTGGGATCTCCCATACTCGCGACGTTGTACACGAATCACTCATTGAGTTTCAGTTAATCACTTAACGCACTTTACCTTCCTCAGTGGATTTGCCATTTCACGATACCCGGCCGACACCATAATGCCAAAAGTTTTAAAGTGAAGTGGTACCTAATGACGCAACCTAATCTTTGTAGGCAACAAATTTTATGAGTTTCCTCACAGCTCACAACCAGAAAGGTGCTTTACTTTAACACAGAAAACAAATGACAAGCATTTAGAATTCTGTAATTCTTTTATAAAGACCCAGTATATATATATATATATATATATATATATATATATATATATATATATATATATTTATATTTATATTTATATTGTAGCTACTAGTCGTCTAGGCTTAAAAAATATATATACAGGGTGTTTCAAAAAGAACTTCCTAGTTTTAAGTATAAATTTAATTGTGAAATGAATGAAAACTTATATCAATGAGTACATATCATGAAAGAAAATTTCTTCAAGTTCTGTTTAATGTTGATAGACTTCAACGTAGGATCCATTTGTGGCCCTGTACACGTCGAGACGATATTCCACTTCTCGCCACATATTCACCAACATTTCAGGTATAACTGTCCCAACCGCCGCGACGATTCTTCCCCGTAAATGATTGATGTCTCTGATCTTTTCACTGTACACAACATTTTTTATGTGGCCACAAAAGAAAAAGTTCAGTGGACTTAAGTCTGGGCTTCGTGGTAGCCAAGATTGCTCTTCACTGCACGCCTGCCTGGACGGAACTGAGGAAACAGAGAAGAAAAACAGCACTGGTGCCGTCTCAAGGTCAAGCAGACCTGCCAACTGCAGGTGAGCCAAACTTGGAGAGTTGATGTAACAAATACCACAAACTAGAATAGTGTATGTCACTTTGTTCAGATTCTAAGACACATTAAAAATGAAATGAAATGAAATCTTTGAGTTTTACGTCCCACGGTTATGCCGGTTAGGCTAAAGGAGACGGTGATGATGAGTAATGAATGAAATGGTGGAATGAAGAAAGTGGGAGGAAACGGGAGAACCCCGAGGAAACCCACGCACACGGTGTTTGTCCACCACAAAGTTCACTTGGCGGGGGCTGGGATTGAACCCGGGACCCCTAGCACCAGAGGTGAACGCTCTACCACTGAGCCACCGCGGCCCCGACACATTAAAACTAGGGAGTTCTTTTTCAAACACACTGTATATACAGGGTGGCCCATTTTAATCTTTCCACGGAAATATCTCGAAAACGGTTGAACAGAAATGAACTGAACAAAAACTCAAATAGGAAATACTATGGGGTAATTCGAATGGAGTTGTCGCGGTGTCCCCCAGAGCCGCTTTTCAAGGGAGCCCAACTTTAAAATTTTAAATAGAAACATAGGGCGAGTGATACCTCGTTCGATACATCTTTAAAAACTAAAAAGCGATGTGGCAAAAGATTTTTCATATGGGTCACCATTTTCAAAATGGCCGCCAAGACAGGGTCGTATCACATAAAACGTCCAGAGTTATGTGGGTAAAAGTGGGAGGGAACGCAGGGGACGCCATTGCCCCACTTCCAAGTAATTATCAATGAGATCCATCGATTTCCTAAAAATTACAATGGCCAAAGACAGGCACTGGGGACGGCGTGATGTTATGCTTCCCCCCTACCCATTCAGATCCACTTTTACCCCTGTATATATGAAACGATTACGCTGGGAACTCCTTTTGTAACTTGCTGATACACAGTAAAGAACCCTTGTTGTTATGGTCTGAGACATTCTACGCTTCACGACGTAAATAGATATAAATTTACTCATAATGTATGTAATTTTGTAGTTACGAAGGGTGAAATATCTTAAGCTATCTTTGGATATGCGCCTGTAAGGAGAAAGTAATACTAGCATAGATTATTCTCTGCACTGCAATTTTATACACATTTTCTTAAAATGAAAAGAAAGAAAGAAAAATAAATAGAAAAGATACAATTTTCTAAATCAAAACACTCTCTCCCCTTTGTGCATCTTCAATTAAGAGCTGCTTTTCTTTGTTTTTCTTTTGAGTAAATTTTGTACGCATTATACTAATGTGTTCGCTGTATGACTTTTAACAAAATTAAATATAGATCTTTTGCTGCATGACGGATTAAAACTCAGTTCTTAACTGGACAACATGAATTACTAAATATGATTTGTCCTCTGCTTGTAAGTTCCTTTGCTAGTTTTCTAAGATTTAACGTTTGCACAAATAACAATAGATGGTACATTATTCAGAAAAAGTTGTATTCACAACTTAGTTCTACGTTTGCATTGGAGATATTTCTTTAAAAGAAGAAAAATACAATGCTTTTTGATTTGTTTCACCACAAATTTGTTTCAATATTATTTATTCCAAATTTTGTTAGGATATTGAAATCTTAATTGTACCTCACGTAAAAACATAGTGCAAAAATGAGTGTTTATACGTATCGTATTCAGTATGTGCCTTGAAATAATTCTATTTTTTCCCTGTTGTACGGATGATTATCGTGCTAGAATTATTTAGTAAGATCAATTTGTCATAAAATCTTTTAAAAGGTTTGAGTAAGAAGGTTCGTTTCATCTTATGGAATTACCGTATATTTCTAGTGCAAACATGTTCAATGTTTTAAACAGAAATTGTTGATTTATCATTTCTACTGTTGCCCACAAGGTGAGAAATAATGTCCCATTTTATCTTGATTCTCAAAGAAGTATTTCTGGTCTCAATTCCATTCTCGAAAAACTTTTCTTGTTTCATCTCGAAAATGTTCTCGTCTGGTTTCATTTTGTGAACAAAATTTAAGCCCTGATTTATTTTCTTAATTTCATCCAAAAGTAATTTATTTATTGTCTCTAACGGAGAATATATTCTCCAATTACAGGAGACCTGAACAAAATATTTTACGATCTTGTTATTATGATAGATTTCAAATAAAAGAAATAATAATAGAAATATGATAAAGAGTATACAATTAATATTCTAACAAATCATTTAAAATTGGAATAGCTCCATTAACAAAAATACATAAAATTAAAACATTTATAAACAAAAATGTAAGTATACTTTATAGAAAATTATAAAGCATTTTGCCGCAACAATTGACAGTAGGTTTGAAATGAGATACTAAAATCTAAATACAGCAATTTTTGTGATATAATGTTATGTGCTTTGTACTTTCGAACCAATGATGATTTCTGTAGTGCTCCGTTGTGGACGTATCACACAAGAATTAATATCTTTGTCGAGTACTTGCCATTTTTGCACTTAATTTGATTCAACTCAAAAACGAAGTATTATCAAATGTACCTTTAAAAAGTATGTATAAAAATGTTTGGTATTTTGTCTAGTAGATAATTTGGCATAACACAATTCACTTGACACATTTTGGCATGATAATCTATGTCTTAAAGCTGAGACTTGATATTTCTGGAAATATAAGCAACGTAGAAAACGTTTCTGAATTGCTTCTATTTTATTGAAATGGGAGAAAGGGAGCCGCAGTGGCTCAGTATTAGAGCGTTCACCTCCAGTGCTTGGTCTCCCTGGTTCGATACCAGCTCGCGCCGTGTGGACTTTGTGGTGGACAAACACCGTGCTCGTGGGTTTTCTCGGGGTTCTTCTGTTTCCTTCCACTTTCTTCATTTCACTCATTTCTCATTATCACCGTCTCCTTTAGCCTAACCGGACTTAACTGTGGAACGAAGGCAAAAGTCGTTTATATTAATTGTCCGTGTTTCAACTTAATTCTTATTAAACTATTAAGTAAAGCTTCACTAGAATTAATTGTTTTAAAGTTTGTTATAATTCTGATAATAAAACCTGTCTCTATGTAATTTTGCTATATAACCCACGTGATTGTTAAATGATAATTTTGAATTCATTATTGCACCCAAGTCCTTAATATAATTTTCTTTCTGAAGTAACTGTTTATTAATTGTATATTGAACTTCCCGACTATGCTTAATATTATGAATATTATACAGTATGGCGCTAAATTCGTTGTACAAAAGCAGAGGAGTGATTCCTGAGAGTAAAACAAAGAAAAAAAACTTCTAATAAACATAGGGCGAAAACCCCATTGTTTACGTGTTATAGGATGCCAAAACCATGAAAAATTGAATTTTAAAGGTCCATAGCTCCAAAACTATGGGATCTACTGTAGTCGGGTCAAGACTTCACTTAGGAACTAGTATGTGCTCTATCCAAAAATACATGTTTTAGAATCCTAAGGTAGTCACGCAAGAATTTTTATGGAGGTAGTTGGAGAGTACTTAATATCATAGGCCCGTAGTCAAACTCCCTGTGTAAAAATTGTTGTGGAAGTACCTCAGGATTCTGAAACACATATTTCTGTATAGGGCACATACTAGTTCCTAAGTGAAGTCTTGACCCGACTACAGTAGTTCCCATAGTTTTGGAGCTATGGACTTTTAGAATTCATTTTTTCATGTTTTCGGCAGCCTATAACACGTAAACAATGGGGTTTTCGCCCTATGTTTATAGGAACTTTTTTGTTTGTTTTACTCTCAGGAATTACTAATCTGCTTTTGTACAACGAATTTAGCGCCATAATACTTTAATTATATAATTACACTTCTTGACAAATTGAAATCTATTTCTTAGTAACTAGTTATACAATTGATCAATATCTTGTTAAAGACAAATTATCTATGTGGTTTTTTACTTCATAAATAATTTAATGTCATTGACGTACATTAGACAGTTGGCATATCAAACCGTATTAAATATACCATTAATATACAATATAAAATTTTTTAAAAGTATTTTTTACCGTGAAAATTAAAGTATTATCGTTAGAACCACAGGACTGTCACTCGCTTTTTCTTACCGTTTTTACTCTGATTCATATCGATAAATGAACAGGCAAACATAACAGTTGTAGAGATTTAAAATAATTAAATTTATATTAATAATAAAGAAGGTAACTTTATAAACGATAGCTGAGTTCATGCCTGCCGCAGAGAGATTAATAAAGGAGTTACCGATATAGATGACGGGAATAGCCAAGTGTGGAAAACTATGCCAGTAGACGATCTTGCTGAACGTGTGAACCTTGTGTTTCGTCAAATGCGTAGATTACTGTTTCCGAATTGTCTGCTGGTTTCTCTGAAATATAAAGATCAACGCCTGGAGAAATCGAATTATATTTTATGAACGTCTCAATTACACTTGACATGTTTAAAAGTCACTGTCTATCAGTGCGTATGTGGGGAAGGGAGCAATGTCCAATGAATAGTTCTGGCTTGTCCCTGTTTTGTCATGATCTCGTGGTTCTACTCTGGTAAAAAAAAAAAAAAAAAAAAAAAACACTCCCATATGTTATTAATATAGTTCACGGGTTTAGATTGATCATATGATTCTATTTAATCAAGTAATTTTATTGAAGTTCTTTCAAAGAAAGGAATGTAACCCTCTATGGATTGGTTGAGAATGATGTTTAGAAAATATTTTCTTACCGAATTGACTAGAATAAGATATCTAAGTGTAAAACCCTTCATAATAGAAAATAATACCTAACTAGCTAAACCTATGCTGTCTACTCAGCGCATCATTCTGATATGACTATGGGTTTTCTTCCTACGCTCTCGCTATAGGTGTCCATATCACTTTACACAAACAATTAAACGACAAGACAAGTTACAAAGGAAGCGAATTGCTATAGACAAACATTCTAGCATTTTAATGTATAAGTGTTGGGTTGAGTTTCTGGCGATCTGCGAGAAGTTACAATAATTTTTCTCCTTACAAATACATATTCGTCCGAAGGACGCCTCATTACAGCTCTTGAGGTCTTTGAAGTCGCCAGCATGCAATAGGTTTTCCCTGCATGCAATACGTTAAAGCAAAGTTCCTGCAATGTCCGTCAACCTACTATACATAACTCCTCTACTGGTTGCCTAACATAAGGATATCATGGCATGAGAACCAGAGGAACGTAACTCCAAAAATGCTGATTTTGTTTTCTTCATGTTTGGATATAATTTTGAAACCCCCACTTGGTGTAAATGGAATATAGCGACATCTATTCTCCTTGTCGATCAGCTGTTGTAATGTGGCTCAATTACTATCTTATTACAAGCACAACTTCATAAGAAAATAATATTTTTGCGACGATATGAACCCTAGCTTCGAACTAGCAACAATGTTAAATCTCATTTGCCCAATACGACTCATAACATCTTGAAC
This sequence comes from Thermobia domestica, assembly GCF_964235325.1. NCBI lineage: Eukaryota > Metazoa > Arthropoda > Insecta > Zygentoma > Lepismatidae > Thermobia > Thermobia domestica. Next base: position 250,712,574 of record NC_137463.1, on the reverse strand, counting down.
ATAACAATAACGGCAGTTTTCTCTTTTTTAAAAAAAAATGAATTAGAGCTGGCAGGCGTATACAAAATTTGAAATAGACCAGTGAAAACAGCACGTTTTTAGAGCTTGTGGCTTCCGAGATCTCATTGTCAAAAGGAATTGACCACAAACATATAGACTTTCGTTGACCACAAACTCATAAACCTAGCATTTTAATATATAAATACTACAAATAAAAGTATTTAATTCAGCTATTTTTGATTTTCTTAGATTTCAGCTTCCCTGTGGGGGCTTTAGAAGACAGTCTAATTGATCACTAAAGACTAAGACAAGAAAATTAACCTAACTAAGCTTTCTGAGGCTTATATATATGAAACTGTCTTCCCTATGCTCGTAGCAATAAATTTAAATTAGGACTAGCTCAGGAGAGTAATGCTCCCGGAAGTAGGAACGAAAAACACAGTTCTGATTGGTTGGCGTTATCTATATCTTGCCACGTTGTCTTCAAATAGCAGAAATCAAACTATTGTTGTTTTTGGTTTTCGTGGCCGAGTGGGCTAGCGCTATATGCTAATAACTCAAATCTTTTTTTGGCGTGAGTTCAAACTCGGCCCGAAGAGTTTTTTTTTTTTTTTTTTTTTTTTTTTTTTTTTTTTTTACGAAAACTACTACACTTATGTAACAGTTTCAATATTGTAGCAGTATCGGACACAAAGCTCTATTACGATGATAGGAGAGAAGGACCTTCTGCCCTATGAAGATAATACACATTATGGAAACTGTCAAACAACTGTAATTTCCATAAAAGTAATGTATTTCTTGTCAAACACTTTTCAGCTGAACTTTCAAATCATTTCTTTATTCTGTTCATATTGTTTTCAATTTCTGTTTTTCAGGATCGAGGTACTCCCCCAAGAAATTCAACGACAACAATGACGGTAATTGTCCAAGATCACGATGACTTAAATCCAAGGTTTACAAGGGATTTGTATCGAGTACAAGTCGAAGAGTTCTATCCTATCAAGGTAAGTAGCTGTACACTTAATAAGTAATAATTGCCATCCAGGTTACACTTACGGGTTGTCTGTAAAGAAAGCGACAAAAAAACTAGGGCTTCATTCCGTACCAATATGTGAAAACGCAACGCAAAATTTGCATGTTAGTATGCGATGATCGATATAACGTAAGATTTTGCGATTTGGCATCAGTGACGTAAAGTTTTGCGTTTAGGAATCATCTACCCCTCCATTTATTTATCTGTTAAGTTTGTTTCTTCTTAATGAATATTTTGCGTTGCGTTTCTATTCGCAATTTTTGTGAAAACTGGTACGAAATGAGCTCCCAGTCCTTTAAATGTGGTAGTTAAGAGTAGCACTCTCTTTAAATGTAGGAATTTTTTAATACCCTTGACTGATTCGTAGAGGAATTCTAGTGGTTCCAAGTTAATCTACAAGGCTATATTGTCACATAGTGAAATTTTCGGTTGTTCACAGCGGCTGAAGGGGATAATAGGAGAACAATAGAAAGAAATACACACGATAGGTTTTATTAAACGCTTGCAGGAACGTGGGTTTAGAAATAAATGTCTTAGAGAAAACTAAATACATGTAAATTTACCGGTTGTCGTAATACTGCAAGTTATGGATATGTCAAAATATCAAATTACATTTTTCCAAACTGCATAGTTTCAAACATCTAGGATCAACATTAGTGGACTAAAGCCATATACACTAAGAAATTAAATGTCGATTCAAAACACTGGATTCGTGTTGTTATTCAGTTCAAAATTTTTATGAATTTTGTCGAGGAATTTGAAGCTTAAAATATATTAAGAGATAATTATGCTTGATGTGCTCTATGCTTGCGATCAATGATCGTATTGTCTGAGTGAAGAACCCAGACTGAAAACATTCGAGAATAAAATCCTTAGGCAAATATTCGGATACAAGAGGAAAGGGATGGCGAAAACTTCATAACGAGGACATGCTTAATTTATACCCTTCCAATCATTGTTAGGGTCGTCAATACTAGGAGGCTGAGGTGGGTCATGTAGCCAGAATGGAAGAAAGTAGGAACGCTTTCAAAGTTTCAACTAGAAATCCAGTCGGAAAACGACCATTAGGAAGACCTAGGCTCAGATGGGAGAACATTATTAAAATAGATCTCGCACAAATGGAAATACAAAATAGAAACTGGATCCAGTTGGCTAAGGATAGAGGTCAATGGAGAGCTTTTGTGAACGCGATTTTGAACCTTCGGGTTCCTTAGTTATAGCGGCTGAAGGAGGTCACGGAAGAGAGCATTTTCGCTTTATTTTGATCCGTAGAATTGCTCTCTATTGTCCATGAGCGTCATCTTTAGAACACTTCTATACGTATAAATGTTTTCAATGGTTTCTGCAAGCCTTTAATTTTAAGTATATTGACACAAAATGTTAATTCCTCAAAATACCAATATCATTATTTTTTGATTTATGTATATTTGTCATAACAAATGGGTTGTTTTATTTTAGTGTAGCGTTCCATTCAGCACCTATATAAGACATGGACCTACACCTTAATATGGGATCCGAACCACATGAATTCCCGCCGGGAATAAATTTCGGATATCCCACGCCGAAGGCAAATACGCTAACCACATAGCCACGTGGAAGATCGTCATAAGAAATGGGGTTGTTTGTCAGTGTATATACAGTACCATTTCAATTCCCAGTGTTTTAGACAACATAACACTCTTTCGTAATGTGACTCGTGGGAAGTGGACGTAAACGGCTTACATTCTGAAAAACACTGTATTTTTCTTTTCTTCTTCTTCTTCTTCTTTTTTTTAAAAGAAATATGCATGGTAAAAAGAATACCCAATCTTAGCGTTCTGAGGGTTAAAGAAACTTCTTATTCTACAAGTTATTTTAATAATTGAAAGCAAATTCCTGTTACAGCAAATACAGTAGGTATAAAGAAAGCTGTTTGTGTATTACCATTCTATTTGATAACGATGAAAGCGGGAATATGTGACATGTTCCATCGAAGTTTTCAACTGCATCTTCTCCTTTATAAGACACAGAATCACATGTCCCAGACTCAAGCTTCTGACAGTATCGGAAGAAGTAGTAGTCAAGTTGTTGATCAGGTCATTCATGTTCAACAAGCAATTTAACACCATTTTCTTCGTTTTTTCTTAATTTCATCTGATGGTCACGATCTGTCGTGTCAGAGGTTAAACGTGCTACATAAACTAAGTCTCTGCTCTTCACTACTAACAAAATTCTCCATGAATTTATTACGGCTAATTGCTAACCACAGCAAACCGACTGACGTTGAAAGTCCATTCGTTACGTACTGTCTTGCGTTCAAACATAACCATGTACCTTTCTCTTAGGGCTGAAGATTACTGCTGCTATTTCCCTAATACTTACCTAACACACATTGGGTACTTTTTCTTCTTATATTTTGTACAATTAAATGGACATTATAATAAAGTGGTCATTTATGGTTACTTTAATGTTTTCTTCATGAACTAACATCATGGCTTTTGAATTCCTATAAATGTGTGAAGGAGAATGAAAAAACTCTATAATTTAAACAGTGTGACAAATAGTGTCAGTAAAACGCTATTACACAAACTAGGTTCTTAGATCTTTTTTTTATAGGATGGCATCAACTTGTGACGTGATAATTATCGGGCATTTGCATTTCTGAACTATACGAAAAGTGTTGGTTAAGAACTTGGTCTTGGCAACAGTACCGTTCTTCTGTTTGGTGTTAGGTTTATGACCATCTTTCCAAGCTCGACAAATTCTTTTTAGTCGTAGTTTGCAAGAATGTTCCAGAGAATGTTACATACCTCAAGTAATAAAGTATCACGCGAATGCTTAATATAACTACTCGTTGCAGAAAACCGTTAATTCGTTTCTACAAACTCTAATCCTGTTCTTTCGACATTTAATTTCCGAGTGCCTATTCCCACAACACGGAATAAGAGTTTTTCTATATTTCGAGACCTAAATTTCCAATAATCCAAAGGTCTCTTAAGAGTCTTTACTTAAGCACACGTTACTTAAGAGTCTTCATCCCTGCGAAATTAAAATACCGCTAATTTTACAGTAATTATGTGATATCTTCAAATAGATAAAAGATAATTGAAATGTGGAACAAGAGCGCCCTAGACAATATTATTTTGCGTAAGGTACCGTTATTACAAGTCACCTAGTGGCTATCCGTTTTCAGCTGTTTAGAAACGCGAAAATAAATGCCGATTTTCAAAATGACTCGAAATCGAAAGCAGATAAGTGAGTTGCGAAAAAGGTGTCTCATGTAGAATATTATATAAGTCAGTGGAGAGCTTTTGTGAACGCGGAATTGAACCTCCTGGTTTTATAGGCCATAGATTAGTTAAATATAAGCCTACTTTGTTTTGGAACAACTAGATCTTGGAAATAACACTGTATGTTTCATTAACACCTAGGTGAGATCGAAGGCATGTAGTTTAAACTGTGCGATTTGGTGCGGCGCGTAGTACCTTTAGAAATTTGGTGCGTGTCCGTGAGCTCCTCCTGAATTTAGTCCTTGAGTGAAAGAGAAAAATCTAAAGTTGATATTTCATTTAAACTGTCCATCACAGCAGTTTACAGTCGCTCATTGATTTATGAGCTTATGAATAGGGAACGGATTGAGTGCTAGGGGTTTTAGGAAAATCATCTTACTGGGAAACACATCAACCAATCGATGGACGGCAACCGTCACGAAAAGTAGTTTAAACGAAGAAAAAAATAACACCTTAATATTATCCCTTTTATTAAATCTTGAAATGTCTTACTGTAAGTAGATTCCTACAAATTGTTATGATTTCCTTTTACCATGAGATTTCTGTCTCTTTCGATATATACTTTTTTAAAAATTGTTTAAAAATGATTTATTAAACAACAGTAGTAAAAAGTCGGTAGCGATTAGGATGAGCGTTGATCAGCTGAAAAGAAGTCTGGCATTCAGAGTTGTTTCGCCGTTTTTAATACGGTAAATTAGGACATTTATTAACCCTGGAGTACATACTTTGGTTCTTTGATACCCCTCCAATATTTGTTTACCTACAGATGACACACTGCAAATTTTAGTGTTTTGTGTTCTTAGAGCCCTGTTATATTAGCGCATTGGTTGTGCCACCGGTGGCGTAGCTGTTGGTAACACCATACTCTCTCGTATCTTCCACCAGTGGCGCAACCAAAACAAAATAATTATTTTCATGAGAAATTGTCTTCAGTGAGTGAAAGCATTCTTCTCCTTGCCCTCTTGATGAAAAAGAACAGGTGAAGAAAGAAGAAAGTGTTAATACAGCCAATATTGATGTCAAGGGAAGATAAATAACTATATTACACACTATTCGATTACCTTTGTGCGGGATATTTTTCATTGTAGGATATTTTTCAATTGCACAAATCCTCAATTTCATTTTATTGTCTATCAGTTTTCCTAATTCCTGAATTTTGTCTTCTCTGGTTTTCTCACTGCATTTTCGCCACCACCTTCATTGTCACTTGTTACAGCGAGCGCCGATGATCAAACAACTCTTGAACCTGCTCCTGGTGGCACCACCAGTGATCTAGTGTAATACGCTACGTTAAGAACAATGGCCCAAATGTGTCCCGTACCACCAATGGTTGCCCGGGCAGTTGCTGATTTCGTTCACCAGCCGTCCACCAATTTCTTGGTGGCTCCACCAGTTGCCCTAGTATAATACACTCTGTATACTTCAATGCCCCGCCATGTCCTCCGTCCATTGGTTGCGCCATCGGTGGCGCAATCAGTGGCCTAATGTAACAGGGCTCTTAACTGAGTTCAACAAAATACAAAGTATGCTGATGTGCTTTTGTTGAATTGGATTTGTTAATAGTTTTCAGGGCGTAAATTTGCCTTGCGGAGCTCTAACATGCTGTTATTTGTTATTACTAGACATTCTTTTAATGCTTTTTTTTTTTTTTTTTTTAAATAACCACAGCAGACCGCTTAAGCACAACTTTTAGTAACTTTGAGGATGCCACACAAAATATTATTGGAGAAGTAAAATCTTCTTGACATAAACATGTTTCTCTTAAATTTAGTCACTAAAGCATGACCGAAGTATATACTAAAGGATGAGCAACCGAATTATGTGTGAGATTAAATTTTGCTCCAAATATACCTGTACAAAAATGCCAAAATCACTTTAGTTTAAATCGAATCTAGCATGAGAGACAATCTTAATAACGAATAGTCAATTAAGTCCTTATATAAACCAGCTCCTACTTGCTAAAACCTTATTAACTGTATGTGTGTGTATTTAAAGGCATGGTAAGTACGTAACTTCAGAGCAAAAGTGCCAATATTTCAGAAAAAGAAAGAATTCAAACAACATCGCCATCCAGGGAGCTACTACCATATACAAAATTATATCCAAGGAAATAATAACAGGAATAAGTTTTATGAATATAGTATTCAAGATAAATTTTTAAAATTGTATGCAGAACTTTCACATGTCGTTTGTCTATATTGAACACTAGGCAACAAGCATATACGATTAAAAAAAAAAAATAGTTACCAGGAAGTGAAAGGTATTTAATTCTTGACATGATGCACTCAGCGTAAAGGTTAATAAGCTAGCAATTACGTCAACACTTTATAAACTGACCGAAAGAAAGTTCTAATTACTATTCAAGTGCTGGGAAATGGTGGTTTTGCATGTTAAGTATGCTTTAAACACATTCTATGTATGTGGGAGGTAGAACAGCGAAAGACTGGAAGGTGATGCATGTTTGATTTTGATGTGGATTTTCATTACCTGTCGTGAATATCACACGTTAAAGTGTTGAGTAGCAAGGATAATGCGGAATCTGATTTCACTTCACCAAAAAAGCGTAAATACAGTGCTGAATTTTAATTGACCACCTTACTTGTGTTTGGTTAATTTTAAATATTATTTAAAAAAAAAAAAAAACATGTATATGACTTTACAAAGCAGACAAATGAGTTTCTCTTCACTGAAATTATCATTATCATGAACCTAGCGTCATTTCGTATTTTACTTAGAAGGAAAGGAAGTGGGGAAGACTCTTGGATAAATAAAAAAAAATGAAATGAAATCTTTGAGTTTTACGTCCCTCGGTTATGCAGGCTAGGTTAAAGGAGACGGTGATAATGAGAAATGAATGAAATGGTGGAATGAAGAAATTGGGAGGAAACGGAAGTATCCCGAGGAAACCTACGCACACGGTGTTTGTTCACCACGAAGTCCACTTATTTCGCGAGTTAGGATCGAACCAGGGACCCCACACATCAGAGGTGAACGTTCTACCACTGAGCCACTGCGGCCCCTTCGGAAAAGTAGAGTTTCAGGTTTTGTTTTGGTATATTATTTATTTATACAGGGTGAGTCAAAAGTCTCTGGACACCCTTTCATTTTGAAAACAGAGGAAAATGTGAAACACGTTAATGGGAGATGGTATCATAGTAGTGAGGGAGGCAGGCAGAATTTGTAGTTTATATATGGCGACTATAGTTGCCATCTTGAATGCAAATCCGAAATTTCAAGTCAGGAAGTGGCAAGTTGCACATCAAGTAACACCGGTTACAGCACAGGAATCTATAAGTGTAATTGTTTCTTTCATATCTTGTATGGTTTGCACGTTATGAACACTAAAGGTTTACTGGTAAAATCTCTTATTGCTCTTAGAGATCGCCAAATCGTTGATCGCGAGCTCTAGTAGCTCAGGGAGCATTTTCGGTAGATTGTGTTAACGCTCCGGTTGGCCAACCTTGATTCCTGCACTGAGTTAACGCTAACGACAGGGGGCGATGGCGACAACAACTGCTTGTTTCTCCCGTGCAACTACCATTGTCAGCCTCATCTCATAGTTAATTGTATACGCGTGGGGTTACGCACGTTACGTTTTTCGTGTGTATATTAGACATTTGCTATGTTTTTCGTGTGTATATTAGACATTTGCTATGTTTTTCGTGTGTATATTAGACATTTGCTACGTTTTTCGTGTGTATATTAGACATTTGCTATGTTTTTCGTGTATATATTAGACATTTGCTAATTTGGATAGTTTGATTTCATATTTACATAGGCAATAAACAAATGTAAGATTTTTTTTTAAAAAAAAGTTTGGTAGTTCGTTTAGTTGGTAGCTGACAGTAGAATTTTAAAACGGTACGGTAGCCCAGAAAATTCATATGTTTGGTGACAACTGTTCTAAGTGATCTAAGACGCCTTCGACAAGGGAACAGAAGGTAGAAATCAATCTTTAATATCCAAACACATTACAGACAACTGCAACAGATGGTGCTCAAACAGACACCCAGTATCACACAGCACAATCGCTCACCTGACACAGTGAGAAACTGTCACTGTGTAAGACAGAGAACGTAGTGAATGACTAAAGACTACCACCAATGAGTAGACGCCAGCGATGGCTCTCGCATCGTTTGCGAAGAATATCGACGTGCCTCACTGAAAAGTTGTATCAGTCAGTCCTCCATTGTCCGGATATTGGACCAATCGCTTGCATTCTTATAAGATACACATACAACATAAACTAAATGAGGATGACTCAAACTGATGGGCAGGATTCCTCAGTTGGGCTGCTACCAAAATGAACTGGATCCCTCATTTACAGGCTGTATACTGTTAAGCGACGAGGCCTCTTTCTGTTTAAATGTGAAAGTCAGTCGATAACTGGTGTGACAGTAATCCAAATTGGGTTAATCAGAGTAAGGAACATAGTCTGCAAAAGTAAAGTGTGGTGTAGCATATGGGACACCCACATCATTGATCCATTTTGCATAAACACTGTGTTAACGTGCAGCTTGCTGTCCAAAATCGCGTACACGAAGTCACATCTATGCTGCTGAATGCATATTTCAGGAATGTGCAATAGGAGCTCAACGGATTCAGAGAGGGTATAAGGGATTCCCAGACGTAATCAAACGTAAAAGTGGGTCCAATGTAAAATCTAAGCAGAAGAAAGCTTGGGAGGACTGAGCAATGAATGTTTTGGAGGGAAGTTGATGTCGTTGGGGTATTGTCTGACTGATCCGTTTAATAGCACTCTGATCATCATACTTGACCACCGAAACTCCTGTCACTTTTTCTGTTACTACCTGCAACGTGACCCAAATCGCATTGCGGAACTTTTATGTTGCTTATGTTGGGGGTTCATCAGAGGCGGATCTAGTCTGGGTCCGGGGAGAGCTAGGCTCCCAGTTTTTTGAGTGATAAGAATAACTGAAACTATTATCTATATATTTTTAAAAGTTCATAGTAAACGTTGCCTTTCGTTCTTTATTGGAAAAATTTTGAAACGTTAGATATAGGTTTAGTTGCAGTTTTTCTGTTATGCAATGCGTAAAACAATACTTGAGGTCCACAATGTCAACGTCCAATCTAGCCATAATATCCACCAAGAGAGAGTTAAGTTGGAGAATTCTGCACAACCTATAAAAAAATTGTAAACTCAAGATACACCTATCATAGTCTGGATGCTGGCTGTCCCCCCAGTTCTTAGCTTCTAGATTCGCCACGGTGGGGTATACATGTTTAAAATAAGTGGACTTGCCTAAATTAGTGGTTGAAAGAATAAAAAGGAAGAAACTTTAAATGCAGGCCTTGGATGTGTTTTGTGGTTATTGTAGCATTTTCAAGAATGCTGATTATGAATCGTTAGTTAGAGTATTCTGGGAGCAATAAGTGTAATAGTATTGTAAACAGTGCTTTTATTTGTATCTGCGTTTTAATGTTTAGGTAGAAACTGAATAGCGTACTGTCTATAATGTAAGAGGGTGATGAAGTAATGAATTCTTCCAGGTGTAGTCTGTTTGATGGGATTGACAGAGGGGACGGAGTGACACCATCTTATTTGTGGACGATATCGACTTCCAACCAACGCATTCTTAGTTCAGTGCTGTCTTAGGGTTCCTCTTTCTATATCTTGGATTCACCTTTACGTCCGAGCAAGTAGTGGGAATTCCTTGAGCTATCCATAGCCTCTACGGTTGCTATCATTTCACAAGTCTAAAGTGGAACACGTTTATTAGCCATACATGTGTACATTACCGATTCCTCTTACCCATTTTGTTACATGGAACAATTTATTAAGAATAATAGGAAGGAATACATATCATTCCTTAATAAAAATTGTAATCAAAATTCAAACCAGAATACAAAACAGAAAAGCCGTAGAATCAGGCTGTTCCCAATTGATTGAACAGAATTTATGAATCATCCGGTCAAAGTATAACATCATTGGCGATTGATTGAACAGAATTTATGAATCATTCGGTCAAAGTATAACATCATTGGCGATTGATTGAACAGAATTTATAAATCATTTGGTCAAAGTATAACATCATTGGCGATTGATTGAACAGAGTTTGTGAATCATTCGGTCAAAGTATAACATCATCGTCAGGTGGTTTCATTGCTGACAAAACGAATAATTTCAGCGGTAGATCATAGAAATATCTCGATAGTCATACGTACACATCGTGGGTTGAAATTTACTAATGTTACGAAGAAACTTTCGCATATTTTGAACGTGTTTTTACATAACTTTGGAAATTCAGAGCGCTGAAAAGCAGTGGCGGTTTTATCGGGTAGGCACGGGTCTACCCAAAAATTTTGACAAATATATAAACACTAAAAGATACAATAAAAAGTAAATATAGGTATATTTTCCACTATTTATATTAACGATAGACAATTATATAACAAAATTCATCAACTACTACTGTAAAAGTAATTTCCTATTTGCATTAAGCAATCAAATGTGTATATGTATCCATAAGCACGGGGGCGGGCCTACCCAAAATTAAAATCGTAAAGCCGCCCCTACTGAAAAGTTTCTTAAAATCGAGATCTTCTCGCCTAATTCTGATGGCAACTATAGGCTTATCCAAAATGTGCATGGGGCCGATCTTTGGTTTTGTTTTTCTATATATGACTAAATGATGAGAAAAAATAAAGGATACAAGCAAATCGCAATATATGTAAGATTGCATAGAAGGAGAGTGGGTTGGATATATGTAGTACAATTCAGAAACAAAGGAGTAAAGTTGTATAAATATGATTTTCTTTAATCACGTTCCTTATGTATATTCATTTCCATATGACTATATAACAAAATTACATATTCAAACTCTACATAGTAGAACTGTACGATTTCTTTTATCCTCTGTATTGTAACTTTTGTATGCACTATATTGCGCGATTTTGCCAATCATGGAAATTGACATAATAAATTTCCATAAAATTTTATTATGTCAATAATAATATAATAAATATTTTTTAATATCATAGCCTAGTAAATTATTTATGATTAGTTGAGTTCCAGCATTCTATGTATAATTAACGTACGAAATAATTACTTATGTCAAAATGATACACTAAAGGCACTGACATCAGTTGTGTAATTTCAGGGTTTGCCAATTCATCAAGAACTTGACATGAAACCACACATCAAGGCTATTGACCAAGATCTTGCCATCAACGCATCTGTGACGTACGACATAGTGGCTGGAAATGATCAACAATATTTCGCTCTTGACTCCAGAAATGGTTCATTGTTCCTGAAGAAAGAGTTGGACAGAGAACGGTTGTCCAGTAATTTCTTTACTCTGCAAATCCAGGCGTCCCAGAACGATAATCCTTTGAAGACAGGAGTTGCGCGAGTGGAAATCGAAGTCTTGGACATTAACGATAATCTTCCACAATTTGAAGTGGAACTTTATAATATCAGCATTGTTGAAAATTTACCAAATGGATTCAGTGTGCTTCAGGTTATCGCCAATGATAAAGACCAGGTAACGCTCATTATTCTCTAATCTTTTATAAACTACAACTTCTAAAGCAAATACTATTATTGTTTATATAAATTGGTTTCGTTCCGCATTGTAAGAAAATGGATGACTTCCAAGCTATATCGGTAAAATAAAAAATAAAAGTGTGGTATATTACCATGAAAAATATAGTATAGTAGTAGATATCGTGCGGTCTCTTTGAGACCCCAGTTAAAAACAAGTAATTAGTGTTCCGTACAGAAATTGTATACAGATGCATTTCAAAACAATACTTAATAGCATTGCACTCCAACTCAGATGGGCACCTTTGACATCACTAACGTCATCGTCGTCCGAAACAGAAAAGAAATACTTAACGACGTCGCCAGCACATAAGGTACAACTACAGCCCACAGAATAGTCAAGACATGTCATCATTTTGGGGGTTATTGTAGGTAAGGCTTTCTTAAAGGTACGGGAATAGGGTGAAACTTTTAAAATCTCTATTCCTCACTTTATTTTATAGAAGAGAAGAGATTTCTACTACCAGCCATTAAAGTGTCACACCCTCTCTTCGGTATAGATTTGATAGTAATGAACATGATTAGTAAACATGTAATAAGCCTTAATTTCTTTTGAAGAATAATATGGCTGGTTCTACTGAATAACCGGCTAAGTCGAGAAAAGTAAATTTTACAGGAGAGCAGTTTAAAGTTAAATTTTACAACAGTTACCTGGCTAATTTTGACATAACAAAATGCTATAACTTCATGAATTTTATGAATTCGCCTTAGCCGCTTCTACACAATGTAGAACTCACCGAAAGAAGCTTATACATGTAAAATCTCAATTTTTCAACAAAAAAAAGTCGACTTAGCCGGTTTTTCACTGGAACAAGCCATATAACAGTTGAGTGCAAATATAGGCTGTGTTTCAGGTGCTAAGGTACTGATAGGAAACACAATACCAAATAGATATAGTAGAATAAAAAACAATTATGATTATCATGAATGAGGTGAACTGCCAATCAGTGGTCGAAGGGAGACGGTATGCAGTGGTATGCCATACCGCTCCTGGTTTTTCAATGATGAAGGCATACTACCTCTGGTTTTTCAGTGATCAAGACATACCTTTACGGAAAAGTAGATGCTAAATATCTTTAATAAATCCATTTTTATACACAGTAATTGACGAATTACTTTACACTTTAAAAGATTTTATTTCTTGTGTAGAAATAATTTCTAAGTTGACAACATCGACATTTTTGTTATCTTCTTCCTACCTTTTGTTTTTAACCTTTTGACACTCGCGCTGTTGGAAAAAAAAACAAACAGGTGAATAAAAACTAATGTTGTTTACGAACGGTTTCATTAGTGGAGTCATCCCCCCTGCTATTCTTCAAGTGGTTCCTCCCCGTCTTCTACCTCAAAGCTCGCTGACGTGCTGCAATTGTAGTAGCTTCCAGTACAGGTTGAAGAAATAGTTTCGGCTGTGTTTGCTTTTTTTTTTTCAAACGCGCGAGCACTTCCGTGATAAAAGTAGCAACCATATATTCTTATGAAGTTTGAAATTTTCCAACGTGCAATCGCTAATGTGATCGTTACTGTTTATGAGTGAAGTTTTGTTTTTCTAAGCAATGTCTCGCTTCTTGAATACAAGTGAGATACAAAAGTAGCTTGACAATATTAATGATAAGTCTGATGCTGATTATCGAGAATTAGTGGCTGTTGAAAGTGATGCAGATTTAAGTAATGAAGAAGTGAATGGAGAAGATATTGATCATGATGGTGAAGCAGATGGGAACAGTATAGATGCATACTCAGATACAAACGATATGGATGTGAGCTACAGTTACAATGAAAATTGCTTCATTCGAAAAGACAAAAATAATAAATAAATAAAAAATAAAGAATGATGAGGATCTCTGTGCTATGATAGAAAAAGATTAGGAATCTGATGATCAATGAGATACATCATAATTTCCCTTTCAGCCACAGGAAGGTTTGCATGTTTCACATATTAAAGGCATGAAGATATTTAAAACTGAGTGTTTGAATTGATATATTGCGTCGGTGTGTAGAATATCTAAAAACAGCGGATGGCCTCTTTGGATACGAGAGCTTATGTATCTAAGTTGAAGTTGTAGCTGTGATTTTCGGAAGTCTATATATTCGAATGTGAGCCATGTAGGATATGGAAGTTTAATTCGATTTGCCAATCGAATAACATGTTCCAGTATGATGAATTTTTCATAGAGACGAACAGGAGTATTGTACCATGTAGTATGACCAAAAGTACGTATGGGACGGAGGAATGCTTTATAAGTATGAGGCAAAACATCGGTTTTTAGTTCCCATGTTGTTCGAATCAGTGGTCGCAAAAGATTTAATCTAATATTAGCTTTATCCGTTAGTTTCACTTAAGTCGCGTTTGATTCGTCAACCAATATCCCTTTGCCACTAACCACGTTGATACTCACAAGCTGTTCAAAAATATAAGTGGGTTTCAAGATATCTATTGCTCCAAAGTGTAACATGAGGAAGAAAAAGACAAGGTCACAAGAAAGAGCGCGTCGTGCAATGTAAGAGAGCTTTTTCTTTCTTGCTTCACACCTAACTTACTTTATGTCAACTATGAAATATTTTCGGGGAACTATATATTAACAATCTCTGCCATCTAATGCGCATTGGAACATTAACAACAACAACAATAACAGAAATAATTGATTATTTACATCAGTATTACGTTGAGATCCTTTTATGACCCCTATTGTAACTTTTTTCTTTACATAACAGCAAACGATATTTTCTATTCAATATATTAAACACACTAGAAGACAAATAGAAGAACCAACTTTTAGATACTCACGTTTGTTTAAAAGATATACTCGGTTAGCGGGTGCTGGTTGTAACACGGTGGGTTAATATCTTCTCAACGCGAACAGTTACAGCGACGAACCTGCCCAACACGCTTGCGCATTTTGTGCTTGAATGTTAGTGACTGCAAACTTGCAATTGTTGACAGAGTGAAACATTGCTATTTTCAGACCAGATGAGTAAAAAATGAAGAATTTATTTTGAAGTGACTGGCAACTAATAGAAGTAACTTGACTTAACTATAATATTAGTAATGGAATACGTGTACTTTCACTTGCAAAATAATAACACCCATGTTAACAATAAGATTTATGTCGAAGACATTTTCTTCATTTTGTGGAAGTGAAATGGGTAAGGGATAAGTTGCAACAAAAGTTAAATAGAAGAATTGTGAAGAAACCAGAGGACAAACCCAGAAAAGGAGACGGAAAGACAGTCCAAAAAGAAACAAGACAGAAAACTACAATGTAAGAGTACTGATAGTTCCTTGGATGATGGTGATTACTTTTCTTCAGTATGTCTCAAACCACATGAAGATAATGGAAAGTAGAGAGTCCAGTGGTGTATTTAGGGAGATGGCTTCCGGGCTTAAGCCCCCCCCCCCGAAATCTTACTTAGTATAGTAAAGTAAATGAAATATCTTGCAGAATTTTCACATTTCCAGGCAAAGCTTCCCCCCGAAAGTTAGCAAAGTCCCTCCCGAAACAAAATCGTAAATACGCCACTGATCATGACTTATTTTAAGCAATATGAGAAAGAAGGTCAGCTTTATGTGAGTCATAATTGTTTCTGAGATTAATCGAAGTGATTGCTTATATTTATTTTTCCTGGTCTACATTTGTAATCTACAAACAGCTTATGAAACTTTTAGGCCTAGACCTATTTAAACTTCAAAATATTACGTAATCTATTTGGTAGGCCTATGTGTTAGATGATAGCACCAAATGATACATTCAGTGCAGATTAGCCTAAAGATATTCTAGTTTAATTTTCTTTAAGAATAAAAACATTTTTAGTTAGTTGTATTAGAAAAGACAAGTTGCGCTGTAGGTGTTAATTAGAATGTCAAGATATGCTGAACAGTGTCTAATATAATATTTATATTGTTTTTTGTATTATTTGTTATATAAATGTGTTTCACATTCATACTTTTACTTGTATTCCTATGTGTTGCAACTAAAGTGTAGTGTTTAGAAATTTTAAATTTTCGAGAAGAGTACAAGAGTGTCGAAATTCTCAAATTTTCTGTGCGAGTAGAATATGTCCCGCCGTGCAACTACGAAGTATGGCGGATGTATGTTCAAAACAAAAAATTATTCAATTTTTTGAAGCTGAAAATTTTAAAAGTGTTGCTACTAGCTCCCGTCTCCCCTACATAAATAATTCTAGGGTCACAAAAGGTTGAGTTGAGTTGATTTTAGTTTAGCGTTCCTTTCAGCAGCGAGGCTATATGAGACGTGGACCTACTGATTTACGTGGAATCCGAACCACATGTGCTCCCGCCGGGAATCGAACCCGGGTCTCTCACGCCAAAGGCGCGTACGTAGGGTCACAAAAGGATCCCAAGGTACTACACAAGGGTTAAATTAAGTCATAAGGGTAGAGGTAGAATCTTTTCTTCGAATGCTGAATCCAAAAAGAAAAAAAAAGTCATTGTCTCTTGTTAGCTATATGCAGATCCAATACTGAATGAAAGTGACAGTGGTTAAATCTACAGCTTGCAGCTTCAATAAATAAAAAGTGGAGACAAAATCTAACATTACTACGTCGAATAACATTGCCCACGAGAACAGACAAAACGAGAAATAAGGTTTCCTCGAGTAAAAAAATCTGTGATTGTTTTCTGGAACATCCTTTGGCCTGTCTTTGATGCTGCGATGTTATAGCAATTCACGGTAAAAGATGGCTGAACTCACAGATTCGAGAGTTGGCGGTTCGGTGATATATGCGCGCCATCTCACATAACAACTGATTCTACAACTTTTTTTTTGGGGGGGGGACTATCTCGGGTAATCCAAAGGCTTGATTTTACCGGGACTCGGAAATTCGAGAGTTTACTATTTTTATTTGAGTTACAAGTCTTACATTTATACAGTATTTGTCAGTGGCTTCGCATGCTTGCTTTCACAATAACTTTTCAGAAGTAAATCAATTTAAAATGAAGTTCAAGAATATTCATTTGTTTTCTAAATATATTTTTTTTTTTAAAAAGAGAGACAGTTTACACATATCATGTGTTATTAAATTTGAAAATACTCAAATGATTGAGAAAGTATTTTATTTTTTAATAATAATTTATAAATGAGCGTTGTAAGGAAATCACAATCCTTCGTTGAAAACCTATTGAAGAGTCATTCTTTCTTCCGCGACCACCAAGCCATTCCTTCTATGTCTGCTTTCATTGTGTGGAGCGTGTAAAGCCAGCACAGTGTTGAAGGACTCCATTCTCCCGTCCACTTCTTTGTCTCTCTCGCCCGCCTTCTCTCTTCACTCACCGGCAACAAGGACGTAGGTAAAAAGCACGTTTTATCGTCACGTTCAACGTGTGATTACCTTGTACGTAAAGGCAGGCGTTTAAAGCATTATACTCTGCGGTAGGCTAACGCGAGAAAGCCAAGTTAGAGCACGTGAATAAAGGATAACATCAGGTATCGTGATTACACTATATTGCCAAATCTCTATAGACATTAATCAGGGTTGCAGAACCCATATTAAAATAACTAATCTTTAGTTCCACTCTCCTTATTCGCATACATAATCAAATGTCCAAACTTATTTTCTTATTAATTATGATTTTATTTTTGGTATTAAGTGGGAAGGCATGTGACTTTATGGCTACATTACAGAGACGCCCCTGCTTATCATGTATTTCATTTCTTCTTGAAAAGAAAAAAGAAATAGAAAAAGAAAGAAAAAACGTGTGTAGGCCTAGCTTTAGAAATTCCGTTGTTACGTAACTGTCACAAATAGCGCGTTTCGAGGCATATGATTGTCAGTGGAGATATCGAGTGAAATTACTCCCGTACACTCATAAGGCAATCTACCTTTTGGAAAGGGACTATTTAGCATTGGAAGTAAATCATGGTAAATCTTTTCGTACGTACATTAGATTCGTCTTTCCCATTAGCATCAAGGTAAAAAAATGGAATAAATCAGGATAGATTCTTTTAAGGATTCCCTGGTAGCGTTATCGTTACACTATAAGAACGAATGGCTGTTTGCCCTGCACTTCGTAGATAGTAGATGCATGCGGCCATCTATCATTAAAGAAAAAAGATATACTCGTTATCTGTCTAAACGCGAAAATTTAAGGAACTAGGTATGGTGGTTAGGGTGACTTAAAGTCGACGTAAGAGAAGAAGAAAAAGAAGAAGAAATAATGGAACTGACGATGGTGGAAAAAAAACTCGAAAGCTCGAAAGAATTGGTTTGTGTTGGAAAACGCATAAATAACGGACTTTCTCTGAGCAATCAAGCGACTCTTTCGGGAAAAGGGTTAGAGTCAAAGTTCACAGCCTCACTTGCAAAAGACATCAATAGACTCCTCTTCTTCAGACAAACGCCTTTACTTAATACTTTTTCTCTCTCTCTCCCGGGGTTTTCCTGTTGCCCTATTTGTATTCTAGTACGTATTGCATTCAAAATACCTAAACTCAGATTGTAAGGAAAATATGTCCAAAAAAAAAAAAAAAAAAAGTCAGAAGTGAAAATATACAGTATTATCTTATATATAAAAGAGAACGCACAAATCCTTTGTTCCCTCATCACGCTAATACGGCTGAACCAATTTCTTTCATTTTTGGGGGGTTATTAGGATTTGGACCCTAGATGGTTTTTATCATATCACTTTAATTTTTAATTACCAGTGTCTTGAGATAATTGACCATTCAAGTGTCCATAACGTACAAATCCTTTGTTAGTTCATCATAGGTAAAAATAAACGTATTTATATGCAACCCGCATGACCGTGTCACTCGGCGGGTTAACATAAATGACAGGCGATATAATGTTAACATTTACTGCAATCTACTATGGTTTTTATCATATCACTTGAAAGCGAAAAAGTAAAAATTATCTAAGTAACAAAGTTTATTGCGTTCCGGGGTGACCGCAGCGAAGCGGGGTGAACGCTGCTAGTTAATAATATAATATTGCCTAACAGTAGAAGTAAAAATAAAACATTTAATTGTTGTTCAATTTTGAAACGGTTCAAGTACAAGATAATTTGACTTTTACAATCTGTTGTATATTAATACTTGAAAATTTTAAAGATGTTATTGATGTTGTTACGAATGACAAGTGTAAATATTCGAGAATGATCATTTTCGAACCATTTTTTTTTTTTTTTGCATTACTCATAATATTGCTGGAACCAAAGAATAACTCTAAAAGTTACACGTAAAAGTAATAACATAAAAACAATAATAACGTGGTGCTATTGTTAGAAACCACGTTGCTGTAAGAAATTTAAATTACCTTATATTTGAATCATTATGAAGGTTGGGCCTATGTTGGCCTTCTAATTCTTTGTTTCCGTCTTTTCGCAGATTGTACGGTAGACGTTTTTGATTAGTCTACTTCATAAAGGGATGCATTGGAATTCTCGCTCTGATAGTCATTTCTCCCTAAAGTCATTCTTAATCATATCCAACCAATTCATTCTTGTTCTCCCTCTACTTCTCTTCCCACACACTTCCATTGCCATCTGACCCCATGCTCATTTGTTCTTCTCATTAAATGACAATGGCACAGCAGTTTTTTTGATATTTGTATATTCTTGGTTGTTTTTCTTACTCTGCTATTCCTCACCATGTCTCTTGTTATCTCACACATCCACCGCAGCATTCTGATGTTGGTCATCTATTTTCCTGTGTTTTCTTTATTGGCCACATCCCTGTTTCGTATGTAATTGCTCCCTAACAACTGTTATCTAAGTCATCCCTTTGTTCTTTTAATGCCATTCTGGAGTCAAAGAGAAAGCCACATAGACCTACTTTGTTTCTTCCGATTTCATGAACTCTTTTACTGTCTATATGTTAATTTCACGTTCGAATCAGCATTCTTGACAACAATTGAGCCTAAATTAGGGCCGCCTCTATCATATGTGCAAAATGTGACTTTGCACGAGGCGGTAAGTTTCGAGGGGCGACAAAATGTGTCATAACTATACTCGTATTATTTAAAATAAATATTCCTGGTTGGAAACAAGACTTCCGCCCCTCGAATTATTTTAAGGATAATGGTAGTTAAATTTACTAAGTTGTCCTTCTATTTGAATACTACATTCATAAATCATGTTTAGGTAGCATTAGTTTAAGGTCACATGGGCAGTGCTAAAAGCAAATGGTCAAACAAATTCCGGCATGAATTACTTGATTGTTGTCAAATACAAGAACTTGATTCTCGAACAGTAGCAAACACCTGTTCCATTTAGTTAGTTAAGAAAACTAGTCTTGTCTTTATCACAAACAAGTTCCTTATCATTGAAGGTGGAAACAGTTTTTCTTTTTAAATTTTTTAACAGATGTAGACGGAAAATGAAAAAATAAAGATAAAAAAATGCAGGTTGTTATAGAATTGCAAACTGATATATTGGGATTGAAGCTCGATATTGAATTCCATAAAAAGCATTACCATCTTCTTTCTACAGGTGTGTTTGCTTTGTCTCTCACTAAGATAATAGATTATTATTTAAGAGTCTTCATCCCGGCGAAATTAAAATACCGCTAATTTTACAGTAATTATGTGATATCTTCAAATAGATAAAAGATAATTGAAATATGGAACAAGAGCGCCCTAGACAATATTATTTTGCGTGAGGTATACTACCGTTATCACAAGTCACCTAGCGGCTTTTCGTTTTCAGCTGTTTAGAACCGCGAAAATAAATGTCGAATTTCAAAATGGCTCGAAATCGAAAGCAGATAAATGAGTCGTGATAACGGTTTCTCATGTAAAATAATATTGTCTAGGGCGCTCTTGTTCCACATTTCGATTATCTTTTATCTATTTGAAGATATCACATAATTAATGTAAAATTAGCGGTATTTTAATTTCGCCTGGATGAAGACTCTTAAAGAAAACGGAACAGACAGAGCGAAATTGTATTTGTAGTGTTTAGGGATTTCTGAGTGATCCTTCCCTCCTCTTCGTTGTTCATGATGAGGTAACATACGTAAAATCGAGGCTTTTAAGATTTGCTCTTTCTGGAGAAAGGAGGGAGCAACAAATGATGCTATTGCACGGGGCGGCAAATTGCCTAGGGACGGCCCTGGGCTAAATATTTAAAATTTTCACTTCATTTAATCGTTCTTCTTGAAGCCTCATTCCTATCTTGCTCTTCTAATAATCTTCGAAACTTTGTAACACGTATACATCACGAGTTACAGAGAAGACATAACTTTTTAAAACCGGATTGTTTCTGTTTCCTTCTTTCTTTGAACTTCTTTTAACTTTAAAAGTTGTTTCACAATTGCTCATTGTTTTCCAAGTCGATTTCATATCCTTCGAATATTGGGTAGTCTCCAGAAGCTTATTATTCATCCTCTATAGGCAACGAATTAGAGGCATCACCAAGGGCCCCCAAGTTGTGGTTTCCAAGAAGGGCCAAGTATAACCGACGTTTCAAAAGTAGTTTCAAATTTTGCTGTAACTAATGTAAAAATTCTATTGAATTTTCGATATTCTGAAGTACAATTTCCTCAAGGGGAACGAGCGCCCCACCTTGCTCCCCTGATGGGCGCCGTTGGGCATTACGAAATGATGAGGGTCTTTAAATGCCAGGTTGATCCCAGAGGATCGTAAATATTACCCTATTTTATAAGGAATTTTAGCGAAAACAAGTATACAATTTTTTCTCTACAGGAGATTTATATAGAAATAGAATTTTAATTGAATCTTTGCGTAGTAATCCATGTCTTCTAGACACTACCCACACCCGAAGCTTTCAAGTAAAATTTGCCGCGAGTAAGGACATATTCAAGTTTAAACTGAAATGAATTTTTTTTTTCAGTTTAACGTCCCATAATTATGCCCGTTAGACTAAGGGAGACAGATGATTAAGCCAAGTGCATAATGATGGAAAATTTGGTGGAATGAGAATATGTGAGGAAACGGGAGTAGTCCGAGAACACCCACCGACATGATGTTGTTCACCACAAACTTACTTATTCGGAGATCAAAACAGCGACCCCACGATATATCTATATATTGCACGAATGATATTAACTTATGTTTTGGAGAAAAGCCATGTCATTTGGAGTTTCGAACAATTTAGGAGGGGGGTTGATGTAATCCTAGAAATATTCCGGTTTAACCGGTACACCCGGAAGTCCTATTCTAGAGCCGCCATTGATCAGAATTGATAGCTTGAAAGAAAATACTATAACGGTTATGAATATATTTTTCGAAAGTAGCCTTTTTCAATTGTCTGTATTTCGGTTTCTGGATATTACGTACCAGGTACTATTGTACTACTGTAGAACTACGAAAACGAAATGAGTGTTTCAAGATGTTCTGATAATGCAGTTAAAACCTAATCCGAGTTGTATCCGGAAAGTACCAGACGTTTTGGCCTATCGCGGCAGAGGGCGGGACTACAGTCGCCATCTTGGTGTCAGTACGTTGCCACATTCAGTACGTATCCAGCTGTGGTAGCATAAGAATTGTGATACTCTTACTGTGCTTTCTGTGACTGTTACAATGTGCGCTGCAACAAGAAAATCCAACCTCTTGTGAGGTGCGTTCTGTGATTAGGTTTATGTTGGCAAAATATCACAAACCAATTGAAATCCATCGCCAACTGTGTGAAGTGTGTGGACATGGTATAATGAGTGAGGCAATGGTCCACATACTACCTACCAAGCGTAACAGAGAGCTCTTGGATAGTTTTGGATGGGAGGTGTTCGATCACCCACCATACAGACCGGATTTGGCGCCGAGCAACCACCACTTCTTCCCAGCGATGAAGTCATGGCACAGTACACAACGTTTTGATACTGACGCTGAACCTGCACGCCGGTGTAAGCCAGTGGATGAAATCGTAGGCGGCAAATTTCTACCGCGACAGTATTGAGAAACTTATGCCATATTATGATAAAGGCCTTAACCCTTATCCGGGCAAGACATTTTTGTAACGTAAACGGGCAACCGGGGCCTGTGAGGCCCAGTATATATTTTAAGTGCAGAATACACAAAATCAATGCCTATTGTCACTTACTGTTTAGACTAGTCTAGAATGTACTCTAGAATGTACCGGTATATATTTTTGTCAAGTAGCGAAACTTCGTGTCACGCTTTTGTAAGCCAAGCAGTATAGCAAATCCGGTTCAGATATTTTTGTAACGTAAACGGGCAACCGGGGCCTGTCAGGCCCAGTTTATATTTTAAGAGCAGAACACTTAAAATTCAATGTCTGTTGCCGCATACTGTTCCGACCAAAGGTTACAATAGTCACGTGTTCAATATATAATTATCTGACAATTTGATCTAATATTTGACAGGAATTTCACTAAAGCTATACGGAGCCTCCTAGGCCCCGGTTGCCCCGTTACGTCAGGAAAAGATTTTCAAATTTAAAAAAAAAAAAAAAAAAACTTTACCAACTCGATATGTTCATGATTTTAACTTCGACGAAAGATAGAAGAATTCAGTATTTTATGTCTTCGGAATATGTATGGTTATTGAGAAATTTTAGAAAAATGAAGCTACTGGGCCTGGGAGGCCCTGGTTGCCCGGATAAGGGTTAAGCTGTATGATCGTTATATGGAAAAATAGGTTAAGAGTGTACCTTCAAATGTATATTATATAATTTTGTTTCTTGATTCTGTTACTTTTTTATTTCAAAACGTCTGCTACTTTCTGGACAGCCTTCGTACTAAAAAAAAAAAAAAAAAAAAAAAAAAAAAAAAAAAAAAAACAATAAGACCAATTGAATATATTCAAAGAGCATTCCAGTGTTCTCGAAAGAGAATTAAGTTGAAAATCTTTTCCTTTTGTCTTTCAAGCTCGTTTTCTCGTTGCAGGGTGACAACGGGGAATTTGTATACCAACTGGACGATCCCAGCAGAGCCTTCAGCATCGATTCCCGTTCCGGCTGGTTGACGGTGAGGGACCAGTCACAGCTTGATAGAGAAAAGCAACAAAGTTTAGCCATGAAAGTGTTTGCACGAGAGAAAGTTCCTAATGTGGCCGCTGGGGGCAGCAGTAGCTTCGTAACAGTCGAAATAACACTTCTCGACGCTAACGACAATAATCCAACATTTGTACCCAGCAATCTGTATGAGTTCCAAGTGTTTGCAGATGCTACAGTTGGAGAAGTTGTTGGTCAGGTAATTAATTTTTGTGGCTTTTTCAACACAGCTCGTTGCGAAGTAATTTGATGATTTATTTAGCAACGTGGTTACACGCGGCAACTTCCGAAAAGATATAACAATGATTAATCTACATTTGAATGCCCATTAACTTCTAATAAAGTGTTTGAATTCATTAGTTTTACACCAAGGTCACCCTATTAATCAATGGTGTACTAAAACACCAAGGTCGAACAGAATATTGGAGCACTGAATATTCTGCTCTTTTTTACACTAACTAGAAGCAGAACAAACTGTGATATTTTTTAAATGAATCACTTTCTGTTGAAAAAGCATATGTGCAATAAACAAAATTTTCAGAAAATGACCCAAAACAAAAAATGTTTTCTCACGAGTCAGTTTGGTGTATGAAAAGAAGAAGAAAAGTATGTGTAAATGCCAAGGATGTTATAAATAGAGGATCTGCCCATATGTATCTTCATCCACGACCCGCTAGGGAGAGTAATACTCACGGAAGTACGTTTTTCCGCGCGCTACTCTAGACAGCTGTTTTACGCGCTATCCTAGCCAGTTGTTTTAAGGTCACAAAATTTATATCATGAAGTACAAGGGGAACAAAATGACCCTATATCATGGAGTACAAGGGCATAAGTACTACAACTACTTATCTGCATAAAAATAAATAAATCACTTTTTTAATTATTTTCATATTATTTTAATTTAATAAGTGTTATAAAAATGTAAAAAAAACTTTCCTTGGGCGGGGTTTGAACTTACGCCAAAAGAGGACTTTATTACTAGCGTATATAGTTAGCCCACTCGGCCACTGAGGCCGACAGCAGCAAATGTTTGTTGTCTGCTATTTGAATGCAACGTGGCAAGAAGTGGATAACGCCAACCAATCAGAAATGTGTTTCTCGTTTCTACTTCCGGGAGCATTACTCTCCCGAGCTAGTCCTTCTTCATCCTATTAAATCAATGAAGCCAAGAAACAACCGAGCATCGGCACGTCTGATTGGTTACTCTCGTTTCTGCCATCGTCTCATTCGCTACTTTCGTTTCCGCCATGATTGTTGGCTCAAAACATTGCGATCCTATTGGGCGGAGTGGGCAGAGTAGGGGTGGCGAAACTGTGAAGTATGGCTTCAAGATTTTGTTGTAAGGGCAGATCCTCTATTTTATAAGATCCTTGATAAATGCACGTTTTTTGAATGTAGATTAGAGATAGTGTAAAAGTGCCTACATAATGAAGACAGCATTTCAGTAGGAGGTAGGATGATTAGGTGTATACGGTATCAGATGATATGGCTCTTGTTGCAGAATCTGAAGATGTTAGAAAATCAATAAGATATTACAGGCACATAGCCAGGATTTCGTAATAGCGGGGGTCCGAGACATTAAATACTGTGGTTATCACACCAGAGTTCGATTATTCTAAACTATTTTACTGGTAACATATATTGGTTCGTTTAGTCAGGATTTCGTGATTGGGGGGGGGGGGGAGAGTTTGATATGAAATATTGTGGTTATCACACCAGGGGCTTGATCAATTTAAACTATTTTACTAGTAACATATATTGGTATGTTAAGACTTTAAAATTAGGACATGTTAGCAAGGGCGCCGATTTCTCTGTAAATTTGGGGGGGGGGTCCATTCAGATGCAGAAGGCATATATGAGGATTTTAAGACAAATTGCATTCAAATTATGCCAATATATTGTATATTCATAAATATAACAAGAGGGCCCACATGACCTTTGGGGGGCCGGGCTCCCTCGGCCTCCCAGGATCGGCGCCCATGCATGTTAGTAAGTATTTTAGTAACAAACTATGAAGAAATCTCGAACAAAAGAATATTTAAAAAAATATTTTTAAAAATTTTACAATATCTACGTTCCTTCTTCTGTTCATCCAAATGCAACAATTTTCCTTTCATTATGATCTCAACTATTAAAAAAAAAAAAAAAAAAAAAAAAAAGTACAATTCAATAATGTCTTGTAAAATATTTATAATATCTGCGTTCCTTTCTCTGTTAAATCAAATGTTAATAGGACTTGCTTTCCATATAACTTTTTTGTTTTATTTTTCCGTCAACTACTGTCTGTTCCAAATGACAAGTTAAAGGAGCAATAGAAAATTGTTTTCGAAATAACATGTTTGATACTACAGGAAAGCGATGATAAAAAAATATTTTTATTTTTAGCTTTATTTTTATCTTTATTTTTAAACGCTGATTCTTCCTATTTCTTGTTTCTTTTTGTTTCATCCCTCCTTATTTTTTTATTTCTGGTCCCGAAGGGGGGGGGGTCCGGACCGCCCGGACCCACCCATTGGCTACGTGCCTAGATATTAGGAAACCTGAGGATGGACTGTGAAGAATATGGGATGAAAATAAATGTTAGAAAGACAAAAGCCATGGTAATTGGAACGAAAGGGTTGGTGTCAAATATAGATGAAGGAGAGGAGCAAATAGAATAGGTGACTAGTTTTCGATACCTGGGCAGTATTATTAGTAATGATATGAAGTGTGAATATGAAATAAAAGCAAGGATAGGAATGGCGAAATAAACTTTTAGGAGAAAGAAAATACTAATTTGTGGGACCTTGAACAAAAAGTTGAGAAAAACACTCATAAAATGCTTCGCGTGCAGTATTGTACTGTAAGGGTCAGAAATATAGAATTTACACAAAAATGATGAAAAACGACTGGAAGCTTTCGAAATGTGGGTGTGGAGAGGAATTGAGAGAATTAGCTGCGTCGAGCGAAAAACGAATGAGAAGGTATTAGACATGTTGGGGAAGAAAAGAACAATTTCTGATATCATTAAGTGAGGAAGCGAAACTGATTGGCACATGAGCTAAGAAGGAACTGTATCATGAGGGACGTTTCAGAGGCTATGGTGGCAGGAAAGAGAGGGAGACGGTGAAGAAGACTAGAATCAATGGACGATATCAAAACAGAGAAATCGTACGTAGAGACGAAGAGGTTAGTGGAAGACCGTGGAACATGGAAGTTTCTCAGTTGCAGCAAGTGATCTGCCAATAGTGGCAGAATACCTATGATGATGATGATGATGATTAGCTATAAAGAATGTAGCTGCAAAATATTGAAAGTTGTTGTAGTTTATAGGATATAACTAACACACACAGAGACACACAAAACATTAAACTTTGGACACACACGCCCTTTTAAGAGAAAACATGGCGACATGAAATTTGAAACCAGGGATTTTCTTTCAAAATATATCTAAAATTGTAGACATATTGCATTGGTAGTATATTGATGAAAGACAGAGGTAATAATAATAATAATAATAATAATAATAATAATAATAATAATAATAATAATAATAATAATAATAATAATAATAATAATAATAGTAATAAGTAATAATAGTAATTTGATGGCAACATCTTGTCTGCTGAAAATTACCTTTAGAAACATTTAATGTCAGTCAGGATATGCTCTGAATTAACACTTGTCATCACTGTTTGCCTCACTCCGATTTGTAATTTACTTTGGCTTCCACGTTTACCGATATCGGTAAATGTTGAGGTTAATGGTAGAATAGAGCTTGAGCCAGCTATATGTTAAACAAAAATTCTGCAAACCTAAACATTGTGCCAGTATTACAAGTTATGAAATTTTCTCACAGTATCTTTTCTTCTGGATCCAAAACTATTGCGACAAAGAAGAGGTTGTGATCTTCAGCTGGTCTCATACTAAAGCAGGCAGTTGTAGGTTAAAGTGCCTTTTAGTTTTGGAATGGGGAACCGATCCTTAAAGAGACGTAATTGGGAATACAATGGAGAAGCATTGAATAAGAAAATTGTATTTTAGTGGTAGAATCTTTATTTTCAAGCCAAGCGAATTTTGTTTAACTTGTATTCCCCAAATCCCGGTGTGTGCCCAGATTCCATTACATCTGATAGACCGACCAACAGGGCACATCAATATATTGCAATACTCGTAATATAATCGTTACACTTAGTAGTGTGCTTTTCAGAATAATATAGTTCTAGTGAAAACCAGCAGAATACAATATTTTAGAAAGAACAAACAATACAGTATCAGTATTTGTAGGTTTTCTTAACAAAATTTCCCTCGACTGACACCAATTTTTCCCTTTTCTTACCAAATTTTCCCTATTTTGTTGAGTATCCAATTTCCATGACAGAAGTAATGTCATAAGATTAATGAGCTGTATTAAAGGAAGTGTCAACTACATTTGTTTTAGCCTAGCCAGCAAAACCATTGGACATAAAACTTAAAAAGATTTCATTTCATTTCATCGTCAAAGGGACAATTCCTGTTCTGTTTGGTTCATTTTTCTTTTAGGAACTCATAGATTTTTCGTAGCGTTGAATGACATGATAAAAGGTGTGCCTCACCAGTCTATTAGCACACTAACACTTGGAAAACCTCTGTGTACTCCTGGTTTGTCAGCAGAATAGATAAAATGGTTTGAGGTTGGTGATCTCTAAAGGTATTTTATGCTACCTGTCTTTTCCACTTCTCGCAAAAAATTGGATTTTTCTTATAGTATTGTGGCATCATAACCTGAAAACTAAAACATTTTCACCACTGAGTTCAACAAATTCTATATGAGACCACCGAGAAGGTATACTCTTTTAAACAGACAAAGAAATAATCAAAATTCGTACATCTATATCGAAGCTATGCGCGAACATACCTACAACATATACCGGGTGTCCCACATAAAACCGGTACGCCTCACGCACGATATTCAAGTAACACTTTACCAGCAACAATGAACTAACAATGAATAGAAAATAGTAGAATTAATAATAGAATTCTGTTTATAGATTGAGTGGTCCTCACTGTCGGTCGCTTATTCCTCTGCACATTCTGAACGAATCCTACAGCCTTCCGTTTCTTGTACATGTCTTGAATAGTGCTGGTCGTGAAGAGTTTCCTACCAGGATACTTTACTTGAAACATTTCTTTACACTCCTTAATGGAACCCGTCTTTATGTAAAATTACACAATATCAATTCGCAATTCTAATCGAAACTGCCTCATTCCAACCACAAATGTTTCTTGTTAGCACAAGCACTGATTCAACACATAACATGTTGCAACAACTCAACAATACGAGCTTCTCATAACAACTGATGCACAAACACACTGCTGCACTCAACTTTCCGATAAAATGCAGTGTAGCTAACTTTCGAGACAGTGTTTTCACCCCACAAGCAATTGAACTAGAGATGATTAACCGGTACGTGAGGTATATCGGTTTTATTAGATATACCTTTTATAAACGAGTTGCATTGAGAACTTCCTCCTTCCCTTCCTTCTTTTTTAAGTCGGTGTATTAATACAAAAAGTATTTTAAGCATACAGAAGTTATTTAAAAATTCTTCAATGATTTGTATATAAGAAATGAAATTTTTCATTTTCTTCCCTAGGTATAATCCTAAAGAGATCGGTAATTAATGAAAGTGAATGATTATGGAAGAAATTAGGAATGTGGTAGGGAACGGAAGAAGCTCGATAAAAACCTACGGATATGATTTTACACAATACAAATAGACACGATCGGAGATCGATCTAAGGGCCCCTCGCACCAGTTTTGAGTGCTCTACCATTAAAAATAAAACATGTGTTATGCAAATTATACCTGTAATCACTACGTCTAAAGAAAGATTCTAACTGCAAACCCGTAATTCAAAATACAAGTGGCCGACTGTGAATAGCTACGTACACTATTTCATTCACAAATCAGTAAAGAAATTAAGAGTGCTTGAAATTGATTATGATTTTTATCCCTCGGCAAGCAGTGGCGAATCTAGGGTTACTTACTTCATGTTTCGTGGAATGCCTTATAAGTGTGCAATGTTCCCAAGTTTACCCATTCCTGTTCTGCAGAAGTATCCTAGCGGCTAGATTACACCTCGATTCCTCCTGTTACGTAGAGTCGTATGAAGAGTTTTCATAGCACCTCAATATTAGAAAAATTTGGCGAAAGGGGAAAAAAATCAACATAAATCTAAAGAGGTGCGGCTAGCAATAGAGATCTATCGCACAAGTCTAATCGTGATTTACTGCAACAAGAACAAATTACAAATACACAGACACATAAATAAAAAAAAGAATCATTTGCATTGAACAATAATGGCATGAACCTTAATAAATTTAGTATATAGTTGCGACTCTTATTATCACATTGTCTTCATTGGATTATCAAAATGAATGCAATGAGATACTGCATTAAAGTACGGAATAAGACCAACCTCGGCAGACCTTAATCTACTATTATGAACCAGAGTACAAATGTCTAAACGTCTCCACAATCTTCTCCGCAAAATTAAAATTGCCTGCTTGCAGCAGCCGCATTCTCGGCATTTTCTTCAAAAGTAGAATAAATCTGTACATGTTGGGATGACTTGGAATACGAAGTCTCGACATTGTTCCTGCTTCTTTCGCTGTTGTTATCAAATTAGTTTCATATTGCCCTGAAACATTAATAAAATATAATTAGTACAACGTAAGTAGTCAAACGACAATCCAATAAAAAAGTAAACTTTCAAATACTGCTGTATTTACGGGTGGAAGTTTGCATTCAGTTCGTCAACATAGGTGTCCACCAAGTAGTCTAGTAGTAAAACCTGTCTAGAAACGTCTTCAAGTCAGTAGTCTAGGAATGTCTTCAAAAGGAACAAATGGAAGTGCATTCCCTCTCCTAACCTACTTCTTCATATCATTATCAGCCTTGTAAATTGGAGCCAACCCAGTAACTTGTACCTTTCTCTATTGATTGGGTAAAACGAAACAAACAAATCCATTATGTCGTTTGCTAAAATGTTTCTCTTAGCAGCATTTATTGCTCCTTGTTCAAAGTTAGTCATAAATTCTTGCACACAAAGCTGCAAGCAATAATCTTCAGCTTTTCTGTTCATTCGCTGAAGCATGCGTGTATACAACGACTGACTTTTGCTTTGCAATAACCAGAAGAGGAAGGGAAAAATGTCCGAAATACTTCCTGTGCAATGTATATAACTATAAAAATAGACATGGACAAATTTTAAATGTTCCATTCATCCACTTTACATAAATCCCCTTTCACTTTACGGGTGTGCTGATATACCAGCCATCTTGACGAGCTCCTTCGTGGCCAAGTGGTTAGCATACGCGCCTTTTGGTGTGGGAGAACCGAGTTCGATTCTCGGCGAGAGCTAATGTGGTTCGGATTCCACATTAATTGGTAGGTTCACATCTCATAGAGCCTCGCTGCTGAACGGGACGTTAAACTCAAGATGAACTCAACTCAACCAGTTTGACATTCTTAATATTTTTGTGAAATAATATGTTTGTTACTTACAATTTGTGTATGTGATTACTATATTATGTTGGAATCAATTTCTCAACATATAATACAAATATCGGCATACTTTTAGCGGAATGCTGGTTTTCTACAAACTTAGTGATTGTTTTGCGTGAGATACCGTTATCACAAGTCACCTAGTGGCTTTATGTTTTCAGCTGTTTAGAAACGCGAAAATAAATGCCGATTTTCAAAATAGCTCGAAATCGAAAGCAGATAAGTGAGTCGTGATAACGGTTTCTCATGTAAAATGATATTGTCTAGGGCGCTCTTGTTCCACATTTCGATTATCTTTTATCTATTTGAAGATATCACATAATTAATGTAAAATTAGCGGTATTTTAATTTCGCCGGGATGAAGACTCTTAAGTTAGAAACTTCTGCAGAACCCATGAAACATTCTCAACTCATGATATACCTATCATAATCCGGGTTGTGGCTGCTCTCCCTCAGTTTTTACCATCTAGATTCGCCACTGTCGGCAGGCAAGCAATTGGTTTGATGAAAGCCAGCCAAAGAAAGAGGGGAAGAAATATTTCCTTCATAAATCGTTTTAGTCTGTATGATTAATTGTTTACTCTTTCAAATCTAATTAATATTATGAAGAGAAGAATTGAAACTGGAGATAATGTTACTGCTGCCATCTTTAGTCAAGATGATAGAAGTAAAATACGTATCAAAGCAGATTCTCTGTTAACTTTAAGGAGAGAAGAAGGCAGTTCCTGTTTCGCAATGTGACTTCTGTTTTCCATTTTTCAATAGCACTTGGCTCCTTGTCGTGCTGAAGTCGCTCTGTCATCCTTTGACAATCATTTGTCTTTTGTCCGTTTTTGATATGTTTTCTTAACTGTTGGGATTTTGTTAGAAAGAAGGGCTATAAAACTGGATAGCGTACATTGAACTTTCTTCTACAATACGGAAGTTTTCTGGTTATAAAAATCTGGAAGTTTCCAGGAAATCGAAGGAATGTTCTAAAGATAGGGAAAAAAATAATATAAAAACTTTTATAGAAGATAATTCCTAATTGATCAATGGAATTGTTGGTGTGGCAACAAATAACTTTCTTTTATTGTCAATCTAAAAAAAAAAAAAAAAGTTCTTTGTTTTTACTTGTGATGTTTCATACTTACTTACATATCACCTTTAATGTTGTACAATAAAATGTAATTTTCTCGCTATTTTATGCTGTTGAGAATCTACAGCACCTTATTATTTTTTTTAACACATTACGTTATAGTACCGGGTGTATCAAAAGTCTGGATAATAGGCCAAGCCCATTTTGAGTAGTTATCATCATCATCATCATCATCATCATCATCATCATCATCTTCACAGGTATTTTGCCATTATTGTCAGATCACTTGTCACAACTGAGAAGCTTCCATGCTCCACGGTCTTTGCTAACCTGTCCGTCTTCACGTACGATTTCTCTATTAATCATAGTCTCCTTCGTCCTCTCCCTCTCTTTCCTGCCACAACACCCTCTAAAATTTCCTTCATGACACAGTTCCTTCTTAGCCAGTGTCTCAACCAATTTCTCTTCCTCTTCTTAATAATATTTAAAATTGTTCCTTTCTCTCCCCACAATTTCTAACACTTTCTCATTCGTTTCTCGCTCGATTCAGCTAATTTTCTTCAGTCGTCTCCACACCAAGATTTCCATGTTTCTGCCCCATATAGTACGAAACTCCACACGAAACATTTTATGACTCTTTTCCTCAATTCTTTATTCAAGGTTCCACAAAACAGACTTTACTTCCTCCTAAAGGTTTCTTTTGCCATTCCTATTCTTGCTTTTATTTCACGCTCACACTCCATATCATTACTAATAATACTACTTAGGTATCGAAAACTAGTCACCTGTTCTATTTTCTCCCCTCCTACTTCTATATTTGACATCAACCGCTTCGTCCCAATCACCATAGCTTCTGTCTTTCTAACATTTATTTTCATCCCATATTTTTCACAGCCCTTCCTCAAGTTCTCTAATATTTTATTGATTTTCTTTTTAGATTCCGTAATAAGTATCATATCATCTACAGACCGTATACACCTAATCATTCTGCCTCCTACCGAAATGTCCTCTTCATTATGAAGGCTCTTTTTCACTATTTCTTCTAGTTAGATATTAAATAATATAGGCGAGAGACAGTATTCCTGTCGAACTCCCGTTCCAATTAAATTTCCATATGCGATTTTGCCCATAGATTCCAGTTTAAATATAAAAATCAAGGGAGCCTGTAGCCTTCCTTGGATCTTCCACTTTCTCATGACCTGTGCACTACATTCACTATATATTGGAGAACATTTTAACAAAGTTGGCAACTTTCAACCGGAGTTCATATTTCATCATGAGAATTTTCGAGAGAAAGTCTGACGACTTTTCTTAGTAACAATCATCAACACCTAAGCCCTTTCTTGCCTCATATGTAGCTTTTTTTATGATTCTGTGTAGCCTATGCATTATTATACGAAAGAAGAAATCGAATACGAATACCAACATTTTTTTTTTGTCGAAGAAGCTAAACAAAAAAAAAAAAAAAGAATAATCTGTCCGAGGTCCTTAACCTTCTTCAGAGGCCATATAAAACTTAAAGGTTACAGAAGAAGAAAGAGAAACTTTGACAAACTTCATCAGTACTTTTATTTTCTTGTTTCCGCTGATCGTTCGTCATTTTGTCTTCCCGCAATTCGTCTTTTCTCTTTCCATTCAAATTTGTTTGTTCAAATTTAAGTATATCTTTTCCTCCTAGCTGGAAACTTATATTCAAAATTATGATTGGGCTTATGAGACGCTTTTCAATTAGCATATGTTATTAATCAGGCTCGGCTCTAGCCATAGGAGCTAAATACACGGTTCTGATTGGTTGAAAAGTTATGTCGGTCCTTGTGGCCGCGTATGCTAGCGAATGGGGTAGTAATAAAAATGGCTTCGACATGGGTTCAAACCCAGCCCAAGCACGGTATTTTTTTTTTTAAATTTCCGTAACACTTTCATTATTAAAATAAGATGAAAATAGTACTAATTTGCCCTTGTACGTAATATGTAGGCCTAATGCATAAATTTTGCTTTTTTCCACCATCTATATAGAAATTTCTGGTAGCTCTTATGAACAATGACATTATAAATCAACAGAAGAGTAAGAAGTGAGGCTCTAGCGAAGCGAGAGTTTGTAGGGGATAATGCGGAGTTAAAGAGGGGGGAGGTGCCGTGACACCAGGAGGGAGGAATACGCTTCCTTGTCTCCGGTCGTGACATACTGTGACGTGGTAATTAGTCCACTTTACACACACAACTTTATGATAAAAATACTGATTTACTTACGTTACGAAACATAACTCAGCGAGCGAATAGTCCATGAGCCAGACAACATATTGGTATCATTCGGGGGGTGGGGGTGGGAGGCAAAATCCCCCAATACTTTCTGAACAGATACGTGGTCCAGCATGTCAAAACTGCTTGGTGGACTCTCGTCCGGTACAGTTTTATGCCAAATATGACGTCATCAATATCCGCCTACTGATTTCACCATAACAATTTTAAACGATTATAATTGCACTATTGTTCAACATAGAAACTTAATTCTTGCTTTATTGTCGAGAATATACTCCAGGCCTACATTTTAACACCAAAACTTCTCTAATTATTGCCGACATTTTAAAATATATTGCTTGAAAGTGGAGAAATATCATGGTCACACATTCAATCGCAACCTTTAATGGTGAAAAACTATGAAACAGCCATATTTACACAAAAATACGATGGACTAAACAAAGTTGTGCATTTCAAGAGCTTTCAAATGACACCTAAATCATAACTGTATCTTTACAAATAACGGAAATAATTCATTTTATGCACTGCTAGAAGTAAGTTTCTAAGAATTCAAATATTAGAAACTTTGCTTTGATTTTGATTTGGCTTGAGTTTAGCGTCCTACGGATATCTTATTGCGGCTAAAGGGTATGTAGATCTTACTGATTATAGTGGAGTTCGAACCGCTTTTTTCGTTGAACTGTACCCCCTCCGGGAATTGAGCCCAGGATCACATGCACCGAGGGCAAATGTGTTAGCCACTACACCAAGCGGGAGTCCTCCGAAATATTTACATTGTCAACATGTTGATCTGACTTTTATTATACAATGTGAATGAGACATGGTGATATTGATTTCGGTAGAAACACACACGGCCTTCAATATGAATTGATCATTTACTGCGGTTCTAGATTTGCATTACCACGTTCATAGTGTTATTAGCAATATGATGGGAACGATAGGAAAGAGATTTTAAAAAAGGTTTACGGGACTTCGCTGTGGAATTCGGAGTGTCAGCGGAGGGTTCTGTTCATGCAGTACTGAAGGATAGATATTATAATAGGGGAATTAGACTGCATAAGTTGCTCTACATAGCCTTGATGAGATTGGTATGGAAAGGCTTTCTTAAATGGATGGAAATAAATAACCAGAACATCGTCCAATATCTTAACAACGCTATCACGCAATTTGAATTCTTCATGACAATGTGTGACATGAGAAGTTACAAGGTGTATAAAAAAATGTATCCTGTATTCACATTCTGATCTCTTCAAGGACTACCAGAAATTCCTTCGAAACGAAAATGCTGATTTATCATTTTGAATTAGCTATATTGATATGTTAGAGATTGTTCTTGGTCTAGTTAGAGCTTTCAGAGAAGGAAGCTGGTTTCTTCGTCTTGCTATGATCAAAGAGATGATTCCATGGTGTTTTGCATATGATAGGCAAAATTACTCTAGATATCTATCGGTTTACTACCTTGAAATCAGTAGGCTGCAAATTGACCATCAGCAGCTTGATGATCACTTCACCACAGGAGGATCCTCTAAACAACTTGTAGGAAGCAATCATTTGCAAGAATTCCAGTTGTCTAGGCAATAGAGGATACAGTTAACACTCAAACCGACGGTGGAGTTAAAGGATGTAGCCTTCGTACAGATGCAGTGGCCAGGTATTACAAAACAGCAGAGTACTGGTGCTCATGCTTTATGAATCTAAGAATGATGACTAATATAAAAAGAGGTAATTTGTCACATTCTGACCTCGAAACTTCTAGGATACAGAAGGATGAAAAGAATGTACAGTCACTTCTTTACACAATAAAGAACAGTTGGGAAAATCCTTTTCTCGGTCCAGAAGACTTGTTGTCATTATCGACTGGCATAGTTGCTACTACCGAAATTGGAAAAGATTTCCTAAATGCCAAATAAAAAGGGGACAAATGCTTTCATCAATTTTAAACATGAGAGAATGAAACTCAATGAGGCATCCTCCAAATTCCATAACCACCTCCAGGAATTAAGCATTAAGACTTTCAGTGATACGTAAACTTCCAAGAAATTGAGAATTTCGAATAAGGATGTTGTTTTGAGAGCTGATAAGCTACTTGGGAATATGAGCTTAGTAACTGGAGAGAGAAAACGACATGAAATTAGTTCTACAGCATTCATTAGGACCACTTCCATGGGCTTTGGCTAATTGTAATGGAACCATGAAGAAAACAAACTAGGCCACGCTTCACAGACATCTTGAGAAAAAAAGGTATATGCTGCAGAAAACATACAGAAACCGGATAATTGATGAGATGTGTCTTGTTTACAGGATTAACG
Organism: Thermobia domestica; assembly: GCF_964235325.1. NCBI lineage: Eukaryota > Metazoa > Arthropoda > Insecta > Zygentoma > Lepismatidae > Thermobia > Thermobia domestica. Next base: position 250,675,608 of record NC_137463.1, on the reverse strand, counting down.
GAGAGCAAAAAACTTTTGAAGAGGTGTCAAAGAGCATATTTTCAGCAGCCTTGCAAGATGGATCATACAGCGTCAGAATTGACGTTGTATTCGATGTATACGATGATAAATCCATAAAGAATGCAGAGAGGATTAATTGAGGATCCACGTCTGGTTTGCGTACAAAAAAATAATGTCCATTTAAAAAATCAAACAGTGGAAATTGTTACTGTTGTTCTGAAAGTTAAACAGCACTCATCGAGTTTCTTGTTAAAAACTGGAAATCTCCCACATATCTCCAGAAACTTGATCATAAAGTTTTTTTTGTCACATTGAAAAACGAATGCATAAGACTAACTTGTAAATAAAGTATGGCTTGTGAAGATCTTCAGATGTCTCAGAAAGAAACTGACACCCGAATTCTTTTGCATACAAAACATACAAGTGTTAATCATCCATGTGTGTACATTGTGTCTGATGACACCGATGTTCTTGTTCTCAGCCTTTTCTTCAGTGAACATTGGTAATGTATTCATAAAGTGTAGCACTAAAAACAGAGAAAAGTACATTGATGTGAAACGGGTTGCCTCCTCATTCGGAAAAGATGCATGCAGAAGTCTTGTTGGTTTCCATTCATTCACTGGTTGTGATTCAGTCAGTGCATGGAATTTACATATAGATCTATGCAGCGGATTCACCTATCATCAACGTTAATGAGCTCCGGTACCAATTGTTCAGGCTGAAATAAGGTGAAATCGAATCTGGGCAGTTATCACCACGTGCGATTACACTGTACCTTCACGCTAAAGAGCTAATTATCAGGCAGCTATCTGGAAGAGAAGCCTGGAAAAGCATTCCAACATCCATTCGGCCAGCTACATTTGTAGATGGCCATGGATGAGCATTCCATTCGAAGATGGCCAGCTAAAAATTGAGTAAATGAGAGATCCTTCAACTCCAGATGCAATTTTGGAGTTCCTGGCGTGCAAATGTACCAAAGAGTGTAGGTCTTCTAGTTGTCAGTGTATTAGCAACAACATGAAATGCACACCCGCCTATAAATTTCAGACATGTAGTAACATGTTAGAATAGCATAATCTTAACACTCAGAAGAATACAGATGAGGATAATAGTGAAACATGTAATACGATAGAGTGGTGCATCAAGGTATATACATGTTTCAGTTAGAAGCAATACCAAATTTAAAAGAAATGTGTAGATAAAATTCCGTATAGTAGCATATGTATCGTAAAGTAGCATATGCATATGTATTCTATTTTACAGATAGAATAACCTGTAAAATAGAGTGTGAAACCAGGTATAGTAACGTTCATATAATATTTACGAGGCATAGTAAATTAAATAGAGAAAGTTTTCCCATATACTTTAAAGATGGTTTCAATACCTTTATTTATTTTTTTACATTATACAAATATGGTTGTGTCAGTGTATCATCATATAAAAGTATTATGTGTGTCAGAGTAATAAATAAACAATCTTATGACAAAATATAGAAAAATAGTTTAAAAATAGTATATATACACTTTACAATATAGCATATTACTTAAAATCAAGAATTTAAGTACTTCGTCAGTGTAGATAGGCCTATATACTGTATGTGTGTGTCACAGAGTTGAGTTTATGATTATTCATATAAATATTGTTCAATACTGCCTCGTAAATAATATTTTGTACCTTCAGTATATAAGTAATTACGTTATTTACAATTACATAATGCATTCATACTCGCTTAGTAAATTTTACTGTGTATGCATGTTTGTTTAATTTTCTTTGAAGTTTTACGACATATTGCAATTGTAAACCTAGAAATGCAATAATTGATAACTACACATTAAATACTACATGTTTCTGCCGAAATCAGTATCACAAGGTTTCATTTATATCGTGTAATAAAAGTCACAGCCATATGATGACAACGTAATAATTCTTATATTTGAATTCTTAGAAACCTACATCTAGCAGTGCATAAAATGAATTATTTCCGTTATTTGTAAAGATATAGTTATGATTTAGGTGTCGTTTGAAAGCCCTTGAAATGCACAACTTTGTTTGTTCCATGGCCTTTTTGTGTTAATATAGCCGTTTCATAGTTATTCGCCATTAAAGTTTGCGATTGAATGTGTGACAATGACATTTCTCCATTTTCAGGCACTATATTTCAAAATGGCGGCAACGATTAGAAATGTTTTGGTGTTAAAATGTAGTCGTGGAGTATGTTCTCGACAATAAAGCAAGAATTAAGTTTCTACCTTGAACAATAGTGCAATTATAATCGTTTAAAATTATTATTGTGAAATCAGTAGGCGGCCATATTGATGACGTCATATTTGGTATAAAGCTGTGCCGGACCAAAGTTCACCAAATAGTTTTGACACGCTGGACCATATATGTGTTCAAAAAGTATTGGGGGATTTTGCCTCCCTAAATGGTAAAGTTTGCCAAATTTTAGGGGTCTGGTTCATGGACTATAAGGGGGTTAGAAGCCCTGCAGGGCTCATTTTATTCCATCTTTGCCCCTATAATAATAGCACGTGACCTTAGGTCACACTCCGGTGATGCAACTTTGATGTAAATCTGAACTCACCCGCTTCCTTGTGACCAACTTAAAAACAGTTTGGCTAGAGTAGCGCGCGAAAAAAGTATATGTTTTCAATTATACATTATTACGGAAACAGCAGCTGATGTATTCATTTATTATGGATTATCTTACAGTTGATAGATGGGACAAAGATAACTGGATTAATATCAAGTATTTTTCTGATATTAACTGAAACAAAAGTAATTTAATCTTAATAGAGGAATGTATGATTGAAATTTCCTTTAACTGCAGGGCAGTAATGTTATACTTGATACCATTTTCTACTAGATATAAATTAAAATTATAATCAGTTTCATACGTAGAAACTTTAAGATCAGTGTATATTACCAACTGGATGGGGCAAAGAGGTTAGTTACTGTATATAATAATACCCAGGATTTCTTTCCTATCATTACGATTTGCAACCAATGCAATACAACTATTTTAGTTTCCTGAGTCAGGTAGATCAAAGTTTATGAGCTAACTACATCTCCATGTTGAAGTTTGGAATCTATTGGTACGATTAGTTCATTAAACCAAATATCTGGAAAGCAGAAATTATTAAAACGGTTGGCAGCTTGTAGATTTTTACACTGAGAAAAAAAAAAATTGTAGGTGGCGTACTTAAAAGATATGTTACATGCGTAGTTCCTGTAGTTTTTGGACAACGTACAGCAGACGTATAACTGAAAACGCATGTTTTATAATACTTTCTGTATAAGTGTTCCAACTATACGTACTTTCTGTATGAAACAATGTAGCTGGTCAGGATCTCGCATACAAATGGATTTACATAACATATAGCTGACGAAGGTAACATAAGTATATGTATGTGATATACGGAAAACTGTTAGATATCAGACATCCTGCAACGGCATGATGTAACATCTAAGGGCAGTGCCTATGTAGCATACGGATAACGTATGCTACGTACTGATTTCTATAGTAAGAAAGAGGATACCGTATATTTGTACAATATACCGCTGTCCGGAGAACGGATTTTTCTCTGTGTAGTTATGGATAATTATATTTATAAACTAATACGAAAAAAATAGTGGAAATGTTAATAATATCACAAGAAATATTTAATCGAGATGTTATAATCGACATATTTAGTGATAATTTCAGAGCAAAGCCAAAAACATTCTCCTCCTTCTCGTAGAATTAATCTCGGGACATATCTCTAATTGTGCGTAACGTGAGTTACCAGTATTTTCCAGTATTTATTTAACCCCCTGACAGACACACTGTCATATCCCTTTGTGTATTGGTTTCCCTCCCGGAAGAAATATTCAACACTATTAGATGCTGACATAATTTAGCATTGAATTCTGTTAAAATTCTTTAAGAATTTAGGGAAAGATTTTTCAAAATTTGTAGTTTACCACAGCACTTCTCAATCTTTTTTTTTTTCTTTTGGGACATATCAAGGTACGTTTCAAACTTTCGCGATATCCCTGCATGTATTTTTTTCCCCTAGATGCAAAAGAAGCATACGCGTAAAAGTACAGTATATAGAATACATTTTTTTAAAAGTAATGTAAGAACTATGACATACAAATTTGACAAGAAATTACATAAGACTCTTGAATAGAAACATATTAACATAAAATAAACATACGACCCTTAAGCAGAAATAGGAAAAAAGAAATATTACTATCAGAAATACAAGAAGACCTCAAACTCAAAACTAATGAGATTTTTGTCCCTGGCGATTTTTGAAAAGCATATCTATGCGTAGACGAACTTTCGACAAATACACTCTCATGTGCAGTGTTTCTTTCCAAAGAAAAATGAATAGCGCTTAAAGCAAACTTTACAGCTTTAAACTTTGAAGACAAGTGTGAATTCAAGTCGATTGGCGATATATTTTTTTTTAAATTTTCTTTTAAGGTGGGTCACCACCCGGAAGTCAGTACATATTTTAGTTTATTCCCTTAACTACTGTGCAATGAAATATTACATATTATAAATATTGTACAATAGGATAGATTTATGTTTCAGGTACAACACAAGACACTGATTCATTTGGTTATGTATTCTGATATCGAAAAAGATAACAAATAAAAGAAAATATTTGATTCGTTTTACAACGAGCACACAAGATGGCACTTGCTGTTAGATCTTACTAGAAGTGTTCAGTTTTATGAAATGTCTATTTGTACGTGTAAAGTATTTTAAAGTAACGATCTTATTACGAAATAGATATATTGTTTGACCGTTTTTCGTGTTATATTTCACATTATCTTTAAATATTAATTTACATTTAAGGAAATAGATATTGAGAAGAAAGTTGCGCAGAACGCCATAATGCGTTGTTGCCAAATTCCTACGTTTACTGTGGTAGTCACAATAAGAAAACTCTTGGATTCTAGCGTTGCAGTTGGAGAAGCGAAACTTAGCTGTGAATTCCAGTAAGGGTCGAAAATCAATTCTCCAGGCAGAATTCCATGATTACTTCCTTTATTATCTGACATCAGTAAACACTCGACACTATTTGGCAACGCCGCATTATTCAAGCAGCGTTTGGCATAGCACCGAGAACACCTAGTGATCCACCTTAAAGATACTTTCTTTGCAGAAGATCTTAGAAGACATTAAGAATCTCGTGACACATCTGACATGTATTCGCGGTTGTGAAACGCTGGTATACCATATGTGTTTACAAATTGTTTCTGTCATCATGTGTTGAATATGGCTATTGCAATATTTTGTAAAATATGACTTATCCTTGTTCCTAATAGGATTACATATTAAATATACTATAAACGTATCTAAACAATATTTCAGCCAAATGTTTTAGCAAAACATTTCAGAGTTCACTTTCACGTTAATTTCTTTACACATTCTAAATGAATCATTTTCAAAGTTTGGCTATTTGTAGCTGCCAAAAATAAAACTGTTCATTCCTACCACAATATATATATGTTTGCTATGAATAAAGATATTTTAAAATTGAAAGAAATTAATGTTGTTCTAAACAGGTGGTTTGAAACCCAAAATGATTTTTTTTTTGATTTCAATTGCACTAGCAGTTTGGGCTCTACAGGACACAGAAGTGTGCCGAATTGCAGTGGATACAGATAACAAACAAATCTCATTCTTTATTAGATAAAGTCTCAGAAAGATAAGATGAATCCACTTCTCGATTGATTCTAAATCCAAGCATTGTGAAGATTCCACCAAAAATCGATTTTTTACGAATGCTATCGTGGAACATATTTTTTAGTGGTGGGCACAGAAACCGGGTTTTCGGTTTAGGTTTTTAGGAAAACTGAAACCGTTTTTTTTAATTTTTCAAAAAACAGGTTTCTCAGCGAAACCGGTTTCAGTTTTCTCAAAAACCGGTTCGGTTTCGGTTTTCTTCAAAACCGGTTCCGGTTTTTCCAAAATTGTTTTTATTTCTGACCAGAATAGTGTTTCGGTCACCGATTCCATTTCCACAGAATTAGTTTTGTGTCTTCAGAAAAGGTTTTTTCACCGAAACCGGTTTCGGTGAAAAACCGAACGGGTTTTGGAGAAAACTGAAATGTTTTTCTCGGATTTCGGTTTTTCTAGAAACCGGTTTCCCGGTTTTTATAAAACCGGTTTTGCCCATCCCTAATATTTTTAACTTGCGGAGAGGTAATTCTACTCTTTTATTTTTCATTGATTTTGACTTCTTGCAATTGAGTCATTAGGCACTCTCAAGCAAAATAAGTGTTAAATTGTTCCAACTTCACTCTTTTTTTCTTTCCCTTTTTTTTTAACCAAAATTATCATGAGACATTATTGGGATACTCTAATCTTAAAGAGTAGGGTGCTTACAAGCCACAAACAATACACCATATTACATCAAATTTGGTTTTATTTTACTGAAACTTTTATTTAAGTAAGGAACATCTTGCACTAAAAAAGACGTATGTGGTATACGTGAAAACGTAGGTTAAATATGTAAATCCTATAGTTTTAGGACTTAACGTACAGCAAACTTAAAACTGGGAAAATATATTATATACGTACTTTCTGTTTAAGTGTCCCAAACAAACGTACTTTCCGTGCGAACGAAAGAATACTTTATAGGCTGTCAAGATCTCACATACAGATGGACGTATGTAACATATAGCTGCTCCGTACTGATTTCCGTAGTAAACATATGGATTCCCTATATTTGTACAATATACCGCTATCCGGATAACGGATTTTTCTCAGTGTGGTTTGAGTAAATTTACCTATCAGCTTATCCTTCATGGATTTCAGTCACAACCATGGGGGATGGTTAATAGGTTGTAGCGAAAAAAAAAATCAGATTTTTGAGTATTGAATTCTAATAGGGCTCAAAAGTTACGTATTCGCGTGTTAACCAATGGAAAAATAACGAAAAAAATCACACTTTGGATCTTTAGTTCGCGCAAACGGCCTAAATTATAAAAAAAATTATAGCACCAAAATTTACTTTTACGCAAGAAATATACAGATTACTTTATTTCTTTTTCATGAAATGGCCCGAACTCACCACGAGTAGGTAGCTGCAATTTTAGTTCCACCCACACCCTACTCAATCATCCTAGCAATTAGGGTGTGGTAAATTATGTTGATTTAGTGAAGGACGTTGCCTTAAATTCAGATTTTTCGATCTTAAATTTTGGCATTGAGAGCAAAGTTGCTCTTATGTAACCATCTTTTTTTTTTCTTTCTTTTGTCCGCACACGTTTCCTACATATTCTGTGACAAGTTTGACACGTCTTTCAGCTTCCTGAGTATGGCATGGGACATTTCAGAAGTCAAACTCTCGACCAGATTTGCCATACATAAGTGAAAAGATAGTTTCTGTTGTCAGACTTTCGAGCACTGGAGCGGGAGACAGCTTACATTTTCCCAATCTATCAGCTCACTGTAGTCTGTGGCATCAACATTTATTGAAGGTGTCAAAAGTTCTATCAGAGCAATTCAGACAGGGCAGTGTGCTCCAGGTGTGGCTATAAGAGATTCTGGACGTCTCAGTTACTCCCGATGGCCGTTATGTGCAGACAGGGTCTTACAGTTGTACGTTTCTCAAACAAATCCTACTAACGAAATCAAAGTGCTTGTAAACTAAACGGCGTGACAAACATCTTGGCATTTAAAGGCGGCGCTCCAAGTTCCCTTTAAATGTTACTAGCAAATGAAAGGCCAGCAGTATTGCCACGATTATTTTGTACACATCCACATCTATACCCTGTCACCTGATCGCGCTGTCATTTGTCTGCTTAGCCATAGCTACACCCCTTAGCACTCGGCAACGTCGCGCCAGAGCTTGCGTCTTATTCATTTAGCTGAAATACCAAGATGTTTGTCACAGGCTTTATATTATAAAGACATACGCTCCTGTCTGATTCGACATAAAGATATCAGTCAGTGAAATATCGACTTAAACATATTTTGAAGGTAGTTAAAACAACGAGACATTTGCCAAACAATAGGGCCTATTAAAAGAATAATCGATCCTGTGATTGAGAGAAACGCGTTCTCCTGTCATCCAGAGAACATATTGTTAGCTATGACAGTGGATGAGAGACAACACGTACCAGAGTTGGGTTACAAGAGTGTGCTAGAGACAAGAAATCAAGATTCGAAGGGAAATCTGTTACAACTTTTATGGCATCTTCAATAAATTTTGATGCCAGAGACTACTGTGAACTGACAGATTGTAGAAAATGTAAGCTGTCACCGCCTGTAGTCATCGAAAGCTTATCTTATCACTTATGCATGACATCTGCACATGAGTTTGACTTTGTAAATTTCTCATGCCATACAGGAAGTTGAAAGATGTGTCAAACTTGTCACAGAGTCTGCAGGAATAGTGTGCGGACAAGAAAACAGAGATGGCTATATTAGAGCAACTTTGCTCTCAAGATTTACAATGCCAAAATTTGATTTAAAAAAATATATCTGGATCTAAGGCGACGCCCTTCACTAAATCAACATTATTTAGCACATCCTAATTGGTAGGATGTGGGTGGAACTCGAATTGTAGCTACCTCCTCGTGGTGAGTTCGGGCCATTTCATGAAAAAGAAAAAAAGTTGAGAAATGGGTGAAGAGCTGCAAAATCATTATGAAAATAAAATGCATAAAATCCTTCAATTAACAACGAATTATTAACAAACATGACCTCACACAACTAAAATAAAGTACTTAGACGCTATAGAAATAAAACCAGTAACCTGTATATTTCTTGTGTAAAGGTAAATTTTGGTATGTTTTTATCACTCTTTTAAAACTGGGACGTTTGTGCGAAATTAAGATCCAAGGTGTGATTTTTTCCCGTTATTTTTCCATTCATTAGCATGCGAACAGGCCCGTATCCACGGGGGTCTAGGGGGCCTCCCACTAAAATTTTGCTGGCCCACACTAAAATTTTCACGGTAGGCTTGGAAATTAACTATAATATGGTGATGAACTATAAATGCTTGAATAGGGACCTCTCTAACTTCAACGGGGCCCCCTGTACATTTTTGGACTGGCTACGGACCTGCATGCGAATACGCAACTTTTGAGCCCTATTAGAATTCGATACTGGCAAATCTGATTTTTTCGCTCCACCCTAATGATCAAGCTACCATGAATGAAATATACATTATGTGTTATAAAAATCAGATAATTTTAACGTAGTTCATACTGGCAAATTGTTTTCTATGTATGCGTTTAAGCTCACAACATGGGGTGGATTTAATACTGTTTTATCCCCTTATTAATCCCTTAAAATTATATATTTCTACCTCAAACACTAAGTTTATTTCGAAAGTTTAGAGGCAGACACATGCCAAGTTTCAGGAGAATCTGAAACGTTTATGATAGTTATCGTAGAAGAAACAGACGAACAGACACACAAATCCCGATTGTATCAAATGATGGAAGCTTCTCTAACGCTTGCTTTATTTAAACAGAACATTTAGGTTAGAAAAACTATGTATATATTTATGTGCAACCTTATATTTGAATCAGAAATATGTAGTTTCTATTGTATGTTATGAAGAAAAATGTTTCAAAGGATTTGGTTTGATTTCTAACTGTATTTACATTTTTTTCTTTTCTGTTCTCCATTTTCTGTAGGTAACTGCTGTTGATCCGGATTTAGGGAGAAACGGCAAAGTGTATTACGACTTCCAGAAAACTAATTCCAGCAACTCTCTCCCATTTACCATTGAAGTCCAAACAGGTCATATATTGTTACTGGAGAGTCCTTTAAAGAAGGAGAGATACACACTATTTGTGGAGGCGTCTGACCAACCAGCCAATCCCAGTGAGCGTCGCTTCTCCTTGGCCGTCGTCCAGGTGGATGTGCTTCGCGGAGGAGATCACGTGCCTGACTTCATTGGCGCACCTTATGAGTTCTGGGTTGGAGCCAATGTCGGTGTGGGTACCAGCGTCGGTCAGATTAGAGTCAAGGATATGGATAAGAAACATGTGGTTTATGATTTGCTACATAGCTATAGAGATGGAGGTTAGTTTTAATCTATTTAGTTCATCTTCATTATCATAAAATTTAATAAATACAAATTGGAAAAGCAAAATTAAATTTAGAATATTATAATTTTTTTAAAAAAAGTATTAGCTTACATAATCTATATATCGGAAGAAAGAAAGAGAGGGAGAGAGAGAGAGAGAGAGAGAGAGAGAGAGAGAGAGAGAGACAGAGAGAAAGAATAATGTTTGCCCCTTTTTGGAACATTCCATGAAAACCCAAGGGCCGTGTGGGGAGGCCAGACTTTCAGCTCGGCCAATTATATACTTCTTTATATAATGTGAATGTAGTCCATTGTAATCAATGCATTCTTAATTCTAGAGTCAAAATTCCTGTATAACGAAGAAGAACAGGCAATGGAAATTTACACTATATAATCTTGTAATACGTAGTCCATTAGGAATTTGTTTTCCTCCATGTAGGCCTATATATTAAAGTTACCATATTTTACGTTTTATAGGGGAGAGAAGGAAGGTATATGACAGACCAGTAGCCAGCCAAAAAATTTAGGAGGGGGGGCTCGACTGAAGTTAGGGGGTTGCGATCGAACCATATTATAGTTCATCACCATATTATAGTTCATTTGCAAGCCTACCATGAAAATTTTAGGGGGGCAGCAAAAATTTTGTGAGGACCCGGCCCCCCTAGATCCCCTGGATACGGGCCTGGTATCTGATACTTAGAATTTACATATAACAACCATATGTAGCGTTTCGCATAACAACGTAGATTAATTTGATTGGAAGCTGAACCAAGTTCGTTAAAAATAATTACAATTCCGGGCGGAGCTCATGTGCTTTGGATCCCACGTTAAGTTTAGATCCTCCTCTCACATTTTGTTTTGTTTGACTTTAGTTTAGCATCCCTTTGAGCAGCAAAACTAAATGAAACGTGGCGTACAGCTTAACGTGGGATCCGAACAACATGAGCTTGCACCGGGAGTGTAACCTAGGTCTCCCTATGCCAAAAGCGCGTACACTGACTATACAGGGTGGCCCATTTTAATCTTTCCACGAAAATATCTCGAAAACGGTTGAACATAATTGAACTGAACAAAAACTCAAATAGAAAATACAATACCATGGGGCAAATCGAATGATGATATCGCGGCGCCCCTCAGGGCCGCTCTTAAAGGAGGCCCGGGGCCCAACTAAAATTTTAAATGGAAACATGGGGTGAGTGACACTTCGTTCGATAGATCTTTAAAAACTTAAAAGCGATGTGGCGAAAGATTTTTCATATGAATAATAATTGGCCACAACACTGTTTAGTGCATGAAGATCTATCGAACGAGATATCACTTGACCCATATTTTCGTTTAAAATTTCTAAATTGAGCCTGAGCCTCCATGAAACGTGGCGCTGGGAGCACCGCGACATCATCATTCGATTACCCACATGGATTGCCTATTTGAGTTTTTGTTTGGTTCGTTTATGTTCAACCATTTTCATATTAGTGGCACTGGATGTTTATTTGATATAGGTAACATATCTTGGCGGCAATTTTGAATATGGTGACAGATATGAAAAATCTTTCGTCACATTGCTTTTTAGTTTTTAAAGATGTATCGAACGAGGTGTCATTGATTCCATTTAAAATGTTAAAGTTAGGCCTCAGGCCCCCTTGAAGAGTGGCCCTGGGGAGCACCGCAACATCACCATTCGATTTGCTTATGGTATTTCCTATTTGAGTGTTTGTTCAGTTCATTTATGTTCAACCGTTTTCGAGATATTTCCGTGAAAAGATTAAAATCGGCCACCCTGTATAGCAACAAGATAGTGCGTCCATGTCTCACACAGTCTCGATGTTGGAAGGGACAGTAAATTCAATTTCAACAAACCAAGTATAATACACTATTTTTTTTATCGTATTTTCACTTATATTTTTAATAAAGATTGTGTCTCTCGGACATCCTTCTTTACGTTAAAAATACTTGCAGGAAATGTTCTTGCTCACAAGCACTTGGAGTTTTGTTTTTATTAGTTCACAATAGCTACGATTCCTGACACAGGCATATTCTAATTTCATTAGTTCACCGCATCTTCTGTCCCTAGTATCAGTATATTCTGATTTTATTAGTTCACAGTAGCTTCTGTTTTTGACGTCAGAATATTGTGCTTTTATTAGTTCAGAGGAGATTCAGTTCCTGACATCTGTATATTCTGCTTTTATTAGTTCAGAGGAGATTCAGTTCCTGACATCTGTATATTCTGCTTTTATTAGTTCACAGTAGCTTCTGTTCTTGACGTCAAAATATTCTGCTTTTATTAGTTTAGAGGAGATTCAATTCCTGACATCTGTATATTCTGCTTTTATTAGTTCACAGTAGCTTCTGTTCTTGACGTCAGTATATTCTGCTTTTATTAGTTCACAGTAGCTTCTGTTCTTGACGTCAGAATATTCTGCTTTTATTAGTTCAGAGGAGATTCAGTTCCTGACATCTGTATATTCTGCTTTTATTAGTTCACAGTAGCTTCTGTTCCTGACATCAATATATATATTCTGCTTTTATTAGTTAACAGTAGCTTCTGTTCCTAACATCAGTGCATTCTGCATTCATTAGTTCACAGTAGTTTCCATTCCTGACATCAGTATATGCTGATTTTATTAGTTCAAAGTAGCTTCTCTTCTTGACATGAGTATATTCTTCTCGTTTTAGTACATAGTAGCTTCTATTCCTGACATCAGTATATTTTGCGTTTATTAGTTCACAATAGCTTCTGTTCCTGACATCGGCATATTCTGCTTTTATTAGTTCACAATAGATTCTGTTTCTGACGTCAGTGTATCACGATCAATGAAAACTGTGATATGATTGAGACGATGTTGACAGACAAAGGCTAAGATGGTAAAACCAAATTATTCTGGAACAAGGTCCGCTAGGATGTCGATTAGATAGGACATAAAAGAAAACTTGTTGCATTTTATCTCTGAATACTAAGTTACACCATTAGCTTGTGTTGTTAACAGTATGTGAGAAACTAGTTCTTAATTTTAAGAAAATTTAAGTTAAATTTTTAAAACATTTTTCAAGTGTGTAGAACTATAATTCTTTTACGTATTTAAAACCGGAAGAAATCGTTTTATGGAAGAAATAAAAACTATAACGTAAAAGACGGGAGAAATGGTTTTGCGGGGAAACTGTAATGTAAACCGTCAGAAAAATGCAAAAAAAAAAAAAAAAAAAAAAAAAAAAACGTAAGAAATGTAAGATCTAAAGATCTTAGACCCTAGTATAGCTCTATATCACTGAAAAGTCATTAATGTTGTTATGCTTGCCATCTTTATTTGTTTTGCAAATTGATTTATATGGGAATTATTTGTCTAAGTTCTTTCAAATAAACTGCAATTATATATATAGCAATTGAATTTTCGGCCTATGTTTAGCAGAAGGGGTCCATCTCTTTTCTCTAAATAGTGTTACAATATCGGTAATTTCTGTTCACATTCGATTAGTTGAGGGTAGGTTAGGTTAGTCTAGGTTAGGTTAGGTTAGTTTAGGTTATATTAGTGTAGAAGTCCCTCATAATTTTCCCCCCAAAAAATATGATAGAATTTCTTTTATTTCTACTAATATGAGGTTAGTTTAGGTTAGTTCAGGTTAGCTTAGGTTAGTTTGTTAGGTTAGGTTAGATTTGGTTACGTTATGTTACGTCTAAGTACTTGCATCATTTATTTCTCCTGTAAAGGTTGTGTTTTTTATGTGCTTCTGAACCCCTTGTACTAAACATACTCCGAATTTTCATGACATAAGAAATATTTAAATAGACTCGATGAAGAATCCACTCAATAAAATAAAATAAAATAAATAAAACGAAATACTTCGGTTTAACGTCCATCATTTTATGGCTTTTAGGCTAAGAGAGACGGATGATTAAGATAAGTGAATGATAATGGAAATATCGTTGGGATGCGAATGTGGGAGAAAACAGGAATACCCCGAGAAAACCAACGGACACAATGTTGTAAACCATAAACTTACTTGATTGGGGTTCGAACTAGGGACTCCACACACCAGAAGTAGGAGCTCGACCGCTGAGTCACTGTGTCTCCCATCAGTAGAATCAAACTAATAATAAAACAGTTCATTTAAATGAGAATATAAAATAATAATTTCTCATTTAAATTAATTGGATTTTAAAAAAAGAATGGCACATGTATTTGACATTGTTAAAGTTATAAGATAGCACAGACGGGTTGATGATCTTGTCTTATCATATGTGAGAACGGACCCTGCTCAATAACCAAAGATGCTGGTTCTGTGAATGTAGAATATTTTCCCTCATTCCGTCACGCAACAAATTCCCCCGTCTTCTCAGCTACTCAGGAATGTCAGAAAAAATGATGGATTTCTTAGCTAATGCGATCTAAAGTGATTCAACCTTCCTTGTGTAAACGTAAAAGATATAGACGCTTGCTGGAAGAAATGTGACGAAATCTGGAGCAAGGAGAAACATTTCGACGCCTCAAGACGGTATATGTAGATACAGAAGAACATAATAAGCTATTCGTGGTAGTTTAAAGTGTAACAGAGATATGATAAATGAACTATGTGTTACAATGTTGAAAAAGATCTCATCTACACAAACATCGTTTTTCAATTAACGTTGTGCCAGATCATTGAAAGAGTAGAGGAAATATATAGCTCCAAAGATAATAAATCAACACTATGGTAAATTTGTTTTAAATACAGTAGACCGATATAGAATTGACTTAATATATTCCTATAGGCTTGTACTGTGTATTGGTTTTTGCTTAGAGGGTCTATAATATAGGGTTAGCAGAAATGATTCAATTGTTTTGAAAAGGCTATATTTTCAAAAGTATTCATTCACACATGAAAGATGTATGAAAAAAAAACTACAAACTCACCGAATTTGTACTGTGTTGCAGCACGAGTCCATTATCTTTCCGATCAGATGTGACAGTACTTGATTAGTACCTGTCGCAAACGGAGAGAAAGCAGGAAAAAAGTTTTTGTGTGCTTGAATCTGCCAGATGTTCGTCTGTTATAGTTGTGCAAAGTGCTTTCAGAAGTGAATATGGAAAAGAAGCGCCATATAAACAAAGCATTTTGCGGTGGTATCGGCAATTCAAGGACACTGGTTGCTTGCGTAAAAGAAAAAGAACCTGGCCTCTCACATCTGATTTGATGTCCCGCTTGCGTAAAAGAAAAAGCACCTGGCCTCTCAGATCTCCTGATTTGATGTCCTGCTTGCGTAAAGGAAAAAAAACCTGGCCTCTCAGATCTTCTGATTTGATGTCCTGCATGCGTAAAAGAAATAAAAACCTGGCCTCTCAGACCTCCTGATTTAATGTACTGCATGCGTAAAAGAAAAAGCACCTGGCCTCTCAGATCTCCTGATTTACTGTACTGCATGCGTAAAAGAAAAAGAACCTGGCCTCTCAGATCTCCTGATTTGTGTCCTACTTGCGTAAAAGAAATAAAAACCTGGCCTCTCAGACCTCCTGATTTGATGTCCTGCTTGCGTAAAAGAAAAAGAACCTGGCCTCTCAGATCTCCTGATTTGTGTCCTGCTTGCGTAAAAGAAAAAGAACCTGGCCTCTCAGATCTCCTGATTTAATGTCCTGCGACCTCTTCCTGTGGGTGTACGTTAATGACCTTGTTACGTATCCCCACTACCACAATCCTTAGTCGAGCTCAAAGAACGCATGAGGATGCAGTGCAGACAATTGACAGGACTATGCTACAAAATGTATGGAAATGAGCTCGAGTATCGTCTGGACGTGTGTCGTATGACCAAAGGGTAGGCGCACATTTGTATAGGGTTTATAAACTTCGTGAGTTTGTCAGTGGCGGCCGGTGGATTGTGGTTTCGGGTGTTGCAGTACGAACGATAAGAGACAGAAGATATAAAGTTAACTCATTGACTAATGAGCATAACTTTAGATGCAAATGCTATGTGACATGTTAAATTAAATAAAATTCTGTTTTTAAAAGATAAAAAATGCAGAACATTTTATCCGATTAATCGCCTTAATTAATTAGTAAGTTCATTCTCCTCTCTTTGATTGGAGCAAATCTGTCTAATACATGCTGGTTGAACTCTGGTATTCTTATTGTCAGGTCTTTTTCGATGGAAAGCATTACCAATGGTGATAATCTTTCTTGGGACATTCAATTCCTTGAAAGTGTCAATTCTTTCTCATGTGGAAAAAAAACTTTTCGTCTTTTGCTGACGCCATAGGTACTGTTAATATTAATTTCAAAGCTTTGTAGATTTACTAAATATTTTTTCTAGATTATTGCGAACGATTCATTCTAGCAAACTCAGTCCCTGACAATGATCCGAATTCCTCTTCAGAGTTGACTGAAAAGAGTTCGTAGCAGAGATTAGTGTTATAAAAAAATGTACATTGAACACACTTTATTCACAGTTTATCCAGAAAAATTTAAAATAAATTGAGGAAATGTATCTGGTGCAAACAACACTACTGCATAAGATATCCTGTAAATTTAAACTGGATTTTTTTTTCGAACACTCTCCTGAATTGCCCTTTGCTTGTTTTGTCTAAGCCTTAATTGCAAATTTTTCCTCAGTTGAAAGCTGGTCAATGTTTTTTGTAAGTTATTTACAGGAGTCATGGTATACAATTCATTCAGAATTTGTAGTTTATTTACAGAATTAAAGCACACACAATAAAATTAAACCTAATAATTAAAAACCAAACCAGCTGATACAAAATAGGTACTGGTATATGAATTCCGAATGTCACATATTCATACATCAACACACACACATGTGCATAAAAGAAAAAAAAACTATATTCCAAATCATCCGTCTTGCTTGTTACGCAATGCACGATGAACACAATATACTTCCACATGAGGCGAAACAATGCTTACCAATGTGATATGTTCTGGAAAGGAAACCTCGAAACTCACCAGATGAAGGATCAGCATGTAACAGAAGCCAAAAAATTCAAAGAACATCAAAACAAACAGCACTACCAGTTCTACACCCAGAAATGTTAACTGGGAGGGGTCCAAAGTATTTGAGGGAGGTCCAATACGTCTACATAATATGGAACCTGTCTTATACTGCACCCGAAAAGACGATAAGTAATTCTTACTTACTGTCACCTATATTTTTAGAAAAAATGATGGTACGATTATTTTTATAAGGAAAGAAGAGTACATGATGAGGCGTAAAATAAAATATTTAGCCTACATCAATCGTTTCTGTGTTAAAAAAGTATAGTTTATTAAGAAAGTCTACAAATGTTAGTCAAGTTTCGAAATTTTTGGGAGGTCCGGACCCGGTGGACCATCTCGTGGCTACGCCCCTGACCATTGCTAACTAGTCCCAAATTCAACGTGGCGTTCCCCATCATACAGTTTTATGTGGAAATTATCAAGAGTATAAAATATACTTATTTTATAAAAGAAATATGTTTATACTAAAATACTATCCACAAAGGGGGAGGGGAGCGATTCTACATACTGACTTATTAATATTTGATTCACAAGTCACTGTAGAAGAAGCCTTCATTATCAATATAAGCTAAGAATTAACTTGTAAATGCGGATCTACTTTCATTTGTTTTCTCCTCTACTAAATATTTTCTTTCTTATTTTGTAATTTTGTAATCACTTTTTTTAATTGTCATTATATTGATTTGCTTCAGTATGGTCCCGTAATTTAAAAATATGAATGCATAAAAACAAATTCCATTTGTTAATTGCAAGTGAAAGAAAATTCTGGAATCTTATTTAGCGTGAAAAACCTTCTCGTTCACTTGAAACCGTGCTGTGTTGCAGAAGCACTGCAACGACCAGTCCCTTTAACTTCTGAGATAGGGCAAAGGAGACTTAACATTTGCTCCAATTGCCGCGCTGAAGGAATCTGGTCGTTGCATGCTCGCTGCAACACAATGTAAATTAGAGATTCTGTAACGCATTATTTTTCGCTTTTTTAAAACGGATTAACGGAACGGACAGTTACAGAAGTAAAAAATATGTTATTTAAAGTGTGTATATGCAAGTATTAAAAAGTACTTTTTCTGTTCTTTACTACTATTGATAATAATATTTTTTCTCGAAATACTTTGGTCGTTGCGCAACGCTGCAACACTAATATTAGCCGCCACTGGAGTTTGTGGTTCTTTTCATATATCTTTGATGTGTGTACGTGTATACTCTTCAAAATGAGTGAATTATTTATGTTAGCCCTATTTTGAGTCAATTTTACTTGATAATACCTTCTGAACGAAATATCAACTGGCGGGGAAATAACGCTATTTCTTCATAATTATTTCTATGAGTCTCCAAGGACACACTGACTTCATTTTCTTCCCGTTTCTTTTGAAACTCCTAGTCAATGATGATACTTTACCTTGAAACACAGGGTGTCCGAGAAAGAATGGCAGGGTTTGTCTAGGTTATTATGTTTTCGATATTATGTGATAGCAAAGGTGAATAACTATTTCGTTCAAGACTTCAAATTTTCTTTATAGTCAATCAACAGACGCTCCAATAACATAATTAAGTTTCAAGAAATATTAATACCTCCTAAATAGGTTTCGATATTTGCCCTGTCGGCAGCACTAAACACGCCGTGTCTCCAGGTCCAATTCCAGGAGAGAGTATTAAACAATTTGAACGTGGTTCCGATTTTACCTTAAACTGTAGGTCTACGTCTAATATTGCCTTGGCGCTGAAACGGAACGCTAAGCTTCAAGAAACGACAACAATAGCTACACACGTCATAATGATAGTCAATATCCATCCGTACTCTAGAGAAAGCCTTCAGTTATGTTGTAAAATGCTTCACCTTGTACTCTGTACGTGCTTTGAGATCTTTTACTGAGCATTTTTAAATGCTACACCATGTTCTTCAAATGATTTCCACAGTTAGAAGTCATGCGGGGTAAAATCTGGGTTTCTTGGTGGCCAAGGAATTAGTTCTCCTCTTCTGATTTATGCCCAAGGGAAACGTTGATCCGATGCACATATTCAATCAATCGCAAAATGAGATGTGCCATTTTGTTGTTATATATCTCAAAATGTGTCACTTTCCAGTTCGTCGTAATACACAAAATTATGCATGTTGTGCGAGCATCATGCATCACACAGGACAAACGTGTTGGAGCTTTTGCTGGTAATCAACCCACATTTGATGTCCTCCGTGTCCTAAGTCTTGCAGTATCTTCTCCAATTTGTAACATTTCTTTCAGAGACCTTATATACAAGTCTGGACTAAATTTATATCAAAAATTCCAACAAAATTTCGATGTTAACACTTTCTGTGTAAATTTGTATTTGTGGTATCTGGAACTATGTTAATGTGGTGTAATAACTAAGTCAAAAGTAGCTAATTTAGTTTACCAGCGGCGTCAATTTCTGTATAACTTTGGAACGCGGGTGTCCGTACAACCATGTTTCGATATCAAGATACTGAAGCAAACATCATTGAGTCATGGGTAGCTCAAGCAATTCTTTGGGAGGGATGGAGGCGGTCCGCTAAGATCGGCGCCTGCTATTGAAATAACTAATTTATATACACATACCGACTTCTTTTTAAGTCAGTATCTGTACACTTTTTACACGTGGTTCTAGGTTTTAATATTAGTAGTTGCAGGCATCGAACATAGAACACAGATGAACTGCCATATGACAATGATTTGTAAATGAAATGTTTTTTCATTATCGCAGACAGTTATCCTAACAGATCTTTACAGATAATACGAGTGATACATTTAATTATAGGTGTAGATATTACCTAATTCCATCCAGGGGAGGATACAGGACGGACTTCTCGGGGGGGGCGGTGGGTTGTAATATTTCTACTTAGAGCTACTTTTAAGAGCTCCAAACTCTGAAATGGGTTTTATTAATATATATAAAATAAAAGTTTCCTCTTCTGGGGGGGCAATCGCCCCGATCCCCCTGGATCCGCCACTGATTCCATCTGAAAATATCTGAACCATCTCTCATTGAAAACGGCACTACATAGGCCTGTTTCTGGCAGTTAACCATCTCTCATTTAAAAATGTGTTATATAGGCTGTTTCTGGCAGTTTGAATTAATGTCATGTCAATCTCTGCATTTTAAAATAAACATTTCGAGTGATGTTACAGAGTTTATGTATCACAAATGTCAAAATGGAATATATCAAAGACATATTGTATATAATAACACTAACAATGCTAGGAATATAAGCAAAGTACTTCTATATTTATACCAAGAAACAATATACGTATATTTACGTTGCATTACTTCTTGTAAGAAAATGGAAATAAAATAACCCTCGTAATTAGCTATTTCAATTACTTCTCCTTTTTCTGTTTTAATGAAAATATTGACATAAAGTTATTAAATGAAATAATATACTTCCTAACAATGTTATTGCCATCTACTGTATATTAGGTATATGACTTTTTTCAAATTGAAAAGCCTGGGGTGGCAAACAATGAACATTTGGCTGCAAACCTCAAAAATGTTTTTGATTTTGTTTAATTGTAAAAAAAGCTCCCGCACCTACATTGATGCTTTTTTAGCATTAAAAGAAAATTCGTCTGCTTAAACAGTCTGCATTTGGCACTGAATATTCCATACAGTACATTAGAAAAAGGGTTTTAAATTTGTGAATTACTTTTAATGAAATTGCTGTTGAGATATTTGTCACTTTTGCAAGTGTTGTGATGCTCTTGCATCACTTTTACAGCTCGCAGCCATATTTGTGCGAGGCGCATCCAGCATAAAACGTTCTTTTAATAAGTGAGCAGAAAAACACTTTAAAGCTTTAGGACACTTTAGGTCGGAGATAGCAGTATGCAATTCATTGTATGTGTCCTCTGTATAGTGCTGAATTGAAAACCATAAATTTGTCCATCTAGTTGCGATGAAGTCGTAAGTACGTTGTAGCTGATCTCTCCATTTTGGAAGGAGGAAAAAGGCTACCATGCATAGATTGCACGTGAATTCCACCTAGCATTGTTAAGGGAAGGTAGCTTCTGCCAGTTCAACTGAGGCCAATTGTTCTCTTTCCAGTAGAAATTATATTCTTCACAAAGTTCAAATAAAAACCGGAAATCATTTCTCCACCCTGAGTTTTCACGTGGTGGTACCATTCCTGTGCCAGAATAGTTTTCTTTTAAGTCCTCATACCGAGCCAAAACATCTTCAATAAATTGATAGTTGAAGCTGGATGACTGTGACTTTGTTGGGAATACTGAATCCATCCAGTGTCGCAGAACCAGGTCAACAATATGGTGCTGACATCCTATAAAATGAGGCTCATCGAAACCCATTTGTTTAAATCTCTCTGGAGTCTAACAACAAGACCACTTTTGTGCCCTATATTCAATGCTGTGATGTCAGAAATGATCATTTTAATACTCTTCCATGCATTATACTCATCCAACAAGGCTTGCAGTAAGATATAGATGTTCTCGGCGGATCTGCTTTCACAAACCAAAACTCCAAGGCGAAGACTTCTTTCACAATTCTGCACTTGATAATCTTTTTTCTTCCTATTCTCGTCCCATCAAAATGCAAGCAGAATTCCTGTTCACCGAAAATTTCTTTAAACCGGTTCTTCATTGTTTCACCTTCCTTGATCACTCGACGCAAAATTCCCGATTGTGAAGGTGTGGGTACATTTATTTCTTCCTCAGCCAAGTTCTGAAGAACTTTCGCTGCTTTTCTTGTAGACAGAGACAGTTTTGACACGAATTTGGCTGCAGATTTTGTTGCTTGATACTTACGTTTCATAGGGGAGGCTCTTCTGAAAGTTCAGAGTCACTGCTGACCTTACCTTCTTCAGTATCGCTGATACTCACATGTTGCACTTGGCTTCTACACGGACCAATTGAGGTAAGGATGGATCGTTGATATAGAGGCAACTTTCTCGGTAGTGTATCCTACTCGGCCACCAGATTCAAGTTTTCTATACAATTCTTTGTCTTCACTGCAAAGCCAGTTTCCTTTTCCTTTTGTAATATCGAAGACACTAGTGAGAGATTTTTCAAATACCTCATTCCTCCTTATTCTATATTTTACGAACAACTGTATCAGCTTGGCAACTTTTGCTGAAATTTGCTGCATAGTAAGCAAAGGAAAATTCAGCTTCTCCCAAAGTCTACACAGTTCTTAAGAGATTATCTTTATTCTATCCGACTGCCCTTTTAGTTCATCGTACAACCCCAAATATCTACCAACTATGTCTCTGTTTGTAGGCATTTTACACATTTCACTCATGTCCCTTTTCATTTCTGGTATGCTGGGAAGGCGTTTTATACATGTCGCTGAGTTCTGTATCCACTTTTTTCCAGTTGATTCAATTGCTGATTTTGATCTTTTGGTTTCGAATGACATTTTTTATCTAAAAATAGAAGAGATCGCAATTAGAAAGACAATTGAGGAAAGCACTGTTGCAAATACGTATAAAAGCAAAGATTACTAAAGTTTTATCACCGGCAAACCAACCTACTAGGCTCGTAACACCAATAAAAGTGATTTGCAAAAGTGTTTAATGTGTATAGTATAAATTAAAATTTGGAAAATAACTTGTATCTATGTTGCTTACTTATAACTTACAACAAAACACAATGTGTTATTTACATAGGAATCTTTGAATTTCTGCGTGCCTGATGGGTTGATGTGCAGACAAAGATCTGTACATTTTAGTTGTTAATATACGATAAATAGATTACATTACCACAATTTATATTATACCAATGTCTATTAAACCTTTCCTAGATGCCAGACTTCTTTCCATTATCATGTTTTGCTAATCAAAAATTCTTATCATATATCGTTTTTTCACTTACCTCGTATATGGCAATAGATTAGGTGCGGGACGTTTTTCCAGCCCCCAACGAAAATAACACCAGAGAAGTAACGTATAGGCAAAAGTTCATTAAATACAACATCAGGAAAATTAAAATTTTGTAAAAAGTTAAAAAGTCATATCCCTACTGTATATATAGATATAGATATAGGTATGGATATAGATATATATTTTATAATTACATTCTTTTTTCAGCTCCATTTGCAATTGAAGAGCGATCTGGTACCATCACAGTACTAGATGAACTGTCACGCTACAACTTACCCATGTACGAGTTCGAAGCCTTTGTCACAGATGGAAGAACTACCCTCATCACGAATGTTACCATACACATTGTCGATCCAGAAGATCGGAGTTCCAGCGGACAACATGATCCAGTAGAATTTCGAGTCCGAGAAAACGTTCCAGGAGCTCTAGTGGGACAGTTACGATTAGCTGAAGCTATGAGATGGAAAAGTGGTAATTTACAGTTTTTGATTGTGAATCAAGATGTCGCCGATAAATTTGCTGTCTCAGAAGATGGCACAATTTACACACAGAGAGGACTCGATCGTGAAGAACGGGAACTATACCAGTTAACGATAATTACCGAAAGTCGCGGGATTATCAAAGGAGAAGGTGTTTATCAAGTAACGGTCCGAGTGGAGGATGAAAATGATAATCCTCCACTTTTTGAGTTTTCAACCTACGAAGGTCGTGTTCGGGAAAATGCCCTTCCTGGAACTCCAGTGGCTTTAGATCATTTAATAAAAGCAACTGATGCTGACGCTGGAAATAATGCTATTTTCTTGTTCACTCTTTTTGGTGAAGGTAGTGAATTGTTTTACATAGACCAAAATACTGGGAAACTGTTTGTGAAAGAAAGAGGTATCGACCGCGAGGAGAAATCAGTTTATAACTTAAAAATTGTTGCCAGAGATAAAGGTAACCTTAGTTCTGAAGCAAAATTAATGGTTTATATCGAGGACATTAATGATAATCCCCCACGATTCTTACAAATGGTGGTCCTCGAAATGCGTGAAGGGGATGAAGAAGATACCACACAGACTGCACTTAGGGGTGATGTTATATATAACATGGACCCAGGTAATAATAGTATAAATGACGTAGTTACTATTGAAGAGACTACAGCTGTGGGCACATCTGTGATACGCCTTTTAGCAGATGATAGGGACGCCAATGATAATGCAGCTTTGAGATATAACATTTACACAGAACAATTTTATAGAATTCCTAATTCCAGTTCGTGGTCTTTCAAACCAAAGAGACACATATCCCCGAGAAGGGATAGGTACTTTTCTATTCACCCTATGAACGGGGAAATTGCAGTTGCCAAACCGTTACCTCCTGAAATGGAATTTATGTTAAATGTAAGTGCTGTGGATCCTGGTGGTCTTAAGTCAAATATGTCGCTTCGAATTCGTGTGAAAGATATAAATAACCACGCACCTGTATTCAAAAGACAATGGTATAACTTCGATATACCAGAAGGTGTATATGAAATGTTTCATGTGGGCAAAGTGGAAGCTGTAGACAAAGACTTTGGCGAAAACGCTATTATTTCGTACTCCATCGAAACTGATAACATCGATATTCCGTTCGTGATATCGAAAAATGAAGGAATATTAACTGTTTCTGGTGTGATCGATCGTGAAACTACCAGCATGTATGCCTTCAAAGTTATCGCTGAGGACAGTGGTGACCCGCAACTCCAATCTAGTGTTGATGTCGAAGTACAAGTTCGCGATGTAAACGATAATCCTCCGACTTTTTACGGATTTGAACGAATTATCGAAGTGAGTCATTTTAGAAATCGATCGACTGATAGGTATAGTGACGTTAGTTTCTTACCCGTTTATTACGCAACAATACCCGAAAACGCTTACCCTGGTGATTTTGTGACTCAAGTGTTCGCTAACGATACTGATGACTCGGGCAATGGTAATGGCGTATTGTTATTCAGTTTAGCTACACAACAAAAAGAATTTTTTATCGATTCCAAAGACGGTGTTATTAAAACGTTAGGGAAGTTAGATTATGAATCCCGAAGTGTTCATAACTTAACAGTCATTGCTTCAGACCTCGGCAATCCCAGTTTAAGTGCGTCTGCTCTTGTAATTGTGACGTTGACCGACGTTCATGATGATGACGATTCTAAAGGTGAACGTGTATTTCCTGAACCGTATTATGAGGTCATTGTTGAGGAGAATGTTGAAGTACCAATGCCATTGTTAACGCTCAATCTCAGCACTACATACAAAGGAATGGCGATGGAGTTTAATATTGTTGAGACTGACGGACCAGATATGTTCCAGGTGGATGCGCGGAAGGGGACCCTGTATATACTTAAGAGCCCCGACAGAGAGAGCCAAAGTGAGTATTCTGTCAAAGTGAGAGCTGATAGGAACAAGAGAGGAAGGAGTATGCCGATTATTATGTATCCAATGTCAAAAGAAAGACTGAATGATTTAGGTAAGTGTTATGTTATAATATTATCAAGAAGTAGTAATCTATTTTATACAGAAAATATATACAAAGTGTATGGAAATAATAGCGAAAAACTTTGGGAAATGACTCCAGGCAGGAAAGCGTCGAAAAAGAATTGATTATATTACTGCTATAGCACATACTGTCGTTTCGGAGCTATAGCCTGCCTTAAATTGGTCGGAAAGATAAAATAAGGCGTCATGACTCGAGAACAAAATGGCAGATAAAAGAACATGGTGCTTACTTCGAGTCTGGATTGTTTTAATGTACGAACGGATTTGTAACAGAAGTGATAAAGTTAGCCTTAAACGATAGGAGGTGCCTGAAGTCTTCCAGAAAAGAAAAATGATAGACCAGCAACTGAAGACTGGTACCTATTCCACATCCATTGGCATATCAATGGAACATGGGCACAAAATGACTACTATATTCTTTTACCCGACTTCATGACACTTCTTATGTCTTTCCGACTAATTTTCGGCGGGCAATAGCACACTTTTAACCGTTTTTTTTTTAAGTGAGGATTTATTTCCGGAAAATTTTGATGTTTCCAAAAACTATGCATATGCATTATTCTGGTAGCTGTATCCACGTTCCACAACCATAATACCTATCTTCTTCCAATAAATACAGTATACAACAATTGAAGCACATTCCGATTATTTCAGTAATGATTAGAGGCTCATCTAGAAGGTTAAGACTGAGAGACAGGCAGAATCCACGTTATGATAAGTATATCATGAATTTACTATAAATTTTCAAAAAAGATATAAATAATAGCTTAAATTATTTTTGTAGTGTGTAGTAGAGAAATTGTAGTGTGTAGTATGGAACACAGTTGCGTTCTGTGTTCCAAGCAGGGGTGGATCCAGGGAATGCGATCGCCCCCCCCCCTCCAAAAGAGGAAACTTTCTTATTTTACATATAAATAAAACCTATCGCAGAGTTTGAAGGTCTTAAAAGTAGCTTTAAGTAGCAGTATTACAACCCACTGCCCTCCTCCCAGAAGTCTGTATTGGATCTGCCCCTGGTTATTTTTCTTGTTTGAAGTTTTATATGTATTATTATGCCCTGTAGTCAAAAGAAGACATATAATCATTGAAAGTAAACGATTATAAACGAATGCAAGTGTCAGGAAACGGGAGAACCAGTGGCGGATATAGCCCGGGCTAGGGGGCCTACAATCACCAGATTCTTGAGTGACAAAAATAATTTAAGCTATTATTTATATATTTTTGTATTTTAACTTTACAGTAAATTCATGATGTACGTGAGTATGTCAAAAAGTACCAGCAATGTAGCTATGACTTTCCTTACATTGTTGATACTGACCTGTGTCCTCGTTTGTTATATTGTTATACTGTTGTGATCATGCTATGAAAGTTTGATCCTAATTCCTCCATTTGTCTTCCTTTTGTTGCAGATAGATCATGGCCGCTTGATTAGAAGTTTGCACAAAAGAGTAACAACGAGTAGTGATCGAGTCTTTGTGGTCGCAAGGTGTATCAGGAATCATGACTCATTTTCAGATGATGTGTCAGTTCATCAATAGTCACTCACTATCTAACAGAGCCAACTCACGTGCTTGCTCAATGTTGTCATCATTTGTGGCTGTAGATGGTTGTCCCGCTCCTTCCTCATGCAATATTTTTGAATGTTTCAATCCATTCGTAGACTGTTGTTGTAACACACTGCTCCCGTCTTGTACCGAAAGTCTCTGATGGATTGCGGCCCCTGATACACCTTCCGACCACAAAAACCGGATCATTTGCTCGTTGTTCCTCTTTGGTGCAATCTTCTAATGGAGCAGCCATGATCTATCTGCCATGAAAGGAAGACAAATGGAGGAATTAGGATCAAACTTTGATAGCATGACCTCGACAGCATAACAATAAAATATACTCGGAGGGAGGTCGGTACGAACAATGTAAGAAATGTTATAGCTACATTGCGGATGAGTTTTCACTTACCCTCGTACCTAAAGTCTTTCCAGCCTTAGAACAAAGTAGATGTAAAAAAAAAGCGAAATGTATTACTCCGCGGCTCACACATGTTTCGGCAGCAAGAGACATGAACAGCAAGATCGTCTGTTTACTTACTGTTATTACATAATTTCCAAATTGTAAGGGTGCAGTTGGTTGGTAAATAATTAACGCACTAACAATGACTACTGCTATGTTGGAGATACGCATTTTCTTAAATTCTTATATTAAACGAGATTGCCTCTGTTCCTGTTGTGCTCTTTTGTGTTTTATAACACGAGACGAAAATGGATTATTGTCACACATCGTCGCCATAAAAATCTGCATTCTACAATAATTTTAAATGAGCGGGGTAGGCGCGCGAACACATACGTATGCGCAGTAAATACTATATGTCCAAATACAGGTGAGGTTGAAATAAAGCCACATCTGTTGTTAAATATTATATATATTGCGTTTATTATCACAAAATGTAGGATAAATTCAGATATCTTTTTGAAATTATTATTTTAGTAGGGATTATATTGCGGTAGGATATTAGTGCAGTGAGACCAACAATCAATTACTTGTCATTGACCCACTGGTAGTCAGGTGGGTTTGTTTACATCCACTTTTTTCTAAGGCTGGAAAGAGAATATTATAGTTCGGACTCTGGCTGCTCCCCCAGTTTTTATCTTCTAGATCCGCCACTGGGAAGAACTGAGAACAGCTACAGACAGGATAATGCCCACCAAAGGGACAGGTGAGCAGTTTATCACTTTGCCATGTGACTCCCAGTGGCGAAATATGTATCGTACATTATTAAAATCCTTAACATTTTCATTTGCACTCATAAACATATAGAATGCACTTTTATTTAGGTTTACAACGAAAAATCTTCAATATGCTTAATTTTATGAAAAAAAAAGTAATATCACCATTCTTGCAGCAAATTTTCTGGACTATAAATTGTCTAATAGCTATTTTTGTCGCTTGTTCTGCTAATAACTTTATGAGGTGTGTATCTGGAAGGCGATGAACTTTGTTTTCAATATTATTATGTAATTGCCAACACTGTTCTGCTCAGCGTGGTGTCTGCTGATGGAAGAAATAAGGTTAACAGAGCGCCCAAACAGAAAATCCAGAATTACAGTCTTTTCTAAATATTAATATGATACATTGTTAACTTTTCTATATTTCTGATTCAACGCAACTATGGAAACTGTTTTATATTTTAATTCTTCAGATGTCAACGAGGTGAAGGTTGTGGTAAAAGTCAAGGACATGAATGACAATGCTCCGAGGTTTACCATCAATGGACGACCAATCATTGCAGCCATTCCAACTACGGCCAACTATGGCTACGAAATAGTCAGATTACAGGTACGTGATTTGTTAAGGTAGTAAACAATCGTAAATATCTAATAGAAAATGTACGGCCATTTTAATGTCCAGAAACTCAAGATAAAAGAGAAATTCTAACTACTCGCAATGTGACCTGTACAATACCTGTTTATATGGTGATATTTCCTCAGTTACTTTTAAAAATTGAATTGGTGGTAGATTTCTAACACTTCCAATTTGAGAAAAGATATTAGAGTGGGCATGGAATCTATCCTTGAGACATTTATTGATCACAGGATATCGCTTCTAGCTATGAATATTATCTTTTTACACTACAGCAATCAATTGTACAACCGAAACTGGCTGATTTCTGCCGCTTCAGGTTTGAATACAGTATTAAGAGAAAAGGTGGTACACAGTGGCGTAATTAGAGGGGATATCGGGCTCAAGATCCCCGAAATAAATTTGTTAGTTCTTTTTTGAATTCTACGTACTGTACAACAATAATCCTTCGTAACAATTTCTAAGAATTTCATTGACTTTCCATCTTCGTCAGAATTAATGGTGATCAATCAAGTACTTCTAGAAACGTTTTTTGCCTATCGGCGGACGGACGTACACACGGACAGAGTAACATATGTAAAGGAATTTTGGTTAATCAAACCACTCGTTAAAAGTGGAAAATAACTTAAAATTGATAACAATACGTTCCAATCTGTATAAAAAAAATAGTTATCCAAAAAAGACAAATCATTGTGCATTCATTGCCATGGTAACTGTAAAGAGATTCTCATGGAACACTATATTTATCGAGTAGTGAAATATGGCATTTATCGAATGGGGAAAAATGGCATTTGTCGAATCAGGAAATATGACATTTATTAAATAGGGAAACATGACATTTGTCGAATGGGGAAACATGTTATTTGTCGATTGAGGAAACATGGCATTTACCAAATGAGGAAACACTACATTTGTCGAATGGGGAAACATGGCATTTATCGAAAGGGTAAATGTGGCATTTGCCGAATGGTGAAACAGGGCATTTATCGAATGCCAATGTGTTGTGATGTCAAGTGAGTTTAGTTTTTTTGTGTTTTTCCTTATATTAAGTAACGCTGAGGTAATAAAAGAGGGACCTACCATTAACTTAGTTTGCGGACCATGATCGGAGCTTAGATCCGGTGCAGTAGGTGGGTGTATAGACCCTCATGCAAGAACAACCTTCAGAATGTAGGTTTTTCCTCTCCGCACTATCTCGCCTCCAAGACACGTGAATATACAGCATCACGCCATCTACCTCGAAAGATTGTTTCTCGTGTAATGACTATTTTAATATGACAAAATGACAAAATGGTAATTACTGAAATTACATCTAAATCTCTCGGTTTAAACAATACGAATGTTTAATAAGTAAACTGAATAAATCGTTCCACCAGGTAAGAGTGACCATACACCACCTGAATCAAGAAAGAGCTCTCAATCTGTCAATCCTTCCAGTGTCCGGGCCTGGTGAGGTTTCAAGTGTTTCCCTTAATAAGTAAACTCTTTGTTACCCGTGGAATTGGTGGTGTGCCAACCGTGGATAAGCCAATTCCGTGAATAATCCACAAAATGGTCAAACGAAACGGCACAAATCAATAGGAAAATGCTTTTGAACAATTTTTATTTACAGTACGAGACCTACATATGCAATTATGATCTAATATATAATAGTTTCCTGTACTTATCAGTTTATTGAACACTTTTCCTACAAAATCAGTCAACTGTTTTTGATTCTTCCATATTAAAACACATCTTCATTTAATTCGGGATTGAAGTGCTTTTTAATAGCTTTTTGCCACTAAGTTTCTTGAACATTTTCCTTTTAACATTGCAATTTATCGTCGCCAAAGAAAAGATAAACAGGAATGGAAAGTGCATGGTCTGTCCGTGGATAATCAAGAGTTTGCGAGCCTTAACAACGCCTACAGTGAAAAAGGTCTTTGGCATGTCAGGCAACGTCGAATAGGACACTGATCACTGTTCAATTCTCCTGATGCATTTCGTAAATTCTTGTGATGTCGATATACAGACCATTTTTTTCGGTAGGCACCGTGGGTGTACCTAGTGGTTAAGGATCAACAAATTATATGACAGTTGGCCGTCTGGTCAGTTTGTCCGTAAATATTAAACTGAAAATTAATAGCGTACACCTTTACTGTTTTCCTTAAGGTTAATTCACACATAGTGTGCCATGTACCATTCCTATGTCCTGCCGTAGTCCACGAATTGTCCATTTAGACTTTGATATTGATTCATTGGGTTGGTTTTTTTATTATTCACACATGTGCTGTAGTTCTTATGCCATGCCCCGACAGGTCGTCTTGAAGAGAAACCAGTCCTGTCGTGACTCGTCGGCCGCGATTCGTCGGCTTTCTTCGGAGCACACGAAGCGACACGAAGCACACGAACAACGTTTCCCTCCATGCAATCCAATTTGGGAAATGGTATAGAAAGCAGCAGCGGCACGGCACGGCACAGCATGTATATGCGAATGTTTGTAGCTTTGGGACGAACGGAGCATGGCAGTGGAACACCATAAGCACGGTACAGTATGGTATGTGGGAATGGTTGCGGCCTTGGGACGAACGGAGCATGACAGTGGAACACCATGAGCACGGTACAGTATGGTATGTGGGAATGGTTGCGGCCTTGGGACGAACGGAGCATGGCAGTGCAACTCCATGAGCACGGTACAGTATGGTATGTGGGAATGGTTGCGGCCTTGGGACGAACGGAGCATGGCAGCGGAACACCATGAGCACGACACAGCATGCAATGTGGGAATGGTTGCGGCCTTGGGATGAACGGAGCA
Organism: Thermobia domestica; assembly: GCF_964235325.1. Lineage (NCBI taxonomy): Eukaryota > Metazoa > Arthropoda > Insecta > Zygentoma > Lepismatidae > Thermobia > Thermobia domestica. The sequence goes on along the minus strand of NC_137463.1, from coordinate 250,644,081 downwards.
TGACAATGGAACACCATGAACACGGCACCCTATGTATGAATCAGCCTTTAAGCTGCGTGTAATAATGTTTTTATAAGGAATTTGGTTTACCAAAACTCCTTTAGGAGACAGGAGCTTTTTGAGTCGAGGGACTATTTGAGCGAAAGTTAAAAAAACATTCACCATGCATCTACTGTTCGGAACAATGCAGGGTTGCCACACTCGAGACTCGCGATGATGCCAAACACGGGTCTGAATTATGCTAGATTTTTGTAAATTATGCCAGATTTTCAAATTACCTTTCCTAACTAATTTTAAAGACACGCCCCTACTTATCTTCATTATTTTAATGAAGTGTGTTAACTGTATTCACGTACAAATTTAATATGACGCTGTTAGGAATGATGATAAATGGCACGTTATAGGGGAGGATGGTCGAATTTATATTTTATGAATGGATAACATTTTACACAACATGCTGCTCCCGACATAGCCCTGAAGCATTTCTTTTAGTGTATTACTAGCTGTCGCCTGACGGTCATATCCCTCCCCTCTCAAGTTGTAAATTAAAAGGAACAGAAACATCCCAGATAATCACACATTCAGGTGTCAGTTGGCAGTAATAAAACTATGGGTAAGTAAATATGTTTTGCAGTCACGTTTGCTATTTTTGAACATTTGCGTTTGCTCTGAATTCTACAAAAAATTACAACTGCAGAAATACTGAGACTGGTTTCATTGCTCCAACCATCGCTTCAACTAAAAAAGGAGTAATTCCCGACGGTCTTTAAACCATCTAAATTTTCGTTCTTTTTCTTTTTAACAAAGGGTAAAATGAAATTATGCTAGATTTGGCCAGGATGCTAAAGTCAAGATGCCAGATGCTAAATGCTTGTGGATTATGCTTGATCTAGCACCAAGATGCTAGAAATGGCTTCACTGGAACAATGCCATAATCGTCTATGCAGTTTTCAGTTTGTTGTTCGTGGAAGAAGTTAGTGTTTTTGTTATGCTCAATTTATTCAACAGTTGCCGTGAATATGAATATTTCCTTACAAGCGTGATTTGCAACACCTATTTTCTTGACCTAATATAAAGATTTATGTATAGCAAATAAGGTGCCAAAGCTGTATGAGTACTTATATTTACTGAAGCGTTTACATATATGTCAGAAACAATATTTTTGTATACTTCAGAGTTCGACGTCATCTCGTAACCTTTGTCTGTCACATTACCGTATTCGCAAAAGCAAAGAACGGGGCTGTTTGATTGAATGGAATTTTGAGAGAAGCATAATTGTCATTTTGTGTTTAAGGAATAGAATGATATATGTGGGGGCTTCGGAAAATAATAATAATAATTTGTTTGTGACAAGTTCTTGTGAAGTGAATAGTTCTTAAACAACTTTCAAGCTCTTTTTGTTGATAACTTTTGTAGTACGGCGATTTTGCTTTTTAACTAATGACTAAAAAATAATTCGGATAAGATACTATTCTCTAAGATAATTATTCTTATTTAGCTCTACGTACCATATGTGTAACATGTGCATTTTCACGGGGCGGTAAATTCCGAAGAGTGGCAAAGTCTGCCATAACTATATTATTAAAAAAAAAAAAATATTTCTCTTTGGAAACAAACTTCACGATGATGGTACTTAAATTTACTAAACTGACCTTCTATTTGAATACTGCACTCATAAATTATGTTAGGTTGACTTCGTTCTGGCAACAGAATTGTTCCTTCTGGTAACGCTGAACAATAGCTGAATTATTACTTTCAATGTCCTCAATATCTGTGCCATCGTCGTCTATCATTAGTGTGTTAAACACATCCATAATAACCTCTTCCTTACACAGCTACGCTTTTATCTGTTATGCAACGAGACATTTCTCCAGCGTTAAGCTTTCCTGTGAGATACCGAACGCAACCTCCAATAACCTCACAACCACATTTTGCTGCTTTTTATACCTACTGTATATGATGGACGCTTGCCTGTGTACGTATCAGCTTCGAAAGTACCACCGCACTCTGCTTCCATTGACACTGCCTGATCTTCCTGACCGAATAGTCACTCAGAAACACTAGTATTAGCTCGCACTCACTCCTACCGGTACAACCATTAGCATTGGTACCATCTCGCAGCTTTATATCTCATATTCTCTGCGCACTTTCTACGCGCACATGCCCCTCCGCTGCCGCTCCCTGTGGTCCATAGCATGGAACATTACACCACACATCTCTTCATTTCTATAAAACTCACATCAACTGGTTTTGTTTATATTTCTAGACCGACTACACGGGTTCTTTCTTTCAGTCATATATACTATACATCAGCGTTTCCCAACCTTTTTCAACTTGCGGCACACTACGGGTGTAACTTCAATTTTCGCGGCACACTCATAATAATAATAATAATAATAATAATAATAATAATAATAATAATAATAATAATAATAATAATAATAATAATAATAATAATAATAATAATAATAATAATTATTATTATTATTATTATTATTATTATTATTATTATTTGTAAATATAAAATACAATGGTAATTTTTTCTGTGATTACTGATCTCTTTCTCACAGAGAAGAAAGCTCGATCACTGTTTCTCTCCCATGGTAAATCAATATACTTATTTTTCATTCTAATTTAAAAATAGAAAAGAATTGCAATAAAAATAGGACTCAGTTTTTTTTAAATGCACTTTCTTTTTCAAAATTGTATCCAATCTTTCCCTAAGAAGAAATATCACTAAATAACGAACGAACAAGCAAATCTCTTTGTACTTTTAAGACCCAAATGTAGGTAATTTGTATGCATGTTTGCTTTGTCGAAAGGATTTAGCGGTATTTTAAAATTTCAAGTTACGAGACAGTCTGCAAATTATGAAGCAATAATGGTCATAATAGTGATAAATACTGTTTTTAACATTAAAAATGTACATAAAAGTAGCACAGTAAGAAACTTATAATTTAGTAACATGGTTAATATACATTAATTTTCAAATATTATATGAAGGTTATTGTTAAATAATATTAGTAATGTAACAATCTTTCAATAATATGTATTAAAGGTTACAATTGTTTAATAATAATATTTTTTTAAAAAAAATAAGTAAGACGAGTTGGTGCACGAAGCAAAATTAATGTGCAACTTGAGCTTGATGTTCTTTTATGATCTTTCTTCAATTGCGGACGGATAGGTGATAAACACGCCCTCATATCTTCCGGTTGTTACACTTAATCGTGTTCATTGCAGAAAATCTTGCTTCACTTAAGTAGGATGTAGAAAAGGGAATGAGAACATTCACAGCCTTTATAGAAATAGGGCTGCTGGAGAGAAATCCAGAATGATGGCCTGTCTTGCTGTGAGTGCTAGAGCCTCAAACCTCACATCGACCAATTCACTTTCTTCCTGAACATTTAATTCTGCTGACTGTAGGAGAGAATTTGCAAAGGGTCCCCTCACCCAGTCAAATGAAGTCAACTGAAGTGTAGGAAAATACTTCTCAACATTGGTACGCAACAAAGATAGTGTGTCTGAAATGACTGTTGAGAGGCTTGTGTCAATTCTACAGCACTTTATAAGCTCAAAAATGTCACATATGTTTTGTTTTCTAATTTTGATCTACCAAAGTGAGAGTTTCTTTCTAAATGAACAAATTTTGAGTTGAGTTGACTTAATTTTGTCACTTAAAAAGTTAGTATATTTTCGTTTTTTCCCCTGCATGCTTTTGTTTAGTGCATTCAATGTTTGGAATATGTCGGCAAGAAAAGTTACTTTATTGCAAGAAGAATCATTACTAAGGAAATCGGTATATTCACTTTCTACTTACAGAAAGAATAGAATAAGTTGTTCTTTGAGTGTATAAAATCTTTACAACATGCGACCACGAGACAACCACCTTACTTATGTGTGAATAAGCAACTGACTGTATTCAGAATTCATTGCAGAACATAGACCTGGAAATAGTCTTGTTTCAAGAGGTCTTGGCTTTATGTAATTAACCATTTTCACCACTTGATTTAATAGTTTTGCAAGTTCAGGAACAAGTGATTTTGAAACAAGTGCTTCTATATGGAAAAAACAATGTGTAAATATTATCTCCGGATTCTTTTGCTTTACTAATGCCAAAAATCCCTTTACGGAACCTGTCATAGTTGGAGCGCCATCTGTGCCAACACTCAAACAAGATTTCCATGACAAACCTGCTGCATCAAAATAATTACTTACTATATCAAATATATTTTATCCCTCAGTTGTTTGGGAGAGCGCTTTACAAAATGAAAACGGTATAAATTTGAAAGTTCATTCCACCTCTCTGTATGGACTTTCAATTGAAGCGTAACGTAGCAGCTAACCGTGAAAATGTGTATGGAGATCTGGCAAATAAAATTCTATTGCCGAAATACTATCTTTTACACAGTAATGTATGTACAATAATATACAACAATTACAGTAATTTTTCCATTGTAGAAGTTCATGGTAATATGAAATACAAATATACATTGTTCATGTGTCTTGCAATTTGGTTACTATAGAATTAATAATTTTGTTTCGATTTTCTCGCGGCACACCAGCGGCCCTTTCGCGGCACACTGGTGTGCCGCGGCACACCGGTTGGGAAACGCTGCTATACATAATGATTAATGAAACATTTACCAAGGAATCTAATTGTTTCCGTCTCATAAACTATTTCTGTTTTGGACAGCTTTCCGTTGGATGCAGGTTCTACTTAATTTTATTTTTGTTTATTTTCACTCTTTGCAAGATATTCAGTTTCACCTAGTGCTTTTCTCTCATTTCGGAGACATTCAAAGTTTTCTCTACAATACCCGATTCCAGGTGGTATACTCATTCAGAAATGAGAAATTAAACTCTATTAATTTTATGAAAGTAGGTCAAAACTTCCCGAACCTTAAGCTAACCCGTTCCTACCCCTACCCTTCTTATCTTATTCTACTCTATCCTACCCTAGTCTAGAGCTCCCTTATGGCTAAGCGATTAGTGGACGCGCCTGTGGCGTGGGAGATCCGGGTTCGATTCCCGGCGGGAGCTCATGTGGTTCGGATTGCACGTTAATCAGTAGGTCCACGTCTTGAATAGCCTCTCTGCTGAAAGGGACGCTAAACTAAAAATCAACTAAACTCAGCCTACCCTAGTCTATTATACACTTTTAAAGATCCTACTTGTGGGAGCGTGTATTGTAAAGTTCACCCTGGGTAGGTATAGTGGACAATTCCTACAGTACTTCAGAACGTGCCGTACTCTTGACTACTAACAGGAAAATAGTGTACTATCCAATTCTCGTTAACTACGGCCACAAGATGTCTGTAATCTTAGTTGTTTGTGTGACAGGAGAGTTGGAGTCCGCATGTCAAATTATTTATCCCATTTGAGCAGTTAATGCCATATAATTATCACTGATAGAGTGTTATTTTCAGGACGCGCAGCAGTTTTACGAAAAGACAATATTCTTCATGGTTTTCAAGCCTGACGCGATTAAGAAAGAGGATAATGGTAATGTTAATGTATTGTGATCATTGTATTGTAATTATCTGGTATAGTATATTAGAATATGTGAATGCGTTTCTAATTGTATTACATCTGTTACCCGGAACGTAAATTTAAAAATCAAGTTCAGTAGTCAACAATTGCCAAGAAACCTGCAAATGAGCATCGTACTTTATGTTCGGTAATATGTAGGAAAAGTGAATCACTTTTTTTTTTTTTTTTTTTTTGCTTATAACAAAGAACAAATCTCTAGCAGGTCCAGATGTACAGACATTTATTTGACTTCTTTTCTGAAAATCGCTAGTCCAACTGGCTTGCTGATTGCTGGAAAAAGAATGCCAGGCGTAGAGAAAGGAAGAAAGAAATAAGAAAAAAAGACAATAGGTAGTTATCTATCCCTTTTAAATTTATGCTTTTCCTTTAAAAAGGTAAATTACAGAATTTCAGCCAAGCAGCTACAGCATCATTCCTATTTATCCTAGGATCATGGTTTGTATCCTCATTCTCTTCAGAATAGAACAGCCTTTCAGACGGTAGCACTCACATTTCCCTACTGTTTCCCTGAGGCGGGAAATTTTGAAAGAAATTGGGATTTTTCTGATTTTTTTTTTTTTTTTGCAAATTTTGAGCCCATCTGGACCCCTCTGTGTCAACGCACAGATATCAAAATCAATTGAACGATATTAAGGGGTGTACTAAATGTGGGTACAAAATTTCAAGCTTCTATCTTCAATAAAAAGTACAAGAAATAATATTCACCAATGAGCTAAGAACTCCCACACAGTGCCCTAGATGACCCTAAAAGATCCGGGTGTAATCCTTAAGATTTTCCTGAGACATCTCTATTTGTTCTAGGGTGATGTTTTATACATTATTCTTTCATAATAGAATGACCTTTCAAACTGTACCACTCACATGTCTTCATCATTTATCTGAGGCGAGAAAGTCGCGAAAAAAGGGATTATATAGATATATATATACATATCTGTAGAGCCCTCTGTGTTAACGCAGAGATGTGAAACAAATATGGAAAATACTAAGAGGTGCACTGAATGTGTATGCAAAATTTCAACCTTTTAGGTGCAAAAGTAAGTTCGCCAAAAAATAATAAAGTAGGACTAACATTTTTTTAGTTATGACGTCATCACCCACTATGTCTTGACGCAGAAAGGCGTGAAACCATACGTAATGTGTTCTAGAATGCTTTCAAGCTTGAAGAAACAAAAAAAGAAAAATGAAAAGAAAAGAAAAAGAAAGAAAAACGAAGTAGAAAGCTTTATTAGTACTTTTTTAAAATCGAATAATGAAGATATTTCCCCTATCGTATAAATATAATACGAAAAAATTTAAAAGGGCTATTGCCCAGATTTCTTTCAGTTTCTTCTATTTGTTAAGGAATTCCAGTGTTAGATAAGATATTTTGTACTGCATTACGCATTATTGGATAAACATTCTTTCACATGAGATAGTGAGTTTACACGCTTACCATAGAGAAGTGGTATCTGAAGCTGGGGGAGCAGGTTATTGACAAAAATAATTTACATTCATAATTACAAATATTAGTAACAAAGAGGCGGCGTTAAATTAAATACCGTACAAACTGAAAATAAGTATTGAGTATGAACTGTGGTTCTGCTAAAAGCAAACCTGGCAAAATAATAATAATAAAAAAATACTGTACTGCGATGATATGCAGAAATTTTGCTGCAAATAAATTGCTTAAAATTATTATTATTATTATTATTATTATTATTATTATTATTATTATTATTATTATTATTATTATTATTATTATTATTATTATTATTATTATTATTATTATTATTACTATACAAGTTTTTAAACTTGAACTGTGCATCTGAAATCACAGAAAAGTGAGATCAACTAACATCAAGGAGAGAAGGGGGCATTAAAGTTTTGAAACCTTTCAGTTTAACGTCCAACAATTATACCCGTTAGGCTAAGGGAGAAGCATGATTAAGTCAAGTAAATGATGCTGGATGAAGTGGTGGAATGAAAAAGTGGGAGGAAATGAGTACCTCGAGGAAACCCACGGACACTATGTTGTCTACGACAAATTTTATTGGTCGGGGATAGAACCAGAGACCCCACACACCAGAGGTAAGTACTGTGCCAATCAGCTACCTTGTCCCCCGCGAAGAGGCCCTGGAATTGTTGTATGCAGGGCTCATGGAGGGGCGCCAAATAAACAAGTTTGGGAACTGCTGCCGTAGGGCACCAAAAATATACAATACAAAAAAAATATGTCACTACCACTGCAGAAAACAATGAAAAACCAACGTCAGGCAAATGTTTCCATTACGTAGCTACGCCTTTCTGTATGTATCTTGACGAAGTACGTTTTTCCGCGCGCTACTCTAGCCAGCTGTTTTACGCGCTATCCTAGCCAGTTGTTTTAAGTTGGTCACAAAATTTATATCATGAAGTACAAGGGGAACAAAACGGGCCCTATACTATGCAGTACAAGGGCATAAGTACTACAACTACTTATTTGCACAAAAATAAATATTTTTTTAAGTATTATTTTCATATTATTTTAATTTAATAAGTGTTGTAAAAATGTAAAAAAAATGTAAGAAAAAAATTTCCTCGGGCCGGGTTTGAACTCGCGCCAAAAAAGACTTCTATTACTAGCATTGAGCGCTAACCCACTCAGCCACGAAGGCCGATAGCAGCAAGTGTTTGATTTCTGCTATTTTAATGCAACGTGACAAGAAATGGATAACGCCAACCAATCAGAACTGTGTTTCTCGTTTCTACTTCCGGGAGCATTACTCTCCCGAGCTAGTCCTGTATCTTGCTACATCAAGGATATGTAACACGTAATGTATATATACCGGTGCTGCGCACCAAGGAATCTTTACTGTCTACATCTAGTGCTCATTCTACAACTATTGGTCAGTCGGATGTCTCCTTGGTAATTTAATTTTAATGATAATCGATGTAAAGTTACTTTATTCTTTGTACTTCTAATAAATTTTATGATAAATATGAATATCTTTTGTATATTGTATATGTATTTTTCTTCCAGGCCAAAGATCCTGACGAAGGAATTAATGGTGAAATCCGATACGATATCCTTTCGAAAGTAGACGATGAGTCCCATAAATTCGATATTAACCCAATCACAGGACAGGTACGTTCCATTGTGAGCTTTGCCAGGGATGGAGGAAAGGTGTATGGCTTTGATGTGAAGGCGACAGACAGAAGAGGTGCTGAAAATGGAAGGTCCGCTATTGCAAACGTATTTGTAAGTAATATTCACATATATAGTTTTCGTTTTCAAAAAATAATTTTGTCTAAAGCTAGGATAAAATTACCATAATTAGTCATTTACACGAGAAGCAGTCAAGAATTTCTCGGAATGACGTTGTAGTTTTAGAATTTGTGATAAAATATGCTAAAGTCACTAGCTATTCTATCTAGAGCTGAAAAAAATGTATTCATCAGAGAATGCTTTTATTCTCTTTCGTAATACTTTCTTCAAATAATATTATTTCAAGGTACTTTCTCCCCAAAGAATGCTATTTAAAATTACTTTGTTCAAAGTATGCTACTATTTTATTTCAAAGTACTTTCTTTAAAGATTACTATTACTCTAAGTAATAGTACCTTTCTTGAAAGTACATTATTCTTCTATTTCATAATAATTTCTTCAAAATATAGTATTACTCTATTTCGTAGTATTTTCTTCGAAAGTACTATCAGTATATTCCATAGTATTTTGTCTTAAGAGTGTTGTTGTTATTGAATTTCATAGTGTTGTCTCCAAAGTCCAAATATTGTTAATTCTTTGTTTTCTAATATCTAACTAACTAACTCTATTGTTTATGGCACCCGGAGGCTCAATGCCGTGTTCACGAAAGCTCTCCACTGACTTCTATCCTTAGCTAACTGCATCCAGTTTCTACTTTGTATTCCTATCTCTGCGAGATCCATCTTAATATTGTCCTCCCATCTACTTTTAGGTCTCCCTAATGGTCGTTTTTCGATTGGTCTTCCAGTTAAGATTTTGAAAGCGTTCCTACTTTCTTCCATCCTGGCTACATGGCCTGCTCCCTGAGCCTCCCAGACTTGACGACCCTAACAATGTTTGGTAATATTTCATAATACTTCCTTATAATACAGTATTATTATTATTCTACTTCATAGTACTCTCTACAACAAATGCTGTTTCGTACCATTTTCTACAAAGAATACTTGATGGTTTAGAATCCCCTTGAACAGCGAGGCTATATTTGTCATGGACTTATAGCTTAACGTAAGATACGAATCACAAGAGTTCCCACCGGTAATCAAACCTGGACCTACCACACCAAAAACGCATGCACTAACCACATTGTAATATTCTGTAGAGTAACGGTACATGGGTTTTCCGTTATATATTTATAAAAGTTTCTATATAGTTTGTACACTAGATTACAAACAAGTAATTCTCTAATAACTCTTTCCTCTAAAGTTGGGCCTCCTGCCCATAGCAGTTCGGAGATTTAGGGACGGCCGTGCCCGTTCCAACTAGTACTAAAGGAACCTCTTTCCCGTTCTGCAACACAGAGGTAGGGTAATAGCCTTTGCCCGTAGCAGCTCGGCGATGAGTGAGAATACCTCTTACCCAATGCAGCACAGAGGTAGGGTAATATCTCAGCTGCCAATAGCATTGCACTTGGCCGATGCAGCCCAAGGGTTAGGTTAGAGGAGTCTCACCCGCTTGGCGCAGCTTGGATAGATAGGTAGGATACGACCAGTTGATTTATCAAAGTCTTCTGCCTTGAGGTGTCCATATTTGTAGCCAATCTTTGGGAAAAAAAGTGAAATGAAATCTTTGTGTTTTACGTCCCACGGTTATGCCGGTAAGGCTAAAGGAGACGGTAATAATGAGAAATGAATGAAATGGTGGAATGAAGAAAGTGGGAGGAAACCGGAAAACCCGAGGAAACCCAACGACCAATACAACGTTCACTTGGGCGGTATCTGAGATTGAACCCGGGACCCCATGCACCAGAGGTGAACGCTCTACCACTGCGCTACCGCGGCCTCTTGGCCAGTCTTTGGAGGCGGACCGTGTGGTGGGTTTGAAGGGGTCCTCTTCGTATTTCTTCAGGTCTTGTTGATATTCCCTCAGTGATAGTTGAAAGTACAATTTCCAGAACTTCTACATAGTATATTCTCTAAAGAACAGTACTACTCTATTTCATAAAACTTCCAACCACATTTTTATCTTTTTGATACTCTTCACTTACATACATGATCTGTACTTTTTGTTTTAATGGTTGTAACTTTGAATTAATTATTTTATACTGACCAACTCTTATTTTTAATTGTTTACAGGTCTATGTATTGGATGAACAAAAGCAGTTGGTTATTGTAATAGGTGCACGACCAACCATCGTAGAAGCAAACTTAGAAAATATCACGCAGTAAGTTTTTTCTTACCTTGTCTTTCTTAGTAAGTTGTCTAACATATGAGAGAACTATATATGTGTGGCTTTCCGAGTAGGAAATCTGAATTTAACAAAAATTAATTATAATCTGATCGCTTAATGTTACATTCGAAGTGTTTGGGTTGTAATACCAAGCTGTTCTGTGACAGCAAGTTCTCGTGCCTATATGTACAGTTTGTAGAAGTCGTTCCTGTTTCCCTTAAATAATAGAGCTTCAAATGTAAACTCTGATAGATCCTGTGTATTTTAGGTGTGTCCTCGGAAAATATGTGAAACATACTTCGGCCCTACCCCCGCCATCCTCTTGCGGAGGAAGCACTGTTTTTGTTTAGGAAAAAGAAGCGAATGGTTGTGTTGCCCATATGTCATTCGGTCATTTGGTCTCGAGAAGTGAAGATCGTATGCTACTTAGAATGGCTAACAAGACAGAGCAAAGCGAAGTACGTGAAATAATTCATTATGGCAAAGCATCCGCATCCCACAATTGAAAGATCTCAGTCGCAGCAACTTGTCCCTTCTTTTTTCGTGGAAGGTACAGGAAAGCACACATCAACAGCAGCGCCAGAGGGCACACTTGAGATGCTTTAGACAGTAAAAAAGGATCAGATGGTAGAAGTTTTAATTTCGTCCTGTAGATGTCAACGTGATGAAGAATTGTGTTTGATGTCTAACGGCGAGTGCATAATTTCTACTACCTTTGTTACTAAAACATAAATTGGGTGTGGTAAACTACCGTTAAAGTCATCCGTTATCTCTGAGGATGTTAGCGGATAATGGCTTTAGAGATATCCTATATTGTTTCATGATTTTTTAAATATGTAATTTTCTTTATATATTGTATGTAGTTTCTATTATACTCACAGACCAATAATGGTTAATCACAGCGAACTCTTTGAGCCATCACGACAATCGTATATACAACAATGTGCGTGAAAGGAATAGTTCTATCAGATGATGTTCGTCCTACCTATTTCGTCTCATTTTATGCGTGAAGAACCTTTCGAAACCTAATCCTATCTGATTCCACGTTCACATTAAACTGTAGAGTCTTATCCCAAATTTAACCTGATGCCTAACGTTTTATTTTTGGCCAACGATGCAGCTACGCTAGAACTCGCCTTAGCGTCCTTCCCCTCCATGACCAACCAAACCAAAACGCTCGCAGACTACACCTGATGATGGCATCACGCAGTTATTCCTCTTTTTAATTTTTCTTCAAGAGATAAAGCTTGATTTCAAAATTGCAGTATATTATTTAATTTTTAGCACAAGATAAAATAAAATGAAATGAAATGTTTAAGTTTTACGTCCCATAGGTATGCCGGGTAGGCTAAGAAGACGATGATGATGAGAAATGAATGAAATGGTGGAATGAAGAAAGTGGGAGGAAACGGGAGAACCCCGAGAAAACCCACTTACACGATGTTTGTCCACCACAAAGCTCACTTGGCTCGACCTGGGACCGAACGCAGGACCCCATGCACCGTAAGTGAACGCTCTACCACTGAGCCACTGCGGCCTCTTAGTACAAGATAAAACACCAAACTAATTAGTATTTGATTGCGAAATAATCTGGGAGTAGCATGCTTGACATATTCTTATGGTCTTATGCCTATCGTTAACTGCAAATCACAATGTTTTTGGAATTATATCGGGATGTGCATATGTGTAGAATGAATTTTATTTTGGAATAGAATATTTAATTATGACAGTTAAGTTGTTGTGTCGAGTATTATATTGCAAAATTCTTAAGTCAATGAAAGTTAAATGAAAACAAAAACATAGAACTAAAATTTAACTTTGCGGGTTCTTTTGGCTTTGAAAGCTTTTAGAATGTCCTCAAAAGATAGCTTTGGGGCTAACTTAAGCTCTATGAATATGGTGCTAAAATTAATGAGTAGTTGTTCTGTTAAGTTTCTGAGGTAACTTTTTATGACTTTTAGTTTGCTATAACTTCTTTGCTTGCCTTATAGTGAAAATAAGTATTTGCCATTTTTGCGCCCCCTGAATCTGGCGCCCGGGGCACAAGCCTTGTTCGCTTTTCGTTAGTTGCGTCACTGTTTTTGGCGCGGAAGCGCTGCGTTCAATTTTAAGCCATAGTTCAACATCTGCTGAAAGCCCAGAAACCTAATCCTTAACTCGTAATTGGTGGAATAATTGTGTGAGAAGAAACGACAAAACCGAGAAAACCACACGGACACGATGTTGTCTTCCACTAATATACATTGATTGGGATTAAACCAAGGGTTTCTCTACAAGAAGTGAGTGGCCTACCAGTAAACCACTGTGCTTTCCTCAATTAAATAATTCTAAAGATGCTCCAGCTGTGGTTTTTTAATCCAATCCACTATCGCTGTCCAAGAATCCTTTAAATAAAGTATTAAAAAAATCAATTAGAAGAAATGTTTTTCGTCCTCTCCAACAAAATCAATAAAGTAATGTGTAAAACGATAAAACAAAGGTAGAAATGTATTTGATATATGAATTAGATAACGCAAAAAGGGCTTGAGTCAAACAAACTTGTTTTGAGAAAAAATGTAAAAAGATATTGCAGTTTTGAAACTATAAAATCAAAATAAACCATTTTTTTATGTAGATAAAAATTACATTAATCGAATGCTGTAAAAGAAAACCATTTTTTTTGTCATTGCCATAGTAACAAAATTGTTTTCCGCTATGGACTGATGTGCCTCTTGCATGTAAATTATAGACGACGCCCTGCATGCATGAAATTTTATTTAGTTATTAATTTGTTAATCTTTTTTATAAAAAAATGCAAATAAAAACAAAAATTTATTGACTACATTAATTTACTAAACATAATGTATTGAATATTGTGTTAGGGTTTGTTCTTCTCAAATAAAAAAAGCCTCAAACTTGAACTTCTGGTTGATTTGCGCAACTAAGGCCAATTCATGATTAGGTTATGAAGTGTTTGTGGTCATCGGAAACATAGGGCAGACGTTTCTTGACGTCATTGATTCTGGTAGTCTTGATCAAAACTTTACCGGCGGCATAAGCTGCAAGTGGTGGCATTTTTTTTTGGGGGGGGGGTTCATCTTTGCACATTTTGAATGAGTGTGTCACTCTACTGTCAGTGGTTTTACTTGCAAAAATTTTACCAAATTTCTCTTTATAACTAAACAACTGCAGTTAATTTTAGGTTAGGTATGTTAGTTGAGATACAGTTAGGTTAGGAATCTAAGAACATTATAATATGTTTTGCTATCATATGCCATGATTTTCCCGGACATGTCCTCGTTTTGGATTCTGCTATTTGTGTCCGGGTGAGTTTTCCACGTAAACAAAAATTACATTAAGCGAATGCTATTGTCACTAACATGTAAAACAAATATAATTGTCCATAGAGAATGGTCTTCAGTCACTGACTCAAGCCCATGCTGTGTAGAATAATCAAAGTTTACATCTGTTTATAAAATTGTTAGACTACTGAAATTAAAGCCATACAGTTAAATGATTACATTTTGATGAGTGTCCTAAACTTAAAATTTGACAAGCCCTTGAAATTCTACCACAACAAATAAAGATTTATTCCATTAAAACCTTATACTTACTACAATATTATTATTTGCATTATCTTGTTGAAAATAAACAATTACTCTTGATATCTCCAAGGTTAAACCTAAAATAGCATATATCAAATCATTTTAATGGGAGATATAATTTCTAGAAGGAAGACAGCGGACACTAGTGTGAAAACTTGGAACGATTAGTTTCAACCTTATTTCTTGAAAAGTTGTTTCTCAAAAGTTCATGTTAATTCTTTAGTATTAACCTACTTTTACTTTTCTTGTTTCCTCAGGGCACTATACAACGTGACGGGCTTAGACGTAAGGGTGAGGAAACTGGAACCACACGTCGAAGGAGATATTGCGGACATAAGGGCGTAAGTATTTACACAATACAAAATTTAAGGATATATATATTTTCTTAAGATCCCAACTCGGTGAGCTCTACTGCAGCACTTCTTATAGTTCTAAGTAATACACATTCATTTGCATATTGTATGGTAGAGAAGCATTACACGGGTTTATCCCTCACCTTTTTAATATAAAAGATTCTACACAAGTTTTTATGTACAGTGACTTACAAATAAGTAATGTTTCTAATAATCCTTTCTCTATGAGTTCGGACCTCCTGCTCAGAGCAGTGCGGAGGTCTTATTTTCCATCGTTAGGAATTTCGTGCCCAGTGCAGCGCGGAGATCAGTAAGGTTATTGAGTCTCGCGCCCAGAGCATTTTGGAGAGAAAGGTAGGAAGTGATCAGCTGGAACTGATGTTTTCTGTCTCTTGATGTGCTTTTTTATAGCCAGTTTTTGAGACAGAGCCTGTGGACGGGTTATAGGGGTCCTCTACGTAATTCTTCGCGTTATACACATATTTCTTCGAAGACGGCATACGTCGGTTTCTTGGTGGTTCTTGTGGAGAAACAGGTGGTGTTATTTGTAAATATGAGAGGACATTGCAATATCCATATAAAGTAGATGAAAGAGTAATTTGTGAGGTACAACGGTGTTACCAAAAGTTTACGGCCTGACATTAAAACATCAAGCTATTAATGACGTATAGTGCCACCTGTGGGAGAAATAATGTGTCAATTTCAACTGTCTATGTGCGTCAGTTCGTTGGAAACACTCATTTGAATCACTTGCTGTATATTGCGCTCCTATAGTGCATGACACTACTCCAATCACACTGGTATTGTTCTGAAGACTACACTGTAGCTTCGAGGAGATTCAAAATCCACTGTACAGTCTAGATTTAACTCCGTAGTCTTGACAACAACACCGGGTAGGCTGGTGTATTTTGAAATAGTAAGCGAGCACAACGATCTTCAACTTATTCGAATGTCTGGCCTCCAACGTACTGACACAGTGGACAGTTGAAACTGATTCATTATTTCTTTCCTAGATGGCACTACTGGTGGTATAAAATTAGTGTCAGATCGGAAACTTTTGGAAATACCTTCATACCTCATCTCACCAAAACGGCTAGTCTGACTTTGATTTCATTTTATTCAAGGACAGATATTGGCCGAAGAAGTGAAATTTCTGTCATGCCAGGTGATACAATTATCGTGAGCTAATTAATCGCCAGTGTGTCCATAAATTTTAATCCTTATCAAATATACGTTATTCAGTAACTGGCAAGCAGACCACCCGCAGTACAAAATTGAATTGTTGGTTGCATAACAGTTAAAGTTTCTATTCAGCCATTGTATAGTTGTACTTGCAGTCTACTATAGGGATGGCCTTTTTCGAAAAATCTGTTTTTCGATTTTCGGAAATTTCATTTTTCGTTTTTTCGTTTTTCGAAAAATATTTCGTTTTCGAAAAATGCATTTTTCGAAAAATTGTGGCCATCCATAATCTAGTACAGTACCTCGATCCGATTTTTTTTTTCAAATCACGTCGATGCACCTTTATTGCATTCTTCTTGATATTGAGCGTTGTTTTGTTTACTTTAAGTTTAGTTTCATCTCGTATATACACTGTATACATTTTGCTTCTCTTGCCTTTGTTTATATTCTTAACTCAGTACACTTTTTTTTTTAATTTTTTAAAATTATTTCTTAATTATATATTTGTCTCTCTTTTTTAAATATTTTTGCTCGTTGTTTTTATAACTTTTGTCATCTAGAAGTAAATCTAATTTAGATTTTGAAAAAAAAAAAGATTTTTCCACAACTCACGCTGCTAAAGATATACCACATTGACTTGATCCCTAGTCTTCCGTTGCAAGCGCTGCTATCGGCTGAGGGAACTCCACTCCCTTTCTCTCGCTTAGCAACTGCTGAACCCTTATTGGCTCAACGCGTGGGTGTGAGCTCTAGTTTGCATTTTTGCCACGGCTCAAGACATTTTGGCAGCACAATAGGAGCATAGGAATTCATGAATAGTTCAACGTATTTAATGGAATTCTCATCGGCAAAATGATTAATAATAATATTTAAATATGCTGTGACAAGGGAGACATAACTTAACAAATTAGTAACTTTCCAAGGTACCTCATGAGTTAATCTTTTACCAAGGCTCAAACTGAACAAAACCATGATATACAAGGATAATTATGTGTCAGTGCTTACTTGACAAGTTTAGCACTGGCGTTTTATGAGTAATATGAAGTCAGTACTTGGACTTCGTCTCGTCATTAATTTTGGATTTCGTTAAATTTTCTGAATTCCACAACGAATACGTGCTTTAGTACAGGGTAAAGGGTATCCAATGGCGTATAAATTAGTTATGTTAAATTTTGTTAATGTGTTATCATTATGTACTAGATGTGATCAAATAACATAAGAGAAATCTAACTGTATAGAACCAAGGAGCAAGGTTCTTTAAAAATTGTAACGTAAGTACACAGCACGGTATTGACAAAACGGTTTTTTTAGCAGTTCATATAACACAATATTATGGTATTATTGCGGATCAGAAGTTTCAGAACGGAAAATAAAATCCATATTGGTATAAAATTTAAAAGTTAAGTACATTTTAATATTCTCGTTACTTTGCGTAAAGCAAATGGGTTTAAATGCGTTGATATTTTGTGTATTTTGATACACATTTTGCATTGCAGACGTATTCGTTTTACCAAATTG
The DNA here is from genome assembly GCF_964235325.1 of Thermobia domestica. Lineage (NCBI taxonomy): Eukaryota > Metazoa > Arthropoda > Insecta > Zygentoma > Lepismatidae > Thermobia > Thermobia domestica. Next base: position 250,626,501 of record NC_137463.1, on the reverse strand, counting down.
TTATTTTGTAACTCTGAATCAGCAACATTATTTCAGATTTTGCTGTTCGGGAGAAGGGGGATCGAAACCTTAGATGTCAGTAGATTTTCACATTTTTCATTAGTGCATTATTATCGTATAGATTAAAATATAAACAATGTCAAACTTAGGGGAGGGCATTTGCCCCTAAGAAACCTCAAATGGCGTTCCTGCTCTGAATAACCGGTATACATTTCTTTTATAAGTAGTATTGTGCATCATTGTTAGAGGAACGGATGTTACCTTTAAGAGAACACAAAACAACTTGTAAAGGTAGTCTTCTATATAACACCGTATTTTTTCTTTTTACGAATAGAGTGTACAATATTTTCAAGCAGAATTAAAACAACCAATTAATATTATTAGCAACAAACGAAGCACTTTTTTTTCCGATTTGCTCGAAACTTACGTAGACGATTCTACCAAATACAGTAAACCATCGTTAACACGAATTCCAAGGGACTGAAAAATCAGGAGTTCGTGTTAAAAAAATTCGTGTTAACCGGGGACCCAAATTTTATTATTCGAATACATTTTCTCCATACATACCCACTACAGTATACAGACTATACATACCACTACAGTATATTATGTATGTCATAGAAAACACTAGAGATGGTATCGAGACGAGACTGTCTCGTCTCGGTTCCAAATTCGAGACGAGACCAAGACTCTTCTCCGTCTTGATACCATCCACAGAATTGTATCGAGATGAGGCTGAGAGTTTCGGTCTCGTCTCGAGTTCGAAAAGCACGGCTCGGTCTCAAATTCGAGTTAAGATCGAGATCGAGACTAGTTTCGGTCTCGGTACCGTCCTTTAAAAAGTGAAAACACTACAGTAAGCTTATTATCCTATCTTCGAAGATTAAATAAGGATTCCACGCAGGAAATCCAGGTCAAGTTATAAAACTGATAACTCCGCTAGCAGGTTGGGTACCGCTAGTAACGGAAAGGTATTTATGACTGCTGTCACCAGTTTGGAGTTACAGGGGAGAGATGTTTTGTCTCGAGCTGTCGCCAGCAGCTCGTCTGCCAAGCTCATGCATGTTCAGCGCTTGACGGAGGACAGAATCAACACCTCATAAGGGAGGAAAGATAGCTGTTTCTAGTTTTTCTCTTATTTACAAAGCAATTTTCGTCTGTATAAATACTGTATGACAAAAACTGATCTGAAGTGAAATCTGAAATAAGAAAAATGATCTGAAAAAAACAAAACAAAACAAAACAAAGGATTGAAAGTTCGTGTTAAATGAAAACCATTACTGACTCAAGGGACTAAAAATTAGTTCGTAATTCGTGCTAACCGAAATTCGTGTTAACCGATAAAACTTCCTATAAGATAACGTACAGCGATGCCGGGACCGAAATTTTGTTCGTCCTAACCGAGTGTTCGGCTTAAGCGAGTTCGTGTTAACGAGGTTATACTGTAGTAAATTTATAGGTAAAATACGACGTGAAACATTTTCCTTGAAGGAATGAGAGTGTGAATATTAGTAATTTCTGTCGGTACACACATATTGAAATGAACTTTCAGTGATAGTGAAAGTATTTTATATGTAAGTGTGCTCTTCATTATCCTTGTTTATGTATATACCCCCCGTTGCTGACGCGCCTGCTCCCTACGTACGCACTCCTTCGCTGCCGCTTGCCTCTCCTTGCTGCACTCCTGCCCTGACTTGCTTAGATAGCTTTCGTGCTTTTTAGTGGCCACCTAGCACAAGTTGATTCGTGCTTTAATCCACTGTAATTTTATGCCATACGTTCACACTGTATTTATACTGAGCTCTCCTGAAGTTAATCTGCAAGTAGTAATGAAGCTCCTCATTTACTGCATACTCTGCTAAAAGAAATACAAAGCTCTAACCTAACCTGAAAATGGAAGAAATGTGTCAAAATTTGGAAGAACCGTCTGCTCGAGTAAAGCCATTATTTTAGACAACTCAATGCGCTGTATCAATTGATGTACACTGACTGAACAAAATTCATGGGATACCCACATAATATCTGGTCGGGCCCTCTCTGGCCCTGTGGAGCGCAGCAATACGGCGTGGAACGGAGTCTGCAAATCTCTGGTACACGTCCGGAGGAAGTTGACACCACACAATCTGCAGAGCAGCAGCCAATTATGGCCTTTTCATGGGTTGGGGACCAATGACCGGAACTTGAGTTCAAGGGCGTCCCAGTTATGCTCAATGGGGTTCATAACAGAGGTTCTGGGTGGCCAGTTCAGTTGTTGAATCTCACCTGCATGTTCATCAAACCAGTCACGGACGATATTGGCACGATGTGGCCCCGCATTGTCCTGTTGATAGACAGCAATGTCGTCAGGGTATTGAAACATCACAAACAGGTGGAGATGGTCTCCGAGCAGCTGACGATACCGCGGAACAGTCAATGTGTCTTCCGGAACAACCAGGGGGCCCATTCCATGCCAGAAAAATGCACCCCACACCATGACTGCTACCCCACCGGCCTGGACCATGACCTCTTGGCATGCGGCATCCATCGCTTCCTGCGATCTGCGCCACACATGGTGCCTCCCATCGACATGCTACAGTTGATAACGTGACTCGTCAGACCATATGACGTTACGTCACTATTGCAGTGTCCATCCGTGGTGATTCGTGGCAAATGCACACCGGAGTGTCCGATGACGCTGGGTTAGCAGTGGCACATCTGTAAAGCGACGGCTCCCATACCCGAGGACACGCATGTTCCGACGGATTGTCCACTGGAAGACGTTTCTAGCACGGCCAGTGTTGAATTGGGCAGTAATTTGTTGCACAGTTGCTCTTCTGTCTCTGTTGAGCCACTCGTCCTGTTTGTCACCGGCCTCAATCATTGAGGGCATCTGGACGCACGGTATGGTGTCTGTTGTGAACTGTGACACCTTCATTCACTCATTCTCGGTACACCCTCGACACGATTGAACGTGGGAAGCCGAATTCCTGCACCACCTCCGAAATCGAATGTCCCATGCGTCGGGCACCCACCACCGTGCCACGTTCGAATGTCGTCAACTCACGACGACTTTGTATTTTACTGGGTTACACACTGCCAGTTCCCACAACGTCTTACACACAACTGAAGATGTCGCGGAGCCTTGTAGGTGGCGTTGAGCACACGTGGTGTCTATCCGCGAATCAGTGACCTGCTATCACATGAGTTTTGCTCAGTCAGTGTATATGTCATATTTGAATACAATTTCAGTTGAACAGATATTAAAATTGAAGAAGTAATGATAATTATAGGCTATTCTCATGAAGCATATTATGCAATGTCTTCATGTAGTACCATAATGATGTAGATAAGTGTACGCTTCAGTATGAGTTCCAACTTAACTTAACAGGTGACGCGATTTTCATAGAGCATAAATTTGTACGTTAACAAACAAATTTGTTCTTCCGATTTTCCTGTAAACTATATATGAGATTTAACACTTACCTATGCCACACTGTTTAGCTTAATACGTTCTATCGGTTGATGAATGTCTTATACTCGGTTGTGTTTTACGTTAACCACTAATAGTGAAGTAGAACTCATTTATATATTTTTGGTGCGGGTCAATTTGTACAGGATTTTATAGAATTTAGGTTATTTCCGGGATATTTTATTTTGTTTCTTTATTATAGGCTTCCTTCCAGCGTTGCCAGATCTAGCATAATGATGTTAGAGCTAACATAATTTGCATGTATTTAGCATCCTACCAACAGGCACGTAGCCAAGGGGTGGGTCCGGGGGGTCCGGACCCCCCCCCTTCGAGACCAGAAATAAAAAATATTAAGGAAGGACGAAACAAGAAGAGGCAAGAAATAGGAAGAATCAGCGTTAAAAATAAAGATAAAATATAAAGATAAAAATAAAGCTAAAAATAAAAATAAATTTTATCATCGCTTCCCTGTAGTATCTAACATGTTATTTCAAAAACGGTTTTCTACTGCTCCTTTAACCTGTCATTTGGAACAGACAGTAATTGACGGAATAAGAAAAACAAAAAGTTATGTGGAAAGCAAGTCCTGTTAACATTTGATTCAACAGAGAAAGGAACGCAGATATAAAATATTTTACAAGATATTATTGGATACGTACTTTCTTTTTAAATAGTTGAGGTCATAATGAAAGGAAAATTGTTATATTTGGATGAACAGAAGAAGGAACGTAGATATTGTAATTTTTAAAAATATTTTTATAAATATTCTTTTATTCGAGATTTCTTCATAGTTTGTTACTAAAATACTTACTAACATGCATGGGCACCGATCCTGGGGGGCCGAGGGGGCCCGGCTCCCCAAAGGCCATGTGAGCCCCCTTGTTGTATTTATGAATATACAATATATTGGAATAATTTGAATGCAATTTGTCTTAAAATCCTCATATATGCCTTCTGCATCTGAATGGACCCCCCCCCCAAATTTACAGAGAAATCGACGCCCTTGCTAACATGTCCCAATTTTAAAGTCTTAACAAACCAATATATGTTGCTAGTAAAATAGTTTAAATTGATCAAGCCCCTGGTGTGATAACCACAATATTTCATATCAAACTCCCCCCCCCGTCACGAATTCCTGACTGAACGAACCAATATATGCTACCAGTAAAATAGTTTAGAATAATCGAACTCTCATGTGATAACGACAGTATTTCATGTCTTGGACCCCCCCTATTACGAAATCCTGGCTACGTGCCTGCTACCAAAATCTAGCATAATTTCAGCAAGTTTATTAAAAAGCCGTAAAACCTGGAGATGAAAAAAAAAGTTGGTGGTGGGAAGAAAAAGAACGGCAGAAATGTATCCTCTTCCATTCATTCATACAGTCGGTAAACCATACAGACCAGTAGCGTAGCGTGGTATTCCGAAATGGGGATGCCAAAGTTAGTCACTTGTGCGATACAATACTACTAAAATTAGCAATACATAGCTATACCGATGGGAAACATAGGGCTATAAAAATTTTAGAAGGGAGGCTCCCTAATTGGTGGCCTAGTGGGGCATACAGAAGCAAATGCGTGGATTACGTTAGAAGCCAATAAGCAATTGTCTCAGCTTCTTCTTGCCACTACCGTTGTGACGAGAAAACTCGGCCCCACTGTTCTATAAACATTGTTTCCAGCATAGTTCCCATGGGCAGCTTCTTTCTCCCCATACCATACTTCAATCTCGTTCTTGAAAAAGTCGCCCCTACAAATTTGTCATCTTGGGTCCGGAACTCAGTCCTCCATTCGTGAATATGGTCCTGAGTGTATACGTATATCATTTGAAGATGCAAATAGAAAGCACTTAAACCAACTCTGGGGGCCTGTTTCTGTGTATGTATTTCGTTGTCAGATATCCAGATACTGAAGGCAGGGGCGCAAATCTGTTTTCAACATTCGGGGAACGGGTAAGACCGTTTCCATTTTTTTAAAGCGATGTTCAAAATACTCATGAAGTTGAAAAACAATGCTGTGGAGGATCAGAAGAGCAGAGTTATCTTCAACATTGGGAGGAGAGCAGATTTGAGGGAGGAGAGCATATTTGAGACTTATTCTGGGGGAGGGGAGATGAGACTCATATTACGGTAGATGAATCTGATTTCTGAGGTGAACCTGTTGTATATTATATACCAGGCGATGTAGATGAAATTGTGATACGTATCAGTATTACAAATCAGTACCGTGAACACATTCTGAAATCTGAATACATGCATATTTATAATTGATATGTTTCTATTTAAGCATCCACAATGATATACATTAAAATTTTAGGACACTTGTTTTGTAATAATATAAATAATGACTTCCCCAAAACTGAAAAAAATCAACTATGTATGGTGCAACAATACTCTTATTTGAGCAAAATGATAATGATCTCAGTAGCATTATAGGAATCGTTACAGGAATTAAACAAATAGTTGAAAATAGACTAACAATAATTAATGACAATGAAATATTAAAGAATACGATTCTTTTTTAAAAATGAAACAAGTCAAGGGACCTCAATTTCATCTCACTTTCCTTTGTGGCATTCGGATACAAATCATCACAATTTCAAATCGGATGGAGAGGACATGTCCCCCTCATCTCCCCGGGATATGTGCCAATGACTGAAGGGCCCAAGCAATCTTTGCGAGGGGCGGGGAATTCTGGCTCTCTTGGTCTACCAGATCGGTGACCGTGATGCATGTGTGTGTGCTCCCTCAAAGAGTTCCTGGCCACGCCACTGGACATATTATGTATTTATGATAAAGATTAATAGTTTACCTTTAATTACGATTAAATTACGATGTATTTAATTACGATAAAGCATAACTATTTTTATACTATTATTTACATAACCGGCATGCTTCAAAAAGGCATTGAAGTAACAATTTCTGTTTTGTTTAAACTCCTTGATTTGAGCGCTCTTACGTTCTGTACAGAAACTATAACTTAGTTCAAGATATATATAGAGTTGGAAATATTTCAATACGCCAGCGTATATCTAAAGCAAAATGTTGAGTTGCACGGGGTGTAGAGGAGTGGAAAGCAAGTAGTTGCGCATGCGCATTTGACAGAAAACAGACGAAAACTCCTTTGCTTGCAGTAGGCCTGGATGCCCGAGGAACATAGCATACGACAAGAGGAAAGCCAGAAAATGTATCTGAGTGACGCGCCTGCGTAGGTTCCGCTTGTCAAAGTAAGGCGAGAGAGCACATCCAGAAGATTGCAGTGGAAATAATTGTGATAATAATTACAAGCAAACAATTTATATACAATGAAATACGTATTTTTTGTTATTAACAGGGGATGCCGGGCATACCGGCGTTCCCTTACGCTACGCCGCTGATACAGACAGTCTTATTTTCCGAAGTAAGTTAGAAACGGCTTTGGGCTTTTTTTTTTTTTTTTTTTTTTTTTTTGGCTCCACCCAGGGTTTTCTAATCCTTTAACTGCGACGCATTGGCGGAGCTATGGGGGCCATTCTCCCCACAACGTTTTGACAACTTCACCATCTTTCTATTATTTCTGACTTCATGACCATCTTTATTCCTGAAATGAAAGGTCCTAGACAGACCAAAAATCTGCCCCCCCCCTTCAGCAGTCAATTCTCAACTCTGCTTATGCTGCGAGGTATTTTTTATTTTATTTTTCTTAAATATGCAAACACTTTGCATTCATTTATACGATATATACGCCATTGAGTCTGGCAACGACTGCACTAGTTTAGTTGAGTTAAAGCTTTAGTGCGTGAAGTATTGAGCTCTATTCACGCATTCTTGAGCTCTCCGTATTTTAAGTTACGTTATCGTATCTCAGCTTCGTTTTTTTTTTCTCCTAAAACTCCTGAATTAGTAATTATGAGGATCTAGCATAATTTGACCGAATCTAGTATAATTTCGATCAGGTTTTGGAATAATTCCGAGCTGTAAGTCTGGCAACGCTGCTGCCTTCACACAAAGGTAAGCCGCTCGTGTCAACCTATACGTAACCTTCACGCTAGGGTCTTGTGAGCCGCTCGCTTGAACTGTAGTTGTTAGCTTTACATTGTTTTAAATGTACGCTTTCACACATAGGCTTCGGTGCAAGTTAGCCGCGCGTCTGAACTATGAAGATCAATCACCTCGCCAGTAGCTAGCTCGAGAAAATAACATGCAGTTTTATGAGAGCCCTTCACACGTGAGCGTGAACTCAGTTGGAATGGAGGAAAGTGTACATATATTTGATGTTGAAAATTTTCTCATTTTGATATTTCCCTAATGAAATGGACACTTTATGCTATTATACAGTTCGTCAAATGAAGATATATCATTCATCTAGGGATGCGCACGAGACAAGATTTGTGGCTGTCTCGTCTCGAAAATGTGCTGTAAAACTGATGTCTCGACTCGAAAAATGTATATTTTTCTATTGGAAGAGCTATGTCTCGACTCGAATTTTGTCAGGAAAATCCTGTCTCGACTCGTCTCGTGCGCTACAGTGACTGAATGATTTTCTTCTATCTTCTGTCAGTTTAGGAAACAGACTGTAAAATAAACATTAGTCCATTCTTGATCGATTTATAGGATGAATCCACATTGTTCTAAATCTTCTTTTCCTTTTTTTCTTGCAATTTATCGACAAGATTAAAGCTGCAGCTTCTTCTGGTCTAGCATAGCTGCCATTTTGGTATCACAATCTTTTGAGCGGTCCAGAAGTATTCAATTCCTTCACACTACAGGTTCACATGAGCGGCTCGCAAGATCCTAGTGTGAAGGCACTCTAATTTGATAATGAATTAATGTTTAATCCGATACTATTTTATATTATCATTATTTTCCTTTTGTTTTAGTAGGTAGTTACATTCTATGCAATGCGTATATATTTGTCTGATAAGGTGCTGTATTTTTACAATTAGGCTATTCATGGCACAGATAATAATAATAATAATAATAATAATAATAATAATAATAATAATAATAATAATAATAATAATAATAATAATTGAATGAACGTGGATTTTAATGGTTTAATGTTCGTCCGTAATTTCTGTCCAAAAATTAAGCACAGGATTTATATATCGCACGAGCGGATCCGAGCACATCTGATCAGGATTAAACTTACCGTAGTGGCTAACCTTGACCGGGTATATAAGAATGCGAAATATATTATGTTATGCAGACTTTTGGTTCACGAGTTACGAGTGATCAGATTTGGAGGCAAATTTTCGAAATCAAAAAGTCATAAACCAAATTCATCTGATCGAGATCACACACGGTGTAATTAACAGGAACGCACACACAAAGGGGGAAGGTTGCATCGGTGCGGACACCTATCCAAAATTTTGTAACTCGACTAACATTTGTAGACATTCTTAACAAAACTATACTTGTTTAACAGAAAAATGATAGATGTACGCTAAAGACTTGAATTTACGCCTCATCTGTAACTTTCTTTCCTTATAAAAATTATAATCTTTCATTTTTTTTTATATATAAATATAGGTGGTAGTAGTTAACAATCACTTTTCGTCTTTTCGGGTGAAGAATAACATGTCATTACATGCACTCGTTAATCCCTAATAGTAAGCTATCTCAATGGTTGCCTCTATGTGCACTCGCTAGTTACCAATAGTAAGTAATCACATTAATATATGTCACTGCACGCACTTACAAATTCCTAATAGTAAGCAATGACGCTAATAGATGTCACTACGTGCATTTGCTAGTTACCAATAGTAAGTAGTCACATTAATATATGTCACTACACGCACTTACAAATTCCTAATAGTAAGCAATGACGCTAATAGATGTCACTACGTGCATTCGCTAATTCATGAGAGTAAGCAATCACGCTAATAGATGTCACTACATGAATTCGTTATTTCCTAGTAGAAAGTAATCACGTTAATAGATGTTACTACGTGCACTCTCTAATTTCTAATAGTAGTCAATCATGCTAATAGATGTCACTACATGAATTCGTTGATTTCTAGTAGAAAGCAATCACGTTAATAGATGTTACTACGTGCATTCTCTAATTTCTAATAGTAATCTATCACGATAATAGATGTCACTACATGCACTTGCTAATTTCTAATAGTAATCAATCACGCAAACATATGTCACTACGTGTACTCAGTAATTTCTAGTAGTAGTCAAACACGGTAATAGATATCTACATGCACTCGCTAATTCATAATAGTAAGCAATCACGCTAACAGATGTTATAACGTGCACTTTCACTTGCCTGCTTGAAACTAATAGATATTTTTGCTATCTGTGAAATTCTTGTGTATTAAGAAGTCGTTCAATAATTGCATAAAAAGATACAGTATTGAATTTTGGATGGTTGCTCAGCAAACTGAAATAATAATAATAAAATAAGTAAATTTTAAAATGTAAACAATTAGAATATTTAATTACACAGAAATTTAACCTATAGTGTGCAGCTGGTCGAAGACTTAGGCGTAGAACTAATTAAATATTAGAAGAGAACTAAAACATGTTAGTTTCAAACGGATAATATTTGCTGGTGTCTAGACGAAAAATCTCCTTGTGGTTCTAGGAGAGGCAACTGTGCGCCGCGACTTGTGATATATGATATCTTTGTTAAACACAAAGCCCAGACGGGACGAAGTGAGTGTGAAAGCATCTCCTGTCATAAGCGTGGTGCGAAGTTGAACCATTTCTCAAATTCGTATGCCTCGAGTTCCATTAAGACGTTGTGGACAAAAGGGAAACAATGTTGATATCTGAGCAATTAGGAACGCCTTCTGTCTCTGTTGTCTCCGGGTTTAACATTTGGCTTTTATCAACAAGACAGCTCAAGGGTTGTTGTTCCTTTTGTGTTGTGATGGATCATAACGACACCCTCTGGCGACGATATGAAAGAGCTTCCTCCGCTTAATATTATACGTGGGATTTTGTTAACCATGCTTCTCTATTATAAAGGATGAAAAGAGACCACATTTCTATGTTTATTTAATTATCATTTATTTGAATCAGTGTTCCTTCGAGACACTTCCGGGCGAAGATGAGGCAACGCTCCGCGGAGCAGTGATAAATTAAATTGCTAGTGCATATCACTTTTTGTGCGGGGCATATCATTTAGCAAATAGGGTCCACTGTAGCTCCTTAACAGGGGCACAGAGGTTCAGTGGTAGAGCTTCTTAACAGGAGCAAGGAAGTTCAGTGGTAGAGCTCCCTAACAGGAACAAGGAAGCTCAGTGGTAGAGCTCCCTAACAGGAGTAAGGAGGTTCAGTGGTAGAGCTCCCTAACAGGAGCAAGGAGGCTCAGTAGTAGAGCTCTCTAACAGGAGCAAGGAGGTTCAATATTAGAGCTCCCCAACAGGAGCAAGAAGGCTCAGTGGTAGAGCTCCCTAACAGGGGCAAGGAGGCTCAGTAGTAGAGCTCCCTATCAGGAGCAAGGAGGTTCAGTGGTAGAGCTCTCTAACAGGGGCAAGGAGGCTCAGTAGCACAGCTCTCTAACAGGAGCAAGGAGGTTCCATATTAGAGGTCCTAACAGGAGCAAGGAGGCTCAGTGGTAGAGCTCCCTAACAGGAGCAAGGAGGTTCAGTGGTAGAGCTCTCTAACAGGGGCAAGGAGGCTCAGTAGCAGAGCTCTCTAACAGGAGCAAGGATGTTCCATATTAGAGCCTCCTAACAGGAGCAAGGAGGCTCAGTGGTAGAGCTCCCTAACAGGAGCAAGGAGGCTCAGTAGTAGAGCTCCCTAACAGGGGCAAGGAGGCTCAGTAGTAGAGGTCCCTATCAGGAGCAAGGAAGCTCAGTGGTAGAGCTCCCTAACAGGAGCAAGGAGGTTCAGTGGTAGAGCTCCCTAACAGGAGCAAGGAGGCTCAGTGGTAGAGCTCCCTAACAGGGGCAAGGAGGCTCAGTAGTAGAGCTCTCTAACAATAGCAAGGAGGTTCAATATTAGAGCTCGTAACAGGAGCAAGGAGGTTCAGTGGTAGAGCGCTTACCTCTCTGCTCCCTGGTTCGATCCCCAGCCAAGTAAGTTTGTGGTAGACAACATGGTGCTCGTGAGTTTTCTCGGGGTAGCCTACTCCTGTTTCCTCCCACTTTCTTATTCCACCAATTCTTGCATCATCATTCACTTCTTTTATTCATCCTCCCCCTTAGCCTAAAGGGCATTATTATTTGACGTTAAACTCAAAGATTTCATTCTCATTTGTAGCTCCCTAACATTGTGAATTTATCCCTTCCCCTTAGGTCAAAAAGTTCTAAATTAATTTGACTGACATTCAAGTAAAGTCCACGAAACAAATTTTCAAAGGGATAATGCAAATAAGTCATGTACGGATTATACTGAAAGGTATCATCCCGGTAGCCTGGTCAGCAACATCATAGTCAGGTCAGTAGTTGAGGGTATACAGCAGTAATCTTAATAATCTTAGTAATTAGAGTACTTTCTGTTTCAAGCTGTACTTTCTATCTAGGTACAGGTACTGTTGTTTAATTTTTTATTTATTATTCAATCGGGTCATGACTTAAGTAATAAAGTGACTATAATCACTTTCATTTCTATCCTATTCTTGGCTGCTGTTCAATGGATCATCCCCCTCCCCCCCAAAAAAAAACTCACTAGTCTGTGATCACAAGAAAGAGAGAGAAAGGAGAAAGAAAAATGGAAATACGTAAGGTGTCTTTGTCTTAGTTCGTGCTCTTTTTGATTATGATATTTTACTAAGGAAGCTTTGTTTAACTAAGACAGGGGCGCACCTACTGGGCAGGGATCAACAGGGTCCGGCCCCCGCCCAAAACTTCCTAACTCAGCATACAGTTGTACACTTTCTCAATAAAACTATATTCGCTTAACAAGGAAATAATTTGTGTAGTATGTAAATTTGATCTTACACTTCATCTGTACACTGAGAAAAATCCGTTCTCCGGACAGCGGTATATTGTACAAATATACGGTATCTTCTTGCTTACTATAGAAATCAGTACGGAGCATACATTATCAATATGCTACATAGGTATTGCCCTTAGATGTTACATCATGCCGTTGCAGGATGTCTGACATCTGACAGTTTTCCGTATATCACATGCATATACTTATGTTACCTTCGTCAGCTATATGTTATATACGTCTATTTGTACGTGAGATACTGACCGCCTACATTGTTTCATACGGAAAGTACGTCTAGACGGAACACTCATACAGAAAGTATTATAAAACATGCGTTTTCAGTTATTCATCTGCTGTACGCTAAGTCCAAAAACCACAGGAATTACGCATGTAACTTATCTTTTTAAGTACGCCACCTACAATTTATTTCTCGGTGTACTCTTTCGCTTATAAATACTATCTACTTCAACCATGTTCTTCTGAAAATATATGTTAAAGTATTTTACAATTACTTATTGTCTTTTCGGGTGCAGAATAATACCCGTTCAATACTACATAAACGTAATGGACTCCCTTACTAAAGCTTGGACATCTCGCAACAAAAATTTCTAGATGTATCCATTTCCTCCCAATTCTTACCACAATTTCCATAATTCCTTCTGGTACACCGAGCGCGGATTTTTTCTCTTCCTTTTCGCAATGGGTTTGTTCCTTTGGCATACCTATGCACCCATTTATTTTATTATTGGAGTGATTTATCTAAGGATCAGGCACGTAGTCAGGATTTCACAATAGGGGTGGATCCGTGACGAAATACTGTGGTTATCACACAAGGGGCTCGATCATTCTAAACTATTTTACTGGGAGCAATGTTCGAAAACGGCCATTGGCCGAAGAAAGTGATCAATTCTAAGTTTGGACAGATGCAATTATCCAAAGTACGAAGAAGTCTATCATTTCGGGGTTTGGTCGCTTAATAGTATCCAAAGCTAGGTTTGGATAATTACAGTTCATCCAAAGCTCAATTTAGTTATTTCCAGTTGTTCTTGCGAGATGTCATTGCAATTTTTTATTCGTGGCGCATGCGCATTCGGAGAATATAGGGAGGGTAAAGCAGAAGTCAGTCTTCAGTCAGGCGGTAGCTTTATGTGTTAACGTGTATGCTTTCTTTGCCACTCACAATTGTTTATTCGTTGAAGTGAAATTGAAGACCGTGCACAACAATGAGTATGGTTGCAGCAGAAGACTTCAAAGCAAAACTAGACGACTACGTTCGAGCTAGTACAGCAGATAATACGTTCTTGTTATCTCCAGAGAAGTACAATGAATTGCTGTTGGAGGTGAAGGCTTCGCAAGAGAAAAAGAAAAGAGGTGAGTCACTGACGTCACTGGACTATCGTCGCCTGAAGAGATATGATGTTTTAAGTATTGGTGGGGTTGACAAACTTATCGAAAAACGTAAAGATGGTGATAGTGTTATTAGGTATTTCTGTCACACCGGAGAATTATACAGTGTCATTCATAAAGCTCACATTGACACTGGCCACAAACGTTTGAGATGCTTGGACAAAGAACTTAAGCTAAAGTACTGTAATGTAACACGAGAGATCATCAATATTTATCTCAAATTGTGTGGGCAGTGTCAGTTGAAAAAGAAGCAAAAGTGCAAAGGACTGACTGTTAAACCTATTCTCAGTAATCTGCTTAATTCTAGGGGTCAGGTTGATCTTATCGACATGCAGAGTGAACCGGACAAAGGATACAAGTTCATATTAAATTATCAGGATCATCTCACAAAGTTTCTGTTTTTGCGCCCATTAAAGACAAAAAGAGCATCAGAAGTTGCTTATCATCTGATGGATATATTTTGCATTATTGGTGCACCTTGTATTCTTCAAAGTGATAACGGACGTGAGTTCGCAGCTGAAGTTACAAGTGAGCTGGCCTCAGTGTTTGGGTCGAAAATAGTGCACGGCAAGCCGCGCCACTCTCAGTCTCAAGGAAGTGTTGAGAGAGCGAACCAAGATGTTCGAGACATTCTTATTACATGGATGGCAGAAAATAGCTGTTCGTCTTGGGCTAAGGGTCTTCGTTTTGTCCAGATGAAGAAAAACAGGTCCTTCCATAGGGGCATTAACCGGAGCCCCTACGAGGCTTTGTTTGGCGTTCCCATGAGAAATGGACTTTCGGATTCATCTCTTCCATGTGATTTATTACGAGACTTGACCAATGAGGAAGATCTACAAGAAATATTGGCTCGTGATCCACATTGTGACACCATGCAGGAAGGGGAAGGCTCAGGACAGGATGTACAGAATTCATTGACTCGTGATCCACACTGTGACACCATGCAGGAAGAGGAAGGTTCAGGACAGGATGTACAGAATTTATTGACTCGTGATCCACACTGTGACACCATGCAGGAAGAGGAAGGCTCAGGACAGGATGTACAGTATTCATTGACTCGTGATGTACAAGAAGACACTTCAGGACAGGACGCACAGCATTCATTCGTTCGTGATTCCCTTAATAATCTTCGGCAGGAAAGAGAGACTTTTCCAGAATTTCCAGCTTCTTTAGAGACCATCAACACTGCAATTGTGGAAGCAAATGAATCTCCATGTCCGTGCGCAAATCAAGAAAAAAGATGCAACATCTGCACAAGAAGTGAGAGTATACGAGAGGCACGTGAGGGATCCAAAATACATTTAAAGCGACAAGCAAATGAAATGTTAATGGCGTCAAGTAAAAAATTCCCTCGTGCAGACGTAGGACAAACTGTTCTAATCAAAATCCCAGAATTGGACAGAGGCAGAGCTGCTCCGAGGAACGTCATGGCTGTGGTTATGGGGAGAAACGATAACGATCTCTACCAGTTGGGGACTTCTTCGGGAATTATTAGAAAGCTGTACGCGCGCAATGAGTTCCAGTTCGCAGATGAACAGTTTCTTCAGATCAGTGATGTTCCGCAGAGAGACATTTCACTTAGAAGTGTAGCTGAAGCAGAAACACACTCCAGGCAGGGGTTTATTAAGTGCGGCTGCAGGAACTTCTGTTTGAACAAAAAATGTAATTGTGTAAAGAAGGGTGTAAAGTGTAACTCAAAGTGTCATTCCTCAAGTGCGTGTAGGAACAAGTAACTGGACAGTTGACCTATTACAATGTACTTGAAGAGCCTGTATATGTGGCGAATCTGCATTTCAGTTATTCCATTTTATAACTGTAAGTTCATTATATTTTTTCGCACTTACAGCTTAAAATTTTCAGCACACGTTTTTCAAATTCTTCACTGTTTCATTGTGTTAATAACTGAACTTAAAACATTTAACGCACTTTGCTGTTAATGCTTAATTAATTATTGTACTTATTTTTATATGGTGCATATTTTCTAAAAGTCTTCTAAAAAAGAAAGTAAGCTGAATTAGAAGGAATTAATACGAAGAACTATTTTTATTCATATACGAATTTCATACTTCTTATTTGACAGAATTTTGTGATATACATTTTCATTTCTTAAACATTGAAAAATAAAAATCTTGTAAAATGTGTAAAATGTGAAAAAATTAATAAATTTTTTTCTTATTTTCCTTTCTAAATTGAGCTTTGGATGAACTGTAATTATCCAAACCTAGCTTTGGATACTATTAAGCGACCAAACCCCGAAATGATAGACTTCTTCGTACTTTGGATAATTGCATCTGTCCAAACTTAGAATTGATCACTTTCTTCGGCCAATGGCCGTTTTCGAACATTGCTCCCAACATATATATATATATATATATATATATATATATATATATATATATATATATATATATATATATGCATTCGTTTACCCAGGATTTTGTAATGGGGGAGCGTGACGTGAAATACTGTGGTTACACACCAGGGCATCGATCAATCTAAACTCTTTTACTGGCTACATACCCATATTGGTCTTTTAGGACAATAAAATGAGGATATGTTAGTAAATATTTGAATAAAAAACTATGAAGAAATTTTGAGTAAAAGAATATCAAAAAAGTATTGAAAAAGATATAGTTTTCCGAGGTCATTCAAACTCAGTTCTTCTTGTCTTCTTCTTTTTCCTATCTGCGTTTAATGCCATCAAGGATAGCAACGAGATATTCTTACTGGAGTAAAGACATCCTATAAAATGTATTAATGTTGCTGCTAAATTCAAAATGGCTTATATTATTGGTGATTCTGGCATTTCTTAAGTTCTATCTGAGAGTCTACCTTATCTAACCGGTCACATCGCTCGTCATTTGTAGTCCATAGGATTAGCATAGAGACAGATGGAATTCGGAATGCTGCCTTACAATAATATCCATTTTCAACTTAATCGCTCCCCCCCCCCACGTTTCCTCGACACACAGCTCCTCATAAGAAAGAGTAACCAAACGCTTGCTGTAGCTTTATATTTTTGACGGTGATTCATCTTTTTCCATCTTGTTTCATCCTTCCTTAATATTTTTTTCATTTCTGGATTCAAAGGAAGGGGGAGGTCCGGACCCCCGGACCCATCCCTTGGCTACGTGCCTGCTAAGGATTATCATATAAAATGCCTTTATACCATAAAACTGTATCGCTACGTTTATATTTTAATGAATTAATTATACACGAGTTTTACATTGTTAATAACAAAATGCTTTCTCTATTTTCATAATGTCTTTTATGCTTATCATAAGTGTTCACGAAACAGCGTATACCCTTATTGAATGTTCCATAAAATACTCAATTAATTCTTTAGTTTCTTTGAGCGTCATTCATGCTCCGGTCCTGGATCAGTTTTAACTGTGGATTAATAAAATTTAGAATTAAAAACAGTATAAATTCTCTTTGACCTGACTTCGATCCGATATTTTATTCTCGAGCTATGGCTATGTTTGCCTTTTTCGACAAATTTTCGGCTGATCATAGTGCCGAAAGAAAGCATTTCTGCACTCAGGATGATTTTTCGTCTTGGTGTCAGGAATCACCTACCAAATGTATTAGGGTGTTGTTTTGAAACATTCTGTATATTTATGACTGTGGATACAAGACAGTCCTTATTACTCGTGTGTTCTCTTTGGCTGATGCAGTTGGTGCACCTTGGAAACTGAATCTGCGTCATTATGCTCCAGAAAAACCACAGTGTGAGAAATTTCATGAAAGGTGATCACACATTTAATCCACCATCCCCAGAGAGTAATGAGCAGGAAATTTGGAATCAGATCAGTGTTTTCCTTGTAGACAACAATGTGAATCAGAGGACTCAGAAGAATGTTTTCAGGGGGAGATTATCCTGATTCGCAATACCGTCTTCCTTCTAATAAACTAACGAAACCTATGGAGGGCATGTGCCAATAACGTACATGTTTTAACTTGTAGGTTTTAGGTAGTTAAATGACGAAACCATATCTACTCCGTAGGCATAAAAGACAGTTTTACAAACTTTACTTCGTCAGTACTGCAATTAGTTTGCGTCATTTTATACGTCATGAATGAAGTGGGGTTCGCTTCCTCACCTGTCAGTGAAAGGGGAACAGCAAAACGTTCAAAACATGTTTCAGCAATTGTGTCTGTAAGTTTCATTTAGAACGTTTCTCACATCGCAATTTTACACTTTGAGCATAACGTTTTGTATAGTTAATAATAATAATAATAATAATAATAATAATAATAATAATAATAATAATAATAATAATAATAATAATAATAATAATAATAATAATAATAATAAATTTCCTCTTAATTTAATGTGCATTTGACACTTACGGGAAGAATAAATCTATTACTATGACTGCTACGCGGGGGAAATATAGAATATTGTATCAATTTATTTCCTTTCAAATATTGCTCATAAATTTAGACGTTTTCTCCTTAATCAAACAGAATCCTCCGAAGAATTCCGAACACGTTTTCTGATAGAAGATGATAAATTACGCTTTCGGCTTCAATACAGACGCCGAGACAGAAGATCTGCACATTGATCTTTTGGGGGGAGAACCAGAGCTGCCCTTGGAAAGTACTACGAACAAAAGAAACAACTGCCTCCAGCAAGAGAAGAACCAAGGACCATTATTTACGTTCCAAATCTAAATGGGGTCATGGCTGTGGTAATGAACTTGGGCTTTGAATGCTTGGCAGTAAAACAAAAGTTGAAAATACAACCTTAGCGGGTTAAATAAATGTAATGAAACAGTGCAAGAAGTTTCAATGGGACCCTTTTAATCCCGAAACTTCTTTTTGTTTGTCTAAGACGGATGATTATGTACTGAGAACTGAATCAAAAGGATTTCCGAAGATTAACTGCAAAGATTTAATCAACAATTCCTTTCCTTATGTTCTGTATGCTCTACTGATGACGTATCGTTTCGATGTAGCAAAATGGATCAGGGGGCGGACTCTTAATTCTTTCTATTCTTTTTATGGTACCGGTAGTTTGTCCTCTACCACTATTCCAACTGGAGCAAAATAAGCTTTGTCCTTTTCTAGATGTCTTTCTGACTCCGACAAAAGTTTTACAAACACATTTTAAGAAATGCATTATTCATTTCTTCTCTTTTCTGCAAGGTTGAACTCATCACTATTTTTTTAACTGTTTTAATTCCGAGAAAACAGAGACGGTTGGTTCAACTTCAATTCCTGTACAAGTCAGAGGCGTCATTAAGGGTGTAGGATAACCATTTCCCCCGCAAGATATTTCGAATTACAAAATAAGTAAATAGGGCCCACCGTGTGTAACGCACTCACTTCTTGTTGGCGGAGTCCTTGGTTCGATTCCAGCTCGCACCAAGTGGAGTTTGAGATGAACAAGTAGGCCCTACTGTAGGCGTGGGTTTTCTCGGGATTCCACAATTTCCTCCATTTTATTCTTTCACCCATTTCGTTCATTAATATCATCAGCAACGAGATAGAAAGTAAAAGTCGAGAGCAGAGATGGAGTAGGTCAGTGAGTGAAATGAGTCAAGATTTGTGAGTGGTTCAGGGGGTCGTGGATGACCCACTGCAATTCAGCACCCAATGTGATCCAGACCCCTCTGACCCACCGAATTACTCAGACCCACTCTGCTCAGTGTATTGTAGACAGCATCTTCTGAACACTGGTAAATTTATCTACGTTTTACTTTCAATACCTCAATTTTTTCTTCCCTTTTCATTTGTTTCGGTTTACTTACCCGAGATGAGTATATCTGAGTGAAAAAAGAATTTCAAGCACTTTTGGATACTGATATTTGTAATTATAATAATAGCAATAGGACCTACTACTTGAATTTCGAGATACAGCTTGTGAGTTTTTAGAGAAGCTAACTACTGGAAAAAATATATTTTTGAATCACCTATAATATATAAATTATGATATAAATATTGAATGTAACTGTAACTATGTGTGCCTGATCATAATGGCCAAATGACAAAGCCAATGAAATGAATTTTGTTATATCGTTAGGCCCCAATCCCAACTCTGATGTTATCATATCGCTTTCATTATAAGATATATACTAAGGGGGTAGTGAGAGTTCTAATTTTTGCAACAATTTGAGTACGGTATCTCACAAGCTGTTCAACTTAGGGAGCTGAAATTCAGTATATTAACTCTTCATTGAAAAGAAATAGAATGTGTTCTATTACTTTTTAATTTTTTATTGGGGGGGGGGCTCTTTCTATATATAGGAAATTGGCAGTGGATTGATTTGTAAAAATACACGAAAACGATCGATATTATTTGAGAAACAATTATTAATTGAGAAGTAAAACATACAGTGCTTCACATTATGCTTTCTATTATATTAATTGCTGAAGCGTGTGTTTATTACATGGAGCACAAGGCAATCAAGCCATTAAGTTGTGTGAAAAATAGACATAAAATTTGTACTGTAAGCTTAATTACGTGGAAATTTTAAGTCTTGTATGGAATGCTTAATTATATGGAAAACTTTATACCTTTTTTCTTCTTTATGTTCGTCTACTATATCTTGATTTGAGTCTTCCAAATTTCATCCACTGAAAAGTCTCTGTAATTCAACAAGGAAATAAAAATTATTCATGATAATTAAATTGAAATTAATCGTAGTATGGCCTATGATAAGCAGTTTATCATTTTATATCGTAAAGGCCAGATTCTGCAGTGTTGTAACAGAACTGTGCTTGAGCAATTGACAGTAGAAATTCAAACTCCGATTAGTGATAATTTCACAAACTTGTTTTATTACAAGTGTAAACTCTTCATTCAGTTGAGAGAAAAGCATGAGTCATGAGTTAGAGTTGATGACGATGGGTTTAATGGGTGGTGGGTCAGAGTGAGTCAGAGTGGGTCATGGTGGGTGGTGGGTCAGTGAACGCCATGTCTGTTCGAGAGTAGAGACAAAAAGTGTCAAAATTTAGGAGACAAGACGAAAACTGCTTCATCTCTCGTCTTATTCATGTGTGACTTTTTCTTTCAGTTTTTTTTTTCAGATGGATTCACCATCTTTACGCGAAGAGGATGGACATTTTAATATGAACAAATCAAATATACGAGTAGAATGTTTCTTAGATTCAAAGTGGTTGAATATAAGTGAAGAGGAAACTATTGGAATTGAATAAGACTCATACAATGAAGTAAAACGAACAGTTAGTTCCTTCCTTTAATAAAACACAAATCACTAAGAACAGAGGGAATGCGGAAATTTTCTGTACGACTACTATACCCCCCCCCCGGATCCTTCCTCCACGCATCGTAACCTCCAAATACTTTTTTTGTTTCCTCTACAATTTTCTTCTTGATACGAACAGCTCGAATTTACTTACCCGGAAAGCCGTTCCAGTAGAGTAGCGTCTTTTATTCTGCTTCCATTATATCATGAAGAAAGCGCCTGGACGGAAAGAGAGAAATCAAGGGGGGAGTTTGGGGGGGTAGATTCGCACAAAACAATTAGAAGATGAAAAGGAGGAGGTTAAACTTCTACTGTATTTATCTGTGATTTCTAAAAGGTCAATTTGGAGTCCATCCAGCTTTAAAGAAAGAAAGAAAGAAAAGAAAAACTACGTCAAGCAAAAGAAATCATCTTAGAAAAGTTATGGAACGAACTTCGCAAAAAGAGCAATTCAAAATATTTTGTAGTTTTCTCCAGAATGGTTCGGTTATTAAAAAAAAATACATGTACATGAAATTAAATATACGAAATTGTTTGTTAAATTTAAGTAGATGCTCAAAAATTAGTGCACAGAAAAAATTATCTTTAAAGTTAACAACACACACACACTTAAAACCAGCATTTACAAGTAGCATTGTCAAAGCATACGCAACGTCAAGAAGTTTGGTTTAAGCAGTGTATGTAACGTAAAGATTGAAGTTATAAATTTAGTATTTTCCCTTCCCCTTCCGTAGGCGAATCTAGAAGATAGAAATTGGGAGGGGAGACAACCAGAACCCAGACTATGACCGGTATATCATGACTTTCCTACAAACTGACAAAAATATATAAATAATAACTTCAAATATTTTTGTCACTCTAATAATTGGGGGCCTAGGCCTCCGGCTCCAGGTTAGATACGCCACTGCGCCCTTCATTCCCCACCCAAAACCTTTAGCAAAATGAATGAATATGTGACAATAGAAAACATTTAAGTCTTTCAATTTATCGAGCAGAAAGACATTTAGTTTCATTGTAGTGTTCTATTCCACGGACACATTAGTACTTCGCATCCTGAACATTATACTAATTGGCTAACATCAACAGCACTATGGGTAGACTATCGAGAAAGGATAATAACGATAATTACTCCAATAGAAATACATGTAGAATATACTAGGGATGGCCAGAACCGGTTCCTGGTGGAACCGGTTTTCGGATCTGAACGGATCCGGTTCTAGAAGATCCGGTTCCGGAACCGGTTTTTCGGATCCAGGTATGGAACCAGTTTTTCTTATCCAGGTCTGGAATCGGTTCTTCGGATCCAGGTTTGGAACCGGTTCTTCGGATCCAGTTCTGGAACCGGTTCCCAAGATCCAGTTCTGGAACCGGATTTTCGGATCTAGGTCTAAAACCGGTTCCGGAACCGGTTCTGAAAACCGGATCTCCAAGAACCGGTTCCTCGCGTAACCGGTTCCGCTGGAATCGAAACTTTGTGACCATTCCTACGATAAACACGAACTGCCGGCAGACTTTAAACAGTGTGTTAGATGAAATGGTGGAAGCGACAGGCAGGCGCCCAGGAGGCGGCCGCTTGTTTCATTTGGCTAAATAAACTGGGTAACTGGCAAACTCATTGGCTAAACAGGCAAACTGGCCAGCTCATTTGGCTAAACACCCACTGGTGGACCATTTTCTCTGAACGCACAAGCGGGTCTGGGCGGGGAGGGAACAAGCGCATAGTCCTGTTTGCAGTGTTTTGAAGATGAACTTTGTGCCTCCTTTACGGGTCTTTGGGGACTTTCGGATCCAGGTCTGGAACCGGTTCCTAAGATCCAGTTCTGGAACCGGGTTTTCAGATCCAGATTTGGAACCGGTTCCTAAGATCCGGTTCTGGAACCGGGTTTTCGGATCCAGGTCTGGAACCGGTTTCTAAGATCCAGTTTTGAAACCGGGTTTTCGGATCCAGGGCCGGAACCGGTTCCAGAACCGGTTCTAAAACCGGATCTCCGAGAACCGGTTACTCGCGGAACCGGTTCCGCCGGAACCGGATCTTTGTGGCCATTCCTAGAATATACTTTTGATTGTCTCTTTCCTGAGATCAACTAAATAAATCCCATCCATCAACAAACTCGATTCCTTCTTTTGTCCCTCTGAAAGTAGAACAGGTGACTAGTTTTCGATACCTTGTAGTATTGTTATTAGTATTATTACTATTGTTATTGAT
This sequence comes from Thermobia domestica, assembly GCF_964235325.1. Lineage (NCBI taxonomy): Eukaryota > Metazoa > Arthropoda > Insecta > Zygentoma > Lepismatidae > Thermobia > Thermobia domestica. Next base: position 250,603,354 of record NC_137463.1, on the reverse strand, counting down.
ATGATATGCAAACGTCAAATAAAAGCAAAGATAGGAATGTCGAAAGAAGTCTTGAGGAGAAAGAAAAGCCTATTTTATGGGACTTTGAATAAAGAGTTGAGAAAAAGACTCATAAAATGCTTCATTTGGGGTATTGTACTGGATGGGGCAGAAACATTGTCATTACGCAAATGATGAAAAATGATTGGAAGTTTTTGAAATGTGAGTATGGAGAAGAATGGACGAAATTAGGTGGGTCGAGCGGAGAGTTAGAAATGGTAAGAGAGAAAAGGAACAATTTTAGATATTATAAAGACGGGAGAGAGAAACTGGTAGCTACGTTTGCTAGGAAGGAAATGTATCATGAGAGACGTGCTAGAGTAAATGGTGGCAGGAAAAACAGGGAGGGGGTGAAGGAGACTACAATTAATGGACAATATCAAAACAGAAAAATCATATGTGAAGACAAAAAGGTTAGCAGAAAACCGTGGAGCATTGAAGATTCTCAGTTGCGGCAAGTGACCCGACAATAATGGCAGAATACTATCAAGATGATGATGATGGTCAAAGCTGATGGTGATCCATGAGCTAATTCTTGAGAAATCAGGGTCTCCCGGACGGGCACACTAATATAGAGAATATAAAAGAGTCTTCGATAAACCAAACCATTTAATATAAACTTATAACCATTTTTCTTGAAAAAAAAATAAAAGAGTTTTTATTAATTGGATTTGACTGCTTGTTGATTTATATTTATGTCCGTTATCAGGTGCGAGGCTATATACCACGACACCTACATCCTAAACCAGGGCCTGAACCACTGTATTATGTTCAATTTTATACTACCAGAAACCACCTCGAGATCTTATGCACTAAAGGCAAGTACTCTAGCCACCTAGCCAGTCCTTCTCTCTGATCTCGAAAATCTTGTTGGTGGAAGTTCGATTTAACTGTAGTTATGTTAATGCTTGCCCTCGTCAACACCTTTTAAGATCCTCATATTTCCAAAAGTCTTTCTTATCGTCAACCTAGGGTATATGGGAAACAGTTATGTTAATGCTTTCCCTCGTCAACATAACTAGTTATGTTAATGCTTTCCTTCATATTTCCAAAACTCTTTCTTATCGTCAGCCTAGCGTATATGGGGAACAGTTATATTAATGCTTTCCCTCGTCAACATAACTAGTTATGTTAATGCTTTCCCTCATATTTCCAAAACTCTTTCTTATCGTCAGGCTAGGGTATATGGGGAACAGTTATGTTAATGCTTTCCCTCGTCAACATAACTGTAGTTATGTTAATGCTTTCCCTCGTCAACACAACTAGTTATGTTAATGCTTTCCCTCATATTTCCAAAACTTTTTTATCGTCAGCCTAGGGTATATGGGGAACAGTTATGTTAATGCTTTCCCTCGTCAACACAACTAGTTATGTTAATGCTTTCCCTCATATTTCCAAAACTCTTTCTTATCGTCAGCCTAGGGTATATGGGGAACAGTTATGTTAATGCTTTCCCCCGTCAACATAACTAGTTATGTTAATGCTTTCCCTCATATTTCCAAAACTCTTTCTTATCGTCAGCCTAGGGTATATGGGGAACAGTTATGTTAATGCTTTCCCCCGTCAACATAACTAGTTATGTTAATGCTTTCCCTCATATTTCCAAAACTCTTTCTTATCGTCAGCCTAGGATATATGGGGAACAGTTATGTTAATGCTTTCCCACGTCAACATAACTAGTTATGTTAATGCTTTCCCTCATATTTCCAAAACTCTTTCTTATCGGTATATGGGGAACAGTCATACGAAAGTTCAAAAGTTCTACGCCTAATAGTATCAGGGATCCGGAAAGCGACAATACTGGTAAACTTCCCTCCTCTCCTTTAGGGATAGATTTGGTAAACCTCCAGCATATCATCAACGAAATTACGTTTACAAAATTTTTGGGTTTTAGGTCTAATATTTTCAAGGATCTGTTAACGAAAAACAAAAGTCGAGCATCTTATTCGACCACTTAGATTTCGCAAAATCCTGTCGTATCTACAGCCTAGAGTGCAAGGAAATGCTTATATAAAATTTCAAGGTTTGCGCCTAGTAGTTCTGAACATAGGTGATCCTAGTAGTGTGTCTCATCAGATATAACGTGTATAAACTGTATTGCTGTACATATTTCAGTTTCTGATGTAACTGTTTCTAATATACAGGGTGCTGGAAAAACAACTCCCTGGTTTTAAGCATAAATTTAATTGGGAAATGAATGAAAACTTACATCAATGAGTACATATCATAAAAGAAAATTCCTTCAAGTTTTGTTTAATGTTGGTAGACTTCAAAGTGGATCCATTTGTGGCCCTGCACACATCGAGACGATATTCCACTTCTCGCCACGTATTCACCAACATTTCAGGTGTAACTGTCCCACCGGCCGCGACGATTCTTTCCCGTAAATGATTGATGTCTCTGATCTTTTCATTGTACACAACATTTTTTATGTAGCCCCGAAAAGAAAAAGTCCAGTGGACTTAAGTTTGGGTTTCGTGGTGGCCAAGGTTGCTCTGCACTGTACGCCTGCCTGGACTGAACTGAGGAAACAGAGGAAAAGAACAGCACTGGTGCCATCTCAAGGTCAAGCAGACCTGCCAACTGCAGGTGAGCCAAACTTGCAGAGTTGATGAATCAAACACCACAAACTAGAATAGTGTATGCCACTTTGTATAGATTATAGGACACATTAAAAGTAGAGAGTTCTTTTTCAAACACATTGTACTTAGAATTCCTACCAGATTAAACTGTAACATGAATACAAAAACATCGAAGTAAGCTAATATCAACAATACTTTTCAGTTGAAATCGAAAGCAGGATGAGTTTCATCTTACAATCTTTAACCGAATGTCTTAGCCTGCCCGTCAATGCAAAGGCACGATGATGAACATCAAAAACGCACATGGTCTTGGTTCGAGTCAGGGGTCCTTCGCATCAGAGATGAACGCTTTACCACTGTACCATCATGCCTATTGAATAGAAAGAATAGTTTTGATTGGCCTGAGTCAATATTCCTTCTCTCCAGTATCAGAACTGTAAGAGATATGATTCTGCTGTTCTACCTGGGATCCGGACACTTACTTAAATACATATCTTTTGTGGATAGAACCCGAGAGTAAACCTCGACTTACTTCTTTACAATGGAATATTTTGGGTACACGTGCCCCTGGGTAGCTAATTTCTAACGAGACGCACTCCTTTAGTTATTTAAGATTTCATCTCCTTATGAAACTTACACAAAATCTTCAAAGTTAAAAGAAAAATAGCTTGGTTTATTCAAATATGCAAATAAATTTGGTCAATACGTTTCATTAACAGTGATACTGTTTTGGGCTTGAACAAGTAATGGAGAGTCGAATCCGTGACCACGTGAACCTAAGACGCACGCCTTGGCCACTAGACGAACGTGAAAGGCTACAAGCTTCTCGAAAACAATTTTATCTTTTACCCCCTCCCCTTCAAAAAACCTCACTGGAGCACGAAAATGCACACAGACGCTACACAGCTGATATTAAACCGGAATTGTAGCTCAGCTCAAACTCAAAGTGTAAAACACAAGTTAGATAGCTCCTTCTAGCTTTAGATTGCTTACCTCTAGTACGTGAGGTCCCTGGTTCCATTCCCGGCCAAGTAAGGTTGTGGTGGACAACATCATGTCCGTGGGTTTTCTCGGAGACTCCCGTTTCCTCCACATTCTCATTCCACCAATTTTTCCATCATAATTTAGTTACCTAAATCATCCGTCTCCCTTAGCCTAATGAGGGTAATCGTGGGACGTTAAACTGAAAGATTTCATTTCATTTTTCCCTTAGAGCGTAATCATCTCTCTAATGCTTTGACCTGCTCCCGTCTCAACATAATCAACTTGAAAAAGCATAACAATTGAAAATAGATTTTTTTTCCCTTTTCTCTTTCGAAATTGAGTGAGTACATTGTAAGGGTTCCGTGTTCTTTTATCCAAAGGCAGCCGCACGCTTATGGCGTATAACAATGAATCAGACACTGTGAATCCGGTTCCTACTTTCTTATTCTGGACTCAGTATTCGTGTCTCTCTTTCTCTTTCTTTCTCTTTCTTTTTCTTTCCTTTTTCTTATTTTATTTTGTATATCTCACTTTGTAACACTGCCTAGGTTTCTTTTTGGTGTTTCATATTTCGGAAAAGCAAAATGAGAAAATAAAAAAAAAAAAAATGCATAGTGAAAAGAATGGATCTACCAACACTGCAGAAGACAGAGAGGATAACGCTAAGAAAAGAAAGCGAAGAAAGAAATGGCACAAAATATTGAACAGTCAACTTAATGCCAAAAATCTCGTTCGTAATGTCCTTGTGCAGTTCCTTCCTTTTTTATTGTTATTGTTATTATTATTTACTTTTTTGTGAATCTGGAAAAACGTTCTTCAGTTTAAAATCGTGATGTCATATCTGGAACATTAAAATGTTCAAACTACATATTCTCTTTCCCTTGGTAGTACTTTTTTCTATTATCATAACATATTTTAAAAGTGATTTTTGTTTTTACTTTATACTCAGTGTAGGGAACATGGAAATGTCTAGTTTTAATATTATTTTTCTTCGTTAGAAGGAGCTATATTGTCGCTTGAGTAAAACAAAGTGTTATGCTGTTTATACGTGGACGTACGGTATGTTCTTTAACTAAGTATTAGTATACAGTGGACACTCGATTTACGAACCCCTCGATTTGCGAGGAATTCGATTTACGAACAACTTTTGTGAAAAAATTTTCGCTTGGCTTCTAAACCGGATACGGACTGTTAGATGTCAGAAATCCTACAGCGGGATGATGTAACATCTAAGCGGGAAAAATACATTGCGTATGTAGCATATGGATAACGTGTGCTCCGTATAGATTTCCGTAGTAAACATAAGTATTCCGTATATTTGTACAATATACCACTGCCCGAATAACGGATTTTTCACATTGTATAATGACCGTTACGTTCCCGAAGCGTGAGGTTTATACCAATGATAGAACTGCTTTCCCTCACATGTGATGCTATCGGAAGAATTCGGTACGATTAGTGGAGTGAATTGCGAACGCGCAGTTGAGAAGTGTATCAACACCGTTTCTAAACTTAGAGGACCCAACAACCTAGCAAAAAAAACACAACCTAGCGAAAAAAACAACCTAGAGAAAAAAATACAACCTAGTGAAAAAGAACATAACCTAGCGAGAAAAAACACAACCTAGCGAAAAAAAACTCAGCCCAAAACACTATACAATAACAATTATTTAAGTTAAACGATAATAATAATAACAGGAAAAATATAAAACAACAACAACAACAACAACAAAACGAAACATAGGAGTGATCCGACAATACTGTACCCTCAGGAGATCTTCACCATGTAGTGGGAGAGGCTACATTAACAAAATTTCATGGGTGGGAGTTGACAATCAGGACACACCCTCGCGCTCTACTGGGTGGTGAAATTGGGTGATGGTGTGTGGTGAATCTATGTCAAGCTTCATGACTCCTTGCGTTCTCTATAGTAGTCGTTTCGTGCGTTTGGTGTAAACATCAGTCAAAGTTTTCTATTAGAAAGCTACTTTTTGTTCTATTTTAGTAAATTTAACTATTCTATCAGGCCTTGTTTCCATTTTGTACTAATACACAATAACACACTAAGCAAGGCAAATTTACTAATAATATGTTAAAAAAATCAATTTTTTTTATATATTTTCACACAGCCTTGCTCAATGTGTTATTGTGTATTAGTAAATTTAGTGTTATTTGTCTTTAAAAAGGATAATATTAATTCCATTCTATTATTTTTTATGCCACAAAACCATTTAAAAGTGTGAAGAATATATCATACACAGTTCCAAATTTCTGTGACTAGAAAAATTAATGGTATTGACTAATTTCTTCACGTTACGTTAGGGAACGGATTAATTTGATAGCCCACGCTTGCAAGAATTTACAGTGGTCTAATCCAAAACTATTCTAAATTCAATATTGAAATTTGTATAAGTACCCGTAATATTATACTAAAATTAAGAAAAGTGAGAATCTCGAAGGGGCTACAGACCCCCAGGACCAGTGACGAAAATTTTCCGACTCATAAAAACATACTCCACTTAGGTTAATCGTAAAATTTATTTGTAATAAATATTGTCTGAAAAAGTTTCATAAAATGAAAATCTAACGATTCTTCATTTTTGCAAAAATGTTTTAAAAACTTCAATGTATTCTTCACTCAGAATTCACCTTTGATCTCAAAAAATCAAATTTCGTCAGTTTAATACGTGTAAGACAAAGTTTTCTCATAGCTTTAAACACAATAAAATCAAAGCATTTCTTCTTATTTTCTGTTACAAAAGTAATCCTCATAAGGAATTTTTATGTACTTATTTCATTAGATAGGAAGCCTATATGTGAAGAAATAGTGGAATTTTATGTTTTTTAAATAATTGATAAATTCACAAAGGCTTCTTTTTGCTTTCTTGTAAAATTTAAAGCGATGGGATATTTGTGCTCTAGGAAGTCGATTTATGTTCCCTGCACTTTACATACACACACACACACACACACACACACACACACACATATATATATATATATATATATATATATATATATATATATATATATATATATATATATATATATTATATTTAATATATATATTTAATATATATACCGGGTGACACAATAAGAACGTACCAGGCCTATATCGCAGCTAATAATGCACATAGAGCCATCAAAAAACAATTGAACTACCAAATCGTATGTGTAGAATGCAATAAAAATAGTAGCGACACCAGTGGCGTATCGTGAATATCTCCAACGGGGGTCATCTGCAAAATTTGACATAGAAACAGGGGTTGGTAGTGCCCCCATTGAAAGAAGCGCACAATAAGAGAAACGTCGAGAGGAAACACTTTGGCATATTTCTTCTTCGTTGGCAGCAACACGGTCGCATTACTAGGTGAAAGTCAGATGGTGCGAGGGTGTTTCCTAGCGAGAGAGAGAAACACTACGTAAATTTTTACTTGCCAGCTAGGAAATCTTAGAAAATTTTCTGGTTCCCGAATGGTAAATGGGAAATTCTAATTTGTTGCTGCCTAACTTTCCTCTACAGGAATTCAATTTTACAGCTAAATGTGCAGTTAAATATAATGGAAGATTTTCCACCTAACATCATTATACATAACAGTCAAAATTGTCCGGCTTATAAAAGTTTCTCAAGTTGTTTCTACAACGTAATGAGAATTTTCTGATTCATGAAAATTCTTTTCACTTGTTCCTACATAACAATACACCTTTTCGATTCATAAAAAGTTGTTTTACTTTTTTGCTCCAAAACGATAAAAAATTTCCGAATCATTAAAAGTTTTTCAATTTTACCATACAGATAGAAAATTTTTCGATTCATGAAAAATTGTTTTGCTTGTTCCTACATAGTACTGGAAATTTTTCGAGCCATGAAAATTTTCAGATTTTTTAGACAACAATCGTTCACTTTTTTTTATATTTCTAACCATGAATTCAATCAATTTTATGTTTGATGAGGAATCGTTACTTGATCACTGATATTTGTTTAGAACGGAAAATTTTCCGGAAAAATATTGCGGAAGATTTTCCGTGGAAAACTTTTCACCTCACATCACTACAAGGAGCCACACCTTTCGTATGTCTCTGCTGGGTTCACGTATACTCATACGAACATTTTTAATAGTATTTCCACATTTAGTATTCATAAATATTCAACTAGTATTCATAAATGTTAAACTAAATACTAAATGACGTCACAATTTACAGCTCCGCTTCTCATAAACCACAAGAAGAGGGGAAGGAGCACACATGTGTTTATGAATATCCCTGCTAGACTAAGAAAGACGATGGTTAAAGCAAGTAAATGATGATGAAAAAATTGGTGGAATGAAAAAGTGGAAGGAACCGGAAGTACCCTTAGAAAACTCACGAGCATAAGCATGGGGTTGTTCACCATAAAGTAATTTGGCTGGGTATCGAGCGAGAGACCCGACGCATAAGAAGTTAATATTTTTTTATTATTGACAGACTTTTACATTAACTTTATTTATGTTTATTTCAGGACTGATTTATACATTTATGCTGTGGATCCACAAATGAACTCCCTTATCGACATGGATACTTTACAACAGTAAGTAATATACTTTCATAAATCGTATTTTTACCAAACGTTTCATATACGTACTTCAAATACAATAACAAAATATCGAATTCTTAAGAGGTAGTCATAACAGGATCATTAATTTGTAGTTAATTTTCGTAACAAGAAATACAAAATTTAACATAAAACCTCATTCGTTGTGTATTAAATGTGTGCTCCTTATAAAATATCCATATAGAACAAATATATACAGGATGACTCAAAATAAATAGTACGAAAAGAAAAGTTACCCATGACTTCTGTGGTAAATTTATTGTGGAAATACCGATGTACATGAAACGTAAATTGCTTGTTTCTTTAAGGAGTTCGGTTTACCAAACTCCTCTATATATTTACCTTGTCTGTTTATCCGTCTGTCTGTCCGAAAGACAAAAATATGTCTGTCCCTCCGGGAGACACAAAATCTGGAAACTGCTTTATGGGCTACCATCAACTTTGGCCGGAAAGCAGAAGGGTCCAAAATTAGGAACCAAATTCGATAATGAAGTTTATATTCAAACCGGAAGTGGTAGAAATTAAGACTTCCGTTTTAACGTTCATCAGCGTAGAACAGAACGGCAGTAGACAGCGAGAAGCAGTTTCCTGCAGTCGATAAGGATTCCCATGAATACATTTCATCTCTACCCTTAACTCTGTACTAAACCGGAAATGGTATATATATCGTGCTGTTTCAATATTGTTTTAAATAGAGCAAAAGCTATAAGAGATAGCGAGAAGTAGACTTTCGGAATCGATATAGCATTCTAGGAATAGATACTATCTTCTTCATCTTCTTTCGTAACCCTCTTATCAAACCGGAAGTGGCCAAAATCAACTATTTATGGTTTCTAACCTTTATTGCCATAAGGTAGAAAGGCAATACCAGATGGCCAGAAGCGGTTTTCTGTAATAAATTAGGCGTCCCAAGATGATATTCCAAGATGGTATTAATTGAGAAAATATCACATTATATCTATATAAACCAAATTTCTGCACGTGGTGTATCCGTGACGCTGCAGCTTCTTGTGTGTAACATTCAATCACAAAAAGATATTAATAGATATTTGTTGTGTAGGGTAGAATGGGGACAACTGGAACAATTTTCCGGTCAGATTTTTTTTAAACATGCAATTTTGCTTCAATTGAGAAACTTTGTGAACATGAAGCATCCAATAAGTAATACATAGGTTGAATAAACTAGTCACAAGGTGATGAACATAAAATATGGTATGTATGTAGAAGCACTACATACAAAAACATACCCAGTGGGAACAACCGGGACACCGTTCAATTGTAACCACGCGAAATGTCCCAGTTGAGCGCACACAGCCATTTTTCACATTTCATCTCCTTACTGAAACCGGCTTAACCTAGCGCATGGAATCGGCTTTTTGTGATGGAGCTCTAAAAGCACGTGTTGAACATAGATATTCGCCTTAAGAATACATAGGTATTCTAAGGGGTAAATTGTATTATAATACGATACAAAGAATTTATTTTTACCTTTCAAAAATGTTCTTCTTGCTTTACTCTCCTTTGTGTTTGTTAGATTGCACGACTCACATGCCATAAACAACAGCCGTCTGATACTGCACCCACAGTACTACAAAAACTTCTCGTTACTCTCACCAGATGGCACCAGCAATCAATGTCTCAGTTGACCTGCCGTCCCTGTTGCCCCCACTCTATCCTAATTACTTTGTGACGCTGTAGGCTATATATGTAAATGATAATCACATTTTTGCTTACCGATAGCCGTCCTGTAATTTTCTCGTACACAAACAATCTGTCGCTTCAGACTGTTTCACATTCATTGAGATATACTGGTGAGGTATTTGTTTACCACACATCTTTCTGAAAAATTTTTTTTGAATAGCAGTAACCGATAAACTTCTAACGTATTCGATCACTCAGCATGCCTTCTCTTTCACTAATGCCACCATTTTGCATACCTGCTCTGCTGCTAGGTCATTTCCGAAAGGTTGAGTTCTACAGTGTTGCCAACTAAACTTCCAGAATTTGTCACTTACGTTATATCAGTATTTCCACAATAAATTCATTAAAGGAATCACAGGCTACATTTGTCCGTGAGACATTCATTATGAATTGCTCTATATACAAGCAGTTCATAGTTTGTTGTCACACATCATATTTAAAATGAGAGCTAAATAAATAAGCAGGAAATATAAATTTGTTTTTTATACAGAGTGGCCCAAAAGTAAATATCAAGTATGTCATTCTAATTTATTAAGATAATGAATATATTTGCTTTGGTTTGTCCCGAGCTTTTAAGGTATAAGTAAAAATAAATTAAGAATATATACTAAGTTTATACCTATATGAATAACAATAAGTGAATGATATAAAATGTCATGATCGATCAGTACGGGACTATATACCTACTTTTGGACCACTCTGTATATACTGTTTGTTGTTAAGTTTTGATCATTATCTGATTTTTATTTATCGGCAAATTTTGAAATATGATGACGTAGGTAGCATGTCACTTATGTATAAAATGTACGAGTGCAATAGTGGAGATAAAGGATAGTATTGGGGAACTCCGTGCATTGAAAATAGTGTAAAAGTGACTGTAATTAATAATGCAGATAAAGCTAAGCCCTAGAGATTATATATTGCTTTTCTTCAAATCGATCATAACTATAACGTGCGCAAAATATGACTGAAATATATTTTGACTGAGCACCTCAACGCTGCTTAAAAAATATTTGAAATACAAAGAGATGGAACTAATTACACCGTAAGTGATGGACAAATTGAAAATGAAGTAAAGCGTCGATTATCTGAACGTCGGTCAACCGAACGACCGCTTAACCGAACTGTATACTCGCTCGCACCTGTTACTCTCCCACCCTACCGTCCATCATCCCCCACACTCCCAAACCAAGTTTCCCACAGTAGTCGCCGCACTGAGCCACCGCTGGCGGAACATTGCTTTTAATGGGGTTTTCATAAGGCGCTGCTGACCGGCCAAGCCGCCAGTCGCTGTGTTTCAACAATCAGCACACTTCTGTCGGTTTGGCACTGGCTGTAGAAGTACAGTACAGTACAGTGCAGTACAGTACAGTACAGTACAGTTAGATTATCCGAACAAACCAGTTTTCCGAACACCCATGTCCCCCAATTACTTCGGATAATCGACGCTCTACTGTACCTAGGTAAATAAGTCAAAAAATTCTGTGCAAGCTAATAGTAAAAGAGCTGGGTTATGGAATTTAATGCAGTTGAAACTTTAAGAATGACGTTTTGCGGTAACCGTTAGTAGCCTAAGGTATATGACCGTGAATTAGATATTCAGGAATAAAGACATTTCATGAAATTATTGTGTTTTGACCTCTAATTAATTCCAGCCACGAACTTTAAAAAAAGACTTAATCAGTTATTTAATTTCATTTTCGTGTTGAGAAATAGGACTCATCCGTATTTCCTATACTCTTCCTATATGATCATCCTCTATTGTACATCCAATCTTCAGTTGTTGGATTACTAATGCTTACACCAGATAGAAAACAAGTTTATTTGGATGTTGTAGGCTATTGGTTTGCATTGATATACCACAGGCGAAAAGAGCTGTGTCATCTGCAAATGTTAAAACCTGATGACATAGGTAGTATGTCACATACGTATAAAATGTTCGTCTAAAATAGTGGAGATAAAGAAGAGCCTTAAGAAACTCCTTGAAATTCAAAACTGGCGTAAGAGAGATCGACATTATTCGAAATATACAGTACTTCCTTGCGGAGAATGTATATTATGAGACGTTAAACAAGGCAATGATAACAAAAACATGAAGTTTGTATCTTCATAGGTTAACAAATGCAAAGAAAATTTCTAGGTGGTGTGAGTACTAAATATTACTACAGGGCGTATAAGGAAAGGATTAATTAAAAAGGATTTTCCATTTTTGATAATGAGATAGTTAACATAAAATCACAAAGAATTTCACTAGTTAGTACTATCTAAACCTGGCATTAAAATTTTGATAACACATTTTATTTTTAAAATATTCTCAGAAACATCAAAAACATGGACACGGGTAAAGAGCATTCGTAACTACATTTTTGTACATAGATAAGTCCGTCCTCTAGTGCTTGAAAAATTAATAAATATTAATATTTAAAAAATGCAAAATGTGATACTTCTGAATTTTTCAGAGTTTTCACGGTGAAAGAAGGACACATTAAAAGACATTTGGACAACTATAAAGTAATGGATATCCGCAGCGCCCCGCTTCAAAAAAGTCGCCAATATTTACACGCCATTGAAGTTGGCGTGGTAGTCCTCGGATGCATTGTTTTCATTGGTGCTCTTGCGGCAGCCATTTGTGTTGGTTGCATCAAACGGAAGCGGTAAGTGGTGTAAAACCTTCTTATCAGCTTCATAGAGACGCTTCTTTTTTTTTTTAATAGCTATTCTGCTACTGTTATAGGTGCTTTAGCAAAATGCTGTATATTTAATGCCTTTTTTTGTTGTTGTTCATTGTTAATTTAAATATTACTAAAAATATATTAATTTTTTATATGTATAAAGAGAAAAATTAGAATGTATAAAAAAGTTTATACGTTCTGAAATAATATTATTTTGTTGACTTAAAAAACTGACTTTTTTTCTTTTCTTCCTTGCTCTGTCCTGTTAATTAGCTGACTTTCCTCTTAGAATAACAAATAGTTAAGTAAAACTATAAATTAATGTAATTCCTGCTTCTTTAAATTTAATTCTAAATGCAATTCTTTCGTTGCTTATTCTATAGATTTTAGTGGTGGCTCATGAGAGACCAGACATACCTAAAAGTTACGATTTTATTGCTACATATTAAGGAAACAAACCTTACCTAATATCCTTACTTCTATATACAAAGTCCGCCACAAAAAATGTATATAGCTACCCTTTGTCACCCTGTATCAGGATTATTGACAATTGTTCTGAAATTTAAATATGTTGTAGTATGGTTTTTCACCCAACAGATGTCAGCATTGTCAATTGTTTTCAGTTAAAATTATATTGTGGTTAGGTTTTTCCTCAACAGATGCCGGCACTGTCAGCATGGTTAGTGAGATAAGAAAATGGCAGGAGCACGCTTGACGTTCGAGCAGCGTTAAGTACGTTTTGAAGTGTTTTATCAGGTTAGAGAATGTCATCGAAGTGCAGCGTTAGTAGATAGGGGAGTTTGGTACTGAAACACTAACACGCCTAACAATCAAACGCATTGCTAACAAATTTGAGGCGCATGGAACGATTTGCGATATCCACAAATCTTGCAATCTTATCTCACTAACAGTGCTGACATACTGACATCTGTTGAGTGAAAAACCGTACTATAATATAATTTTAACTGAAAACAATAGACAATCCCGACATCTGTTGGGTGAAAAACCATACTACAATATATTTAAATTTCAGAACAATCGTCAACGCCAGTATTCTGATTCAGAGTGAGAAAGAGTGTATACATTTTTCTGGTAGACTCTGTAGAAGAAGTAAGATTTTAGGTAAATTCTCTTCCCTGAAATTGTATCGACCAAACTGTAATAATCTACAGATGTGACTTCCTTGACGATCGTCTACGAGTATCAGCTTCTATGTTACAAGCAATATTCGTAGTATTTTATGGGTACAAAACGAAGCTAATATTCTAGCTTCTTGTCTTTTTATTTTTATGATTTTCTTTTAAAAGAGGAAAATTATACAGATATGGTTGTAAGTAAGCACAAAATATTCTTATTTTTAAATTTACTGAAATCATTAGTAGAAAACAGCATTGCATTCATTAGTAGAAAACAGCATTGCATTCATAGTATTAGCTTGCTTTTCTAAAGATGAGGAAAACAATGTTAAAACCATGAACGCTAAAGGAATCATAAATTCCTTCTGTAAAATACAAGTCTCTCCCCGATAACAAACATTAATAACAAGCAAACAAAGAATGATAGAAGCATGCGATTAAGGTCTCTCCCTGATAACAAACATTAATAACAAGAAAACAAAGAATGGTAGAAGCATGCGATTAAAATCTCTCCCTAATAACAAACATTAATAACAAGAAAACAAAGAATGATAAAAGCATGCGATTAAAGTCTCTCCCTGATAACAAACACTAATAACAAGAAAACAAATATTGATAGGAGCATGCGGTTAAAGTCTCTCCCTAATAACAAACATTAATAACAAAAAAACAAAGAATGATAGAAGCATGTGGTCTGAAAACATCGCTTGTATGATATTTCAAGATTTTGCTACAGCCTGTGCTATCGTCTACTGCATCTGATTCGCAGCGCGACAGTTAAAATGTTATCAGCACAGCAGAAAGCGGAGTATGTGTTATGGTATCTCCTGTCACAGTTCAACGAACATCCCGGAGAGACTATGGACAGCAGCCACCAGATGTTAATAGCATAAAGAAGTGGTGTAGCAAGTTTATTAATAGGAAGTGTTTCAGATCGTTGTGGAAGCGGTAGACCGAGTGTTAGTGAGGAACATGTGGAAGCTGTTCGTGTTGCTTTAACCGGAAATATTTGCGTTGTGCATCACGTGAACTGGACATCTCGAAGTTAACTGTGTTCAAAATTTTACACAATCGCATGAAGTTACATAATCTGTAGATCATTCATGCGTTAACACAAGAAGACCGTTCTTTGACGCGTAAATTTCCCATGCGACATCGCATGGGCAACTAACAGTGTACATGTGAAATTCTCTAAGTCACGTTAACAGCTTATGAGTTGTCCCTTTATTTGCCGCGAACCGCATTCTTTTATCGTTCTTAGTTTTCTTGTTATTAATGTTTATTATCGGGGAGAGACTTTATGTCCACCCTGTATAACAAACAATTTAAACGAAACAAAGACAATCAAATACTTAAAATAATCTTAAATAAACCAAGTATAAGCGTAATTACAATATTATTATATATCATTGTTAACAAAATTAATTACTATAACAATATATTATTACTGTCATGGTAATCGCATTTGTATTATATTAAGTTATTATTTATTTTAACTCTTTATCAGAAGGTTTAATTTATGTTACCTTTTCATTATGTTTTACCGAACATTTTATATCTGTTATATCTCTTTTAAGTATTCATGCTTTTATTATATATATATATATATATATATATATATATATATATATATATATATATATATATATACATATATATACATATATATATATATATAAGAGTGATATGAAATGCTCTGTACAGCATAACAAAACTTAAAATAAGAACCCTGAAAAATAGTTAAAATAATAAATAATTCAATGTAAAGTAAGTACAATAAATTATAACAAATCTTTAATAATAGTTATTTAGCATTTTATCGCATTTCAGGGTCGTTATTTTATTCTTTGTTTTGTCATATATTTTCTGAACTTATTTGTTTCTGTTCCTTCCTAGAGTTATTTTCCTTCGTGCCTCTTTAAGCATTCATGCTTTTAACTTTTATTCTTCACTTTTAGATAGATAATCATCCCATGAGAAGCAATCCTTGACTATAGCCTGTCAAGAATTACCTGATGTCTGAGACACTGAAATGTTACGCAATATTACGTTAGCATCTATTTACCACAGTTTATCTACAATAAATAACCTCTATTTAGTGTCCCCTGCCTAACCTAATGATTTGTCATATATATATATATCTTAACTTTAATTTCAAATTCCGGTAACTCATTCTTGCTGAGCTATATCATCATTTATCATGACAGAAACAATTTTTGGTGCTAACTTTTCAGATATTGTCTAATAAATTTGTGACAAGTCGATTTTGAATCTATATCTACCTACCTATATAAATAAATATGAAATTAATTGTGACTTAATAACTCTTGAACCACCCGACAGATCTCGATCAAATTTTCAACATAAGATTATGTTCTGGCCCGGGATTGTTTTTTTTATCATTTCACATTGACGGTGAAACTTAGGGGAGACGAGAGGCAGACATATGAAAATGATCGAAAATGGCCGATATTAGTGCCGAATCCATTGTTTTCGGAGTCGCCGAAATGAACAGTGACCCTTTCGACGCCGTTTAAACTTAACTCCAGCCCTGCAACTTGGGGGAGGGGAAAATATAAAAATGATCGAGGATGACCGATATCAGAGACCGATAGTAAAAAGTGACTGAGTATCGGAACATATTGCTAATTTTTCTTATTTTAACCCAAAGAAGCGGGAAATTGGGGTTAGTATCAAAATAAAATTAGAAAGAGAAATAAAATATTGTATAAGTAAAACACAACATCTCAACTATGGTCGTTCTTCTTTAACATTAGCAGTGTTTAGAATTGCTACCAACACCTGAATAAGCCAGAGAAAAGTCATTCCGAATTACTTGTTGCAACATCTTCAGTGCATTTCGAAACACATCACTCAAACAACATCTTCGGACATTACATATCTGTCTCCTTGTACGCAAGAAATTATTCAAGTCGTTGAATTAACTTGTAATTGAACCACTGATTGGAAAAAGGGAATAAGTACAATTTTTTGCGATTTTAACCTGAGATCCCAGATGTGTTCCTTTGAGATAGTTACATCGTTGAGTAGAAAATAGGAAAGTTTGGGCAACTCTATATGACCAATGTAGAAGACAAAATATCTCACTGATTAGGAAAAGGGAATAACTACGTTTCTTATTTCCTTCTTCCAATCACTATAGGATACCACCACAACTGTGAGACTGTGTGTATGTAGACAACCACTAGAGCCCTCTGCTGACGTTACGATATTTTGCCTTGTCTTCGCATTGCACAATCTAGAGAGAAATATTTGGCTCAATCAGTTACAGACTTGATTGTTTTCAGTGATACAAGTGGTGATCATACAATACCAAAACTGGAATCATACAATGACATTAATGCTTTTCAGTCTGATCGTGTCATAACGCTTTACCACTGTACAGCAATATTTGCCTGTCAGAGATCACAGTTTTTACCATGTGACCGAAATTTTGTTATAATCAAACGAGAACTCAAACGAAACAATCACATTTATTTACCAGCACAGTATAACCACATGATTACGAATGCAAGAAATACTGATACTCCATATCAGGTTTACTAAGTTGTCAATGAAGAACTCTTAGATTTTAAACATTGGTGGTAACCGTTTTACAAGAAATTCTCAGGTAGCATTGTGGACAAAACAGTGAAATTCCAAGTAAGTAAATAGATACACTGTTTATAAAGCAGAATCTCCAGGTTATGTGCGAGCTCATAAGTTTATCAATGAACTAAGAACTGATATTTTTTGATTACTCAAAAGTAATGTCACAAACGTTCCACTGCCAACGTCAAAGGCATACGATTGGCAAGTCCCGATCAATCAGAAAAAGATAAACGATTCTTCACAAATCATCAAATGCATACCTGACCAATTCAAAAAGTTTTATAGGATGATTTGTTCATGGAAAACCACTGACCAAGAAACTGCAGAAGACGAAGATGCAGACGGATAGGAGCCTATGTAAAGTCATTCTATTTTGACAACGTATTTTGCTACGTATTTTTTCAGCTGTCTATTGTATTACTTTTCTTGCTGTACGAATAACATGTGCTTTACAAAAAAAACAAAAAAAAAAAAAAAAAAACGAACGGTGACAATAACAGTGTTAAAAGCCTAACATGCGTGAGAGTTCGGATACATATATCAAAGATTAACATACAACATTGTATTCAGCATGTATATTTTCATAGCTTTCTATCATAAACTGCACATTACATGCCCTACACACAATTACAATTGCGTCGAACTCTAATTGATTGGAAAAAGGGAATATTTTTTCCATTTTTAATCTTATTTAACCAATTGCAGTGCTGCAATACAAGATTCTCCTTCTTGTCTTAGTGTTTGTTAGTTCTTTTGCTACAAGTAATCAATTATACACTTTTTGCAACAAGTACAAACAACGCCTCGGGAAGGTTTTTTAGCGTTTTTGAAAAGTTAGGTCTGATGCACTTATTCCCTTTTTCCAATCAGTGATTCAATTACTTGCACTGGTTTTCTATTCCTTTTTCACATTTTGATGTGTACCTTAGTCTACTAATCATTCTGTATTGCGTCCAATAAGTTATCTCTAGACAGGAAGGAATGTAGATAGACTCACCTGGTCATTACTGTTTTATCGATGTAGTTAGTCCCCCTTTAGGTCTACCAACCGTCGCCACTTTGTGTCACGGACAGCGAAGAAATCCCAGAGAAAAAATAGTATTTGTCATTGCCTGCAAACCATTGGGAAGCTGCCAGTTGGATTTCATTGTCCGATGAAAAAAGGTTGTCCCCGCAGATGTTTCTTCAAGTCTCGGAAGAGGAAATAGTCACTAGAGACCATGTCCGCACTATAGGGAGGATGATTCAACACTTGCAAACTACAGTAAGCAAGGGCAGCCTGAACCTTCCGGGCCGCGTGAACAAACATTCGCTACGCGGCTTAAGAGTCTTCATCCCGGCGAAATTAAAATACCGCTAATTTTACAGTAATTATGTGATATCTTCAAATAGATAAAAGATAATCGAAATGTGGAACAAGAGCGCCCTAGACAATATTATTTTACATGAGAAACCTTTATCACGACTCACTTATCTGCTTTCGATTTCGAGCCATTTTGAAAATCGGCATTTATTTTCGCGTTTCTAAACAACTGAAAACGGGGTTCGCTATCGGGTGCTGTTTCTCATACAGGAATCGAATTCTGGAATTCGTACATCATAGGATTCTACGAGGACATTGTATCCAAATAAAATAAATGATCGATATCATGCAACTTATCAAGTTTCCAATGTATATTGACATAATTGGTTCAAGTTTCTTGTCGGAAATTTTCTGATATTTTTTAAACAGTCAAATCCTAATGGACTTAATTTCTTCTAAACAAGGTTTATAATAAAGCATTTAAATTCTGAAGGAGTAAAGGCCATTGAGTGAGTTAGATCCAAGAAAGTTTTTGCCATTCGGGAAATTACTGGGATGTTTAGGACATAATATTAAAGTAATTGTTAAGATTAAATCAGCCAAAATTATGTATTTTACTAATCCAATACAAATATAGTGATCATAGATGTTTTGTGCTTACTTACATCCATTCACATTTGTGCTTTAAAAAAAATAGAAGGACTGAACAATAACATTTACTTCCGACTCTTTGACACTACGGAAAGTATAAGAAGAGATAATGCTTCTTGTTTGAGAAGTATTAATTGGCATATACTGTATATGACTGACTTCCTTCGTAGTTAGATAATAATTACACATTCTTCATACGAATCAGGTAATGCAAAAATGGCTTCAAGTCAAACAAGAAGCATGCCATGCTGCAAGAATCATGTAGCTGTCATTAAAAACATCTTGGAACTCCATCTTTCTATTTACTATTTACACATTACAACTTTCTGAAAGCAGGAAAGATATCTCCACTCATGCAGCACTGCACTCTGGTAGACAAATAGTAAACTTCCTCATTAAAAACGTGTGTTGTGGTGCGCTTGTCTTCCTCGTCCAAAAGAATCCGTAGTTTCGGAAGCGGCGAATTTTTTTCTTTGTGTCAGTGGGAGGGCGATAACAGGTAGCTAGCAAGATGACCCAGAAAGTTGCACATGGTTTGACTCCTGGCAAGATGAAAATATTGATTGCATGTCACTTTCAAGACGTTACTATTGATTTACATTTAGAAATATTGTAGGGTTGCAAGACTTTTTAAATGACAGCTACAAGATTCTTGCCGCATGACAACATAGCTTTAGTTTTGAGAAAACTAAAATAAAGAAAGAAAAAAAAAGAAAATGCAGAGCATGCCCATTCTACGTAAAATAATCAAAGTGGACATCTGTTTATGAAATATGACATGTTAGACCAATGAAACTGTATTCCATTATGCATAGAAACATAGAGATACTCTATAGGAACAAAAATCCGTTGTTAACTCAATTTCGTCATATGGGTGGATGAATCTTTTTTTTTTTTTTTTTTTGCATGAACTAATTCATATATGTACGAAGGTATTTCCAAAAGTTTCCGGTCTGGAACTGGAATATTGCATCGCTGGTAATTAGTCGATCATGGCATATAGTGCCACCTATGAAAGACATTCTGTATCAGTTTCTACTGTCTAGTTGTGTCAGTTCGGTGGAGGCAGTTGTTTGAATCAGCCCCCAAGTGTTGAGGTTGCATAGTGCATGACTACCCTAGTCTACACGACTATTGTTGTAAAGACTGCAGTGAAAAAACTGTAGCTTCAAGGAGATTCAATTCCCAGTCTACAGCCTTAGCATATTAGGTAAGCAAAATAAGGATTAACAAAATAAACTGAATTTTTAATTTTAGACAAACAATATCGGTTCAGAAGATCGTGATGTGTGAATGATACTAGGAAGAAGGGTTTGGCAGTGGTATGTCCAAGAAACAATACTGGGCATTAGAATGGGCCTAAAAAAAGTCATTTTTTCAAGTCGTAATTCAGAAAAGTTATGAATTGGAGAAACTAAAAAGGAGTAGAAAAGAAATACAATCGGTTTATATCTTCAGGTCGCTCATATGCTCTAAAGTTTGACGAAATTTGGAAAAATTCACATCTCCTTTTCTCTTCTCTAACATCTCTTTTTCGGCTCCAATGCGTTATTATATGGTATCTGATACTGTTAGAGTAGGATTCGCAGCGCTTCTCGGGTTTCATCGGAGGCTTTGCACCCACCACCAGGAATCGAACTGCAACGATGCACTCACTGAAGTATAGTCATGAAGCACGAAAGGGAAGTATGTTTACAGCAAGAAATAAATCAATGTTTGATATTACTTAGAGACAGTCATTGTTTAACATACCCAGAAAATGTCCTGAAATGATTTACCGGTGAACAAAAAATGTTTAGAATGTCCTAACAGCGATTAATAGGAACTGAACTAAGAAGTTAAAGATGTTCCTGAACTTATGACGTATTCAATGACTTGCAAATGTGTAAATGATAAATATTCTATAACGTTATTTAAAGGTCTTTTATGTGTCTGTATACTCATTAGGTAGAATTACTTGTTGTGTTCTTCTTAAATAAATAAATAAATTGGACAAATTTGAAATTCAGGTAAATTTTCAACACTCTTAGGGCAGTTCCTCTTAAGAACTGTTGGAAGTCGTTCTAGATATTTTTGTCACCGATAGAGTATTTCAGGACAATGACCAAAACTCGTTTCTAACAAAATAATGAAATCGTGTTAAATCGCTGATTTATTATTATTATTATTATTATTATTATTATTATTATTATTATTATTATTATTATTATTATTATTATTATTATTATTATTATTATTGCATTGATGTACGTTCGGCGGCAACTCTCAGAATTGGAAGTTAATGTTTAAATTATGGACGCTTAAGAATGGACGAACCAATGACTGTATTGAGAAAGCTTCAAAAGACGCAGTGACAGGCCTTGAGGGCATTCATATCAGTAACAAGAAAAAAGCTTTCGTCGCTTCAAACAGAAGGAAAGAAACTTGTCAAATGTTCTGGTTCTTGTACGCAAGAACTGGTTCTTTTGGAAAAGTTGATTTCGTTTAGTTTAAAGGGATGAAAGTTTAACTTTTATCAGCACGGAAGTTCCAAATACGCCACTGAATATCATTCGGATGGTGAGATGGATGGGGCGCATAGTTAAATAAAACTTGGGAATGAGGTCATTGAGTAGACCAGAAGAATCTTCGAGAACAACACAAAGTTTGACCTTAGGAAGGCATGCAGTGATAATCCTGGCTGTTTGCTTTATTTAGAATAAAATGCAATGTTGACCATTTTTTGTCCTGGTAATAAACTTAGAACTTCCTAAGATATAGAATATGTTAGTACTACATTGCCCTTAACACGAATCAGCAGCAAGACTCGAACTTTCACGTTTGAATGAGAGGAAATAGGTGTGATTCAGACTGTTGAATCGACATTTCTGACATTTCTGACACAGTGAGAGGAAGTACTAAACTGACCAGAAGCGACAATGAAGAAGTGATATATTTCAACAGGTACGTTTCAAACTCCACTGCAACATACAATGTAACACCAGCAATTAAATCACCAGCATACAATCTAACACCACCAACAAACTGTTTCGTTCGGTTATGTTTCAGTAGATTTAAGTTCTTGAACTGTATATATACATACTCACATAATTTTTCAATGTTCATTTCTGAGAAGAGAGATACAACTAATTTTCTCTCTTTCGTGGGAAATATAAGATAAGGCAGATTGCAAAACTTCTTAGAAACACAGTTTTAGAACAATCATTTTGCTGTTTTTCTCAGCAAGATCCCAAGAGAAACACCCATTTCTTGTAAATATCACACACTGTAATTTTCAGCTGTGAGCTAAATTCATTAATAAAATGAATCCTCTAGTGGCAGAGACCTACTAAAGCACGTACAAATTTAAAATACGCCGTTCTTAACACAACATTATAGTAATAAAGAATATATCATAACAGTAATATTGAAAAATATCGGTGACGAAAAAAAAAATTAAAAAAAGCTTTAATGTATTTTATTTTGTGACAGAGTTATATTTAAACATACATAGATTTAAAGATTTCCAGTTACAACGCTACACTATAGTAGACAGAAAAAAGGAATTTATTATAATACGTATAGTTCTATTAAAACACAGATAGATTTCAAGAATTCTGTTTAGAACACTATAGTGCGAAACCTTATATACATAAAACAGGGGTGCCCACAAGGGGGGGCTATGACGCAAAGTGCGTCATTGAAATATTTGGGGGGGGCTAAAAATCTGTATAAATATGTTTGAGGGAGTGTAAAAATTAATCGAAAAGAAGATTTTTTCATGGAAGAACACCTACGGGTAGACAATTGGGGGGGGGGTGCGTCATGGACATAAGGGGGGGTGGGCACCACTGCATAAAAAGTAAATTTGTTGTGAAATGATGGAAAGTAACACGTGATTTATAGTAAATTTTAATGTATTTTATTTTCTAAAGCTATAAAATCAGAAATAGGTGAGGTATAGAAGGTTGCACCTTCTCTACTGGACTGTGTAAAAATTAGGGTAAACTATTAGGAGCATTAAATAAAGAGAAAGGACCCAACTTCCATATGGATCAATGGAAGTTGATTTGAGTTAGGGTTCATGTCATTTCGTTATATCAATAATTGGTAAATAATTGTCTTAATATATAACAGTTTTACTTAGATATATTAGAAATTCGGACGGGAAAAAATAGTGAGATATTTAAATTTACTTATCTCAAATTAGATAGTTTGTTTTACGTGAAGTTGGAATAACTATTTGGTTTCAACTATATGTTATTAGTGTAATATACTTAATTAATTACACAAAATCTTATATTTTTCGATAGACTTGATTTAAGTAATTAGGAATTAATTTATTATGTAAGACTTCTAAAGAAACAATCGAATTTATGAACATCATGTATTCTAAATGCAGTTACTGCTTTTGTGTTCCACCTTTATGCCCTATAGACTAAAGGCATGCACCCTGACAAAACATACAGAAACAATGTTGTCTATGAAAAACTGAGATGATCTATGATCGAATCCTTCATATCAGATGAGACCACTGTACCACTGAGCCACTGTCGCTCCCCACGTTATGTATCAATTTGATGTTGGAAAAGAAATATAATTTTATCTTTGGATTATGATATAAAGATATAACCGAACGAAACTTTTATACATAGCAACGAATGGGATATATAACCATAGCTACTAACCTTCAAAATTCCAAATTTGTTTCAGTGCACAATGTGTGGGATTAACTTTATAAATCTTTATTGCGAAATCTGCTAGTAATTTGTACCAACATTTTATGATGACTACAAATTATTTTGTATTAAAATGTATCAAAAATCAAATTTGGAAAATTTATTTCAAACCTTAAATAAATCTTACTGTAATCACACTTTACAACGAATATTCACGTGTAATGACAGCTGACACTTCTTACAGTTTGAACATATTCACTCAAGCAGCAATCTCAAATAGCATGAAGATACACTCACTGGGACTAGAACGATATACATGACAGTCATAAGGACATATTTGAACAACACTGTACTATATATATATATATTTAATACTGTAAATATGCCTGCTAAGATTCGATAAATAAAAATTTTATTTGAAGTTTTTCCAGAATAATTATTCGAATGACTTCTTGAAAAATTATTCAGCTATTGAAGAAAGATTATTTGATTATTGAGTGTTCAGATCATTGTTACAGCATGGTTGTAAATATTCTAGATTTTAATGCACTTTGTCAATCACTGAATATGATGTCTTGCAGAAAGAAGTCTATATTTTTGACTTGATAAAATAATTCCCTATGAAATTATATAATAATAGGAGTAATACATTATTAAGATTTAAGAGGCCTAATCACTGCGAAATTAAAGTACCGCTAATTTTAAAATAATTATGTGATATCTTCAAATAGATAAAAGATAATCGAAATGTAGAACAAGAGCGGGCTAGACAATATTATTTTTCATGAGGTACCACCATTATCACGAGTCAGCTAGTAGCTTTTCGTTTGCAGCCATTTAGAAACGCGAAAATAAATGTTGATTTTCTAAATGGCTGGAAATTGAAAGTAGATAATTGAGTCGTGATAACAGTATGTTATGTAAAATAAATGTATAGCTACCTCTTGTTCCACTTTTTGATTATCTTTTATCTATTTGAAGATATCACATAATTATTTTAAAATTAGCAGTATTTTAATTTCACCGTGATGGGGTCTCTTAAGTAAAATTGACTGTAGAAATATTTAATAAATAGTCTATACCACATAGTATAGCATAGGATAGCTTACCGAAATTGAAATCACATTTCTTTTTTTATTAATATTTTATAAGTTATGATGAATATAGCTTCCTAATAGATATTTTGTTTGATTAAATTATTACTTTAATTTACTCACTTATATGTGTAGGAAAATATTCATACTTCTATAACTGTATTTTTAAAATTATTTCTAACTTTTCTAATTATTTCTAATTATTGAGTACTCAACATTGCTTTTTTCTACCACAAAATCTTATATACTTTTAACAGTAACAGAACTAAAACTTTTGATATTATGCGAAATATATAAATATAAAATTTATTTTTATATTCTTAATTATAGCATCTTAAAATAATATTAACTGTTGTTATTTTAAATGTTTGTGTAAATATTGAACCTTCATAACATTATCATTTATTGAACTTAATATTTTATTTTTACATGAACGAAAATAAATAATTAAATAAGCAGAACTTTCTTTACTAAGAATATAGTACTTTTAATAGTTTTTCTTAAATCATTCATTTCATCATCAGAAAATCTATTTTAATGTTCTGATCATTCTTATTCTATGTCACTTTTCTTCATCTTGGTTCACTTTTGCATTTTATCTGTAAATATGTATAAATCTAATCTTTTATTTATAACACCTACTACTTATGAAGTCAATGGCAACTACTACGTTTCGAAGCAACTTTCAATCTTCTTCAAATAGGAGTGTTTTCTGTGCTATAATTTTCTTAATAGAAATGTTTATCATTAACTTTACAAATTAATATATATTACTGCATGTATCGTTTCAATTAATACTGATTTTTAAAAAAAATAAACATGGTTTGTAATTCTGCATTCTGCTACCAGTAATGATTACTTTTTATTAAAATATACTCGTGTCTTGTCATTTTCAGATAACACGTACCAATCTGCTTCTCGTTTGTAAAAACCTATATTTTAGATAAACAAAGATTACTTTTCCAGTAATACTAGCAGAATTCAGAATGAGTGCTTCTGGACTACTTTCCAAATGACTTCATGAATAGTAGCTAATTTTTTTGGCTCCTTAACCAACAAATTGTGATTCTTCTTTTTCTGTATCTGTGATTGTCTTCAGGAAGCTGGGTCGAAAAGGATTTCCTCCGCCACCGTTAGGATTTTCCTTGGACTTCCGTCTTCCGGGTAAAAACTTATACCCAGCATCATCCTTCTCGTCAAGCCCGTATCTGGAAGGCAGTGATGATACCACGGATACCTACGTAGAGATGCACTCCCAGTCCAGTTACTCGAACAGACCCAGTCCAGACTCCTGTCCACACTCGAAGCCTTGTCCTCATTCGCATCATCATCATCATCGTAGTAATGGTAAACTAAATAGAAAGTCCAGTTCGTCTAGAAGACAAAGTTCCTTGCAGATTGACGATAACGCTCCGTTAACCTCTATTACAACGATGCATTCGAGCAGAGATTCGTGTGTGAAGGACCATCAACAAGACAGAAGCTGTGGTTGTACGCATTCAAGTCATTCCTCCATCAGTAGCAAGTAAGTCATCACATGGATGATGGACACTGCATGAAGTAGAAAATGCACTTTTTTTGCTACACTCTTTTGTATGCGCTGGGATATCATGACCAATTCACATTTGCACGTAGAGACTGCTTGAAGCGAAGTAGTTTGGCAATGTATTTTGTATTTTGGAGTATTTGAAGGGATTTTTTAAAAATATGGATCCATTATAAAAAATGCGAATATAGTCTCTTCAATTAGCATGATATTCATTATCACAAATGCGAATATAGTCTCTTCAATTAGCACGATATTCATTATCACAAATGCGAATATAGTCTCTTCAATTAGCACGATATTCATTATCACAAATGCGAATATAGTCTCTTCTTTTCGCACAATATTCTATTTTACACTTGATATCTGCAAAATTTAATCTTCAAAAAGTTCTTTACTTTGAATCAAGAGTTGTGGATATACATAAAAGTTTCAAATTTGTTGATATCTTCATCTGGGTTTCAAGAGAATAGCCATTTGCCAGATCTGTGAAGATAAACTTCGTGATTTTGATTCGTTTCTGTCAGTCAAACAAGAAATCATATTGTTTAAAATGGAAGAAAAAAATGATTGGTTGTAGCTGAATTCATTGTTGAAGCTTGTTGCAAATAATTGATTGCATTTGTGAAGTATTATTTAAAAGTGCTGCAGTATAGCTCACATTATTGCCACACAATATTTTTACTTATCGTTTACTGTTGAGATTTTTCAGTTGCCTTAATTGAGGATGACTTGAAATAGATATTCATCACATATTTTGATTTAATCTAAGAGAATACTAATGCAATTCACATTTTAGTTGAATATTCAACAGGACAAATTATATTAACATGGCGTAGTTATTTTAACTTAATACTACAATCTCCTCACACAAGTTGTCAATAAATAATCGTCGTTTACTTATTCGCCAAAGTCTTTACATGTTAGGTTCTTCGTTTCTACTAAAGAAAATAATATTCGTCTTTACTAAGCTCGGCATCAGCATCTTCAGACATGTTTTTGCTGGTTGTCTTCAAAATATTTTTGTATTACAAGTACTCCATTTTTCTGAAGATTAAACCTTATCGTTTCTGCCTTTCTAAGAAATATCTTATGAAAATGTAATGCGATTCAAGAAAATTGAGATAATATGAAGCACATGCACCAGCATGCTCACTTTCTCACATTGTATGCTTAGTATGGAATATACAAGGGTTGTTCATTTTGTTCTCAGATCAGCTTCTTTTCTCCCTCGAAATCTTTATCGCAGGTACATCTGGCAACATTTCATGATGATGTCACACCATTATCGCTCAAGTCAGCCCAAGCAGTGATGCGTAAGAAGTCATTGCGTACGATGTGTTGTATGATTCGCACCAGATTGTGAAATAGGAAAGTTTGTGTTAAATTTGGCAAAATCGCTGAAGAGAAGTATGAAATATTCCAAGTAATATTTGGTGATTAGTCAGTAACTTGTGTGCAACGACCTTTCAGTGGTTAACACATTTCCGAGCTGAAAGAGTGACCGTCGAGGCTTATATCGAGTCGGAATCACGAGAAAATTGTCCAGATCATTGAACTTGTGAGATTCGATCGTCGACTGACTGTCCATAACTGCAGAGAAGTTAAACTTCTCCATCGACTCATGTTACCAAATCATATACGAAGACACAGAGATGAAACGACGAAATTCGTGCGTAGAATTGACACACAGGTATAAAGAATGCTCGCGTCACTATCAACAACAGCCGCCAACGATCCAACATTACTTGCCAGTATGATCTTGAAATCAAGGTAATATTAACTCAGTGGAAGTCTCTTTGATCTCCGAAACCCAAAATGTCCATAGAAGTCCTATCCCGAATGAAAGTGCTTAACTGTGGTTTTATTTTTGTCATATTCGGAAGCGTGGATCACAATTTTGTTCACGTAGCCAAACAGTCAATAGGCAAATCTACACAGTTGTTACAGCTGCTACGTGATTTCGTTCATATTAAAGTCTAGACAAGTTGAATCTGGGCAGTGGCTTGTGTCACATAACAGAAACGGTATCCGACACCTTAGCAAAACCAACGTTCCTGGTTGTACAATATCTCTGTACTTACCAGATCTAACTTCGTATGGTTTAATCCTGTCTCATACTCTAAAATGTACCTAAGAAATGGAAGCTATTTGACCATCCAGTACATTCAATATGACACAACGATAGACCTTTCGCATTCCATTAAGCATTTCAGGATTGCTTTAAGCGATTGACAACGTTGAAATTTATGTGTAGGTGAAAGATAAAAGTATTTTGAAGAGAACGTTTAATAGGTTTCCTGGAATATGTTCGTATTATTTTTTTTACAACATCAGTGTGTTAATTAAATGAACAGTCCTTGTGTATTACACTATTAATGTTATCTATAATATTCTAAGTTTACACATAATTCAAACTGATATAAATTATTTTCTTCTCATCTTTATATAGGATTATGCTTTCAGAGTATAATTCATATGTGGTGAATTATGAGGTTTTAAAACACATAGATTAGAATATCTGTAAATACTTTTAAATTCACACATAGGTGTCAGGACAAAATCTAAACTACGAATTTTAGAAATAAAATAAAACAAAATGCAAGATTGGGAACGCCCATAAACAAGTTTAATTATCTATTTATTACTTTTTTTTTTACAATTGTTCTTCATAAAACTATCTTTCCTCATGTTCTTCCGTTTTACTGTTTATGCCTTCTTTTCTTCTGTCAGATGTAAATATCATAGACTAAAGTTAAATATTTCTGTAATATATGTTATCTTTGTTTCTGTTTAATTAGCTTTTAAATATTTTTTCATTTGTTATAATATTCACTAGTTTAATATATATTTGTTGAGTTTCATCAGGATTCTGTATTTCTTTTTTTTTTTTTTTTTTTTTTTTACTTTACAGTGTTTGGTCGATTTCTAAAGTGTCAAACGATGGTAATTTCAGATTATTTGTGATATATTCCGCAGATGTTTGCCAGGATGTTTCATACGAACATGTAAATTCTTACGTTTTGGTACTTGTACATAGTAACGTTATATTATGCTCTGGGTGCACCCGGTGCAGATTGACTTGAAACAGGCTTCATCGGTATGGGTATAAAATAAACATATGAAGATATGCTGTAGAAACTACAGTGCAAAAACACCAACCTAACTTTATTAGGTTGGCACTAAAGGCACAAGTTGCATCTTAACGAGTTAGCGCAGGAGCGCATCTATAGGCAGCAGGCGAGCTCCGCCGTGGTTATGTATACGCCTTTGTCATAGGAGACCCGGATTCGATTCCAGGTGGGAGCAGATGTAAGTCGTATCCCATGTTAAGCTTAAGCTGTAGATCCAAGTCTCGTATAGCCTGCAGCTGGACGCTAAGCTCAAAATCAAATCGTAAGGAGCAGGCGTGTCAGCGACGTCGGATATGCGCGTAAACAAGGATGTTGCAAAAGACTAATGTTGAATTTAAATGGTTTACGGTAAACAACAAAGAAATGATAACTTCGACACATCATTCTCCTGTAAAGATTTGAATTTTTGAGGACCTCTGTCTCACATCTGCGGAATAAAACTCAATTATTTTAATTAAAATTATTTTTGGATATGAACTGACACATGTCATTTGCTACGTCTAATATATATTAGACGTAGCAAATGACATGTGTCAGTTAATAGTATATCAAATATATTTGATGTATTATTAACTGTCACATTTCAGTGTTTTCTGATATCTTCTTCAGTAGATGTGGGTTACTCACATGCACTGAGGAAATTGTTCGTTTTCTGAATGAAGGTTAAATGGAAACTCGGTTACTAATAGTCAAATTTCTGTTAAAGTTATTCTTTTTGAATAAATTCTCTTTGTTACTAGTAACCGAGCAGCATTGGGTTAACCATACTTTGATTTTCTAATCTATTAATTTTCGCTAATATTGAGAAATATACTTTTAACCGATTCACTCGATTATTTAAACCCCTAAAAACGATCAGCCTTGGTCATGAAGCAACATGAAAGGATCTACGTACTAGATTTCAACCAAATTGATCCGTTTGGATAAGCGTTCACTATGAAGAGATAATGATCATTAACTTTATGACCGAGAATGTTAAGGCATTATCCTAATGCCCTATGGGTCAGTGGTTCAAATCAACTCGATTACATTCTCGAGAGCCGCGGTGGTTCAGTAATAGAGCGTTCACCTCTTGTGCTTGGGGTCCCTTGTTCGATTCCAGTTTTCGCCAAGTTGACTCTGTGGTGGACAAACACTGCGTACGTGGGTTTCCTCAGGGTTCTCCCGTTTCCTTCCACTTTCTTCATTCCGCAATTTCATTCCTTTCTTATCATCACCGTCTCCTTTAGCCTAACCGGCATAAGCGTGGGACGTAAAACCTAAAAATTTCATTTCATTTTTTCGACTCCATTCACATTTTGAAAGTTATTTTCCTCAGTGGCTTGTACGTACTCTACTAACAAATCCCCTCGCTAACCAAGTATTATTCGGTTCCAGTAACTGGGATTTCGGCGTGCTATAAGTTGAAAAAACAAAAAGCAGCTTCGTTACTAGCAACTGAATTTTGACTAATTTAATCCTACAAATTTTCTCAATGTGAGATGAGAAGTGTTGTCTAGATCTACTGAAGAAGGTGTAAGGAGACATCGAAACGTGGCACTTAAGAGTACAATAAATATTAGACGCAGGAAATGAAAGGGTATTTATACAAATTATTTTTATTATAGTTTGTACCTTATATTGTTGTATTCTCATAACAAATCTGACTAAATCAAGATGTTTCGGTTCTGGCAAATCGCTGTAAAATAAAGTTGGGTAGCAAAATTGTAAGCATAGATTACCACATGATATGAATTGTTTTACCTTTCTTTTTCAATTTTCTGTTAAGAAATGCCGTCTTTCAGCACTCAAGCGAGAAATCATTTCCCAGTAAAATAATAAAAAAAAGATATATCTTCAAGTTTCGAGGGTGAAGGGGTATTAACTTAAGCAAATGAGTTTCGTCACTGCAATTCCATTATTCGACGTTATCTCCTTATGGATACATGCTTGTCTTTACAGGTATTTCTTTATCTTATATCAATAACGGATTTAGAAGAAATTCTTTTTTATTTATCTCGGAATTTGGGGCGGGGGCATGACGTTTTTTTAGCATAGATATGATTAACACTAACTTCTTTTTTCTTTAAAAATTCAGGAATTTAGGGAGTTCAGCCCGAAAGACCCCTCCTTGTAACCGCCACTGCCTTAGGTAATAATAAAGTACATTATAATTCTCAAATAAATATGAATAACTTACCTGACATTCCACTTTGAGTTGCTGATTTCTTCTATTCTCTATTTAAAACGTGCCTCTTATGATGTTTGTGCCTCTTATCCCATATTGCCGGAACATTTCTCATTAGTTCTACTAATATTTCTTCCATAATCAAATTTAAAGTGCAGCAAAACCTCTTGAGCATAGATACACACAATCCTCTGCAGACAAAATTCTCAACCTATGAAGACTTAATTCCGTGCAATACTGCAGCGGGATCCAATGGGAACACGAGCCACAGCAATGCTTCCACTGAACATCAATGTAAAAACGAACTTGGTTGTTTATCATCGCGACCAGTAATTTGCCATCGTGGTCGACCTCTAGGTCGCAATGAAGCGTACATCTCCGGCATGAGCTTACCCATTTGAATCCATGTGTTTGTGCCAGTAGCGAGGTAGCAACCGCGACTTAAACCTCGACTTCGATCTTGAGGTATCTTCGGTATGTACCCTTACGTGATATCGGAAGCAGCTATCCCAAACATGAACACTGTGTAGGGTAATCCGGTGGTGCGAGTGGTTCCGTGCTCGATTCCCAGTGGGTAAAAGCATTCCTTAGTGAAGTTTTCTTGCGTTTTTCTCATTCACCCCAGACTAATGCCAGGATGGTACTTCACATATTGGTCGCAGGTCGATTCCTTTCTCCCCAATTTCCCTGGTAGTGTAATCGCCGAGGGACGTCATCCCTCATATATGTGTGACGGGCTAGCATGCCTATATATACTGAAAGCCCAGAAATCTAATTCCTAATCCTAATCATGCACAAGAGGCTTTTAATAATTTGGCGGCAATGGAGATCTACATACTATTTTTCAATATCCGTAGTTAGTAAGGAGTAAGTGACGGAAGAATGGAAACATTACACCTGTAGTTTTTGATTGAAATTATAAGTTGTATTCAAGACCAAAAATTACATAGACTGAAATTTGTTTCGGATACATGCGAATGATTTTGATACAATAATCATCTGAATACATTCTATTTCGCCACAGCGGTTTTGTACTATTAGGCCACCAACATGACGATTCCCTCTACATTGTAATTGGTCATGTAGGAGAACGGTCATGAACAGGGACGTACACAGGGAGTTGGTCCTGGGGTGGAGAACCGAAATTCCGATTTCTCTGAACATTTAATCTAACTTTGGGGGCAATTTAAAAATTTTAATATAATTTATTTTCATATTGAATACCTGAAATATATTCCTGCGTGTGTGTCTGGTTCCAACTTTTAATTAGCTCGTTTTTTATGTTCGTGGTCCACTTACTATTTGCCGCCACCAAGCAGTTTTCAATATTGCTACATGGTGCCACTGCGAGCTTCACCTATACAATTAGGAACAAAGCAGGTACTACTTAATTTCCTTTGCACACAAGAAATGGATAATGAAAGAAAGATATTTAGTCATTATATGAGAGAGCCACTCTTAACGGTCACCCCCCAATTATAGACGTTTAATCTTCACAGGTATATGTGATGATCCACAGCTAATTCTATTCAATCATGATAACTCTAGTATTAAATTCATTGACTGTAGGGTAGACAGGGAAGTTACCATAACCAGTGTTGCCAATTTGGGGGAAAAGTCGCTAAATCTAGGGGATTCGCCTTCCAGGATAGCGACAAAAAATAATTTTTCCGATTAGCGACTTTTTTGGTGATTTTGGAAGGACGATTTGGCGACTTGCCTACAAATCTAGCGACTTTTGTGCTGCGAACAACTTGTTCTAAAATAAGTAGCTACTATTAGTTCGAATCAGTTCAGATATATGTTTATTCCTTTTGCTTATTTGAATCAGTGCAGATGTTGACGAGCTGGGAAAGTACATAACATTTATCTCTATATTCCCACTTTGATTGCTGTTATCTCTAACCTCCTCATGGGGACCAATCCATGCTTTTAATGTCCTTTAGTTTACTGAGCTTCCTTTAGAGGCACAAATAATACATTACCGATAGCAAACAGATTATCTGTAGAAGCGAGAGTAGAAGTGAAGTGTGTAAGATTTTTTCCTAGAATTTTCTTCGTTTTTCTAAATTCATTTTTGATTTCGCTGAAGCAAAATTGATCATAAAGTTAAAAATGTATAAAAGTGAAATAATTATTAGTTATATATGTCTTCCATATATGTTCTTGTAGCGTAGATAGTACCATGGTTTGAATTGATCAAGTATCTTATATATATATATATATATATATATATATATATATATATATATATATATATATATATATATATATATATATATATATATATATATATCTGAGAGGCAAAATTCCACGAAAAATTTTTTAGCGATTTTTCACCCAAAATTGGAGTCATTTCATCTCCTATTTAGCGACTTTTTGTATTAACTTGTTGGCAACACTGACCATAACAATCAGCGTGTTATTATTTGATTGGTATTTTCAAATAATAAATTCAGAACTACTTTTTGGATCAAAAGATACAATATATTTCAGGCAAAGTTTTTTCCTTGTAGGCCTTATATCTGGAGAACTTCATATAGTATAGCCAAACCATAGATATCACTTAACTCAGTATAATGTACTTATTCTGTTAAAAAAAAAAAAAAAAAAAAACTCGATTTAGGTGCCGTTCAAAAGTCCCCCTGATCCAAAAATGCATCAAAAGATCCAATATATTTTAATCAGAAAATTTCTTGTACGCCTTATATTTGGAGAAGCGAAGCCAAACCCAAACTATCACTTAACTCAGTATGATGTGCTTATTCTGTAAAAGAATTCGATAACTAGTTTAGGGACCGTTCAAAAATTTTGTGGCTCCTGATCCAAAAATTAATTATGGGCCAAGATCAGTATCTTTTGAAGTATTTTTTTTTTTGACAATTCCTAAAATTCTTCTCCAAGATTACAATCTTTTGATCCATTTTTTGTTCATTCCTAAAATTCTTGTTATTTGTGATATATTTGCTGCAATTATAAGTTGTATGAATTTATAGAGTATAGAAGAATCAAATATTAACCTGCTTGTTAGCAGTGGATTTTGTTATAGGCCTATATAACGGTACAGAAATAAATAGCAATTTCTTACAACAAAATTATTGATTTGATGTTAAGTTTAACGTCCCTTTCAGCAGAGAGGCTATATGAGGCGGCACCTACCGATTAACGTGGAATCCGAACCATATGAGCTCCCCCCGTGAATCGAACCGGTTCTCCAACGCGAAAGGCTCGTACGCTAACGGCTTAATCACGAAGGAGCTCATTACAACAAAATGAAAACTTAACTATTATTGACACGATCAATATACTTTTTAAATTAAAATGCAAATTCTGACCAAAGCATATATTAACTAATAAATAATAGCGTTACAGTTTCGGCAAATTAACTTTGCCTTCATCAGACATTATGAAATATAATTTGTAATATTATAGCTTATATACTTCTTAAAATGAGAGGAGGTCATTCCATGAACCGATCATATCGTCTTTTCCTTTTTAACAACTTTTAATTAATACATATGCAACTTTTAATAATCAACTTTTAATTGGCTAATCTTTTAATTGGCAAACCTGTTTATTCTTAACGAATAACTTTCACTTTTGAGAAATATAAACATTTAATTGTCTATCTGCTGTTTAATACACCTGTTTTTATCTCTTCTTTCTTCTCTGCTTTATCCAATATCTTCCTCCATACATCATGTATATCTAGTCCGCTATTCCAGTTCATAAGTTTCTAGCTTGCTTCCTTTCGTATCCATTCTGCCTCTTTCATCTATCCTCTTTCCATTTTCTTATAATGCTTCTTTTCTCCTTTTCCAGCCCCTCTACGCCTTCCCAGTCTATTTCATGTCCTGTCTCCTTCACATGTTTATATATAGCTTTACTATCCTTCAATCTAACGTCGTCTCTGTGCTGTTTAATCCTTTCTTGTAACGTCTTTCCTCTTTCTCCTATATAACTCATATCACATTCTTTACATTTAATTCTATATACAACCCGTACATCGCTTATTTGAATGTCTGTTACCTTCGTTTTCCTCGTTCTCAACGCATCTAACTTTCTTCTACTTCCTCTTCTATAGTTCTTACTCCTTCTTTTCTCAATAAGTTGTTTTAAGACTTCCGTTTTTTCTCCTATGCTCTCTATCCCGAACCATCTTTTCTTTTCTTCTTCTGTATCTCCTCTCACTTCCTTCTGTCCTCTTTTTTTCTTGCTATTCTTCTTCAATATATCCTCACTATATCCATTCTGCCTTAATAAACTATGAAACCGCTCTATGTCTTCTTTTCTCTTCCCGTCATCACTGTCTATCATTCTTATCCTTCTCTCCATGTTTCTAATAAAGTTCCTTTTAGTTCTTTCATCTACATCACTTCTTCTATGACAATAAGCACCTAGGAAAATGTCGGGAAAATTCTCTCCAAAAATCCCTCCCATCACCTTTGGACCCCTCTGGAGTGTCCCCGGGTAAAAGCACACAATCCAAGTGTATCGTAAAAAATAGTATAGGGGATAAGAAATGTGTATACAAAGATTTGTATTGATAGACGGAATAGATATGAGGGAAAAACTTGTATATCAATACACGGTAGTATAAAACATACGTTTTCAGTTATACAGTACGTTTGCTGTACGTTAGGCTAAGTCCAAAACTACAGGAATTGCGCATGTAACATACGATTTTATGTACGCCGCATACGATTACTTTTTTTCTCAGTGCATTTATCCCTTTAGAAG
The DNA here is from genome assembly GCF_964235325.1 of Thermobia domestica. Classification (NCBI taxonomy): domain Eukaryota; kingdom Metazoa; phylum Arthropoda; class Insecta; order Zygentoma; family Lepismatidae; genus Thermobia; species Thermobia domestica. The sequence goes on along the minus strand of NC_137463.1, from coordinate 250,566,744 downwards.
AGAATTTTTTTAAAACACTGAACTACATGTTCGGTCATTTTAAACGAACAGTTGTGTACTGAATTTTGCATCTCCAACTTAAAGTTGTGGCTATTCTTTCAGTATTCTTTAAGTGGATATTTGTTGAACAAACCCCAATTTCCCTTAGGAACAGAATTTTCAAAAATGCTTAAAAAAAAAGTACCCCCTTAATTTTTAAATCGAGAATTTATGTACCGAATTTCACATGTCCAACTGCACTTTCTGAATAAAGAAAGGGAATTTGTGAAGGCTACTATAGAACTGTCCCGTCTCCTTCCCACATTTTACGTGAGGCATCTGAAAACGCTGAAATACACATTCCATTATTTGTATAGAGAGTTCCATGCATCTGACTTCAGGGGTACGTGAGATGATTCTCGGGAGTCCCTCAGTTAGAATATGTGTTTCACAAAATCCTCCCGTATCTTCTGTCTCCGTGACAAACGAATATACTTATTATTTTTTCTTTAATTTCTTGTATCTACCTATAGTAGTAAGCCCCGGACAGTGATGAATCAGTCACTTCCACCCTATATATGTAATAGTATAGATCAGCTTTTGCCAATTTTGGTCCACTGAAATCTAGGAATCCGTGCCCAAAATTTTAGGGCTCCGTGGCATTATTGACCTCTCGTAATTCATGAGAAAGATATGCAGTGTTTGTACCTCCTATATATGCTTATTAACAATAGCTAAATTACAAATATTCTTTGTGTTTATATCATAAAGAAAATTTGCTGTTGATATCATTTCCTATCTCTAAACTATAATACTGTACAGCAATGGCGTATTTAGGATTTTGCTACAGGGTGCTATGTACAACACGTAAATAATCACTTGCACTTTCCTTTTTGGTGCCGACAAATTTTAAGGAAGTTGTGCATATAATCAATTTGTTTCGGAGGGCGAATTAAGCCCGATAGCCTTCCCCCTAAATACGCCACTGCTATGCAGATATCAATACTTAAATATATGAAGTCCACGTTTTACCCTGAAAAATTAAAAGGAAATTCGCAACTGAAGTAATTGGGAACTTTTGGTATAAATTATGAAAACATAATCTCCAATAACAAAACATGCTTCTACAGTAATTTATAGTACATTATTAGAACCTTTAAACTGTTTATAATTCCTAATTTTAATTTGAAGAAAATGAATTATCTTATGTAAACTTTTCTTGACGATTTAGTATTGTTACTTACTTAAAATTATACTATTAGTCGTGTAAGGCTTAAAAATGAATAGTTTTTAAGTATCTTTTAAAAATGGAGATTTAGCATCTCATTAGGATTAGTCAGCTTTATAATGTTCTGTTTTTTCTCATCCCTTTTTACTGATTGTGTAGTGCCAGCTATGAAGATTCTCTGAAATCTCTTAGACAACAGCCAAATGGTGAAGAGACACCTATGAAACATCGTAGAAGACAACGGCAGCCATCTTGTCAAGAGAATCATCAACCTCCACCGCCAGGCCACCAGGTGGCACCGATCCATAGAAGATCCAGTGAACGAATACTTATGTGTCCATTGTCAAATAAGGCTTCGTGATTGTTGACGCAAAGACTGTCAGCTGGACTGACTCATAAGAGAGCAATGTTGCTTGTGCATTTTGGAGCATGAGGAACACAAGAACTAGTTAATTTTGAATACGAACTGAGTTGTAATGAGTGTAATTTTGATTGAGAAAGAAAATGCAGTATTGTGATTAATATATATATATATATATATATATATATATATATATATATATATATATATATATATATATATATATATTGGACTATTGAATACTGTAAGTGCTATCTTCATTGTAAGTTTAGGCATTCGTAGGCGTTCGGCCTGATTTCTTTTAGATATCTAGGGACAAACATATTGTAGGCGAAAAAGAGCACATCCCTACACAACTAAAGAAAAATCCCTAAGACAGCGATACTTGGAATACAATTATGTGTTAAAAGAACAAAAAACGATTTTTTTTTAAAAAAAACTAAAGAACATGTATAAAAAGTTTACAAAAAAGACATAGGCCTTACATATTGAGTAAGCTTTCCAGATGATGGCATAAAGAAGTTATAGAGTCGCATCTTGAGTTCTTTAGGGGACTGAGTGACTAGCGCCTGTAAGCACTCTTGAGGTGTCTGGTTTGATTCCCGTGGGGGTACTTTTCTGTGTATACAAATACTAGTAGTCATTCGGATGTTTTTTTTCTGACAGTAAGTTCTGTCACATTTAACTTCAACGCAGGAAATGAACATTTAATGTAATCAATCAATCAAAATAAATTACTGTATATTCGATCCTTCAATTTTCTATCCTTTTAAGGAAAATTTTAGAAGTTCTATAAAAATTTCGCGAAAATTTATGAAAAGAAAAGGCAAAGATCTAGGAGAGCCCCTCAAGTTATATTATGAATGAAATGCATGTAATACTATTTATTCACAATGTAATTTGCTTCTCACTACCTTTATGCTTGATAAATCTTATACAGAGAAAAATTTCAAACCGGGATGTTTTTTTGTGGGCGAAGCACGTTTTTAAATTAAAGTTACGTATAGTGAAATGAGTGTCCAGAGTTACTCACAAACAACTTCATAGAGTTTTTCCGTTGCAGACGACCATAAAGATTAGGTTAGGTTCCGTATACTTAAAAACTATGCACACTTACCTTAGTACGTTCGCTATTTCACTATACAAAAAAAAAAAAACTTTATCATTAGAAATATTTGATATGGTTGTACACAAAGACAATACTCTATACGAAACTAGCAAATTACTTTCTCTGTTCGGTAAATTTTAAAAATGTTTTTACAAGTGGAGGGATCAGGCCCGTAGCCAGCCCAAAAATTTAGGGGGGACCCGGTAGAAGTAAGGGGGCCCGACCCAATCATATTATACTTCATCACCATATTATAGTTTATTTGTAAGCCTACCGTGAAATTTTATTGGGGCCAGCCAAAATTTAGGGGGGCCCAGCCCCCTCTTGCCCCCCCGTGGATACGGGCCTGGGAGGGACTATTCCAGAGTAGCTCCTAAAGTAAGAATTATGTCGTCATCTCATAGATACTGCATGCTTCTATCAATATTTCTTGTAGAAAAATGTATCTTGTTTCATTGATAACAATTAAATGAAATAAACGTAACCCCGAAGTTGAAGATTGACCCTTGAGCTATTGATGGCTCCCAAACATTTTTGCTATCGCGCTTAGCAACTTCTAGATGGCTCTATATCTTTCAATTTATATTTCTCCTAAACAAACCGCTTGGCACATGATTAGCTACTTCGCCCATCTTCGTTGTTTTAGCTCTTCAAACCTTAAATAAACAATATGCAAATTTTAGATTAAATATCTTGTCGCTATATTTTCTTTTTTAAATTTGATAAAAGTTTGTCACATATAAGTTTAATACACATTTAGTAATTTTTACTTTTGTAACTTCAACAATGTTTTTATCATCATTTTTATATACGGTACTTAAGCGAAAGTGTTACCATACACAGTGAGTTTGTTTGTAATACCATAAAGGTGATATGTCTATCAAAAAGTTCAAAACCCTGCAGATAAACAACAAATATTTTTTATAAGAAAATGAGCAATTATGAATGTAAAGCTCGTATATTTAAGAAACAAAACATGGTGTAATTATATACGCTAAAAGTTTAGGTTTAAAAGGGATACTCTTTCAAATCATTAGATAAAACATATTGTAAAACAATATTGTTACATTTATTGATAAATCTATGACTACATATGAAAGCAGTTTAGAGTGCTCCCAGTGCAGTGTCAGAACGAACTTAAAAAGAATGGAGAGATGGAGTGGGAAGGATAACTATCATTGTTTCCAGATGTAAAAGTAAATCTATTTATCCGCACCTTCTTCTCTTTCTCGCAAAAAATAGCAAAATATCATCTCTCTATGACTTACAATTCTCGAAATATGGCTACATAAATATCTAGCTACATAAATTCGAACTTTATTGCCCAATATCTGGGGAACGGTGGCCAGTTGGCCAGTAGACAGTTAATCAGTGACCACCGGTTGCTATTTGGTACCAAAATGTTTACCATCCTTTTAGGTTTTGATCAACACCAATATAATCTTTCCATGACTTACGGTTCCCGAGATTTGGCTCCTTAAAGCTCCCGAAATCGGAACTATCTTTTGACCAATAACACGAGAACGGTAAGTCATAGAGAGATAATATTAGTGTTAATCAATCACTAACAGGATGTTAAAAATTTTCGTACCAATATTAATTAATGGCCACTATCCAACTGGCCAAAGTTCACCAGTGGTTACTATTTAGTAGCAAAATATTTAACATTCTCTTAGGTATTGATCAACATCAATATCACCTTTCTAGAACTTATGGTTCCCGAGATATGGCTAATTAAATATCTAGAAATTGGACATTTTTTGGCCAAAATCACGTGAACGGTAAGTCAAAGAGAGACGGGATTGGTGTTAATCAATACCTAAGAGGATGGTAAACATTTTGGTACCAATATTAATTGGTGGCCACTGGCCAACTGGTCATTGGCCAAACCAGTGATCATTTGGACAGTGGCCATCGGTTACTATTTGATACCAAATTATTTACCATCCTTTTAAATATTGATCAACACCAATATGATGTCCCTACGACGTACGGTTCCCGAGATATGGCTATTTAAATCTCTGGAAATCGGCCATTTTTTGGCCAATATCTCGGGAACGGTAAGAGTGACGCGAAAAATTTAATCACTTTCTCTGATAGTGTTTGATGCTCTATCGAATGCAGGGTTCAAAATTGAAAAATCTCAAATAACAGACAGATGGACAGGCAGACAGAGACACACAGACGTAGAGAATTCAGTAACGAACTTTTGAAGTTCGTTGAATATTATGTGCCAGACAGAAAATTATATGTTGAGCATTGACTTATGGAATGAGCTCTCTATTATGTTATAAAATAATTGGTTAATTATTGTATTTGAAAAAAGAATATATTGAAACATCAACGGAGGACGTAAATGAAAGCGGGTGCCTGTAAGGATTTTGTTTATGTTGTAAATAATGAATTAGAGATGTACATTTCGTAGTGTATTATTGCTATTAATAAAATAAATTTAACAGTTACCAATTTTGTTTTTTTATTTTTTCAGATAAATTTAATATTTAACCATTTTGTTTGTTATTTTACGAAGAAATTTAATAGCTTACAAATATGTTTCTGATATTCAAAGAAGTTTGGAAGTTACTGATTTTCTTATTTGTTAAAGAAATTTAATCACAGTTTTTGATTAAATTTTCGAAAATGTTTAATAGTTGTTAATGTTCTACCTTGTTTTCAAAGCAGTTTAATTACAAACTTGGTTTCCTGTTTTCAAAGAACTTACCAGTTAACAACTTGGTTCCTTGATTTCAAAGAACTTTAACAGTTACCAACTTCGTTTCTTTCTTCGAAGAAATTTAACAGTTATCAGCTTGGTTTGTTATTTTCAAAGAATTTAACAGTTACAAACGTAGTTTTTTAAAACGAAATTTAACAGTCACCTACTTAGTTTTTTATTTTCAAAGAATGTAAGAGTTACCAACTTAGTTTCTGTTTTCAAAGAAATTTAACAGTTACCAACTTGGTTTCTTATATTCAGAGAATTTAACAGTTACCAACTTAGTTTCTTGTTTTCAAGGAACTTTAACAATTACCAAATTGGTTTCTTGTGTTCAAAGACCTTTAGCAGTTTCCAACTTGGTTTCTTGTTTTCAAAGAATTTTAATACTTACCAACTTGGTTTCAAAGAACTTTAACACTTACCAACTTACTTTCCTGTTTCCAAAGAATTTTAATAGTTACCTATTTTGTCCTCATTTAAAAAAAAGTTTGTCAATTAACGATTGTGGTTCTAACTTTTCCAAGACATTTATTAGTTACCAGCTTTATTTCGTATTTATTTTTATCGAACAAGTATAGATAAGCAGTTAGTGTATGTTGTAATCTGGAAATTCTAATATAGAAGTCTGCTTCTAATATTGCTGATGCAAGTTTCTCGGTGGTTTATGTCAATCCTTCTTAGTGAATGAGGGACTTTTACTCTGACCACTTTTATTCTAAAATATATTTCCGTAATTATCAAGGTGGAATTTCCAGTGACAATTATCCCATGGCTGTATCTGCAGTAAGATCATGTTATTGTTAATTTCTAGTATAATCAGTAGGCTGTACTTATAATTTACCTATAGTTTGACAGCATTTTCTCTACTTGAATCTCCTTAAATAGATATCCAAAACTAAATGAAAACAACGATTTACATTTAAAAGACCTTTAGTCCACAAATCCTAAGAATTGAAGCACAAGTCTTAATTTACGTGTCCTCTACAATTGTAGAACTTTCTTACCTTGTTTCTTTTGCATTTTAATACCAGTGCAGATTTGTTTTACTGGAATAAGAGATAATGAAATGTTAAATTTTAGAAGTGGTTAGATCTGAACTATGATATCAGATTTAAGCAACAATGACCTTTTTCAATTAGCAACAGTTCATTAAATCATAAAACAATAGAAAACGTGACGACATAGATGTTAAAATTTCAAGAGAGAAAAAAAAAGTCATCTTCCAAAATTTGGTTCTCATGGTGCACTAGCGTATTCATTCTCAAAATAATATGGCCCTTCAAAATAATGGTCTAAATGTTCTGTCGAAATCACGTTTAGTTTATTTACATTGATCTTTGATCCTTTAAAAATGGTCAAATTCATATACGTTATCAAATCCATTCATATAACCATAAATCCTTATCGAAGAGAGTAAGAAAACCACCCAAATTGTATTGTCAATTTTTAGGTACGAAAGTTCATCTAATGTAAAAAATGGAGCTTGATCCTTCGAACAAAATAAATTGATGTGGATACTGTCAAAATGTTTGCTTGACCTTTGAATTCCAAAATTTGGCTCGAGGCACTACACTAATTTATATAACCATACAAGGTAATAAACTATCATCAAGCAGGTGAATATATGAGGTCAATTACGTTCCAAATTTACACTTGTGACTATTGTTTTATTCATAAACGGAACTAGTTGGCCAATGAAATACAATGATGCCCTATACTTTATTTATAACGTAACGGGACACGGTGGTTCGGTGGTAGAGCGGTTATCTCTGGTGCGTGATGTTCTTAAATCGATCCCAGACCTGGTAAGTTTCTGGCCCGTAAGTTTTCTCGCCATATTCCTGTTTTCTCTCACTCTCTCATTCCAAAATGTCACTCAATGACATTTACTTTCTGTGATTATCATCTCCTTTAGCCCAAAAGGGCATAATTGTGGAGCGTTAAAATGAAAGACTGCATTACATTTTAATTTCAATAAACCTTTATTCAAAAGGGTAGATTGGGCCAATGGCTATTCAATTTATATTTTTGACAATTTTCAATCAATGAAAGAGAACGAGATGATTAGCTAAACTTATGGATTTACATACGATACTATCAAGTTATGGGTTTCTGGATGTGAGTGTGTTGATGGCACTCGAGATGCTTTATAACCGTGTAAAATGGGATTATTTCAAATATTAGTTTGTACGTTGTGAGTTAAATAGGATTATAGTATTTACAACTGAGCGAAGAGCTGAAGAAATTTAAGCGAAATGACACATATATTCTAATAAAATATATATTGCTTTCTACATACCTTTTACGGTAGATTATATCTGCAAGTGCAAAAGACCTAGCTCTCGACATACTCTACTGTACTATACCTGCAAATATTTGAGATTTACAACCAGGCAACCCTGACATGTAACACCTCTCAAGTGTAAAACATTGATTTTGATAAAATTTGGAAGTAGATACTACATATAAAGTAAAAGAATACGTGTATTTTTAATTTTCTGCGGAAAACCGGTTTCAGGGGGCAAAATGCCCACACCCGAAAGTTTGAAAGTTGACGCCTGAAAGGCAAGAAGAAGTGGACCAAAATGACTGAAAGGGACACAGGTACCTACAAAACTTTTATCAAGAAATATCAAAAGTGCTAATAACAGTGTCAGAATTGCCTAAAGAGCACGAAAAATTGCAACGAATCGTTCTGTAATGACAATACGTAAAAAAATAAACGAATGTGTGTTTTCTATTTTCTGTAGAAAAACGGTTTTAGGGGCAAAATAACCCTAGTGAATAAAATTGTGCACAGACATTGTACATTTAAAATAAGGGAATACGTGTTTTGCATTTTCCTGGAAAAAACGGTTGGGTGGGTACGGACCCCTCCAAACCTTTAATTACGATTATCAAAAGTGCTAATAACAATATGTAAGAAGTGCCTAAAGGTCATGAAGAATTGCAACGAAACTTTGTTTAGGGACAACCGCAAAAAATAAACGAATACGTGTTTTTTATAATGTATCTGCAGTAAAACGGTTTAAGGGGCAAAAGACCACACCCAAAATTTTCAAAGTTGATGCCCAAAAGGGAAGAAGAAGTGGACCGAAGCGAATAAAATTGTGAACAGGTATTGTACACGTGAAATGAGGGAATACATGCTTCGTATTTTCCTGGAAAAGACTGTTGGGTGACATGTATCCCTCCAAACTGTTAATCATGATATATCAGCAGTGCTAATAACAGTATGTCAGAAATGTCTAAAAGACGTGAGAAATTGCAACGAAACTTTGTATACTAATAATACATAATTAATGAACAAACGTGTGATTTCTGTTTTATGCCAAAATCGGTTTTAGGCGGCAAGAGCACCCATCCAAAGTTTTGAAAGTTGACGGCCGAAAGGGAAGAAGAAATTTACTAAACTGAATGAATTTGTGCACAGATATTGTAGATGTAAAATGAAGGAATACACATTTCGATTTTTCTTTAAAAAAAATTGTGTGGGGCACAGAACCTTAACGAAATATAAAAAGTGCAAATAAGTATAGTAAGGGTTAAAGGCGCCTCGTGAAATACTACAAAATATGATATACTGCCTGTGCTTACTGTTAATGTGCCAAATTTGAAGCAAATCGGATCGGACACTTGTGAAATCCGTATTGCCATATTTTATATAGGTAGCCAAGAAAGTTCTGTCGCTTTTTCACCCACCACTTTCGAATACTGATATGTCACGTAAGACGTACCTGAAAGATAAAGAATAGTCCCCATCAGCATCGACGAACTTCTGCCAACGTTCTGGAAGGCTATGGATTTCATCTTGGTAGAACTTGGTGGGCCGTGAAGCGAAGAGGGTATCAAATGCATTTTGCATTTCTACTAGGGTTATGAACTTGCGTCCTCTAAGGTGTTTGTCCAAGGAACGGAATAGGTGATAATCGGACTGTACAATGTCCGGGGAGTATGGAGGATGAAATAGGGTTTTCCATTTATGGCATAGAATGGGTCTCAGGTCATCCTATCCACATGAGGCTTAGCGTTATCTTGTAACAAGAGGACCCCTTTGGATTCAAAAGTGCTGGCTCCAGAGTTCTGAGTTTGTCTTGAACATGGCTCAACTGCTGATAGTACACAATTGCATTGATGCTCTGACAAGCTGGTAGCAGTTCCCGATGCACGGTGCCGCGAGCAGCCACCCAAATACACAGAAGGACCATCTTCTGGTGCAGTGCTGGTTTCCACTGTTTTAGAACCGGTTAATGGGATGCTAACCAATGATGACAGAGCCGTGAAGCTTCGTACATTACCCACTTCTCATCACATGTTAACACCCTGCCAGAAATGGCTCCTTCCTCAGACGAGACAGCAAAGAAACACAGGTGTTTGCTCGCGTTGCCTTCTGGGCAGGAGTCAAGTCATGTTGGACCCATCGACTCAAGAAGTGCTTCCTAAGTTGATAGAGATGCTGCCGAATTGTTTCTCCATTTACACTGAATTGTAATCTTAGTTCCTCACATGTTTGGCCACTCTTAGCCTCAATTGCTACTTGAAGATCTTAAGTATGTACATGTGTTGGTGTTCCGGCACGTCGTGCGTCTTCGAGTGTTTCGTCACCGTCCTTAAACTTATTAAACCACCACTGTAGTCACGACACCCTCGCCAAAGGCCTGATATATCTTCTTCCCCGCTGTAGCGGCATTTGACTCCAATTTGAACTCATACAGCATACATGCCCTTATAACGCTCTGTGGAAGTATCATGTTCACTGTGTCCTTACGCAAGTTCACGGTGTAACTGAACTGCCACAACCAGGTAGTTGTTGAATATACCCACACTAACAACTGACCTTGGCCTTATTTCCATTCGCATTCAACTCACGGTATGAACGCAGACCTCCACAAAAAGCGACAGGACTTTTTTGGTTAACTTTATACATATACTTTATCTATGCACAATTTCTTTCGCTTTGATCCACTCCTTCCTGTGCTTCTAAGGTAATATTTACTTTTTTCGGAAGGGGCCTTGACCCCAACACAGTTTTCCTCTTAAAAAGACACGCGTTCACTTATCTTCTGTGTATTGTCTCTAAACATGGTTTCGTTGCCATTCTAAATGTCATTTTGACACTTCTGACGTATACTTATTCGCAGTTTTGATATTTCGTAATCAAAGGTTTGGAAGGATCTGTGCCCCATCCAACTGTTTTTTCCAGGAAAATACGAAACACGTATTCCTTCATTTTAGCTGTACAATACCTGTACACAATTTCATTCATTTCGGTACACTTTTTCTTGCCTTTCGGGAGTCAACTTTTAAAATTTTGGGTGGGTGGTTTTGTACCTAAAACTGTTCTTACGCAGAAAATAAAATTAAAAAAAAAACACGTGTGGGGCGCGGTGGCTCAGTGGTAGAGCGTTCACCTCTGGTACTTGGGGTCCCGGGTTCGATCCCAGCCCCCGCCAAGTGAACTTTGTGGTGGACAAACACCGTGCTCGTGGGTTTTCTCGGGGTTCTCCCGTTTCCTCCCACTTTCTTCATTCCACCATTTCCCTCATCTCTCATCATCACCGTCTCCTTTAGCCTAACCGGCATAACCGTGGGACGTAAAACTCAAAGATTTCATTTTTCATTTTTTAAAAAAAACACGTGTTTCTTTATATTTTTTGTATTTTCCCTACGCAAAGTTTCGTTGCAATTCTGCATGTCCTTTAGGCACTTCTGACATACTGTTAATAGCCCTTTTGATATTGTTTGTACAAAGGTTTGGAGGGGTCCGTGCCCCACCCAACCATTTTTTTCCAAGAAAATACGGAACACATATTCCCTCATTTTACATCTATAATATTTGTGCACAATTTCATTCACTTCGGTCCTCTTCTTCTTCCTTTTCGAGCGTCAACTTTCAAAGTTTTGGGTGAGAGCTTTCGGACCCTAAAACCGTTTTCCCCACAAAACAGAAAACAGGTATTCGTTTATTTCGTGTGTAGTATGTTCGTGCCAATTTTTCCAATATAGGTGTGTAACGTTTCATGTGAGTATGTATATACAGTACTATATCGCAATATATTAGATTTTAAATTTTGAACAATATTGAGGGTTGTATTTTATATAAACATAGAAACTGAAAAATGTACACAAAAACAATATATTTATTAACTAGTAATAATTTAATACATAAATCATGATTGCCAAAACTTTATAAAGTATTTCTTTGAACTCAAACATAGCGTCCTCAGAGCGCAAAGGTTAGGTCGTCCAATTTTATTCGAAATTGTGTTTTTTATACTTATAGATGGTGCATGATGTGCTCTTTCACATGGCGATAAGAAAGCATAAGAAATCGTTATTATTTACAAGAAATAATGAAGGAAATATTGTCTTATGCCGTAAGTCCTTCAATGTCCTATGTCCATTATTTTTGCTCTCCTGTAAAATTTCTAAAATTGGACATAGAACTTTTGCGATCATAGTACGCGATATGTAACTATCAGATAAAAGATGATGATATAACAGTACAGCGAATTAAGTTGTTGTTTACAGGTTGTTATCATTTTGCTTTTTTATACTAAACCAGTACATTTAATATCTAAACGATTATACCTAATATTGAATATCTAAATGAAAGGTGTTCTACTTCATAAAAAAAATGGTATTTTTGTATATACTTTACCTTACCACTCTGTAAAACTCATTAATGAAACCAATCAAAACAAGATTTGGCACACTACGTACAGTAAAATTTGAAGGTTATTGTGCTGGAGTACTGTACTCTTAACGGAACACCAGGATGTATCGGTTGAAAGTGTTGTGTTGCCACTCGTTGTCGCTCTTCTAACGATTGTTCTTTAAATTCCAGATAATAGTTGTAAGTAGCAAGAAATAACTATATAGCTAATCCTGAAACTTAAAGAAAAAAGATTTAAAATTAAAAGTATGAAATGAAATACGAAATGTCACAAATAATTTCTATAGTTTTCAATGCAACACCATTCGCGGCAGCGGTATGAATAAGTAGTGTGACCGTATATCTAAAACTTCATGAAAGTAATTAAGAAGCACGGGACACAATTCTGAGGTGAGATTAGGTTGTAAGATGTGATGAGTTCCTAAACTTAGAAGAAATATATTTGAACTACTTATTTTTAAGTGCACTTGCACTGTTTAAATAATAACCACAATAACAATAATAAAAAATAAAGTTCATACCCTCCAAATATCAACAGGAAGATGTTCTTTGGCGTACTGTGAAAACCGCCAGATTCACATTGTAGATAAATAACTTTCTCAATAACTTTAGTGTGTCAATCAAGAAAACTATCTTGAATCCAGTCATATCGGATATTACGTAATATATTTTGAAATGTAAAATCACATTTGCAGCATGTTAATTTATTCTAGAGTCTTCCCACAGATAAGAATTTGGATCCATTTAACCTACCGCCATTCATTTCTGATTTAAGTCTTAATGTATGCTACTTTTGACATTTGTGTTTAGAGACAGATATATCGGGACATGTCAGTAATAACACGATGCAGAGCAAATGAGATTTTATATTTCGTGTAGTAAAACTGCACTTAATATAGTTGTAGCCATAATAGTAGCAGTTTTATATTCCACCATATTGGATAGCACATTATATCTATATCTATCTATCTATCTATCTATCTATCTATCTATCTATCTATATATATATATATATATATATATATATATATATATATATATATATATATATATATATATATATATATATATATGATACACATCAATTTAAGCTGAAATATTCTCAAAAACTATAATTTGAAAATTCTTTGGAGCTACTGGCACCCATTTGCGGCATAGGGTTTATTACATTTGGCATTAAAATAGAACAGTTATCTGAAATAAGTATTTACTGTCTTGCTGTGGACAACTATACACTACATATTAGAAATATTATAAACAAAAAGAAACATTGATTTACTTTGAGAATGCGTCAAAGCAAATGCTAGAATATAATACTCTTAGGAGGATCTCTAGTTTAGTCCACAAGGAAATGCTGTAGGTCATTCAGGGCGTGTGGTTAGATCTTGATATACTTAATACATTGAATCTTAATATACTCGGACACGATTTAAAAATAACCCACGGATATTAGAACGAATGATCTTAAGCGTCATTCGATCAAGTCTCGTCTTCCAATCCATCTGTGATATCAAATTTCATGAATTATTGTCCCGTCCACACTTTAGTGGCACTCCGTCTTCCTGAATCGCAACAGAATGTATACTTACATTTACGTTTCCTCCTTCAACGCATCCCGTTATTACTCGACTATGCAGATACTTTTGAGTAACTCGTTTAATTTTAAGGTGAACTATTTATCATGAAAAACCTTTCTAACTTTTAAACTAACTGCTAAAATGTTTTAGAAATGGCGTGCGTGCGAGAGGTACCGGGATTGTTACCCGGCGCCTCCACCATGTAAAATTTCTTGGGTAGAGCAATAAAATGTACTCGGGATTTAGACTTTCCCCTTCACCTTTTTATTATAAAAAGTTTATGTACACAAATTATAATAAAAAATTCCACTAATATTTAGGTAAGATTAGATAGGAGCCCGGTGACCAAGCCTCGTGGGCTTTGAGGTGAGGTAGTCTCGGTCACCAAGTGTCGTGAGAGGGGTGTAGATTAGGTATCTCTCTCTCGGTGACCGTGCGTCGTGAGAAAGAGGAAAGGAACCCGGTGACCAAGCGTCGTGGGTATAAGGATGGGTACCTCTCGGTAACCAAGCGTCGTGAGAGGGGTTTTAGGTGTTTCGATCAATCCGGGAAGATTGATGTTGGTCGAGGCGTGTAGGTCCTCTTTATCCTGTATTGTCTGCTTCCTTCGTTGATTCTCGTCCTTCCGACTGTTGGCGATGGTGATCGATTCCTCTTCGGGACCGTCGTCTGTTTGTTTTTATATATTATTAACACATGTAGTTCACACGTGGTTATTGCATGACGTGTAGACATGCGGAACCTTACAATATTGTTAGGCATATACGGCAATACAATATGGTTAACAATCTTGAAAAACAAACGTGTACATATATATATGTTTAAACTGATAGATACAAAGCGCTAAAATTTCGTACCATGTCGATATTGACAAGGAGACATGGTCTAATATACTCTGCAATGCAACCATATAAACAATGTAGCTAAGTAGATATAAATTTATATTTTTTTCAAATAACTCTACGTAATGTTATTACATATTTCACATCTATATGGAAATGTTACCTTTCGATATAATACTGTATTTAATGTCTAATGATACTTATCTAATGAATGTATTTTTGTAATAGAAGCTTTTGGAAAAAAGTCCAATTTTGAACCTTTTGTGTCCTATTTCTGCTTATCCAAAATCAGTAATGTCATGTTCGTAATATTGGGAACTAAAGTACTTGAAGTGTGTATCGTCCCGTTTGATTTCATAGGCAACAAAAGTTCCGATGCTTTTTGGTATCCTAGCATCTTTACAAACAATTCTAAATAATTTTCTTTTTTTTTTTACAAAGTAAGTTTTTGGTTAGCATATAGATTTGAAATATACGATAATATAACGTGGTGCGATTTACAAAACTGATCTTTATATTGAATAGGATACACTTTTAATCTGTTAATATTACATAATATTCGCTGTCATCACTTAGCATAGTGTAACATTTCATTGTGTTTTGTCTCTTAGTTTAAAACTTACTAGGGCGTAACACGATAAGTAGTTCATCACGTTTATATCTGTGAGTATGTGTATGTTCCAGCTGTAACACGCAGTCTTTAGTATTTTTATTAAGACTTTTTCATTAATTTGCATATCAAAACGGAAATGGTTTTCTTTATATTCATATATTACTTATATTATTGATTAACTTAGAATCGTATTTATTATTATTTCATAAGTATTGGTAATATTCAAGTTTATATCGAGGAGGAAACGACATACATTGGATTTCGTATATAGAAAGATAGACTCTAGTGAGTTAGAGATTTTCTTTTTTATTCAGGCTTGTAGAAGGCAACTACGCTCAAAAGGACAATCACCTATGCTTGGTCCGTCTACAACAGTATGTTGTATGTTCTCGTATGTTGTATATTTTGTTATTATGTTGTACTATTATCTATCTGTACTGGTCTTAGGAATAAGATCAGAGGTGCAATAACGGAGCAGATTTTGTAAAGGGAGAAAAGGAAATTGTAATGAGTATTATTGTTCCTTAGTTACGGTATTAAATTAAATAAATAGAAGGATGATAGATTGAAGATTAGGAAGTTCTCAGAACTATTGATGTTAAAGGAATTATAAGTTTGTATCCTGATCACTAAGCAAAGGTAAAAATAAATAATATTTACGTTTTAATGTTCTTTTTATATATATTGTGGCTCAAATAATATTTATTAAGAACCACGGGAAAGGAACAAAATATAGAATTACTGTTCCAAGTCATGCCAACTCTATTGTGAGTTGAAACTAAGAATTACTGTTTCAATCTGGTAAGCAGCTATAAGAATACCATATATGGAACTGAAAAACTATAAAACAACCGGAGTTGTAACACTACCGGAAAGGCAACAGAAAGACGGATATTTGTCTATTGTCAAAATTTAACACATACGTAGATATTAAAACAGAAGGACAAAGATGTGTGAAAATCTTGGGATAACCACCGATTTCACAAGAATTCTAGCTGGTGTGGCGAATCTATCAAAACAGACTGTGAATTCGTTCCAGGTTTACCAGATGAAGCAATTTGTAATATCAAATAATAATAATAATTAAAATATGTAAAAATTATTGTGTTTAAGACTCAATTATGTCTTGGAGAGCTACGCGTACCCTTATTGTTTGTTTACCTTTTCCGTCCTTCCGTATATCGTATCATAAAACTTTCTTTCAGCCGTGAAAATAAAACAAGTACTATCTGGTATTGGAGGGTGGAGTTTTGGCTTTCTGCTGGGGACAGACGGAGACTGGTAATCCTTACTCTAAGAAATTGATTCAAATAAAGTTAATAGAGGATGACTACTTCATACCATATATATATATGGTAGCAAAGATATATATATACTTCTAAGTAAAGTAGATGTATGTTTAATTTCATTCTATAATTAATAATTTGTAAAATTATCACCCGGAAGCAGAAAACTCCGAGATGTTATAGTTGTCAGCGACATTTAGAATTCTTTCCGCTAGAGGGCCTCTGTGACTAGACAAATATTAGAAAAGAAAATGTCAGGTGGTGAAAAACGTATTAACCGGACTATTTTCAATGTAAAATGTGAAGGTTATATCAGAAGGGGACTCTAACATATTTGGTATCTAATGAAAGGCCAAAGCATGTAGATTTTAGTTTTTGATTCGAAACAAGGTGACAATCTATAAGAAGTGAATTATTTGAGTATAAAATCAATATAAATAAAAACAGACATACTTCTTCGCAAAGTTCCGTTAGGAGATAGATATACAATAGAAAAGGTTATCTCTATTGAAAAGCCAGTAACATTGATGCGAGACACGACTCTTGTTCATTTTATTCCTTTTACAAAACCGAAAATCCTGAGAAGAACGAGGCAGTTGGCGGTTAGATTGAGTCTGTGCAGTTGCTGCTCGTGTGACAATATGTAGTTGTTTTAACATGAACTCTATATATTCACCAGAGTTAGTCGTAATTGAAGATAGGTGAATATATCTACATCCAAGTTGAGTTTAAGGAAGCAGGAGAAGTTGCATTATTAGTATTGCAACTCATCAAAATAAGTTGGATGAACTGTTTCAATGTTCAGGACAATTGGATTTTGAGATCCAAACTGGCAATACTATAATCAAAATAAAGCATCTAGCGTCTGCAGCAACAAATAATTTTAAAAAAATAAGTGCAATTAAAAAACTTTGGTAGTTGTTAAATGGTAGTGGGACTAAAGTTATAATCAGGCACCAAGGACTTAATCTACGTCTGGATGCTACGGAAACGGTTCTGAAAGAAAATTATCGCCAAGAAAGAAGAGACACTAAAATTGGGATTAACGCTGTGAAATAACGGACATACCTTCCTGGGAATTAAAGATGAACTGTGCAGTGGATATAAATATGTTACTATGAATTAGCGATAAAAAAAAAATCACAAAATAATTCTTTCGGTTCAACTGTGTGCATATAGTATATTGTAGAGATATTGGACTTCCCTCATATTATTAATATTCAGTATATAAACAAATCAAGATTTAATAACGATTTTACTTTTTTCATTTTTTATTTTTTTTTCTTTATTTTCTGTGGATGATGAGAGACAGACACAACTTGGAATAGTAAGACAGTCACCAAACATTTCAAAATTCTCTTCAGTAGACGATTCCTCATTCTTCATTCTTGGTAAATTTATGTAACTTATGTAATCTGATGTAACCAAAGTATTCTGTAACTGTTTACAAATTATTAAATAAGTCGAGAATTCCATTTACCTTGCACTTTCCTGAATCCTTACACGTGCGTACTTTGGATGTTTTTCCGTAATTTCGACGGCCATCTTCCTACTTTGGTTGATATAAAAACGTCCCAGGACCCGGAAGATGGGGGTAGCACTCGAGAAGCGGTGAAGTACACGATGAGCGGTAAAGTTCACGAGGAGCGAGTGTGAGCAACAGCAGGAGAGATCTATACCAAATTCCACGCCAATTCGACACAGAAGCCGAGACATGGAGACCACCAGTCGACGTCCAGGAACTGAGGTACGGAATACTCATCCAAGATCCTAAACGCCCTAACAACATTCCTTTTCTTACTTCCTAAACTGACTCTCGACTCTCTTTTTTATAAATATTTGTTCTTATTTATTTCTACGCACATGCCCTACAATCTAAAAATGCTCGTCGTCTTCTCAGATACCTCTCAATTCTACCAGTGAGCTATATTTACTAAGTTAACGATTATAGTTTTTTTTCTTTCTTCAAAACGACGACGAAAGCATTCCTACCGAATGCAACAAGCATAAGAATATCAATATAAATTAAGTGCTTTAGTTTAAGTGAATAAGTGTTGCTAAAAGTAAAAGTGTTTATTAAAAAACATGGAGTTATCACCTTCCCTAACAGAATTTCGGTTGGTATGGTAAGTACCAGAATAATTTGTTTGTTTCTTGCAGGCTTGCTGGATTCCATGTTCGAAACTAGTGAGGTAATCACACACCGACTCTTTGATAAACTTAGATGGCAGATAATTCATGCGTAAGTCCACATATCAAAGAAAGTCCGAAAGGGGCTACAGGACTTTAAATAAGGAACTTACACTTACAGGAATGGCAGTATGGAAATTATATAAAGATATTTTTGGCTCTACCGACTTTTGCCTAAAATTTCATTATTGCCTATTATTTTATTTGGTATATCATTAAATTTTCTGTAAATTTGGACGATACAACATTCCTGTAGGTAAAGGGGTAGTAAGAGAGAGATTTACATATGATTTCAACACGGAGATTTCTCTCTTCTTCCCCTGCACTCCAAAGTAGTAAAGAAGAGGTTTCCGTATAAATGTGCACTATACCGCTGTCCGGAGAACGGATTTTTCTCAGTGTATACTATTACTGGAATTGAAATGTACAAGGGAAATGAGGTATTCTTATTTATATAAGTAAAATTAATACCACAGCATCGTACATTAGGATATGGGTCGGCAGTACGTAGTGTAACGTTATTTATGAATTCTTTTTGTTACATATATTGCCCACAATTCGAATCACTAGATAAGTCAACACGATTCAGCACTTTAATTTTTATTTGTAATTGCAAATTCTAATAACTGCATATCTTGAAAATTAGGCACATCAAGTGCCTAGGACAACTAACTTTTTATTTTCAAAATTTCATGAATAATCTTTTTGTTGTCATAGCAACACGAAACAAATAACTATCTCTAGTTATAGCCACTCTCATTACATAAATATCAATCCAAGGATCTTATAAAATAGAGGATCTGCCCTTAGAACAAAATCTTGAAGCCATACGCCACAGTTTCGCCACCCCTACTCTGCCCACCGCCCAATAGGATCGCAATGTTTTGAGCCGACAATCATGGCGGAAACGAAAGTAGCCAATCAGACGATGGTAGAAACGAGAGTAGTCAATCAGACGTGCCGATTGCTCGGTTGCTTTTTGGCTTCACCGATTTTGTAGGATGAAGATACACATGGGCAGATCCTCTATTTATAAAATCCTTGTATCAATCAATCTCAACATATATTCTACATTTTTCTTCTTCTTCTTCACAACAGATTGTGCACTTTTAAGCACCGTTGGCCAAAATAACTACAATTAGAAATGAAAGTAATTTACAGATGTAAGATATACAATATCGTTGTAGTAGAAAGTGAGTGTTTTATTTGCATCCGAGGAACTTCTGTTCAACTAATATTGGTATATACATTACTTGTAATCCTAATGTTAATTTCACGTTCTGTAGAAATTAGTTATTTCTGTTCTGTGTTTAACTAAGAATTACTTAGAAGAAGACAAAATAGGGGAATTTTGTTTGTTTGTCATTGTATTGTTGCATGGAATGTTAAACTTTCTTTTTTTAGTTGAATTGAAAGTAAAAAAAAGAGGCACTTACCATTCCCTTTCCCTCAACCGCTCATGCATTCAGAAGTCTTATGATATCTTACACTTCCAAACTATTCTATGCATAAGTATCAGAAGTCTTATAGAACGATTCTCTCCAGCCGTCTCTCGAGACAGGCCTCAAAGCAAAAATGATAAGATACGGGGTATGCGCAAAAAATACGATGAATAATTTTATTAGAAACAGAATAATAAGCTTACATGAAATTTGATTTAATCTCCTTCAAAGTACTGTCTTTGGCTAGCGATACATTTATCCCAACGTTGAATCCATGACTGGAAACATTTCTGGAAGGCTTCTCTTGGAAAGTCATTCAAGTGCTTTGTCATGGTCCTCTCAATGTCAGGAATGGTGTTAAAACGTTTTCCTTTAAGCAAATTTTTACCTTTTGGGAAGAGCCAGAAGTCTCACGGTGCTATATCTGGAGAGCACAGCGAATGTAGACAGACAGGATTATTTTTTCGGCCAAAACCTCGTGGATCAAAATCTGGGAGTGGCACGGCACGTTCACTCTAGTTCATTCAATATCTGTGCATTGTGGTATGGTACGATATAATTATTGTCTACTTTTATAAAGGTACATAGACTACAAACTATATTTCTAGAAAGAACTACAAGATCGGTTAAGATTTTTTTTTTTACAGATTTTGTTAAGTACACAGTCAGAAACATAAAAGTTCTACCACCTAAATGTAAGGAGAAGTACAATCAACTCTTCTGTAGAGTTGGGGCCGCGGTGGCTCAGTGATAGAGCGTTCACCTCTGGTGCTTGGGGTCCCGGGTTCGATCCAAGCCCCCGCCAAGTGAACTTTGTGGTGGACAAACACCGTGTGCGTGGGTTTTCTCGGGGTTCTCCCGTTTCCTTCCACTTCCTTCATTCCATCATTTCATTCATTACTCATCATCACCGTCTCCTTTAGCCTAACCGGCATAAGCATGGGACGTAAAACTCGACGATTTCTTTTCATTTTCTTCTGTAGAGTTTTCCAAAGCAATTATAAATTTATTAGTTGTCAGCAAGAATAATGCATTTTTTCAAAATTGTTTTAATTTTGGCTATTATTTAACTTCATGTAATAAAATGAAACTCTTAATAAAAAATAAACGTTTCAGCAAAACGGTCATCTATAATAAATAAAGACCTAATAGAAATTTACAAGGAGTCTATTAATATTACAAGGGCAAGTCAAAAATTATCACCAATGTAGCTATAACATCTCTTACATTGTTCATATAGACCTATGTCCTTGTTTATTTTATTGTTACGGTATTGTGCTCATGCTATGAAAGTTTGATTCTAATTCCTCAATTTGTCTGTTTTTGTTGCAGATAGATCATGGCTGCTCCATGAGAAGTTTGCACCAAAGAGGGACAACGACTAGTGAACATGGCATGGTTTTGTAAGACGAGTGACTATTGATTACGTGGCACATCATCTGGAAATTAGTTATGGTCCTGCGTACGAAAACATCCACAACAGACTTGGTTTTCGTAAACTCATTCATCCGATTCCTCCCTCGTGCGTAACACTTGTTTTTAAAGTTTTCAATCTATTCGTAGACACACCGTTGCGGCAAGACACTGTTCCCGTAATGTGTCAAAAGTCTTTGATGGATTGCGGCCCCTGATACACCTTAAGAGTCTTCATCCCGGCGAAATTAAAATACTGCTAATTTTACAGTAATTATGTGATATCTTCAAATAGATAAAATATAATCGAAATGTGGAACAAGAGCGCCCTAGACAATATTATTTTACATGAGAAACCGTTATCACGACTCTCTTATCTGCTTTCGATTTCGAGCCATTTTGAAATTTGGCGTTTATATTCGCATTTCTAAACAGCTGAAAACGGAAAGCCGCTAGGTGACTTGTGATAACGGTACCTCACGCAAAATAATATTGTCTAGGGCGCTCTTGTTCCATATTTCAATTATCTTTTATCTATTTGAAGATATCATACCGCTGTAAAATTAGCGGTATTTTATTTTCGCCGGGATGAAGACTCTTAAGATCACAAAAACAGGATCCTGCTTGTTGTTTCTTCTAGTGGAGAGGCCATGATCTATCTGCAATAGAAGGAAGAGAAATGGAGGAATTCTGATCAAACTTTCACAGCGTGACCACAACAGTATAACAATCAAATTTACGTGGACAGAGGTCATGTATGAACAAAGTAAGAAATGTTATTACTACATTGCGGATAATTTTTGACTTAGACTAGTATATCGTAATCGCATAATGTCTTTTATTACTAGAATTTCATCTTCATAAGACATTTCAGAACATGAATTTGACAGTTACATGGTGTCTCTTGATATTTACACACCATTTCCAAGTAATTGTCAACATTGCCATTCATGTATAACTCACAATATATGAATCAATTATGTAGGCAAATGTTTACAATTATTATTCATACAAGTTTCAAAACATTTATAAGTAATGTACGCAGAATCGTAATTGATTTATTACTTTATTATCTGACTAATATTTCTTAAAACATGCGTTCAGACACTTTGGCATCTTTTTTACAATTCGTGATATTGTTAGCTCAAATACAACGACAGAAATACTAATTGCGAAACCAAAGAACAATATAAAGAACGCTCCACTCAAATGCTTCAATGAAATTTTAACTAGATTATCTCCGTTTTTCATATTTTCAAAGCGATGAAGGTTTACTGTAATATCACATTCCCATTTATTGGTGAAACCAGACTCGAATAGCCGAGTTGTAACGTGAGATACCTTTTCGGTTAAAAGCGATTGTCTATATAAAAGAAACGCGGAATAAAAACTAAAAATTACTTCATCAACTACATGAATGCATAAGTAAGTTCCTTTTGTGGTATAATTAGTCTTTATAGTGTATCTTAAAGGTAACAAATCTGATAAGGCAACGAAATTTCTTTTGACAGGCACCAATTCCAACATATCAAGTGCATTGTACCATATTTTGTAGTTTTTGTACATATATTTTGACAAACTATCATCGGAATATTTAAAAAAGTTTCTAATGGACGGATAACCTCCAAACGTCAGTCCCATATCGACAAATTCTTGCATTGTGTTCATATCCTTTTCGTAGGAAGGAACAGTTAAGAAACTTACGAAGGAGCTCTCGTAACCTGTGCAGATAACTAATGAAAAAAACAACCATAGAACGAACAAAACTCTAATAGTGCAAGACTTAGGTTCTTGCGAACAAGAAATTCCAAAGAAGAGTGAAGTTGAATGAAGCATTGGATGCTTAAGGAATATTTCATCTCCTTCTTTCCCAAAGATCCTAATTTTGTATAGTGTGAACGAGAAACACAAATATGTAAATATTATAGGTAACCAGACGTTTAAGTTATATGGTAACAACAAATTTTTCCAGAAAGGAAGACGCTGTGCTTTCGGCACCACCCATATGACAGTCTGAGGAACCCACGTCACAACAAAATTTAATGACTTTATTCTATCAAGAGTTAATGAAAGCCCTGCTGCACCAATATCTGCCTTGCTATTGTACACGTCACCAAAGACTCCACATACACTTCCATTTTTGAATTTGAAACCCCATTTCATTCCATCTCTAGGCATCTCTACTACAAGTGTAGCATTAATACTGCTAGTTACAGATTTCAAAACGTTTCCTTCGATTCCTTGCAAAATAGCACTTATCCCATGACCTACTAACCTTAAGTACGGCATGAAAGTAAACGCACTAATCCGAAGAGGACATAAATGAAAATTTTCAGTAAAGCTTGGTAATATTTTATCAGTTGACCAATCTTGGTGTTCTGTACATATTTCAGAAATTGATATACCTTGAACACGTCTGCAATTACCATGCGCAAACATTGAGTAGGTATAAAGAATAAGTCTATCTTCGAAATTTATGAGAATGATGCTTTTATAAGATTTCAGCTTTACTAACATTGTGAAGAACGGCGTCAACTGGTTATCGTTTATAATATTTGATTGAAATATAACGATTACTCTTGACACTAATTCAAATAGATTGCTGTTACTGAGATTTGCAATGCAACTTATTAATTCCTTTGGTAACATATAAAATATAACATCACATCTTGTTGAGCTTTGGAGTATTTGTGTTGTATTAAATTTACTTAAGTCGTTCACAATTATTATGGGTGTAGCTGTTGTTATCGAATGTGCAAACATGTTTACTTCTTCCGATGCTTGTTGTGATATGAAGATAATAATGACTTCGTTGTTGTGTGATATTTTATTCATCATACTCCTTACACATGCTGATAAACATGTTTTCCTATATTCCGGTATTGTTAAACCATTTATGTACTTGGACATTGCTAACAATAGTCCCACTACTGTCATTAAGAGTGCTTGTTTCCATAACATGTTTATTCATCTGAAACTGATAAAAATGATTAGTTTAGCAACATACATAAAGTTTAAATCTATCATCATATTCTCAAGTCTAATATATATATATATCTGTAAGTATGATATATAAAAGGTAACGTACTATACTGCTTATACAGACTATCATTAGATGATACCTCTATATAATTTATGAAGCTGTTCATATATATACTGATTTATAGCGGTACTTCTTTAAACATATAATGTAATGTCCCTATTTATCTGAGAGAATGGGATATGAAAACGAAATACTTATAGCAATTGTTTAATAAATTTTGACCACTTAATCATTCGAACTCAAATATAAAGTATGGAACTAAGTTTAAACATTCTGTTCCTCTGTTGACAATCAATAATTGGATCTTTATTATACTTCATTGAGCAGCCGAACATACACTGTAAAAAATGAGGTGTTGAAACAAGACAAAACCACTACCGCTTTAGCATGTTTCTTGTGTATTAATTCAGCACCAAGCCCATCACCTTCCGAGCATATCAAAAATAACTCGGTACTACCTGAGAGATTTCGAAAACAACGCAACGTAGAGAGTGCGGTTTAGAACATGACACTCGAAGTCATACCTGCTCGATTGAAAAATGTTTGTTTCAACCCTCCGCAAGTTGTTTGCGAAGGAATCCCCAAAGGAATGCAGGGATTCCCTCTAACTTGACAAGTAATCCCTACGTTCTTTTTAAATCCTTTGCAGACAAATTGCGGAGGTCTGAAACATACATTTTTCAATTCAGCAGGTATGACTTTGAGTGTCATGTTAAACCGCACTCTCTACGTTGCGTTGTTTTTGAATTACAGTTCTCTGAAGCTGATTTTTCAACGCTTTCGGTACCTTACATCGCCAACACTATCCCTCACCGACCAAAGCTCCAGGATTTTTTTTTTTTTTTTTTGCTGGTTTCGGTGTCGGGAATCAGCTCCCGATGTTTGTTCAAATAGTTTCTTATCACCCTGTACATTAAACTCTGGGTGGGTACGAGAACTAAATTTTATTTGATTTTGAATTTTGGATCCCTTTCGGCAGCAAGACCATATAAGAAGTGAACTTACAGCTAAATGTGGGATCTAAACTACATGAACTCCCACCGGAAATCGAACCCGAGTCCCCCCAAGCAAAAGCTGTTTACTTTCATCGTTTAATCACGAGGAAGCTCGAGAACTGAATTAAATTGCTTCGTACTCTATGAATGTATGAACTAAATATATTGAGACCTTTGATCCTCAAATTCAGAAAGAAAGAACACATAATAATTTGCTTAACTTTGACATGTTGGATTATAAGAAACAAGTTTAAACTTCAATACGGCATTGAAACTCCCTCTTTTATAGGTTTTAACTCGAAATATGACAAAGGAAAGTCTGTTATGATGAACGAAACAAAATTGTTTTACATGTATTTAAAATTTCATTTGAAAAACAAATTATTATGTTTGAGGAAAATCTATAGCTGCAAGAGATTTTTCGAGTATTATTTATATTTTGGAGGATAACAAACAATTTCTGAAACAAACATATACTGATGACACCGCTTCACCACATCTGATGACACATGAGTATATGGTGTAGGAACATGTTAAAAATACACACTGAACCTACTACATTTCTATCTCTACTACGAGACTGTCAAGGAACTGCAAAACGAAGTTCGTATGACCAGTTATAGTACTCTTTCAATGACAAGTACTCTTCTCTAGCTAATACGCGAGCATTAGAGTAAATCTAAACTGCTTCTTTATCTTATTGAGAATTCAAGTGCAGTAGCAACCGCAGTAGTTCGAATACGAAATCGTTGACGGACGAAAAATAAGCACAACGACATCAACCGCCTGAACAGAGTCCATCTGTGTTATTGGTTATCACGTATCTTACAGGAAAATTGTAAGTAGTAATGAAACAATAGGTATTATACATTGAAAAATGTATGTTTCAGACCTCCGCAAGTTTTCTGGAAGGGATTCCTTAACAGAACGTAGGGATTACTTGCCAGGTTAAATTGAATTCCTGCATTCCTTTAGGCAATCCCTTGCAGACAACTTGCGGAGGTTTGAAATATACATTTTTCAATCGATCAGGTATGACTTCGAGTGTCATGTTCTAAACCGCACTCTCTACGTTGTGTTGTTTTTGAATTACAGGCCTCTGAAGTTCATTTTTCCACAGACTTTGAAAATAATGTCTATATACAGACTGAGTTGGTCTTGCGTATTGGGCATTCTGCATAACGGTTGTGGATACACTTATGTGTAGAGCGTATGGACAAAAGTAAGTTTCGCAGACTGTCACTCCCAAATGGTGTAGATTGGAAAATCGTTGGACCATTCATAAAGAGTATAGTTGCAGTACGATACAGTACACAACAGAAAGAAATACATGATTAGAAGAACTAAAATGACACATTTACATAGAAACAATAAGTTACACTGAAAAGTCACTGTAAATCACAATAACCTCCATGAAATTACAGAAGTAAAATAGTACTATGATAGCCTCGGACAGCAATGCATGCTCCGCAGTATGTTCTCATTCTGCTCAACAGGATGGTAATGAAGTGTTGTGGCATGAAGTTTCATTACTCTACCAGTGTGTTAATAAATGCTTGATGGCCCACGGAGTATCTGCGCGTGCTGCAAGACGTCTTCCTATAACAATCTAAAGTTGCGTGTTGGGATTTAAGTTAGAGAAGCAGGTAGGAGGATTCACTCCATTTGCTTACTATTATCTTTGTGAAAGTTCCGCCTCCTGCACTGTTCGATGTGGCCTCGCATTATCATCTGTAAAGATGTTGTCAAAGGCGACTGTGTTTGAAAAGAGCACCAAAGAGAATATTGTTCATCAGTGAGTGTACCGCCCTCAAATATTTGAGGTCTGTATGAGATTACAACATTATTAATCCCTACAGAAGAATACCTGAACCAGCGAAACAATCATTTTCGATTTCATGGATCCATTGCATGTTCTCATCTCTTGCAAGATGAGAACACTACTAAGACTGAATGCGCCAATATCTGAGAAAAGAATGCAATCCTGGTCCTGATGTTCTTGGCAGCACCACAAATAGTGCTGCCAATGTGCAGATATCAACGTAATACAACGTAAAGCCAGTAGTAGATAATTTTGGTAACAGGCTGAAGGGCTTTTATTCATTATGGTGAATACGCAATGTCTTATACTAATCTATCTCGTTCTCTCTATCCCGTACTTAAGTTAAGTAAACCCTTGTATTCTAATTATACATTATATATTAGAATACAACAGGTACGAGTGTGAAATTTTCACAATATAGGCGATTTGTTGGAACTTCATTCGTACCTTGAAAGTTCCATCTGATTCTCGTTGTTCTACGACAATAAAAGACACAAGTTATCAATCTCCTTCACGACATTTAATAATAAATGTTACTCTTGTGTCCATTTTCTATATGTGTTAATTATGTATATAGAGAATGGTAATCAGCTTTCGTTGAATAGGTTTCGCATTGGAATCAGTTCGTTACTGAATGAATCCAAAAAAAAACGATAATGCAGAACTACATCCAGTATAGAATGCTAGATAATTACACCCGTTTTATTTCACTCGCAAGTTGAACACATATATTTAATTATTATTAGCGGACTCGTTCACTTGAGATACTGTTGTTTACATGAGATGAACTTAAATTACGTATGGAAACACTAGGACGTTTCATTCTTCAAGATATTGGCAGTGGATCCTCAACATCGCAAAAATTCAAGATCAGAATTGCAAAACATGCCAAGTGTTCTTATCTTGTCATTTCAGGTTCAATATTTATTTATTTATTTATTTATTTGTGTTCTTTCCAAGGGCTACGCACTTGCGTAATATTAGAGCCTAAGTCCAACTTAAAATCATATTTTTAATTCAAAATAGTTTCAACTCAATATAATATAAGTCCAATGACTTGAGATGCTATTCAATTCAGTTGAGGTGTTTACAATGTTTTCCTGTTAAACCGACTTACATCCTGCATTGGGAAAACTTTAGTCACAAGTAATAAACACCCAAAGTTAGTTTTTCTCATATACTTGATAATGGTGCAGTATATATCAGGACTAATTTGCACATTAAAACTTAAATACGTTTACCATTACTTCCCCATGAAAAGTCACATTTACTTTCTGATTCCTGGTACTTTACAATATTAGAAAAAGTAAAAAGAAAAAAAGAAAGGGTGTAAATTCCAATACACGAGAGAAATAAGCTAACTTTGACGTTATTCTCACGATTTTTTAAAACAGATTTCTATGAATACGAAGGACATCTCAATCATTATGTTAAATTGTCAATGCAACCAAAAGGCCAAATATTCTCTGTTCAAAGATATAAATATTTAAATGCTTCCTCTCCGAAGTAACTTGGAGAGGTCTTAGTTGCAGAAATTCTGAAAGAATCGGACTTCTTGATGTAGTTTTGTAAAATAAATTCTCCAGAAAATCCATTCTTCAGCAGTATTTCCTTATACACGTCATCACTCTCCATAAAATCTCGAAACTCTTAAATGTCTTGTGACGTGTTTATCACCAAAATCACGAAAGAAAAAAACGTTCTTCCCCTCGTAGACATATATTTAATCATGGCAGATCTAAATATGCAGTACAGTAGATAGAACAACACCATATGAATAAATAGAAGAAATAGAAGATGAATATTTTCAGTATTAACACGTTGACCGCCACTATATATTTTGACCTTTCACATCTGTGCGCCACGGGCAACAATCCGCCACTAATACGTTGTTTTAACCCCATAAATGTATAATTTTCTTTGTGTATGGTTTTGCATACACGCGTCATGGATATTGAATTTTGACTTCTACGCCATATGTATGTAATAGCATACATACCTATAGAGCGAACGTGAAAAAGTGCAATATATATTTGTGTGTATGGAAAACCATACACGATGCGCTGAATGAAGGAGGCGTGTGTACGGAAATCCATACACGTGACAGCCAACGTTAAAGATCAACACGTTAAATCAAGACTTCTGTACAGGGTATTTCTGCTTACAATTTTGTACTGTCTAGTATAAGAAATTTATACTATGTAAATTACTTACCATTTTTTTTAAAATAATACTCATTACTTAACACTACGAATTACTTTATATCCGCCCAAAAAGTAACGAATGTCCTGATCTAGCAGAAGCGTTCAACAACACAAAAATATTTCAACTTTTACAATAATCATCCATGTTGTAAAAAACATCCCAAATACATAGCAAATATATACAGACATATTTCACGTTGATATTTCTGCTTGAGGTAGTTCAAAGTTCAAGGAAAGATGACAAGAAGCATAATTAATAAAACAAACTACAATAAAGCACTTTTGAACACACACATTCAATATTATTATTTTTGTATTCCTCTTGTAAAAGTATTTCAGTGGTCTTAAGGGACTTTCAAATCAGATCTTCAGTTACTGACAAGGGCGCCCCCCCTTGAAGAAATTGTACTTCGGAATATCGAAAACTCAATTGAATTTTTTAGAATAGTTAGAGCAAAATTTGAAATTAAATTTGAAATGTCGCTTATACTTGCCCTCCTTGGAAACCACAACATGGCGCCCTTGGTTACTGACCCATAATGACTGCATACAATGTTCTTTCTATATCTTCTCCTAGGAGACGGTTTGCACCTCAAGTTGGATATTTTCACTTTTGTATTGTAAGTTTTGTCTGCTAAAACACACGCCTAACATAAACACCATTGTGTCCGTAGGAATTTTCCTTTTTTGTGAAGGTAATGTTCTAAGAACCGCTTCGAAATATTTTTGATATGTGAAGCTACTCTGGTGTTTCTGACATCGGAAGTGTACGAAATTCGATATTAGGTTACCTTAGATAGTACTGATTCGCTTATAATGTACATACACTATTCGTAAGTAAGCAAGATGCTCAAATTTATACTTTCCTTGCCTAATAGAACATTGAATGTCTCAATGCACTTAGTACTCACCTTTAAGAGAGGGAAGTCATTAATTTTGTTTATGTGACATAGAATTTATTATTTGCCTTTCCTAAATTAGATTTTGTTTTTGTCGGTTAATGTACGTATTTGTAAATATTTCATATATATGTATTAGAAAGAAGAAATAGACAATTACAGAGGGTATTTAGTTAATTTTGTTGTTGGTTGAAGTATCACTGGCCTTAATACACATGAAATAAAAGAGTAAAACTATGGAATTATAAAATTAACACACTGCAAGAATTAGACAATTACAACAATGCTTTTCCAAGTAAACGTCCTGCTAGAAAATACAATTTGTAGGTAATAAATATATTATAATTACAGACATTATATATAAATGAGATAAAACTATCATTTTGATCACCTAGTCTTGGTCATAACATATTTACATACAGATAAATATCTTTATTCATGTCAACTCACATAGCTAGAGGAATGATTGATAAACTGTACACAAAAGTGTCTGATAAAATACAATAAAGGTTCATAATGATTCGTGACTATATACAGTAAATGCTTTTTTACCTCATTACTTACCCTTCGATTAATTCTTGTAAGTGCACACAATTGATTCATATTTCCGGAAAGTAGTAATTACCATTATGTTTTATGGAAAGAAGTTTAGCCTTCGTACTTGAGGAGCGTATTGCTTAAAAAATCAAAACTATTGGAAGAAAATATTGCAGTATTTCTCTACCAAGAATAAAAACATCATTGGAAGTAATAATATTAATAACTAATTTTATATGTTTATACCAAAAAGTTATTATTATAGAAACAAAGTCTTGGTTATACATGAATGTCTGTGAGAGATGAGGTCTGCTTTTCTGTACTAAATAGACAGTGATAATCAATATTCTTGTACTATGTTAATTAATAAGAGCGTACGTCCCAAATAGAACGAAAACAGCTATTTTAGTTTTGACTGTGTTATTCAGTATTACGTCTTCTTTAAACAAGTACACGCTTCCTCGTGGCGAAGCGGTTAGTGTATGCACTTTTGGATAGGGCTATCCGAGTTCGATTCCCGGCCGGAGCACATGTTTGATTTAGTTATATTTTCAGTTTAGCATCCCTTTCAGCAGTGAGGCAATATAAGACGTGGATTTACAGCTTAACGTGCAAACCGAACGACATAAACACCCACCGGCAATTGGAAGGAGCTCGTGTAATTCAATGTAATGTTAAATTGCAGGTCTACACTGCTGAAACGAACCTAAACTCAAAATCACAATCACAGTCTTTAAACAAATAAAGGGGAAGAAAATTGGCTTATGTTTACCCGTACATCATCTGAAATGAAATTAAATGTAGGCTAAGTGACACGGCTGATTGAGGCTAGTTAATGATGTTGGAAGAATCTGTGAAATAAGCATGTGGGAGGAAACGGGAGTTCTCCGAGAAACGAACGGAATCATTGACAACATTGACAAGCAAAGAAAATAAGAAGATATGCAATCTGTTTGTATGGATACAGAATTTATTTATTTTATATTAATTATTCTTACGCTGTCTCACAATTTACATACATAACTGATGGATTGGTTGATTTGAAGTTAACGTTCCGTTCAGTATCGAGGCCAAATGAGACACAGACCTACATCTTAAAGTGTGATTCGAATCACAGATGTCCGTACAGGAATGGAACCCAGGTTTCCAGTGCCGTAGACGGCTATATTCTTCACAAGGTCACTAAGAGTTTGATTTATTTTTGATTCGCTATGGTATAAAATTTATCAGAAGTTGCCAATACAATCATTCTGATGGAATGGTTTATTCACGACCTCTAGAACTTAAAGTATATTAATAATTATGTTCCTCAAACAGCAAAAGTATCTGCTCTTTAACAAAGATTATGCAATATATATTATACGTACGTAAGTCCAGTGGAAATCATGCAATATGAAAACGTTTATTATATGCATCAGGATCTTCAGATAAATAAAACTGAGCGATCTAGAAATAGCAGAATTCAAATCAAGCTTTATCTAAAGTGAAAACATATACATAGGTAGGATTCAACTATTTCCGAGGCTGATACTACAGATAGACGTGGGTTCCTGAAACACGCAGAAGTTTAAAAAAATGTGAAATGAATTACGCTTGAAATTCGTTCTGATGATTCCAGTAAAACTCATCTTTCTCACAGTAAAATTTCAGTGATGTTCCTTATAGGTATGAATTACTATCACCAATACATAGGGCTTATGTGCATAAAAAAAATTAACATCTCCACACGAGGTAAAGAGAGACGTTTATATGTACACTCTACCAAAATATAATTGACCGGGTGATTATTTTAAAGTCTTTTAAAATAGTCAGTTTGGCAACGAGGCATTAGATAAGGCAATAGTTGAAGTATTGAAGCATTTCCAATACAATAGTCACAGAGCCCCTTAGCAGGTTAACCCAGGAAGATGGGAACAGCCAAAAGTTCCGTAGCAGAATAAAGACTTTGGGGTTCGGTTACTTCTAATGTTTCGTGGAAAACAGAGAACTGGTACTGGTCTGCTGATTGCTGCCGAATTTAGAGGGATCCAAACGGTGGTGGCGCTGGTGATCCGATGTCATCGGCAGCTTCATAGGAGAAGCCAGAAATACGTCGTCTGCTGGTTGTAGTGAATCCATGTGGTGCGTAGTATCCTGACATAAAACCATGTGGTGGTGTTTGTAAACACAATCGTAAAGTATTGTTTGTACACAGTACCACGTGGGATAAAAATTGTTTATTATTAAACATTAAAACTGGTTGTCCTATATTCAACTAGGAATGCAATGGATGTACCCGATTGCAATGAAATAAGCTGAGCGAGCTTAAACTACGTAATCATTCCTGGCCATTATGCAATAATAAATGCCATTTTTAATTACTGACAAAAAAATCGCGTGAAAACTTTTTCCCCATGTTAAGTCTACGCAAGCGTTTTTCGGTGATTATTCCTCGATGGTAGATCGGATTTTTGATTTCGACCTATGATGTCACTCAGCACGACATACTCTATCAGCGTGCTAAGTTTGGTTCAGATCGGCCAAACGGTCTAGGAGGAAGCGTTTTTCGGTGATTATTCCTCGATGGTACATCGGATTTTTGATTTCGACCTATGTTGTCACTCAGCACGACATACTCTATCAGCGTGCTAAGTTTGGTTGAGATCGGCCAAACAGTCTAGGAGGAGTTCGCGGACAACCAAACGGCTAACCCGAGTATAAGAGCTTCGCTTCGCTCAGCTCAACTAGGAGGAAGCGTTTTTCGGTCATTATTCCTCGATGGTACGTCGGATTTTTGATTTCGACCTATGTTGTCACTCAGCACGACATACTCTATCAGCGTGCTAAGTTTGGTTGAGATCGGCCAAACGGTCTAGGAGGAGTTCGCGGACAACCAAACGGCTAACCCGAGTATAAGAGCTTCGCTTCGCTCAGCTCAACTAGGAGGAAGCGTTTTTCGGTGATTATTCCTCGATGGTACATCGGATTTTTGATTTCGACCTATGTTGTCACTCAGCACGACATACTCTATCAGCGTGCTAAGTTTGGTTGAGATCGGCCAAACGGTCTAGGAGGAGTTCGCGGACAACCAAACGGCTAACCCGAGTATAAGAGCTTCGGTTCGCTCAGCTCAACTAGGAGGAAGCGTTTTTCGGTGATTATTCCTCGATGGTACATCGGATTTTTGATTTCGACCTATGTTGTCACTCAGCACGACATACTCTATCAGCGTGCTAAGTTTGGTTCAGATCGGCCAAACGGTCTAGGAGGAAGCGTTTTTCGGTGATTATTCCTCGATGGTACATCGGATTTTTGATTTCGACCTATGTTGTCACTCAGCACGACATACTCTATCAGCGTGCTAAGTTTGGTTGAGATCGGCCAAACGGTCTAGGAGGAGTTCGCGGACAACCAAACGGCTAACCCGAGTATAAGAGCTTCGCTTCGCTCAGCTCAATAAAATTGAACACTGAATATCACAGGGCTTTTTCAAGTGAATTTGCCGATAATTTTATTATGTTGTTAAGATTGGTACGATGGGTCCAATGATTGTTGTACCGAATGCTACAGCGCTGATTACTGGCCTTATACTGACTTTATCATCGCCATTTCCATTATAGCTGCATCCGAGGAACTCAGTTTTCAAAGATATTTGGTCTAGGAATTAATTCGTGCGGTTTTACAAAAGATGGCGTAACTAGCTTATTGTCCCATAGTTTCGTTGATCCAAACATGCGTTGAAAACTACTGTCATTGAGCATCTTGTTTAGTATATGTCAGTTGCTTGAAGCGGAAACAACAACATTTTTTCTTCAACTGAAAATGGCGCATTTTGTGCCTGATAAAGTGTTTTTGCGGGGAGTTATTCTTCATTGCTTTAACATGAAGAAAAGTGTTACCGCAAGTCATCATATTTTAGTGGAAGTGTTTGGTGACCACGCTCTAGCTGAGCGAACGTGTCAGAAGTGGTTTGCACGGTTTAAAGGTGGTGATTTCAGCTTGGAAGACCAAAAGCAATTTGGACAGCCAAAAGAATTTGAAGATGAAGAACTGAGAGCATTGTTTGATCAGGATTCGTGTCAAACGCAGGACGAACTTGCAGAAGCATTTGGAGTTGAGCAAACAACAGTTTCCAAACGTCTCAAAGCCATAGGAATGATTCAAAAGATGTCTTATTGGGTTTCACATGAATTGAAAAGAAAGACGTTGAAAGAAGAAAAACCGTTTGCGAATTGCTGCTTCAAAGACAGAAAAGGAAGGGATTTTTGCATCGAATTGTAACTGGTGATGAGAAGTGGATTCATTACGAGAATCCTAAACGAAAAAAGTCCTGGGTGAAGCAAGGTGAACCAGGTCCTTCACAACCGAAACGAGGTATTCATTGTGCAAAGGTTATGCTGTATATATGGTGGGATTTGAAACGTGTGGTGTACTATGAACTTCTGAAACTTGGTGAAACTATTAATGGACACCGCTATCGACAACAATTAATGCGTTTGAAGCAAGCTCTGGCCTGAAAACGACCAGAATGGAATAACAGGCATAATAAACTTATTTATCAAGATGATAACGCTCGACCACATGTCGCAAAACCGGTCAAAACCTATTTGGAAAATGTCGGATGGAAAGTGTTACTCCACCCGCGATATTCACCAGACACTGCTCCGTCTGACTACTACTTGATCGATTGCATGAATAACGATTTGATTGGACAGCGGTTCACTTCTTCAGAAAATATCGAAAAATGGATCTTTGATTAGATTGCGTCAAAAGATGAGGAATTCTTTCGACACGGAATCCGTAAATTGCCTGAAAGATGGGAGAAAGTAGTGACTAGCGATGGGCAATATTTTTATTAACGTATTCATTTACTTTGTTTTTGAAATAAAGCTTCAATTTTTATTAAAAACCGCACGAATTAATTCCTAGACCAAATATAATAATAATAAGTACCTAAGGGTATCCGTGAAGTAACAATGCTTGAATGTACTATGCTTTCTGTTCAACTTGAAATGGCAATGAAATTCATAAAGGTGAGTTGACGTAGGATTTATTTAAAAAGAAGAAGACAACAACAAAAACTTAATTTCTTTTAAGGTTAACCTATAATGGGTTATATAAACTGTATAGGATGTTTATAAGGACAGTAATATTGGTATTAGCGTAATTTAATCAAATTCTTGGAAATTCGTGATAGAAATGAATATTTTCCAGTCCTATCTGTGGTAATAAGTGTCAATGAACAAGTGAGCTGTGTTATGAAATCTCAAACAACAGTAGATATTCAAAGTATGAGATTTCATGTTGAAACAAGCGAGTGGTCGCTCTCCTTGCCTCATTGGCAGCGGCGAATGCAATGTTGTATTCCAATTAGTGTTACTCACGAGACGATATTTTGCCTGATCTCGTCTCGATTCGTTGATGTTTCTTAGTCTTACCGTCTCGATTCTCAGCAAAGCTTCTTCTTGTTTCATTTCAATATTTTCTCGTCTTGTCTCTAACATTTATCATGTCATCTCGTCCTGTAAATTTATCATGTCATTTCGTCCTGTACATTTTTATACAATAAACCAAATATTATCTGTCTTAAAGGGACGGAAAAGCACCTGGGAAACAAAACAGCCTTATAGCCCGGAGTTCAATAATTACTCACTTTTTACCTCACTCATAGACCTCCCATTTAAATACACTTTTTAGATCAAACCTCGTCTCTTATTAATATTTTCTGCTCTCGTAGTACAGACCAGTATTTTATAAATATTTACTGTGTACTGTACTGTACCTTCAAAAAGTATTACAGAAAAAGAAAGCCCAGAATAAAAATGTTATGCACATTTTGAACATAAATTTAATAATGTCTAACTTTATTACAGGAAACATTAAAAACTATAATTTTTCTTCTGGCGTCCAACCATAAGTCGTACGCACCACACATCAGCGAATCGCGTATCGCCGGTTAAGAAAACACAATGTATACCGTGCAATATAAATAATGTTAAACAATCAAAATGTTGATAAAAATTAAACTAACGTCAGAAGGTATTCTTAAAAGCTCAAACTTTACAGTTTTTAGTTCTTTAGAAAGTGTGCTTAATCGAGCTAAGCGATTAGAGTACGTCCATTTGTCGTGGGAGACCCAGGTTCGATTCTCAGCGTGAACTCATGATGTTTAGATACTACGTTAAGTTATATGTCCACGCCTCATAGAATATCATTGCTGAAAGGGGCACTAAATCCAAAATCAAATATTTCTTTCTTTTTCTTTTTTTGCTAAGCAAGATAGTATGAGGATGATAGTTACGATGCAGACAGTCGAGAGTCAGGCACGTAGCCAAGGGATGGGTCCGAAGGGTCCGCGCCCCTTCGGATCCAGAAATAAGAAATATTAAGGAAGGATGAAACAAAAAGAAATGAGAAAAAGATGGACCATCGACAAAAATATAAAGCTACAGCAAGCGTTTCATTACTCTTTCTTATGAGGAGCTCTGTGTGGAGGAAACAGGGAGGTGTCAAGTTGAAAATGGATATTTTTGTAACGAAGCATTTCAAGTTCCATCTAGCTTGATATTAATCCTATGGACTACAAATGATCGATAAACCAGTTCGATCAAATAGACTCTCAGGTAGAACTTAAGAAATACCCAGGATCACCAATAATACGAGCCATTTTGAATTTCGCGGTAACACTAATCCATGTTATAAGATGTGTTTACTCCCGAAAGAGATCTCGTTGCTATCCTTGACGGCATTAAACGAAGATAAGAAAAAGATGAAAGAATACAAGTGGAACCGAGTTCGAATGACCTTGGAAGACTATATCTTTTTTAGTACTTTTTTATATTGTACTCAAGATTTCTTTATAGTTTTCTTTTATTATTCAAATACTTACTAGCATATCCTCATTTTATTGTCCTAACAAACTAATATGGGTATGTGGTCAGTAAAATAGATATAGATTGGTGTGTAACCACAGTATTTCATGTCACGCCCCCATTACGAAATCCTGGCTAAACGAACGAATATATGTTGCCAGTAAAATAGTTTAGAAGGATCGAGCCCCTGGTGAGATAACCACAGTATTTCGTCACAGACTCCCCCTATTGCGAAATCCTGGCTACGTGCCTGCGAGAGTCTACTGTACTTGACTTCTGGAAGTACAGTAGTGAAAACAGAGGTAGTTTAACTTAGTAATAGAAGCAGTGGCAGCTCATGTCTAAATGCAACATAACTGGGGGGGGGGAGGGTGCAAATTGAACTTGGCATTCTCTTGCAGGCTTCCAAGCATATAATATTCTAATTAACTGCAGAATACTCTCATGTTCTTATATAGTTGGGTTGCGCAAAATTGTTGTAGTATTTCGGATACTTTTTAGTTTGGCGCTCCCGGTAGCTATAAAATACTGGTATAGTGGCTATAGGCCTTACTAATTTGATTCCAAAGCCTGTGTTTCGCATTTTACAGATATGTACGTCAGATGAAATATATCTGGGTATTGATCTATTGTGATGCCTGAAACGGTTGGAAGTCAGATTACCTCGACGTAACTGTTTAACTTCGATCGTACAGGAGCCCAAACTATCCGAAACATCAACGAAAGTGAGAGCTAAATTCTCAATGTGAACGAACCATACAATGTCATGTTAAATATATATATCTATATCTATCTATCTATCTATCTATCTATCTATCTATCTATCTATCTATCTATCTATCTATCTATATCTATATCTATATCTATATCTATATCTATATCTATATATATATATATATATATATATATATATATATATATATATATATATATATATAGTTACGTACCCTTGGAGTATAAAAGTATCAATATTTTCGTTCAGTTGTGACGGATACAAATTAAAGCTGATTCTCGAAGCAGATCTGTTGAAAATGACACGAGAGGTTATAGATAAACTTAGCGTTAATCTCTCAGCAGTAGTATGGAATTTGGAAAAAGTAGAAAAAAATAGGAAGACGAAAACATTGACCAGGAATGAAAAAAATCGACACTTTAAATCTATTCTACACTGCTTCTATTTCTACACTATGAAAGCTACAGACAAGAGAAACTAAATCTTGTACTGCTACCTACATATTCTATTTTTGTTGTGATAAACCTATATATGATCACAACGGCGCAAATCTTTTTTCAACATTGGGGAGACGGGTAAGACCGTTCCCATATTTTTTTAAAGCAATGTTCAAAATGTTAGGGATCAAGGGAGAAGACTTCAAGATTGGGAGGCGGGTAGATTTGGGGGCTTATTCTGGATTGATATCAATTTCATTTCACTTTCCTTTTTGGCAGTCGGACACAAATAATCACATTTATCCCGAAAACCAAACTTCAAATCTGATTATTGGGTGGACAGTCCCCCTTCAGTCCCAAGATAGGAGGAGACATGTCCCCCTCATCCCCCAGGAGATTTGCGCCAATGCATGACCATCGACTTTCATGTAAGGTATCCATAACACCAAACAAACTATTTTGTGACTTCCGCGACTTTTAACTTTCTCTTCTGTTTTAGGTACTATACTCCTATAGTAATCTGTATATGTTACGTTAACTGTTAACAGTTACACAAACATATTGAAATGAATTTTACGTTGATACCATTCAAGTTACTCTTTTCCATTGTCTATTTAACATTTAACCCATGTCCATAAGTATTTCTGAACCATCATTTACAATTTAAATATAGGCCTAATTATAACCAAACTTTGATTTTTCTTCTGGAAACCAAGAATAAGTTCTAAACTCCAAACGACACAGTAATACAAACCTAATTTGATACTTTGGCCTACATGTATTAGCCATAATTAGTAATGCGCCATAGTCTTATTTCTTGTCGCCATGGTTCCCAGGTACCCTGGATTTTCAAGCCCTGGTTATAACCTTAGACCCTAATATTCCAACACAGACACTAAGAACATACTGATAAAAGGGCGATATTTTATTCTAATCTAACTAACACTCGTAATAGTGATGCAATGTAAATAAGTAATGGCTACAAATGTACTGTAAAACTGAAGATATGACTATTTTGATCAGGCAGTAAATTAAAGATTAGGTAATACAAATATACCGAGGACAAGAAAGAACCTCAGTCTACTTACACAACAAACAAAATAATTATTTACAGTAGAGTCTCGATTATCCGAGCTAATATGGACCGGAGATAACTCGGATAAGCTTAAATTCTGTTAACATGGATAGATACGAAGTACATAGAAAATTTTACACAATATTTATTATTGATGTTTATTGATTATTTTTCTGTATTAGATTATTTATTATTACTGTATTTATTATTTTTATTGGGCATACAATACAGTACATATAAGGAATTAGCCATAATACAGTAAGTAACATGCAGTTTGATATTGATACGTACCTAAGTAAAACACCATACAAAACACAGCACAAATAAGATACTGTTCACCACACACATTTTTCTTTAAAAAGTCTTTCATGGTGTTTTGATTCATGGTGTTTTGATTCAAGCTGTCTCATTTTTGGTCGTTATATTGCACAGACGTAACAATATCATAATATCAGCTATTGCCCGGTCGTCTTGCTGTTCGACGAACAGTGCCTTCTCAAACTGAAACTCGACACTTGCAATAATTAAAGCTCGCTCGCTTAATTGTGGCAACGTCAGGAGAGGACCTTATCTTTGCTTCATTTTGCTTTCTTGCTGAAACAAATGTCTGCAGACTGATTATAGTTGTAGGGACCGTGGTGGCTCAGCCGTAGATGGGGTCCCAAGCTCGATCCCTGTTCCGGCTAAGTGAACTTTGTAGTGGACAAACACGGTGTGCGCGGGTTTCCTCGGGATTTAGGCGTTTCCTCCCACTTTCTTCATTCCAGCATTTCATTTATTTCTCATCATCATCGTCTCCTTTAGCCTAGCCAGGATAACTGTAAGACGTAAAACTGAAATATTTAATTTCATTTTTTTGATTATATTTGTAACTGGATTAGTTTTTTTAAATTTTCGTTTGTTTGTTTCTATTAAGCTCTGATAATCGAAATTCGGACAACTTTCCACTGTATATTTTTCTTCTGTTTCTTGGATATTCGATGAGCTTTAAAATACAAAGTACCATTTAGTTTTAAATGTAGTCTACAGAACATTTTTTTAAAAAAAAAGTACATAATTTTTTTCCAGAATCGAGACAAGATAAACATTTTTGATTATATTTTAGACTGGTCCCGTAAACAAGGCAAGAAATTTGGAAATGCACTTCTTGTTTTTTTTTTTTTTCGAGACGAGATGAGAAATGTCTCATCTTTTGTTCATCACTAATCTGAATGCAGGTCAAGTAACATCAAATTATTAATTTCAGTATACACAGCAAAAAATAAAGTGCTGAAACAACACAAAATGACTACCACTCTAGCGTCTTACTTGTGTGTCAATTCAACATCAAGCACATCGCCTTCAGAGCATATCAGAAATACCTCTTTACTGGCTGTAAGTATTTGCATTGTTTTTTGTTGTTTGCACAAATACTTACAGCCAGTAAGTATGAGCAAAGCTTTGCGAAATATATTTCGCATTTATGGGAAGTAACTAATAACATTCTATGCTTTTTGTAATCGGTCACAATAATATTGTTGTAAACCTCTGAATCAACAGACAACAGTTACACAGATAGCAGTTTTTCCATCTATTTTCTTTATCTGCTATTCTTGTATCTTAGCACATATGAACAGAAGATGGCAGAACTGTTGCCTATGTAACTGTTGTCAAACGATTCACAGGCTTACAACAATATTATTGTGATCGATTACAGAAAACATAGAACATTATTGGCGTAAGTGCCAAATATATTTCGCAAAGGTTTGCCCATATTAAACTACAAATACCAATGCAAATTCTCTCAGGTAGTAAAGAGTTATTTCTGATATACTGGGAAGACGATGTGCTTGGTGCTGAATTAACACACAAGTAACATGCTAGTGCTAGTAAGTGCTAGTAAGTGCTAGTCATTTTGATGTTGGGGGCCGCGGTGGCTCAGTAGTAGAGCGTTTACCTCTGGTGCTAGGGGTCTCGGGTTCAAACCCTGCTCCCGCCAAGTGAACCTTGTGGTGGACAAACACCGTGTGCGTGGGTTTTCTCGGGGTTCTCCCGTTTCCTCCCACTTTCTTCATTCCACCATTTCATTCATTACTCATCATCACCGTCTCCTTTAGCCTAACCGGCATAAGCGTGGGACGTAAAACTCAAAAATTTCATTTAATTTTTTTTCATTTCATTTTGATGTTGTTTCAGCACCTCATTTTTTACAGTGTACAAAAAATATCTGTATCCCAAATATGTATTTGTTCCTCCGCTTATCTTTGTCCTCTAAGAAATTAAAGCTAATATCCTAATTGTTTATTAATAAGTTATTATGGTATCTTCCTACTACACTAAATACTGGGTTTTAGTTTTTTTTTTTTTAAATTTTAATGTTAGATGCACATAGTTCAGATCATGATTTTTATTATTGTACAAAGGCTTAAAAAAAAGACTAATATAGTACTTTATTAATTTACTATTTCGTATTTTGGAGTGACTAGTTTAAAGGGATTTTTCTTTCCTTCTTTAGAATCAGCTTTATCATGTTACTGGACAGATCGTTAGGTATTCAAAAGTTTTACAACTGACACACAGTAATTGTACTCTTTATTTGAGTTACGTTACAATGCCCACGTGCGGTTCGGGTGGAGCTAAGAAAGTTTGAAGAACGCTAGTGCACAGTTTGCTAGGTTTCTCTATTCACGAAAACAAACGTTAATGCTTCTTCTTTGTCCGTGTGGTAATATAAAAGGCTTTGTGGAAACTCATTTACAAAATATATGTTTGTTTACCATTGCAAAGGCATTGGACGAAGTAATTCTTGTTGCGTATTCCCTTTGTATCAACTTCCCACAAAGTGAAATTTTCGTTTTGAACGTTAGCATACCTATTTCCCATACATAATTATCAAACAGATAGTATTCTCAGGTAGTTTATTTATTTGAAACAAAAAAGCTCTTACAAATCTGCTAGTATGAAAAGATGTATTCTAAAAGAGAGGATTCGTTTGCCGTTCCTTCGCTAATTTTGTGGCAAAATCCCTTTGTTCTTCGTATGTGAATCTGAAACATGTAGAATATCTGCTATCCTTTAAATTGCACACTTTCTTTTATTGCACTGTAATTGATATCCACATGTACATTCCTTGAACAAGAACTAATATGCTATCCTTTAAATTGTACACTTTCTTTTATTGCACTGTAATTGATATCCACATGTACATTCCTTGAACAAGAACTAATCTGCTATCCTTTAAATTGTACACTTTCTTTTATTGCACTGTAATTGATATCCACATGTACATTCCTTGAACAAGAACTAATCTGCTATCCTTTAAATTGTACACTTTCTTTTATTGCACTGTAATTGATATCCACATGTACATTCCTTGAACAAGAACTAATCTGCTATCCTTTAAATTGTACACTTTTTTTTATTGCACTGTAATTGATATCCAC
The DNA here is from genome assembly GCF_964235325.1 of Thermobia domestica. Classification (NCBI taxonomy): domain Eukaryota; kingdom Metazoa; phylum Arthropoda; class Insecta; order Zygentoma; family Lepismatidae; genus Thermobia; species Thermobia domestica. The sequence continues at coordinate 250,523,292 of NC_137463.1, read as the reverse complement.
ATGTACATTCCTTAAACAAGAACTAATCTGCTATCCTTTAAATTGTACACTTTCTTTTATTGCACTGTAATTGATATCCACATGTATATTCCTTGAACAAGAACTAATCTGCTATCCTTTAAATTGTACACTTTCTTTTATTGCACTGTAATTGATATCCACATGTACATTCCTTGAACAAGAACTAATCTGCTATCCTTTAAATTGTACACTTTCTTTTATTGCACTGTAATTGATATCCACATGTACATTCCTTGAACAAGAACTAATATACTTCCCAGTTCCATTTTTAGTGTGCATATATTTATCCTTAAAGAAAACAAATAAAAAAAGTACAAACGTAACTGCATCTAACGTGGAAAAATGTGAAACAAGTATTTTGGATTTCCCTTCTACATCTTGCTTCCTTTTTGGTAGCGTTATGTTTCTTCCCCATTATTTTTATGGCCCAGTATTGGCTTTCTGTATGCAAGAAAATAATGAATATTTTTATGCATGCTTTTCCTTTGGTGTGGGAGATCCGGGTTCGATTCCCGGCAGGAGCTCATGTGGTTCGGATTCCACGTTAATCAGTAGATCCACGTCTCATATAGCCTCACTGCTGAACGGGACGTTAAACTTAAAATCAACTCAACTCTTATGCACGTTTTTATGTTAATAACTGTGCAAGTGTTGCTGCTATACCAGAGGTGAAGTCATAAACATAATTGTTGCGGGAAAAATCTAAAAGAAATGTCACTAAACTATGAACTGGAAGAATATTAAATTTAAACAAAGTTCAACACTAGAAACAAAGTTCTAGTTTACCCAACATTGTTAGGGTCGTCAAGTCTAGGAGGCTTAAATGGGCGGGTCATGTAGCTAGAATGGAAGAAAGTAGAGACGCTTTCAAAGTCTTGACTGGAAGACCAATCGGAAAACGACCATTAGGGAGACCTAGGCGCAGAAGGGAGGACAATATTAAGATGGATCACGCAGAGATTGGAATACAAAGTAGAAACTGGATGCAGTTAGCTAAGGATAGAAGTCAGTGGAGAGCTTTTGTGAACGCGGCATTGAACCTCCGGGTTCCATACGCCATAGAGTTAGTTAGTTAGTTCAACACTAGAAGGTGATAAGTATAAACAATGGTTCTCATGATAGCAGAATAAACTGTCTATTATAGTATTTGCAACGTTAAGTCAAGTTCTTATTATGATATTTGTTAAAACTGGCTTTTTCTCTCGTCCGGGGCGTAGTTCTAACACTTTCCAAAAATATCAATGGCGTCCCCCAACTTCATAAAAAAAATTGCAATGGGCAAAGATAGGCACGGTGAACAACTTGACGTCATGCGTCCCACTACCTTTTCATATCCACTTTTACACCTGAACACAGGGTTGTAAAAAAATATTTTCTGGTGATCATTCTGCTGACTGCTTGAATTATCATTCGTGTGATATTAATTTCCTCCCAATTTCTAAAAGTAATGAGATTTAAAGGTGTACAGCATGAATGAATCAGATTGTGTAGCAAATTTTGTTTCTGCTGTGAATGTGGAAATATCTATTAATAGGCTATTATTAGACGTCAAAAACAAGTAAATTATGTTTGTACAATATCCAAATGTTAAATGGAGTCCGTGAACTAATTCATTTCATGTTGATCGATTAGGACCATGGACAATGAACTTAGATCCTATTTCAGCTTGTTTGCTCATATTTTGTCATGCAAGTGACCAAACGTATGTAAAATCTGCTTACATGTACAGCTCAAACTATGAGAAGTCTTGTGATAATTAAGTATTAATTGCATCGTAAGTTAATGCAGGGGTAACATGTCATCAGACGAAGTAACAAACTCTGGGTTAGTCGTGGTTGTTACCCGGTTATGGAACATGCGTTATATATATTTTAATAGTACATATCTGTGTTAGAATTTCGGCTATGTAACACAGATGTATACTATTAAAATATATATATACTGCTTCGGTCAGTTCCAAATTTATTAGCAATATGTGAATTTTAGAAAGCTGCAATGAATAATTTGCAATCATACGTTAATGAGGTTATTATAAACTAACTAAATTGTTTTCCGGAATGGGAAAGTTTACTTTCCGGATTTTGGAAGAATTCCGGATTTTTCCTAATTTCGGAATTTTTCCGATTTTACTTTTCGGATTCCGGGAATTAAAAATTCTGGAATTGGCCATCCATAGCTAGTAGCTGTTTAAAAAAATACACCACAATGAATATATACTGTAACTTAGTTAATTTCATGTAGTTCGATACGTCTTATCACTTAGGTAGAGAATTGCTACTGCAGTTATTTACTGCTTTATAAGGAAGTTGTTATTTTCACACACAAAAAGGGCGCCAGTATGTCTGAAATATAATCTTTTCCCACCTGCAGCTGTTCCAAAACACTGCAAAACCAGACGAAAGGCAGTGAAGGAAAGCTTCAAAGCAAACCTTCCACAACCATTCTTTTAATGTCCGCTTATTGTCAGCATAGCTACGTACAGTAAATACAAGTTCATAATTTTTGACTTTACCAAGTATACAATGTAATTGCTCAATAATTAACATAAGCAGGCATTCATTATTTTATATTAATATAATAATTAATAAAATTAATAATAAGCGGGTGATTGATGACTCAGTGGTAGAGTTTTCATCTATGGTATTCTAACCCAGGTCATGTGGGGTTTCAATGGCTAATATTGCGATTGTAAACTTTCCCGTGGATCTCTTGGTTCCCGTTCTTGTATTTCTTCCATCATCACTCATTAGCTAATTTAGTTTACCAAAATTCTATAGCCCTATATTCATTCTATCCTTCAGGAAAACAAAGTCTCAACAACTATCTAATGGATTACCATCAATTTTGGCCACGATGTACAGAGTCGATAGTTAAGAATCGAGTTGCCTGATGAATGTAATATTCAAACCGGAAGCGGTACAAATCAACAATTTCCGGTTTTAATGTTAATCACTATACTATAAATATGATAATAGATAGCGAGAAATGGTTTCCTGTAATCGCCATATATAATATTCATGTAGATAGAATGGTACCCAATTTGTGCATCTGCTGAAAATTGTGAGCTTAGGTATTTAGGGAGCATCTTCCGCTTTAGAAAATGTGTGCTTGGTAACGAATGTAGAGAGTTACCTAGGTCAAACGGGAAAGAAAGGATGAAGTGTTAGAAATAGTAGGAAAGAAAAGAACAATTTTAGGTGTAATAGAAGTGAGGAAGAGAAACTGGTAGGAACCATGAAGAACGTGCTAGTACATATGGTGGCAGGTGAAACAGCGAGCGGAAAAAGAGGCTACAGTTGATGGATGGTATGAAAACACGAGTCAAGTAGTATAGGTCCGATTACTTGACCTGTTATGAGTCAAGTAGTGTAGATTTGGTGCGTATGCATTGTTTAAGCCTAGCTGTGACTTATTATATCTTTTGATATATGCTGAATTTTGACAACAGTGAAGGTTGACTAGTCACATAACTTAAAACATGGATATGAGATGTCACTTATCGTACAATATTTAGTTTTCTTTGCCTATGTGAATATGTTCGAGAAATGCATTGCATTCGTCGCTTATACTTAGCAGCAATGTAAGGGAGATGTAAAACATCGATTTCTTTGGTTCTCGGTCAATTCATTCAAATTTTCTCCTTTTCTAGTTTCTCAAAATTCCATACTACAATCGAATGATCAACGCGTAGTCTCTTTGCAACTTCTCGCGGTGTTGTTTCCACAGCACTGCTTCAAGGATCAGCTTTAATTCGTAGGGTTCAACAACCGAACAACGTTAGTGATCTTTCTTATCCTCCAAGAGTACAATAGGATTTTTAGAACCAAGCTTCTATTGTATGTTCGCTTACATTACCATAATTTATATCTCACTTTCATTAATGTTTCAGTTTGTTTTGGATCCTCTGCGACCGAATTTAAATAACTACGTTGCATTAGAGTTTGAAAAATTGTATAATATTTTGACTTCCTATCCTCTCAGGCGTGAAAATAGGTGAATAGACATATATATATTTCTTATGACATATATTTCTACAATCTGCTGAACATAAACTTTCAGACGATATTAACAAGGAATACAACCAGTATATTTTATTAGCGATTAGGGATTAGATTTCTGAGCTGTCGGCATCTATAGAAATTTACCCGGTAACGTATGAGGGTGATATCCCTCGGCGAGCATATTATCCAGGAAAGCGAAGGAAGGAAGCGGCCTGGGACTTATATGTTAGGTACCATCCCGACATTTCCCTAGTGTGAATGACGGAAAATAAGGAAAAACATCATTCAAAATGGCTAGCTTGAAAAAGCTGTTACACTTTTTCGACCGAGTGTCCCCACCGGGAAGCGAACCCGGGACCGCTCACACCAAAGACGAAAGTGTTAGCGACTATATCACGCAGGGCCAAAGCATATTTTATTACCACTGATATGTGTCAAAAGTTCCCGAACTCCTACATTATTTTATGCAAACCAAGCGAATAGGACACAGGAATATCCTACAGTCCATCAGAATATTGTATCCAGATAGCTTCAAAGCAAATTGCTACTTCATTTTGTGCATATTATGCTAGGTTCAGAAACGAGCCGCAACTGGTCCTATTAATATATTATTCCACAAAGACTACTGTTTGCGTTATTTCCAAAAGTCAAGTACAGTATACTCTGCACTATCCGGCCTAGTTAAGAGATAGAAAAAGAAGAAAGAGAGAAAACTTCGTAATAAAATGACAAATGTTTTGTAAACGATCTACTAAACTTGTAACGCTTTCATAAAAACAAGAGATAAACAGAAACAGTTATCGATCAAGAACATTATCTAAAACTAGATACTATATATTTTGACTTTTTTTAGGCCTAGTTAATTTTGATCGCGAGCCGCTAAGAGTGATCAGTACTACTTACGGCAAAGGTAATAATGTCCAGTGCAAAGGTTTGTAATGTGCCATTACAGTTAATTCGAAGCAGTGAAGAGACATATACTGTAATTTGTTTTGAAAGAATCTAATGTCAGTTCATACAAACTCACGCGTATTTATTAGTGTACTATAATGATTTGTTGATTTTAATATATAATAAGACTGTTTTTTACAGTCTTGGACGTAATTGTAGAGTATAGGGCGTCTGAAAATAAATCGACGTCATAGGAAAATGAATAAATATATAAGTGAGCAATGATAATATTAATGATATATATATATATATTGTAGTGAGAGTGAATAAATAATACGGCACCCATGTATATATGTGCCCAGTTGTAAATTTTCCTACAAGGTATTGACTGTGTTTATATAATGGTAAATATTTAGTACATTAGGTTAGAATATTGTGCGAGGAAAGTGTGTTGTGAAAAAATGATGGATTGTATTTTCACTTTGTGGCTTGACATTGAATTGTAATTAGACATACTAACTTATCATCCGGCCTGACCATACGAATAGTGGTTATATAGCAAATGATTCCGGATATTTTCCAGTTAATCACAGAACAGAATAGATGTTTGTAGAATTGGCACACCTCAAATATACGCGTTCAGAGTACGTTTGAGATACTACTCTGCATCTTTGAATTTTTATTCACGCCACCTGATTAAATTAAGTTCAATGCTGTTCACAAAGGTGACGAGATGGATACGGCTGAATAATATAGAAAATTTATTACAGTAGAATCCCGTATACCGTACCAGAGCGTCTAAAAATCCCAATATCCATGAATTTTCACTTCTTTTATTTCTAGTATATAGTGTTTTGAAATTAGTTTACGCCTCTAGGTTGGAACCCTTGCGGATTTGGGAGCTACTAGTAATATTTGGCAGACAACTTACGAGTACACAATCTATTATATTTATTTTTTTAAATTTTAGCAAATCCCTGTTAGGATTTTTCTATTTATTGATTTTAGTCTAATTTCCATATTTTATTAGTAACTCTTCTCAGTTTCTGAGGGGTCGAATAATTTTTTATGTAGAAATGCTAGATTAAGAGACAACACTGACTGGTACCGAAAACGGTTAATAGTCAATAATTCCAGAGGGCTTATTCCTTGTGAGATGGTTACCTAGAATTCACGGACTTGTACTTAGGCAATCAGAGACCCCATTGGGCCACGCATTTTAGTCGGCCACCGGATTCGGCTCATATGAAAGCATATTTTCCTGTGGATTGTTGTATGTTGAAATTCGACCACTTATCTTTGTAGTTTTAGTGTCCTAGCTTATTCTTTTGGCGCGCCGCTTTTTTTCTTTCTCTTCTCTATGTATCCCTATATTTTCTTCTTCAGGAATTTTTTAATGTTTTAACCTTCCCCCATGTTTTGAACTTGATGTATATCAACCATTTAACGTAGATAATTTGAACCTGAATTACCAGCTGAGATGTAGCGAGACACGATTCGTATAGGTATTCGTTGATGTTGATTCTTAAGGGACAGTTTTTTCCACCATATTTCGACTCTGTAATAGTGAGCGACGGTTCAGTACACGATTAATTTTACTTTCGTGTTCTTTATCATTATCCGTTCAAAATTATCCGTTGGACCATCAGTTATTTCTACCTTTGTTTCCATTGGTTACTATAAATGTGAATGTTGTTGTAGCTGTTTGGGCCCAAAGTAGTATTAACAATTTTAGTCACATATTTAGGTAGAATGAAAGCAAGTAGAAACGCTTTTAAAGTCTTAATTGGAAGACCAATCGGAAAATCGACCATTAGGAAGACGTAGACGCAGATGGAAGAAATATGTTAAAATATATTTTTTCAGAAATAGGACTACAAAGTAGATACTGGATCCAGTTGGCTAAGATCAGAAGTCATTGGAGAGCTTTTGTGAACGCTGCATTGAATCTCCGGTTGCATAGGCCATAGAGTTAGTTACTCGTTACTTCTATTCATTTATACGTCTCCACAAATTGACCTTCCTGTGAAAGTAAGTCCGTTTATTCCTCCTCTAGATTTTGAATATACAGTAGAGTGTCGATTATCCGAAGTAATTGGGGGACATGGGTGTTCGGAAAACTGGTTTGTTCGGATAATCGAACTGTACATGTTTATTTGCCATGTCACGCACGGAGTGGCACGCCTCAACTCTAAGCTAGCGCAGCTGTTGCTGTGAACAGCTTTGATATTGCCGCTACTTCTACAGCCAGTGCCAAACCGACAGAAGTGTGCTGATTGTTGAAACACAGCGACTGGCGGCTTGGCCGGTCAGCAGCGCCTTATGAAGGCCCCATTAGAAGCAATGTTCCGCCAGCGGTGGCTCAGTGCGACGACTACTGTGGGAAACTTGGTTTGGGAGTGAGGGGGATGATGGACGGTGCGGTCGTTCGGTTGACCGACGTTCGGATAATCGACGCTCTACTGTACCTCGTAATTATAGAAAGAAAGCGAAGAAGGGTAGTATTGCAAAACTCTGCCGTCCGAAAGAATATAAAGATAATAAATACCTGTAGATTTTGGCCGGAATTGCAATTTTATTAACAGGTACATCATAAGATCATGGGACATTAAGTCACAAATTAGAAGACTAGATTTATAATAAAAAATTAGGAATGCTATCACATATGTGAGAATTATGACATCATTAAATTCGAAACTTTTAGCTAAACACAAAAATCGTAATTTGCTGATTTTTTAAAAGCAAATTCGATCTTTGGTTTTGAATCATAAAACTAATTACCTCCAATTACGATAGCTTTATCACTTTCTATTGTCATGTTTCTTTGTTTCTATTATCATTTTATTTGGTTGCTGTCTTCAAAAACTATTTCACCGTGAACGATTTTAGATCAAATTGTAGGGAGGAAACTCACCACCCATCAATGAAATACCCATTACGATTTGTTTAAGTGAGTTACTTTATATGAGTTTAGTGTGCAGTATTACTTGTTAATTAAAGACAAACAAAATCTCTTGAAGTGTTTTTCAGAAACTCATGAACCTTAAAGACAAAATTTTAGGGTTTTAACAAGATACGTTAGTTATGCGATATTGTATGTACTTTAATGGGATTTTTAAGAACCTTCGGGTGGAATGCCCGTATCCGTTTAGCGATCCCAAAATATATAGATTTGACACTAATAGCAGTTGTACATGATTATATTTATGTGTTAACCCCTTACCACCCCAACCCGTTCTCCCTTAAAACGGAATTTTGTTAAAGGATTGTTCCATATTTTTTCCAATACTTGGATGTTTATCCTTTATTGTTACATAAGATAGCATAACAAATATGTAATGTTAATTATATGCAGACTAAGCGTTCGTAGAACAACCAGAAACCTGCATAGCTTTTGATCCTCTGCGATCTCCACTTGAACCGAAAAGAAAATTAAAATGGCTTCCTACGCTATTAGATCTTATGAAGATATATTTGGCGGTGTACAGAATTTGGTTTCTCTCTCTGGTATGCGTGACTCATTTCTATGCCAAAATTTGGTGACACAGATAACATTATTTTACACATGAGTGAGAATGCACAAAAATCATTTAACAAGCAATGTACAGAACAAGGCACGATCAGATCCGACTCAAACTTCGCCCAGAGAACACATAATAGAAAAGAAGAAGAAAATGCCAAATTGGAGCTGCCCCCATCCAGAAACACCGGAGATATGCTCCGCAACATAACGCACCACGCGACAATATGATATAAGGTAAATGTCGCAAGATAGCCGTTTATGTCGGAAACGGAAAGGATGGGCAGCACCAGGATATCAAGATATTTGATATGCTATAACACTGACCTGGCGGCCAACTTGAAAACCGCGATCTTGGATATGGCGTAAGGTATTGAAATGAGAAGCGGGGTGTATGATATATCAACGTAAGGTAAAATGCGAAAGGAAAACCAATGATGTAACCCCGAAGAACATATGTGTAATGGTATGGACGGTACGAAGTGTGGAAGACTCGGGCAAAACAAATATGTATTCGAAAGATAGAATAATAGGGCAAGACCCCACGATAAATGGTACGCGACAAGTAACTGCAACAGTGTCTGTGCACGGAAGTGCATTCCTTGACAGATTATGCCTTTCGAGGATATTGGGATTCCGTTTGGAACAGTGAAAACCACAGTTGCAACCCGGTAAATTTAATAGGAGATGATAGGAGAACAATAGAAAGAAATGCATAGGCCTTACTAAATGCTTGCAGTGACATTGGTTTAGAAGTAACTGCAGAGAAAACTAAATACATGGAAGTTCACCGGGATCGTAATACGGCAAATTGTGGATGCGTTAAAATATCAAATTATACTTTTGATAAAGTGGATACTTTCAAATATCTAGGATCAATATTACCAGACCAAAAGAAATCATATCCACAAAGAAATTAAATGTCGACTGAAATAAGGAAATTCGTGTTATTATTCAGTTCAAAATATTTTGTCGTCGCGAATTCTGTCGAGGAATTTAAAGCTTAAAATATATAAAATGATAATCATGCCTGTTGTTCTGTATGGTTGTGAAACATGGTCGCTTGCGATGAGGGAGGAACGCACACCGAAAGTATTTGAAAATAAAATCCTGAGACGAATATTCGGACGGGAATGGGAATGGGGGAAACTTCATAACGAAGAACTGCATAATTTATACGGTTTACTAAACATCGTTACGGTCATCAAGTCTAGGAGGCTCAGGTAGGCAGGTCATGCAGCCAGAATGGAAGAAGGTAGGAACGCTTTCAAAGTTTTAACTGGAAATCCAATCGGAAAACGTCCATTAGGAAAACCTAGGGGCAGGTGGGAGGACAATATTAAGAGAGATCTCGCAGAAATAGGAATACAAAGTAGAAACTGGATCCAGTTGGCTAAGGAAAGAAGTCAGGGGAGACCTTTTGTGAACGCGGCATTGAACCTTCGGATTCCATAAGCCATAGAGAGAGAATATATTTAAGTTAAGCACAACTGCACAACAACCATGAGTGAGTGGTTAGGTTTTGCACTTCTATCGGGAAGTCCGGGATTCAACCCCGAATTCGAGAATTTTGACAAACGTTTTTCGTAATTCCATCTGTGAATGTAGAGATAGTGCGTATACTGTGAATCCTGGCCAACTTCCTTTATCGTTTTTAAATCGTTGCTATTACTAATTACCAGCAGTGCTGAATTTGCGAAGGAGGTTAGGGTAGAGATGTCTTACAGATTGAAGCCTCTACCCCGAAATTACGGAATTTCTAAAACAATCGATATATTTGTTATGCCTTTACTCATAAACTTCATGCTCTTCTCAAATAAAAATTAGGTATTTTTAGAAAAACTAAACATTAATATGGAAAAACCTTCCCAAAATGCTTTTCTAAATCCGCCATTGATTACACTGCTCTACAATGATTTTGCTGTTTGGAAACTATTAAGGTTTTCTTAATGTTTTTGACTTGAGAAATCCAAAAATGTGGTTAGTTTTGCTCTATCACGCACAGTTCTCTTAAAATAGAGGGGAGGGGGAGAGGAAAATAACCGTATATATGTATATTTCGGAAGAAGTACTGACTATAATTAGAAATATAAAAATATACTTTCGATGCCATAGCCTTCTGATTATCTTTGAATTTGTAATAAAAGACGTGCAGTTACGTATTCTGGTAACATTGAAAAAATATGTATTGTATCTGGTAGCACTGAATGATATCACAACGCATTACACGTTGGGAACGCAATAACAGCGTTGTGTAAACTGTGATTGCGAGAACTATAATGCAGAGGAATGGAGGCTATTCATTGATTCCAACAAGAGAAGTTTGAACGGTCTGCTTCTTCACAACAGGAACCAACAACCCTCTGTATACCCATTATTCATTCTGTACATTTAAAGGAGGTTTACGAAAATATGGATTTTTTTTAAATAAAATAGAAGGATCATCATTGGTTATTGTGCTGCGATCTGAAGGTGATATGTATGCTTCTTGGACAGTAGTAAGTGTATACCTGTTGGGAGCAATGTTCGAAAACGGCCATTGGCCGAAGAAAGTGATCAATTCTAAGTTTGGACAGATGCAATTATCCAAAGTACGAAGAAGTCTATCATTTCGGGGTTTGGTCGCTTAATAGTATCCAAAGCTAGGTTTGGATAATTACAGTTCATCCAAAGCTCAATTTAGAAAGGAAAATAAGAAAAAAAATTATTAATTTTTTCACATTTTACACATTTTACAAGATTTTTATTTTTCAATGTTTAAGAAATGAAAATGTATATCACAAAATTCTGTCAAATAAGAAGTATGAAATTCGTATATGAATAAAAATAGTTCTTCGTATTAATTCCTTCTAATTCAGCTTACTTTCTTTTTTAGAAGACTTTTAGAAAATATGCACCATATAAAAATAAGTACAATAATTAATTAAGCATTAACAGCAAAGTGCGTTAAATGTTTTAAGTTCAGTTATTAACACAATGAAACAGTGAAGAATTTGAAAAACGTGTGCTGAAAATTTTAAGCTGTAAGTGCGAAAAAATATAATGAACTTACAGTTATAAAATGGAATAACTGAAATGCAGATTCGCCACATATACAGGCTCTTCAAGTACATTGTAATAGGTCAACTGTCCAGTTACTTGTTCCTACACGCACTTGAGGAATGACACTTTGAGTTACACTTTACACCCTTCTTTACACAATTACATTTTTTGTTCAAACAGAAGTTCCTGCAGCCGCACTTAATAAACCCCTGCCTGGAGTGTGTTTCTGCTTCAGCTACACTTCTAAGTGAAATGTCTCTCTGCGGAACATCACTGATCTGAAGAAACTGTTCATCTGCGAACTGGAACTCATTGCGCGCGTACAGCTTTCTAATAATTCCCGAAGAAGTCCCCAACTGGTAGAGATCGTTATCGTTTCTCCCCATAACCACAGCCATGACGTTCCTCGGAGCAGCTCTGCCTCTGTCCAATTCTGGGATTTTGATTAGAACAGTTTGTCCTACGTCTGCACGAGGGAATTTTTTACTTGACGCCATTAACATTTCATTTGCTTGTCGCTTTAAATGTATTTTGGATCCCTCACGTGCCTCTCGTATACTCTCACTTCTTGTGCAGATGTTGCATCTTTTTTCTTGATTTGCGCACGGACATGGAGATTCATTTGCTTCCACAATTGCAGTGTTGATGGTCTCTAAAGAAGCTGGAAATTCTGGAAAAGTCTCTCTTTTCTGCCGAAGATTATTAAGGGAATCACGAACGAATGAATGCTGTGCGTCCTGTCCTGAAGTGTCTTCTTGTACATCACGAGTCAATGAATACTGTACATCCTGTCCTGAGCCTTCCTCTTCCTGCATGGTGTCACAGTGTGGATCACGAGTCAATAAATTCTGTACATCCTGTCCTGAACCTTCCTCTTCCTGCATGGTGTCACAGTGTGGATCACGAGTCAATGAATTCTGTACATCCTGTCCTGAGCCTTCCCCTTCCTGCATGGTGTCACAATGTGGATCACGAGCCAATATTTCTTGTAGATCTTCCTCATTGGTCAAGTCTCGTAATAAATCACATGGAAGAGATGAATCCGAAAGTCCATTTCTCATGGGAACGCCAAACAAAGCCTCGTAGGGGCTCCGGTTAATGCCCCTGTGGAAGGACCTGTTTTTCTTCATCTGGACAAAACGAAGACCCTCAGCCCAAGACGAACAGCTATTTTCTGCCATCCATGTAATAAGAATGTCTCGAACATCTTGGTTCGCTCTCTCAACACTTCCTTGAGACTGAGAGTGGCGCGGCTTGCCGTGCACTATTTTCGACCCAAACACTGAGGCCAGCTCACTTGTATCTTCAGCTGCGAACTCACGTCCGTTATCACTTTGAAGAATACAAGGTGCACCAATAATGCAAAATATATCCATCAGATGATAAGCAACTTCTGATGCTCTTTTTGTCTTTAATGGGCGCAAAAACAGAAACTTTGTGAGATGATCCTGATAATTTAATATGAACTTGTATCCTTTGTCCGGTTCACTCTGCATGTCGATAAGATCAACCTGACCCCTAGAATTAAGCAGATTACTGAGAATAGGTTTAACAGTCAGTCCTTTGCACTTTTGCTTCTTTTTCAACTGACACTGCCCACACAATTTGAGATAAATATTGATGATCTCTCGTGTTACATTACAGTACTTTAGCTTAAGTTCTTTGTCCAAGCATCTCAAACGTTTGTGGCCAGTGTCAATGTGAGCTTTATGAATGACACTGTATAATTCTCCGGTGTGACAGAAATACCTAATAACACTATCACCATCTTTACGTTTTTCGATAAGTTTCTCAACCCCACCAATACTTAAAACATCATATCTCTTCAGGCGACGATAGTCCAGTGACGTCAGTGACTCACCTCTTTTCTTTTTCTCTTGCGAAGCCTTCACCTCCAACAGCAATTCATTGTACTTCTCTGGAGATAACAAGAACGTATTATCTGCTGTACTAGCTCGAACGTAGTCGTCTAGTTTTGCTTTGAAGTCTTCTGCTGCAACCATACTCATTGTTGTGCACGGTCTTCAATTTCACTTCAACGAATAAACAATTGTGAGTGGCAAAGAAAGCATACACGTTAACACATAAAGCTACCGCCTGACTGAAGACTGACTTCTGCTTTACCCTCCCTATATTCTCCGAATGCGCATGCGCCACGAATAAAAAATTGCAATGACATCTCGCAAGAACAACTGGAAATAACTAAATTGAGCTTTGGATGAACTGTAATTATCCAAACCTAGCTTTGGATACTATTAAGCGACCAAACCCCGAAATGATAGACTTCTTCGTACTTTGGATAATTGCATCTGTCCAAACTTAGAATTGATCACTTTCTTCGGCCAATGGCCGTTTTCGAACATTGCTCCCAACATACCAAATATCCATGCCACATTTTGAGAATGGAACAGCAGAGAACGCAATAAACACTGGACTCAAATTGATTGTCAGCGAAAACCGCAATGTAGGAAGTAAAAATTTGAAAAACATCTGCCTCGTAGACCCTTCACAAGCCATATTATTACCTTGCATATTAAACTGCACCTAATGAAACAATTTGTCAAAGGTCTGAATAAACATGGGCAGTGCTTCCAGTGTCTAGTGACAAAATTCTCACAACTTTCAAGTGCTAAGTTAAAAGAAGGAATATTCGTCGGTCCTCAGATCAGAAAGTCTCAGATCAGTCAGACTTTGAACATTGTATGACAAGTATTGAAAAGGAAGCATGAAGTGCATTCGGGGACGTGTGTCATAATTTTCTCGGGAACAACAGAGACGAAAATTACAAGTACATTGTGTCTAATATGCTCCAGAAGTTTAAAAGCTTAGGGTACAAAATGAGTCTTAAGATTTATTTTTTGTATTCACATTTAGACAGCTTTCCTTCTAACTTCGGTGATTAAAGTGAAGAATATTATGAAAGATTTCACCAGGACATCAAAGCAATTGAATTCCATTATCAGGGACGTAGGAGAGCAACAATGTTGGCGGATTACTGTTGGAGGTTGGTACGTGAAGATTCAGGAACTACTCACAAAAGGAAGTCTAGTTTTTGGAGCTTCCAAGTGAAAAAACAGAGACAAAAATTAGGTAAATTGTTTATCAATGACCTTCAGCGACGTAAATACGCTAGTTGTCGCCTGGGGCAAAAACGCGCCTTAGCGCCCCCCTGACCAACCAAACCAAAAAGCTCCCCCTAATATTTGCCCAATTTGGGCCCTCCCAATCCGTTTGCCCCCTGATGCCCTTAATTATTTAGAATATCGATGTTCAGATTAGTTCTGACGCAAAATAATGTTCCTTTGTTAGAAATATATAGTCATAATGTTACTCTATATTAGCAGCGTTGCTGTGTAAATAGCACAATTTACGCAATCATGTTTTCCGATTTGTGAAAAAAACCTGACGTGATGTGGGAAAACTAATTTCATTTTCGTAATTAGCAACATCAGATTATATAAAATTAGGTGTCAAATCAAAAACAGCTTTCAAAAAGTTTCATTTTGTAGAGCAGTGTTATCAGTATAAAATGGTTTTCAAGGTTGTATCTGGAAGATTATTGCTGAATGCAAACAAAACGAAATATTAGTTATGCCTATACTCATAAACTTCAAGCTCCTCCCAAATAAAAATTAGGAAATTTTAGAAAAAACAAACATTAAGCAGAGAAACACTTCCCAAAATACTTTTCTGAATCCGCTACTGAGTATTTCTATAAAACTGTATTCAGGGTTGTATCCGGAAGATTATTGCTAAATCATTGCACAACTACAGTTAACAAAAAATGTGGAAGTATGCTCTGACAGATATACTGACAAACGTACGCTCTGACAGATATATTGAAAAATATAAGTTTAACTTATGTGCTAGAATCTAGAGTAGGCCTACTGATCTCTAAGAAATGAAACACGGATGACTAAAAAAATGACATAGAGAAGAAAGAACAAAAAACTGTCGATAACTCAGAAGTTAAAATAAAGTTTAATATCCTCTACAATTGCCCTCAAATACTACGTACTGTATGTTTACTTTAATTCATAAAACATGGCTCCGTCCATCATGAGGGTGAATTCCAGAGCGAAATATGTATTTAGGTCATGAAATCTCATTTAACTTTAGAGTATTCTATAAGAAAGCTATTCAAATAGAAAAATCAGGAAAAGGAAAAAAAGCCAAAATTTCCAAAATTCTCGTTTTTCCCCAAAAAACCATCGATTTAAAGCTTTTTTGCATCTCTAATCCTATCCTATCCTAATCCTATCCTATCCTAATTCTATCCTATCCTAATCCTATCCTAACAATATATATATAAAACTACATTAGCTGGGATAAATTATTGAGCACTTCCTGTAGGAAAACGATGATTAAATTTGGCACGATTGTAGCTTTCCGGAACTAACCGACAGGAATATTTCCAAAAGTTAATATTTTTAATTTTTTGGGGATCTAAAGAGAGGATGAAGAATTTCCCCATGTTATTTAAATGTGCTGTTTTTTCTTTTACCTATAATCTCATATTTTAGGTACTTAGAATTAGATTAAAACCTGAAATTCGGTATGCTTGTACGTTTTCGTTAGCGTTACCTAAGTGAATCATCAGAAATAAAAATTTCTAACCGTAGAGTGGTTTTATGGGGAACTGAAAAATCTTTCCCATGATATTTATATGGGACGTTTTCCACACCCAAAAATGTATAGGCATTTCCGGTAAGATTATAATGATGAAATTCGGCATGATTGTAGCCTTCCAGGACTAACTCACAGGAAAACTGCGAAAAGTGAATATTTTTAAATTTTAAGGGTCTAAAGGGGGATGAAGTAATTCCCATGTTATTTAAAAAGGCGTTTCCTTGGGATACAAAATATTTTCTTTTAGATAGTTGAAATAGCAAAAGAAATGATAGAATTGCGGGTTCAAGAGGTGCAAGGCCGTAGGCCGAGGGGGCGAAGACCCCGGATGGACAGTATCAGGAAATATGAAGAGCAAGTTCACGAAATTCACTGTTGATAGAAAGGACGCTAGATAAGAAATGCGAGCCCTTACGCCGAGCAAACTCGGGAGTTTGGGGTCGGAGCCCCCAGCTAGCCAAAGACGAGTTTTATATATATACAATAAATAAGTAAACCATCTGTTTGAGTACAATTAAAACTAACAACTGTATTCGATTGGGCCTACCAATGAACGACACACATTTTAGCGCCATAAAACTTATTTTTCGTTTATTTCCCCGTAAACTGCGGATGAGAATTTGTCCCTTGGCATCACATTTTTTTTAACTTTGTGAAGTCTATTGATCTTTATGTCTCATTGGCAAACAACGTTGTCGCTAAATAACATTTAAATTTTGAGAGTTAATCACAATCTTGGGCTATTTCTCATTAATTGAATGGTATACTCTCATTTGCAAGTATTATAATGACACATTTAATTAGTTTGTACGTACGCCGTACACTTTCTTTTATTGCACTGTAATTGATATCCACATGTACATTCCTTGAACAAGAACTAATCTGCTATCCTTTAAATTGTACACTTTCTTTTATTGCACTGTAATTGATATCCACATGTACATTCCTTGAACAAGAACTAATCTGCTATCCTTTAAATTGTAAACTTTCTTTTATTGCACTGTAATTGATATCCACATGTACATTTCTTGAACAAGAACTAATCTGCTATCCTTTAAATTGTACACTTTCTTTTATTGCACTGTAATTGATATCCACATGTACATTCCTTGAACAAGAACTAATCTGCTATCCTTTAAATTGTACACTTTCTTTTATTGCACTGTAATTGATATCCACATGTACATTCCTTGAACAAGAACTATACTCTAATATACTTCCCAGTTCCATTTTTAGTGTGCATATATTTATCCTTAAAGAAAACAAATAAAAAAAGTACAAACGTAACTGCATCTAACGTGGAAAAATGTGAAACAAGTATTTTGGATTTCCCTTCTACATCTTGCTTCCTTTTTGGTAGCGTTATGTTTCTTCCCCATTATTTTTATGGCCCAGTATTGGCCTTCTGTATGCAAGAAAATAATGAATATTTTTATGCATGCTTTTCCTTTGGTGTGGGAGATCCGGGTTCGATTCCCGACAGGAGCTCATGTGGTTTGGATTCCACGTTAATCAGTAGATCCACGTCTCATATAGCCTCACTGCTGAACGGGACGTTAAACTTAAAATCAACTCAACTCTTATGCACGTTTTTATGTTAATAACTGTGCAAGTGTTGCTGCTATACCAGAGTTGAAGTCATAAACATAATTGTTGCGGGAAAAATCTAAAAGAAATGTCACTAAACTATGAACTGGAAGAATATTAAATTTAAACAAAGTTCAACACTAGAAACAAAGTTCTAGTTTACCCAACATTGTTAGGGTCGTCAAGTCTAGGAGGCTTAAATGGGCGGGTCATGTAGCTAGAATGGAAGAAAGTAGAGACGCTTGCAAAGTCTTGACTGGAAGACCAATCGGAAAACGGCCATTAGGAAGACCTAGGCGCAGAAGGGAGGACAATATTAAGATGGATCACGCAGAGATTGGAATACAAAGTAGAAACTGGATGCAGTTAGCTAAGGATAGAAGTCAGTGGAGAGCTTTTGTGAACGCGGCATTGAACCTCCGGATTCCATACGCCATAGAGTTAGTTAGTTAGTTCAACACTAGAAGGTGATAAGTATAAACAATGGTTCTCATGATAGCAGAATAAACTGTCTATTATAGTATTTGCAACGTTAAGTCAAGTTCTTATTATGATATTTGTTAAAACTGGCTTTTTCTCTCGTCCGGGGCGTAGTTCTAACACTTTCCAAAAATATCAATGGCGTCCCCCAACTTCATAAAAAAAATTGCAATGGGCAAAGATAGGCACGGTGAACAACTTGACGTCATGCGTCCCACTACCTTTTCATATCCACTTTTACACCTGAACACAGGGTTGTAAAAAAATATTTTCTGGTGATCATTCTGCTGACTGCTTGAATTATCATTCGTGTGATATTAATTTCCTCCCAATTTCTAAAAGTAATGAGATTTAAAGGTGTACAGCATGAATGAATCAGATTGTGTAGCAAATTTTGTTTCTGCTGTGAATGTGGAAATATCTATTAATAGGCTATTATTAGACGTCAAAAACAAGTAAATTATGTTTGTACAATATCCAAATGTTAAATGGAGTCCGTGAACTAATTCATTTCATGTTGATCGATTAGGACCATGGACAATGAACTTAGATCCTATTTCAGCTTGTTTGCTCATATTTTGTCATGCAAGTGACCAAACGTATGTAAAATCTGCTTACATGTACAGCTCAAACTATGAGAAGTCTTGTGATAATTAAGTATTAATTGCATCGTAAGTTAATGCAGGGATAACATGTCATCAGACGAAGTAACAAACTCTGGGTTAGTCGTGGTTGTTACCCGGTTATGGAACATGCGTTATATATATTTTAATAGTACATATCTGTGTTAGAATTTCGGCTATGTAACACAGATGTATACTATTAAAATATATATATACTGCTTCGGTCAGTTCCAAATTTATTAGCAATATGTGAATTTTAGAAAGCTGCAATGAATAATTTGCAATCATACGTTAATGAGGTTATTATAAACTAACTAAATTGTTTTCCGGAATGGGAAGGTTTACTTTCCGGATTTTGGAAGAATTCCGGATTTTTCCTAATTTCGGAATTTTTCCGATTTTACTTTTCGGATTCCGGGAATTAAAAATTCTGGAATTGGCCATCCATAGCTAGTAGCTGTTTAAAAAAATACACCATAATGAATATATACTGTAACTTAGTTAATTTCATGAAGTTCGATACGTCTTATCACTTAGGTAGAGAATTGCTACTGCAGTTATTTACTGCTTTATAAGGAAGTTGTTATTTTCACACACAAAAAGGGCGCCAGTATGTCTGAAATATAATCTTTTCCCACCTGCAGCTGTTCCAAAACACTGCAAAACCAGACGAAAGGCAGTGAAGGAAAGCTTCAAAGCAAACCTTCCACAACCATTCTTTTAATGTCCGCTTATTGTCAGCATAGCTACGTACAGTAAATACAAGTTCATAATTTTTGACTTTACCAAGTATACAATGTAATTGCTCAATAATTAACATAAGCAGGCATTCATTATTTTATATTAATATAATAATTAATAAAATTAATAATAAGCGGGTGATTGATGACTCAGTGGTAGAGTTTTCATCTATGGTATTCTAACCCAGGTCATGTGGGTTTTCGATTGCTAATATTGTCTTTGCAAACTTTCCCGTTCTTGTATTCCTTCCATCATCACTCATTAACTAATTTAGTTTACCAAAACTTTATAGCCCTATATTCATTCTGTCCGTCAGGAAAACAAACAGTCTGATGGATGGTTCAATTTTGGCTACGATGTACAGAGTCAATAGTTAAGAATCGAGTTCCCTGATGAATGTAATATTCCAACCGGAAGCGGTACAAATCAACAATTTCCGGTTTTAATGTTAATCACTATACTATAAATATGATAATAGATAACGAGAAATGGTTTCCTGTAATCGCCATATATAATATTCATGTAGATAGAATGGTACCCAATTTGTGCATCTGCTGAAAATTGTGAGCTTAGGTATTTAGGGAGCATTTTCCGCTTTAGAAAATGTGTGCTTGGTAAAGAATGTAGAGAATTAGCTGGGTCAAACGGGACAGAAAGGAGAAAGTGTTAGAAATAGTAGGAAAGCAAAGAACAATTTTAGGTGTAATAGAAGTGAGGAAGAGAAACAGGTTGAAAGCATGAAGAACGAGCTAGTACATATGGTGGCAGGAGAAACAGGGAGCGGCGAAAGAGGCTACAGTTGATGGATGATATTAAAAGACGAGTGAAGAAGTATAGGTTCGATTACTTGACCTGTTATGAGCCAAGTAGTGTAGGTTTGGTGCGTATGCATTGTTTAAGCCTAGCAGTGACATATTATATCTATTAATATATGCTGAATTTTGACAACAGTGAAGGTTGACTAGTCACATAACTTAAAACATGGATATGAGATGTCGCTTACCGGACAATATTTAGTTTTCCTTGCCTGTGTGAATATGTTCGAGAAATGCATCGCATTCGTCGCTTATAAGTAGCAGCAATATAAAGCAGATGTAAATCATTGATTTGATTGGTTCTTGATCAATTTTTTCTTTTCACCCTTTCTAGTTTCTCAAAATGTCATACTACAATCAAATGATCAACCCGTAGTCTCTTTGCAACTTCTCGTGTTGTCGTTTTCCGCAACACTGTTTCAGGGATCAGCTTTAATTCGTAGTGTCAAACAACCGAACAACGTTAG
The DNA here is from genome assembly GCF_964235325.1 of Thermobia domestica. Classification (NCBI taxonomy): domain Eukaryota; kingdom Metazoa; phylum Arthropoda; class Insecta; order Zygentoma; family Lepismatidae; genus Thermobia; species Thermobia domestica. The sequence goes on along the minus strand of NC_137463.1, from coordinate 250,502,475 downwards.
TGGTCTTCCTTATCCTCGAAGAGGACAATAGAATTTTTAGAACCAACCTTCTATTATATGTTCGCTTACATTACCATGATTTATATTTCACTTTCATTAATGTTTCAGTTTGTTTTGGATCCTCTGCGACCGAATTTAAATAATTACGTTGCATTAGATTTTGAATTATAATATTTTGGCTTGAAGATTTTGAAAAATTGAAAAATTCCATTAATATTTTGGCTTCCTATTGTCTCAGGCATGAAAATAAATGAATACACACATATATTTCCTATGACATATATTTCTACAATCTGCTAAACATAAGCTTTCACACGATATTAACAAGGTATACAACCAGTATATTTTATGAGGGATTAGATTTCTGGGTTGCCGGCATCTATGGCCATTTACCCCGTCACGTATGATGGTGACGTCTCTCGGCGAGCACACTATGCGGGGAAAGGGAAGGAAGGAAGTGGCCTGGGACCTGTATGCTAGGTACCATCCCGGCATTTGCCTAGTGTGAATGAGGGAAACTCAGGAAAAACCTCACTCAAAATGGCTGGCCTGAAAAAGCTGTTACCCTTTTTCGACCGAGTGTCCCCACCGGGAATCGACCCCGGGACTGCTCACGCCAAAGACGAGAGTGTTAGCGACTACGCCATGCAGGGCCAAAGCATATTTTATTATCACTGATATGTGTCAAAATAAAAGTTCCCGAATTTCTACATTATTTTGTGCAAACCAAGCGAATAGGACACAGGAATATCCTACAGTCCATCAGAATATTGTATCTAGATAGCTTCAAAGCAAATTGCTACTTCATTTTGCGCATATTACGCTGGGTTTAGAAACGAGCCGCAACTGGTCCTATTAATATATTATTCCACAAAGACTACTGTTTGCGTTATTTCCAAAAGTCAAGTACAGTATACTCTGCACTATCCGGCCTAGTTAAGAGATAGAAAAAGAAGAAAGAGAGAAAACTCCATAATAAAATGACAAATGTTTTGTAAACGATCTACTAAACTTGTAACGCTTTCATAAAAACGCGACTGTGCCAAGAAGAAACAGTCATCGATCAAGAACATTTTCTAAAACTAAATATTATATATTTTGACTCTTTTAGGCCTAGTTAATTTTGATCGCGAGGAGCTAAGGGTGATCAGTACTACTTACGGCAAAGGTAATAATGTCCAGTGCAAAGCTTTGTTATGTGTCATTACAGTTAAAGTAATGAATTTTTTGTTTGGAGGGACCCAATACTTTCCGAACACACCGCGTACTGTAAATTTTTAATACATAATTTTCGATCCATGTAGTAAATTTAGTTGTTCTTTATTCAAATCAAAATTAATGTGCAAGCTTCGGAATAATCTAGTAGGAATTATATTTCGGGGAATAATATCTTTATTTATACATTATTTTATTGTAAACTCTGCATATGGATATTTCAAATGGATGAATATTGAAATTATACACTTTAATGCTATACGAAAACATAAGCCCGCAATTGGATAGAAATTCTTGAAATTATCGACCAATCTGATATTTGGCAGAATAACTTAATCCCCCTTCGTCCCTCTGAGATGCCCATATCCTCCCAAAATGCAGTTTCTACTATTTTCTATTCGCTTTATATTTTCTGCCGCCAAAAATCTTTGTTCTGATTGGAACTATTTCCGACGCTCTAGTATTAAGGCACGTTTCTTGACGTTCTCTGTCTGGAAAAGCATCAAGCAACACCACGCTAATTTACTCCGGATATATATTGGAATAAATAAGCAAAAAGCAGTATTATCTATGTAAAATTAGTTATTACTTTCAAATAAGGACTAAATAGCGAGGAAGTACCAGAAAGTCTCAACTGAGCGAAATTTCACTCTAAAACAGTTAAAAAATCGTGAGATATGGAATCTCAAGTCAAAGACGCCATGTTTTCCATTAACAAGTTGCTGTGGACAGAAGTGAAACAGTAGTGTTTTGATAATCTGGTGTCGTGAGCTCCCCAGTTTAAGATAAAGTTATTTAAACATTTAGGATATTATTTTATCCTTCCGATTTCATTTTGGGTTCGATAGCCTGTCCATGCATAGTTCTATATGTGTAGTAGTACATGTATTTTTTTTTTTACATGGCTGTAGGTGTAGGTTTCTTTGTGGTTAAATTAATTTTCATCATGTCAGTATAAGTTAGTACAAGGACTCTCATTTGCTCCTAAATTGTCCAAAGCTCCGACGGAAATGGGTTGAATGATTTTTCGTGAGGATTCTTTTCCCTTCAGGGGTTCTGCAATTGGAAAACCATGATTTGATTAATAGTAGGGTCATTGGGCTCTGATTATTCCATCTTCTTTTCATAGTTCATAGAGCCGGTTTGAGAGTGTGAAATTTAGTGATTTGTTTGATTTATGTATAGTCGAGTGGTGTGATAATATGATTTAACAAGTGTAGTGATATGTATTATTATTTGTTTTCTTAGTTCATGTGGGATGTGGCATGTATGTGTGTGTAATTTAGTATGTGTTTAGTAGTCGTGATGTGTGTGTGCATGTAAACTTTACCTATTTATGGACAGTGTATTGTTTGATTATTCATCTCTTTTGGTTCGTCGTAATAAGTACATTGATTCATAATGACAATTCTTAGTAACCCTGTACTGTAATTACTTAGTAGATTGCTTATAGTTATCGATGACAGAGTACAAAATTTATTTAATAGTGCAAAGTTAGTTTTCGTACTATCAATACCATCTCCTGTTGGGTTTAGAACTATTCGCCGCTAGTTTTTTGTTACTCCAAAACTTAACGATTGAGTTGATACGAAAATTATCTTTCTTTTGCAATTATTGATGAGTAAATATTAGTTCTGGCACATATGAATAGGTATTTAGACGAATTACATTATAAATGAACGTTCCCGAAAAGCATAATCATTTATATATAGTCCAGTAATATAGTTTGTCTATATGGCTTTATTTTGTTGTCAGGCTGCAGTTTCAAATTCTCTCTCTCTCCGTTGCTTTCTGTTAATGATCGCATTGTTGATATTTTCTGAAAATATAATTGCATGTAGTTAATGATATTGAATTTTCGTTGCATACAAAATAATTCGAAGCTGTAAAGATACATATACTGTAATTTGTTTTGAAAGAATCTAATGTCAGTCCATACAAGCTCATGCGTATTCATTAGTGTATTATAATAATTTGCTGATTTTAATATATAATAAGACTGTTTTCTACAGTCTTGGGCGTAATTGTAGAGTATAGGGCGTCTGAAAATAAATCGACGTCATAGGAAAATGAATAAATATATAAGTGAACAATGATAATATTAATGATATATATATATATTATAGTGAGAGTGAATAAATAATAGGACGCCCATGCATATATGTGCCCAGTTGTAAATTTTCCTCTTACAATGTATTGATTGTATTTATATAATGATAAATATTTAGTACACTAACCATTACGTTAGAATATTGTGCGAGGAGAGTGTGCTGTAGAAAAATGATGGAATGTATTTTCACTTTGTGGCTTGACATTCAATTGCAATTAGACATACTAACTGATCATACGAATAGTGGTCGTATAGCAAATGATTCCGGATATTTTTAAGTTAATCACAGAACAGAATAGATGTTTGCAGAATTGGTACACCTCAAATATACGCGTTCAGATTACGGTTGCGATACTACTCTGCATCTTTGATTTTTCACGTCACATGATTAAATTAAGTTCATTGCTGTTCGCAGAGGTGACGAGATGGATAGGGCTGAACAATATAGACAATTTATTAGAGTAGAATCCCGTATACCGTACCAGAACGTCCAAAAATGCCAATATCTATGAATTTTAACTTCTTTTATTTCTTGTATATAGTGTTTTGAAATTAGTTAAGCACCCTTGCGGATTAGGGCGCTACTAGTAAGATTTGGCAGAAAACTTACTAGTACAAAATTTATTTTATTTATTTTTTAATTTTGGCAATTCCCTGTTAGGATTTTTCTATTTATTGATTTTAGTCTATTTTCCATATTTTACTCACAACTCTTTTCAGTTTCTGAGGGGTCGGATAATTTTTTTATATAGAAATTCTAAATTAAGAGATCACACTGACCTTCTGGCTGGACCGGTCGTAATCTCAGCGAATTGGTACCGGAAACGGTTAATAGTCAATCATTCCACAGAGCTTATTCCTAATGACATAGTTACCTAGAAGGCACGGACTTGTACTTAGGCAATCAGAGACCCCATTGAGCCACGCATTTTAGTAGGCCACCCATTTCGGCACATATGAAGGTATATTTTCCTGTGGATTGTTGTATGTTGAAATTCGATCACTTATCTTTGTCGTTTTAGTGTCCTAGCTTATTCTTTTGGCGCGCAGCTGTTTTCTTTCTTTCTCTTCTCTACCTATCCCTGTATTTTCTTCTTCAAGAATTTTTTAATGTTTTAACCTCCCCCCAAGTTTTAAACTTGACGTATATCAACTATTTAACATATAGCATTTGACCCTAAATTACCAGTTGAGATGTCGCGAGACAGGATTCGTGGAGGTATTCGTTGATGTTGAATATTAAGGGACAGTTTCTTCCATCATATTTAGACTCACTGCAATAGTGAGCGACGGTTCAGTACACGATTAAATTTTACTTTTGTGTTCTTTATCATTATCTGTTCAAAGTTCTCCGTTAGACCATCAGTTATTTCTACTTTTGTTTAAATTGGTTACTATAATTGTGAATGTTGTTGTAGCTGTTTGGGCCCAAAGTAATATTAACAAATTTAGTCACATATTTAGGTAGAATGGAAGCAAGTAGGAACGCTTTTAAAGTCTTAACTGGAAGACCAATCGGAAAAGACCATTAGGAAGACGTTAACGCAGATGGAAGGACAATATTAAAATGTATCTCTCAGAACAAGGACTACAAAGTAGAAACTAGACTTTGTTTCTGTTATCATTTTATTTGGTAGTTGTCTTCAAAAATATTTCGCTGTGAACCATTTTGGATGAAATTGTGGGGAAGAAACTCATCACCCATCAATGAAATATCCATTACGATTTTCTTTAAGTGAGCTACTTTATATGAGTTTAGTGTACAGTATTACTTGTTAATTAATTACAAACAAAATCTCATGAAGTGTTTTTTCAGAAACTCATGAACCTTAAAGTCAAACTTTCAGGGGTTTTAACAAGATATGTTTGTTATGTGATATTGTATGTACTTTAATGGGATTTTTAAAACTTCGTGTGGAATGTCCGTATCAGCTTAGCGATCACAAAATATATAGATTTGACACTAATATCAGTTGTACGTGATTATATTTATATGTTAACCCCTTACCACCGCAACCCGTTCTCCCTTAAAAAGGAATTTCGTCAAAGGATTGTCCCATAATATTTCCAGTACCTGGATGTTTATCCTCTACTGTTACATAAGATAGCATAACAAATATGTAACGTTAATTATATGCAGGCTTATCGTTTTAAGAACCAGAAACCTTTATAGCTTTTGATCCTCTGCGATCTCCACTTAAACCGAAAAGAAAATTAAAATGGCTTCCTACGCTATTAGATCTTATGAAGATATATTTGGCGGTGTACGGAATTTGGTTTCTCTCTCTGGTATGCGTGACTCGTTTCTATGCCAAAATTGGATGACACAGATACACATTATTTTATACATGAGTGAGAATGCACAAGAATCATCTAAGCCGTTTTGCAGAAAATCATGCGAAAATCTCACCCCATCAGTAAACTAACCTTCTAACTATTTGAAGAAAGAAGACTTAACAAGGTATATTTTGGAATTATATGACATGTAAATTTATGAAATAGGCTCTCCTCGAAATCATTATAGCCGATTCACAAGCTAGAAATCTTAAGATTTCACGCTCCCGTACTCTATGCTTATTTTGGAGGTAGGAAGATAACTCGATAAACCGCTCTGGAAGATTTCAGAAATATTTTAATTTAAAATTAAGTTTCTACTGTTGATCTGAATGGTCTTTAAGTCTGTGAATGCCGTCATGGCAAAAAGAAGTAAATAATAGTGATAAATTTCAGCCATAATGTATTAATAGTAATATATAATCAAATTTCAGATTAACTTTTTCATGATTTTTTTAACATTAACTGCTCATGAGAATTTAAACAAACACTCACCGTTTTTTTTTCATTTCAATGCAATCTAGATACTGTTTGTATACATCGTGGTTGGGCGAATAATTTTCTATTAAACTTGGATAATAGTGTTATAGAATTTACTGTAGGCAACAGAAATACTCAAATACTCATTTTACGGAAGAGGCACATCCTTGCGTCTAAATGGAGAACTATTTTACTTATACTATGCAGTATGAATAACTCTGCTAACGCAATATTGTTAATGACTCTCTGTACGATAACAGACATACTGTAATAGCCTATCCCCAATATACCAAATATACGAGCACTCTTCAATTGGTGCTCGATCAGACAGAAGAAAGAAACACTCGTGAGTAGTGAGGACTGTCGACAAACCACTTAGGAGGGCAATGACAGTATATGCAAGAATTCCTTTATTACCTCCAAACATGATAGACCAACTTGACATTCAGACGAAGAAGCTATGCTGGTGTAACAAATAGCCAAATCTTGAAATAACAACTACAAATCACTGAATCAAAATTGTGATCTAGAAACTAATTTGAACACTCTGAGTGTTCTTAATGATGGTAATAATTGCCTCTTTGCTTGACTCTCAAAGAGAGAATAGCAATATACGTAATTATGTTAACTTAAAAACTAGAAAATGTCCCTTACACAGAGTCTTGGGAAACAACTTTTCCTTTAGGATATAAATTACAATCAAAGTGTGGAGACCGAAGCCTATAAAATACTCTCTTTGTGGCACTTTTACCCTCGCTTTGAATTTTTGCAAAATGCTGAAACAGTGTTCCTGTAATTTTCATCAAGAATTTATGTACTTAATTCATATGGGCAACTGAAAAGATTCCTTATATTCTAACCTTTCTCAATAAATGAACTGCTATTTGAGTTTTATAGACTGCCCTTCTTTACCTCCGCATAAGAGCTGATTTTTTGAAATTGTAGTGGAAATATTCAACCCATTTTCTTAAAAAACAAGAAACAAAAAGAAAAAACCCGAATAAATTGTATGCCGATTTCCATTTCTCTACCTTGAGAGATTTGTAAAATAGAAAAATCTTCGCAGCATATTTGTACCACCCTTTTATTTTCTCTAGGATTAATGTTTCAGAGAAATGTTTTGCTTTCTCACGCTTTCTTCACAAGGTGAATATCCTGCCCATTTTTCTTATTTCTACCTCTGGTAGTACGGGCTGCGCGATGATGAATCAGTCAGTTCCAGAAAAGAATGTACATTTTTCAAGAAAATACTTTTGGACCCCTTGATGTGATAGATTCCTTTATATACCAGAAACAAGGTAACATATCAAAGCTTTTTTTTGCCTGTCTTACAAAGATTAAATACAGGCGCCTAACGTTATACGGAAGATATCTAGTCGATAGTCCATTTCCTTCCATGCTCGAATCAACATGCCTCTTGTAACGGTAGCAAAGTCTTCTGTGATTCGGTCTCGCAACTCCGTCAGATCTCGAGGCAAACGTGGAACAAAGACTGGTCTTTCATAAAAATAAATCGCACACAAAAATGAATCGCATGGTGTCATTGAAGACCTAGGGAACCAACTCAACAAGACTTCATTATACGAACCATTGCGACCTGTTAATCATTGTGTTAGATGTTCATTCAGATACTCTATCACGTCATTATGGAAGTGGAGTGGAGTTTCATCCTGTTGGAAAATGGAATTTCTGGAGTCTTCCTCAAGTTGTAGCAACGTTTACGAGGAACATTCCAGACTGTTGAGCGGAGCAATGGTAACTCATGATCCACTTTCCGATTGAGTTTGTGGGACTGCGTTGGAATGATTGCCTAACTGTACCCACTCTCCTCTGAATGCGAAGAACGGCAGTTTCTTTTGCCTTTGTATAGGCAACCTGACTTCAAGAGTTCTGTATGCCAACACTTAATGGAGTTTTTTGTCAGACAGATCAACCCCAAAACTTTCGCCGAAAGTTGCGTTGAACTGTGACAACAAACGTTGTCTTTGTGTATTTCACAGCACAAAATGCCTTCTCTCGTTGTATGAGTGCCAACTTAAAAAAGAAAGAAAAAGAAAGAAAGAAACTTCAATCAAAACTTGGAGTATCTGATAGCAATCTTTGCCACTGACACGAATTCAATGTTGGTTTGACAACACATTTCCAATGTATCCATAAATAAATTTTAAAAAGGAGAAAAATATTGGTTTCAAACACACATAAACCACACATACATACCGGTATATATAGTTATTACAAATTACCTTCCGAGTTAGAAATCTAAAAATAGACTCGATTAATAAGACTAAGACAGATACGTGAAAGTCTTATCAATGGAAAAGAAAACTCAAAAAATGTCAGTAGTTGGTAAACTCGTCTCGTAGTTATCGTTTTCATCGTATAGAGCACATAATATTTATATATTTCCATATCAAATTTTTGGTTTATTTGCACATACGATAAGAATTCTGATTTGCATATCAATATTTCAATTATTATATTTCAATAAAGAGTTAGTTTTGGAAGCATAATTCTATATTTAAGTAGCTTATATTTATGTGTAATTTTGTATATATATTATGTAATAGGGGAATGATTTAGACATTTTATTGTTGTTGATTAATCAAATATCATAGCTGCAGTATAAATGGAAAAATGAACACTTATACTGAAGTATGTGTACTGAACTGTGAAGTATGTACTGAAGTAGAGCAGCATTGCTAACCGTAATAAGAAACTTATAGGTGTTTGCTTCTGCATCCTGAATACAGAATTAACTAGCGAATATAGTCGCTGAAAAGTACAATTGGAGGACACGATGAAAAGAGTGGTTTGGGTACAAAACCTCGCGGCCAGAACCTCGCGGCGACAACCTCGCGGACCAAAACCTCGCCTGGCCAAATCCTCGTCGCCCAAACCTCCGCGGCGCAAAATCTCGCCGGGCCAAAACCTCGCCGTCCAAAACCTCGCCAGCCAAAATCTCACCTGGCCAAAACCTCGCGGTCCTGATCTCGGGACACAGAATCTCGCATGGTCTAAACTTCGCAGAACGTAATCTCGCCTGGAAGAAATGTCGTCAGTATAAAACGTCGTCACGACGATTACTTCCATGTTGAATGCTCTATTGCTGTTTGTATATATTTTGTAATAACACATAATTGCATTTTAAATAATAAGAAGAAAATTCTAACGCGTGCTTTGAAAATCTATCCTATATAAAAATGAAAATCACAATTTTTTTTACATCATACCTCTTGAGCCACTCGACCGACCTCGATGAAGTTTTCAACATAGATGAGGTTTGTGTCTGAGATGTATTTTAGAATTTCATTTTGACGGCACAACGAAGCGGAGGGGGATATATTTAAAAATAAATAAAATTTAAGAACTCTTGAACCACGAGACCAATCTCGATCTAATTTGCATCACAAGTCAAATTAGAGCCTGGGATGTTTTTTACCATTTCACTTTGATGGGAAGGGGAAGGGAAAGGTGGAGACATATAGAAATATATAAAAACGAAAGTGGCTGCGTTTGTGACTTAAAAACTCTTGAACCACTCGATTGGTCTCGATCAAATTTACAACATATATGGGGTTTCTAGCCTGGGATGGCTTTTACTTGTCTTTGACGCTGACCTTTGGAAATTCTAACAAAATCGAATAATATTTATGAAATTATGAAATAATATCTGAGTTTTTACGTCCCTCGGTTATGTCATGTAGGTTAAAGGAGACGTAGATGATCAATGTTAAGGAAATGATGGAACGAAGAAAGTAGGAGGAAATGGGGATACCCCAAGAAAGCCCACGCTCATGATATTTTGTATCTTCTTCTTCTTCTTCTTCTTCTTCTTCTTCTTCTTATTATTATTATTATTATTATTATTATTATTATTATTATTATTATTATTAGTAGTAGTAGTAGTAGTAGTTGTTGTTGTTGTTGTTGTTGTACTATTATTATTATTATTATTATTATTATTATTATTATTATTATTATTATTATTATTATTATTATTATTATTATTATTATTATTATTTTTAATATAGAATTGCATATTAAGAAACTCATTGTGTAAATTTTAAGGAAAGGTTTCATTCCGCAATGTTTTGCCCAAGTGAGATTTTGAGCAAGCGACATTTTTGCCTACGAGGTTTTTGGTGGCGAGGTTTTTCCGACGCGAGATTTTGGGCTGCGAGGTTTTGACCACTCGAGGTTTTGGTCGGCGAGGTTTTGGCCCAGCGATATTTTGGCACTTGAGGTTTTGGGCGCCGAGGTTTTGGCTAGGCGAGGTTTTGATCGCCGAGGTTTTGGCAAGTAGAGGTTTTGGCCCGGCGGAATTTTGTCCCGCGAGGTTTTGGCCCGCGAGATTTTGGGCGGCGAGGTTTCGGCTGCGAGATTTTGTTCGTATCCCTAAAAGAGTACCTTGGGAAGGAGCCTTCGAGTCGCATACATCTTTTGCTTAAACGTGCAAGTAAAGTTCAGGGTTACATGCGAAAACACAGAGAACAATGAGGCGTGAATTTTCTACGAGTTGACCAGTTCTCACATCTCGAAAGGAGTTATCATCATTCAGCAGCTATGTCAACCGTCAGGAAAAATGAACATATAATTTTGAAGTGTGTTGATAGTTCGTTTGAAAAAGAGAGAGAGGTAGCCAGTACTCTCAGATGCCTTCACCCATGTAATGTAAATAAGCTTCGATAAGTAATTCTTTATATATTACGAACCTGTCGTTATCGTAATATGTAGCTTAGGTTAGTTTGTATATTGTAGTAAATTTACCTTTTATTAAAATAAGGCTTATTTCAAATAGTGGTACTATCACCAGCAGACTCCATGGGTAGGCTGCGTATTGCTCGCAACAGTGAAAAGATGGCCGTCGCTAGCAGAGGGTCTCTTGTGTTAAGAACAGACACAACAATAATAAAGTCCTTTGGATCCATTGATATATAAGATGGCAGCTTTTTAGCTCGTAACTATATTTGTAAATATGTACACTCATGTCCAAAATTATTGTCGCATGTCTATAAATATAGGTTGTTGTTGTAGGAATATAATTTGATAGCACATTCGCCCGGTATTTCTTATAATATTAGTATGGGTATAATCGGTAAAGACATGTATGTGTCAAATTTCATGTCAAAAGAGCAGTAAATAGGAACAATAAAACGAAAATAAGACTTTCTTGTACATTTAGCAATATTTTGTTTTACTCATTCTAATTTTCGTATTTATAATATTCTTTTCCTATGAAATTTACTACAAATATCAATTTCCCGATTACACACATAGTATCAGTATTAAAAGTACCCTGCAAAATCATTATCAAATTATATTCTTAAAGAAGACAGTTATAGATATGCGACAATCATTTTGGACATGAATGTACCAGGTTTTCATAAAATAAGTATCGCTGTTCAGAGAACTCTGAAGACATAACCACTCGACAGAATGCAACCAAACTTGGAAGGAGCATATTTGGGAACATGCAGAAGCGATTGGTGTAGAAAACAAAATTAGTTCCAATTTTCGTCACCAGAAGTAATTGTGGCGCTGTACAACGCTATGTAAGTGCAGCGTGAAAGAAAAACGACACTAGTGATGCTAATAATAAGAAGGACTATAATTACCTCTCCAGACGCTTACTAACGCCCGCATGTGTTTCAGTGATACGGGTTTGAGGGCCACTATGTGCCAGAAGTGAACTGATGGTGATCCGATGTTTGCTTCATTTTTCTTTCCACATTCTTTGCGTTGTGTTCAAGAGGTACTGGGTTCGATTTCCAGTGAAGACACACATGAGTCGGATCCCGCGTTACCCTGTAGGTCCCGTCCTTAGAATGCCATCATCATCTCATACGGTACTAGTCACCATGCATTTTCCTTGCTCAAGAACATCCACATCATCATCATACACACCTCTACAGCACGGGGTTATTACTCGTAGGAGTACAAATCAATGCCACTCGTCACACAGGAGCATAATTACGGCCTTCCTTTCATTGAATATCAATATCATTTGTCTTCCATACCACACTCACCGTACTTAACACTGAACAGAAACACAGTAGTCTCTGTAGGTGAGATTTTACACAAATGTTTTCCTGGAATTTTGGAGTAGCTTTCATTTCAGGGACAACAGGAAAGACTAACATTTAACTTTGTTTTTGTAAGGTATCCAAGAATTTTAAAGAGACGCATCAATTAAAAAAGCTCCTTTCCCGTAAATTCGCCACTGACCATGGGGTATTAATAACATTAGTAATCAATCGAGACCCACACGAGGGGTAATTACAGCCTTTCTTATCATTTAGCATCACTACTATCCATTTCATAAAGATAGGCCCCTGACTTCGAGGTGCTGCTGTGACGTCCAGTCAAAACTTATACCGGTACTGCATTGTCGTACCTCGTTGGAATTGTTGGAATGTTGTCTTTTCAATACTTAAGACATACAAATTTTCTTTGTACTGTATAATGAGAAAAAAATAGAAATTAATGAAAAAGTGCGTATTTTTTCGTATTTTTTTGGTAAATCAATGTTTGTAGGACTATATCTCGAAAAGGATTTAACATGAAATAATTTCCTGTGCAAGATATGTAGATGCATATATTACCTGCAAGTTCTGAAAATTTCATTACTCAACACGTAGTAATTTTCTTGTTATTCAGCAAAAAGTGAGACATCATTATCTCTGAATTGCGGCGGTGTATTAACAATCTGAAAAAACTTTTAGAAAGATCTTAAAGTAGCTTTTTCAACCAAACTGTTTTGACTTGTTTTAAAAGATAAACAATCACAAATATGACATTATGATTTTCTCTGCTTTGCGCCCTTCGCTATCGCAGTTTATACGGAATGCTACGTTGCCACATTTTTCTGACGCGTATACACTCTCAGCCGGACGGGTATTTAAACTTGTTACGCACTCTCCGTCACTTTTTAGAGATATTTTCAAAATGTAATGTCTCCACAGATTTTAAACCAATTTCTTAGAAATTAACAGGATATACAGTAAATGTACCAAGTGTTCAAAATTAGAAAAGCGAACTCTTATCTTGTTTGGATTTGCATGTGATGGTCCTCGAAAATTTGTTGCTTTTTGTCAGTTCTTCACTTATTGCACGCAGTACAAAATACACTTGCACAGAAACAAAAACACGCACAAAGTTTATTATATGATACAACCTTAGTTGATATGTAATATTGAGTTTACACTTCACAGAAAATCTGTTTTCAGATCTAAGAGCTCCAAGCTACATTAGAATCTGCCTTTGAATAGGAATGACGCGGTTTTTTTTTTCGGTGCAGCCTCAGGTTTACTTGAAACAGAGTTACTATCTTGTTCACTCCCGGATACGCCACTGAGCACAGAATAATTAATGTTTTTACTATTAATTACTAACTCATAACCGTCTGAGTCAGAGTCATTCATCAGCTGTGCAATTTCATTATCGCTAAACATTTTGCCTCTTCTTTTTGTAATACCGCCGCTCGTGAATAAATATGCACTTTTTTTTTTTAATCAAAAAGCACAAGATATACTCACGAAAATATAAATGCCCGTTCGTCCGTCTCATTGCAATGAACCCATATGATATGAATGCGTGTGTAAGTTTTTGACGCCTACGAACCGAAGGGAAGTATTGAAGACTTAATCAGTGCGACGTGATTAGACGCAAATACAGCCCTCGTCACCTACTCATTGCATTGTTTTCTTTCGTTGAAAGAAAACAAAGGACCCATTCTGTGTTACTGTACATTCGGCAAGGGAATTGATCGCAGAACTTGGGTGAACACGTGATTGCCAAGGCACATTTCTTTTTAACCTTTAACATGTTCGTAAGCTGGAGAGTTTGTATACTGATAGATCTTGAGGTAGAAATGGAGCAATTGTTTATAAATATTAGGGAAGATAGCAGGAGCAGCGATGAGTCAACAAAGCCATGACGAAAGTGAATGAAGTAAATAGATTAAGAGATGAGTTTTTTGGATGTGTTACTTCAACGTTTTATTTCGATTGCATTGAGATGTGTACACTCATGTCCAAAATTATTGTCGCATATCTATAACTGTCTTCTTGTAAGAATATAATTTGATAATGATTTTGCAGGGCACTTTTAATACTGATACTATATGTAGAGTCGGGAAATGTATATTTGTGGTAAATTTCATAGGAAAAGAATACGAAAATTAGCATGAGTAAAACAAAATGTTGCTAAATGGATAAGAAAATTTTAGTTTCGTTTTATTGTTCTTATTTACTGCTCTTTTGACATGAAATTTTCCACATAGCCTACATGTCTTTGCCGATTATACACATACTAACATTATAAGAAATACCAGGCGAATTCGTTATCAAATTATATTCCTACAACAACATGTTTATAGACATGCGACAATAATTTTAGACATGAGTGTACATGCATTAATGTTTTTATGATTTGTGAAAGGTTATAATAAATACTTTTTCCTATTACATTCTTATGAAGTAGGCTACGCGCTACAAGCTTCCTGAACGCGACAACACTGCATGACAGCGTTGCCGCACTTCCATTTACTGTATGCTCTTTCTTCATATAAGCGCGGGGAATTTAAAGATTGGGTTGCAACATGGCTCACCGCTTAACGCAGAGAACATGTTGAAGTAAACATATTTTTTAAAAAAATAAATACTCTACCAACTAAACCCTTTATTGTTAATAGTTCCAAATATTTGGAACACTAGACTTCCAAATTTTCGAACAGTATTTTGTACGTTTCTCTACCTACCATGGTAAAGGAGATCAGAGCTTCGCACATTTGTTTTAATTACACAAAAAATATCAAGTGATGAAAATTGAACTTTTCACAACTTACAGTTAATGGATGCATCTACATATTGTACACAGGAAATTATTTCACGTGATCTCTTTTCTGAGATATAGCTTTATAAACATTGATCTACCAAAAAAGTACGAAAAAATACGCACTTTTTCATTAATTTTTATTTTTTTCTCACTACATAGTACAAAGAAAATTTTTATGTCTTAAGTATTAAAAAGACAACATTCCAGCAATTCCAACGAGGTACGACAATGCAATATAAGTTTTGACTGGACGTCACGGCAGCACCGCGAAGTCAGGGGCGTATCTTTATGAAATGGATAGTAGTGTCGTTTTCCTCCCACGCTGCATTTACTTGGTGTTGTACAGCGCCACAATTACCTCCGGTGGTGAAAATTGGAACTAATTTTGTTTTCCACCAATCGCTGCTGCATGATCCCAAATATGCTCCTATCAAGTTTGGTTGCATTCTTCGAGTGGTTACGTCTCCAGAGTTCTCTGAACAGCGATACTTATTTTATGATAACCTGGTATATACTAGGGATGGGCAAAACCGGTTTTTATAAAAACCGAATACCGGCTTCTATAAAAACCGAAACCCGAAAAACCGAGATTTCGGTTTTCTCCAAAACCGGTTCGGTTTTTCACCGGAGCCGGTTTCGGGTTTCTCCAAAACCGGTTCGGTTTTCACCGAAACCGGTTTCAGTGAAAACTTTTCGAAAACACACAAAACTATTTCTGTGGAAGTGGATTCGGTTTCCGGAGAACAACGAAACACCATTCTGGTCAGAAATAGAACAAATTTTGAAAAAAGAAACGGAATCGGTTTTGAAGAAAACCGAAACCGGATCAGGTGAAAAACCGAACCGGTTTCGAAGAAAACCGAAACCGGTTTCGATGAAAAATCAAAAACCGGTTTTTTGAAAAATTTCAAAAACCGGTTTCGGTTTTTCTGAAAACCGAAAACCGAAAAACCGGTTTTTGTGCCCACCACTAGTATATACTTGGATTTAGCATTGTGTTTTGATTAATCAACTGCTTAGTTTATACTAAAACTGGAACATTTTCAAAAATAATGCACGAAAACAAATACTCATGCAGGTGGGAAACCTTTGTAAACCCCCACCAGAGGGCAGCAACTGCTAACACAAAGAAGAACCATCCAGGTAGTTGAAAAAATAGGTGGATGATTTGTGTTTTATGTTGATTTCTGTTCTATTATCAAAATAAATTACAGCGTGATATATATCCATTGAAAGAATGAACTTGTGGGAGAACAGTGATAGTGTTAAAATTGGTAACAAATCCCACATGCGTGTAATTAGCTTAAGAAACTAGTGAAGTGTAAAGCAGTTCATGCAATTCAAAGACCTGTGGTTGTAATCCTCTTCACCTCAGCTACCCCCGTCATAAGGTTTCATCGACCTTCGGGGCGAGCCCATGAAAAGTGAACAACCAGGGTTTGTTTTAAAACAAGGACTGGAGTGAAGAGAGATTATTCGGTGCTTGGACGTGAAGTTTTTCACATCGAGCTACGTTTAAAGCTTAAAACGGCGCGGGTTTCCTTGTGTAAATAGTCAGTATGTTCTTTGTGTTGAAGAAATACGAAGTGACAAATTAACGTTACTTAATTTTACAAGTATTGTCAATGTTGGTAGCCGGTGTGCTTAGACGATACCACATGACATAATTATATAGAGAATTTAGTGAAAACAAAGCATTTTCTTCTGTGTTAACTGCAAAAACTACTACGAAAACGAAATGGTCACGGAACATTGGAATTAGGTGATCAACACCAAGGACATTTATGTCAGTGATTCCGTTTCGCAATCGCGCAAAGTGCCAACTTCCTTTTTCTTATAAAGTGGATGAAAGTTAGTTAGGCGAAATATAGCCACTTAACATGGCTGGATCGCGTTAGAAAGGGAATCTCGCGACAATTGTAAAATTTTCACTAATGAAGAAGTCATACACCGAAGTTATAATTTTGGGATCGCAACCACTTTCCCAAGCTTAAGTCTCTTACTGCTAGAAGGACTTGCTAGTTGCGGTAAGATGACTGAGTAGGAGTGATTCTTCGAGAACTTCGAGACAACAGAACTTCAAACAACCAGGCACCCGTCTCATCAGTGGGAAGAGACGCGACCTACGAGGGAGCACCATAACATGGAACAACCCCAGTGAATACTTGGAATACCAGAGAGGGACCGGAAACTGCATCTGTTTAATTTAAAATTTAAAAGAAGAGTGCACAAACATTTTAAAAGTCTAAGATTTAATTAATTTTTCCTCGTCTGTATAGTCGAAAGTGTATCTTTTTCCGTGCTTGTTAATTAAAATAATCTATTCCAATGGAAATTATGTTACGTTCTTCATCAGGTCCGTTACAAAATTCTCAGTAATAGGCTATGTTTACATTCTAGCTGTCTGGAGATGCAGAAAGCCATCAGGGCATGATTATTGCTGACATCCGTGTTAGTTGTGTGAGTGATATTACTGGTAAGAAAAACCTGAAATGAAACCACATAGTGCCTGAAACCTAGAGTCTCATTACATTATATTAAATTAAAGTAACTTCATTTTGTTCAATTAATTAATCTATCATTTTGCTCTACCGCTTTAATTTTGCTCTACCGCATTTATTTAAATCATTCATTTCATTTGCATATTATAAAAATAGTTTTCAGGTTTGCTTATGTTTTCTTATGCAAATTGTTTCGGCCTTCCCCCGTACCAAGGCAGCACTCTCTGCCTCTCCTTCCCAATTTCTTCACAACCGCTAGGGCGATAGGAGAAAAAATGGCTCAAAATGATGACAGGAAGGAGATTTGTGCATTCGAATTTCCCGTCGTCCTGTCTATTATTGTGAAACATAATTTAGAAAAAAGCTTGGTGAAGATGCACCCAGCGGGTGCCCGTAAGTGATATTCTGAAGTTTAAAACAAATGGATGTATCTATAAACGGAAGTTAACCGGCTGTCCACTAGTAAGCGAGAGAAGTTTGGGGTATACGTAACAAGAAATGAACTAGCGGCTAGATGCATATTGTATGACAAAGGAAACTTACATTAAACATAAGTGGTGTGGTGTTGTGAACTAAACATAAAACAAGACTACTGCACTATATCATTGATACCATTTCAACGTGTCTGAGGGCTGTTAATCGAGGTGTTCAGATTTCTAAGTGAGATCATATGTAATAATACTGTTCAATACAGGTATACAAATACGTCATTTCCGAATTCTAGCTCACAGAAAGTTGGTTGTAACGATATACATATTTCAAATGAACTTAGTAATTATTTGGACCCTAGTTCAACTCACGGACAAGTATGTTTGTCGTGGACAACATCGTGTACGTTTACTTTTCCGTGGTACTCCCATTTCATCCGACATTTTCAACCCAGCATCACTCCATTTTCATCCTTTTTCTATCATCACTCAATTGCGTTAAACATCTGCCATCCTTAGCGTAAAGGGGGTAATCGTAGGACGTTACACTGAAAGATTTCACTTTTTTCTTTCTCAATTAATAACTACTGTTTTTCACGAGACGAGAAATTACTCGCCTGGCTTCGAGAACGAGAAGAGAACTACAATTGTAAATTTATGACGACACAATGAGAAATTTTCCGAGTCTCCTGTCAAACACTATTCGACTCAATAATCTTTGAGTTTTAACTCCCACGGTTATGCCGGCTAGGCTAAAGGAGACGGTGATGACGAGAAATGAATGAAATGGTGGAATGAAGAAAGGGAAAGGAAACGGGAGAAGCCCGTGGAAACCCACGCACACGGTGTTTGTCCACCATAAAGTTCACTTGGCGGAGCCAGGATCGAACCCGAGACCTCATACGCGAGAGGAGAACGCTCTACCACTGATCCACCGCGGCTAATACTTTTCGACTCAAGTCTTAGATATCAAACTCTGTTTAAGTGTTATATGATTTGTACTTTGTAGTATAAAACCTATAAACAGATAAAGTGGTTGTACGACTAATTTTAGGATTGTGAATCATATGGAACTATGTTCAAACATTTCTTCATGGAATAAAGAGAAAAATTACATCAAGTTTTTAATATTTTTATTTATCTATATTTCACATTTGATATTCCTTTTTTAAGCAGTCCATAGACCTCTATGGACAGGGTGGGGAACGTAAAACCGTCTCTTCATAAGACATTAGAAGATGAACATAATCAATGATTAAACTTCTCTCACTCGCTGGAATCTGTTCATTCAATTTCCTGGTTGACTTACGAGAAGTTCTTTCCATTACGTCCTGCACTTGCCTCTTTAATTCTAGTGTGCACGCAGATTAGTGGTCTGTTCCTGGGAGTATTTTGAACAGACCCTATACATTGCCATTTTTCAATCAAGTCCTGTATGGTGCTTTTTTGCTGGTATAGACAGTTCTGGAAATTTCTTGTGAAACAAATTCTACGTTTTCACAAAAGATCCAGTACGAATAAACGCTTCAACAATGGCAACACCCCCAGTTATCGAATATGGCATTATCACACACTTACCCGATTACACACAAAGAGGCCTACTTCTCAACTGGTTTGGACACGTTTCACTGGCTGCGGCTGCAGCTGCTTTGCACTTGCCCCAACTGGTCACGTGTCTCGACCCCTGCTTTGGGGCCGCGGTGGCTCAGTGGTAGAGCGTTCACCTCTGGTGCTTGGGACTCCGGGTTCGATCCAAGCCCCTGCCAAGTGAACTTTGTGGTGGACAAACACCGTGTGCGTGGGTTTTCTCGGGGTTCTCCCGTTTCCTCCCACTTTCTTCATTCCACCATTTCATTCATTACTCATCATCACCGTCTCCTTTAGCCTAACCGGCATAACTGTGGGACGTAAACCTCAAAGATTTCATTTCATTTCGACCCCTGCTCGACACGTCATTTCTTGGTAGGAAGCTGAAAATAATTTAATTGTCGCTAAAAGCGCAATATAGCATGATATTATGATAGATCGGTTTTATGTGCCCTGTATAACAATCGTTTCATTGAATTCAGCAGAAGTTTCGAGGGTGGGTAGTTTTACTGTTGGCATAAGTGGTATTTGAAAGATCCGAATTTTGAGGTAATTTTTCTCGTGGCTGCATGGATGAATATTCTTTAAAATTGTTTCATGGATTTAGAATCCTAAAATTAGTCCAAAAAGCTCAATTAGAACTTTATCCAAGTGCTAATACTTTTTACTAATGTCACCATCATTATTTCCTTGTACGTATATTAAAATAATGAGAAAATACAATGAAAGCTTTTTAGAGAGTAGATGAGACCAGGCAGAAATTATTCGAGAATCCAGAGTAGAAAATTTATGAGACGAGACGAGATAACGTTATTTCTTAGTCTCGTCTCATCTTTTCTAAATCTTTCATTTTATCGTCTCCAGTAATTTTCAGCAACCTATAATTTTGAAATGACGCATTCGTGGGTCATGTGATGGTTAATATTCTCAAAATGTTTTTACAACGGTAATGTATATTTTTGTATATATTTTCCAAGTATTGTTTATATTTTCGAGCAAAAGTGCTATTTTGAAGGCACAAGCACTTAAAAAGAAGAAGAAGAAAAATGGAAAGAAATAATTTAAATATATGTATCCTATCGAGAAATTTTCTTAATTTGGTTGTTATGACGACTTGCTTATCTGTTTAATTTCTTTGCTATGGTAACAGATAGGATATGTGACGAAGAACCATCTTGTGTACTCTTAATGCATAATATTTTAATGTGGGGAACGAGATATAAGTTGGAAAATAATAATATATATTTTAAGTTCATAATTGTGTTGATTTACTTTAGATAATCTTGTGAACTCTATAGACATTTAGAATCAGGGAATATGTAACGTAGCTGACGAAAGAATTAAGGTTACAGTTTTGGTGTTATTTCTGAACACACTGTATATTCTACGATAATCAAAAGACAATAGTATGTCTATTTCTTAACAGTTTGTCGTTTACGCATACTGTTAACAATAACTTCATAGCATAATATTTTGATATTTAAGAAGGTAATAGGTAGAACTCCATGATTTCATACATAGACCCACAAACTGTACAATGTGGCCAGTAGCGTAGCCAGGATGTGTGTTTGGGGGGGGGGGACAAGTGCTGTTATAGGTACACATAGAAACATTACAAACAAAAAAATATATAAACATAAAAATATATTAAAAAATTACGAACATAAAAGTACCAAAGTACATTGTCGGACTTCTTTGGGGGGCCCGGACCCCCCTTCCCTACGCCACTGAATGTGGCAATGTGGGAATTGCACAATGGTATGACAACTACATATTATGTACATGTATATGTATGTAAAATGTATAAATGGAACATGTTTTTCTCAGTTGTAATGATGGAAACCTATTCCCAAATGTTCTATAAAACTACGCAAAACGTAATTGTAAATTCTGCAACATGTCATTATGCACATGTATTAATGTTCTATTTCCCACAGTCCTTCTTCAATGATTAGGCTCTTTCACGTTGGCGAGTAAAACAATTCTTACCCTTTCATCAGAATGTATTCTACAGTATTTGTTCGAAAATTATTCTAAAGTTTCCTGGTATTTCTAACGCTATTAGTTTTGCATGGTTCTATCGATGGCTAAAACTCTGATTCTGCAAGAAAACTCTGACCTCTATACCTTTCACGCACAGTCTTTTAAGTTTACCTTCCTTATGTAAATGCCGTTCACGCTGGCGATTGATGCAAATTAAGGGTGCCCGAAAAAGATATTATACCAATCTTTATTTTATTAAAACAAAAGTGCCAAATTTAAATTAGCTATTTTATATCATTATCATATAGGGTGACGATTCAACTACAGGCACAAAAGTGTTCCAAATTAGCAAAAAGTTTCGTGATGAGTATTTTATACTTACCAACTTGTTTAATTTTATTGTATAATTTCTATCCACCGCTCAGTATGTTACTGGCCGCTATAAAATCCAACTATTACGTGTTTTTTTAATTCTACGTTGCCTTAGTATACGCACTGGAATCGAACCCAGAGGAATTCTCAAGTTGGTTACGAACGGGTAAACATATTGTTTTGCTTTTGACTAGGTTCCAGTGTCACTCTAGTTCCTTAATATGTTTCCAATCAGAGTTGTCCAGATCAGGGTACCAAGACATGCAGAGGGGTATTATTAGTTTTTACGTAGACATACATATTTCAATTAATTTCATTTTTCGTCGACAACTATTTTATAATTTCATCTGAAACTAAGTATAATCTCCTGGAACTGCCTCATATCTTGTCCAATACAAGTGATTATCATTATGCAGGGGAGGTATAGTGTGTAATTAGGGGAAATGGTGTAATCTCATCACTTCGAACATTTTCTCCAATTGTGGGTTCCAATGTACTGTCTAATCCATTTAATTATTATTGCAAATAATTAACAATTTTCTGTGTACCATTTATTGGAAAATTTCTAAATCAGATAGAGAACAATCTGCATTGGCGGGAGAAAATATTCACTGAAAAATTAAAGGTAGCTACTAATTGATTTTTTTGGTGGAGCATATGAGAAAAAAAAATGGATGAGCGCATTATGGCCGTGTGGGAATGGGGATCAAACTTTTCTATTTCCAGCATTCTTGTCAACTTTTGCAGTTTGTACTACCTGGGTCCTTCCCTTTATTATTCGTGTGCTATTTTTTTAGTAATTTTTGAGACACAGTGACTCACTAGTCAAGCGCTTATTTCAGGTAGGTAGAGTCCGTGGTTCGATCCTCATAGAATCGAACGATGAATATACAATGCGTTGCTTACAAAATAAATAAATAGAATACACAAATTGTAAGTTTGCAACTGTCGCAATTCTAAGGCTCACCACAAAGTCACCGATCTAAGAATTGAGCTGAAATGACAACGACCGATTTTCGTAGCAATAGAGGTTCTAGGTAAGAAGGAGAATTGTTATTCTATTCACTGAATGTTCTTGGTTTACGATCTTTCTTTGCATTGAAAATCCTTTAGGCCTACAAGCAAGATATTCTAAGAAAGATTGACTTGATTTGAAATTTTCAACAGAAATATAACTTTGTCAAGTATTTTTGTTCCAGTTTAGTATGTACGAATTTGAACATTTTTTCTAGTGAAATACGCTATAGCTAATACCTTTTTTCTGTTATTGTGATCGTGATAATGATAAGTTTGCGAAATTTATCTAGGTAAAATTTCAGAAAAGCATCTGATGCAGTTATATGCTACAAAAGTAGAAATCACACACATGTGAGTTACAAAATTATAGATGTATGTTGGTAGTAATAAAACTAATCTTGTAATAATTAGCAGTATAGCTTTAGAGTTAAAGTTGTAATATATATCTGTCTGGTAATAGCTAAGTTCCTTGTTTCTTAATTCATCTCCAGCAGGCGCGTATCCTGAAATTTTCAATGGAAGAAGGGGGCTCGAAATTTTGTGGCAAGCACATGCAAGTATGGCTATTACACACATTTTGCAAATGTATATACATATATATATATATATATATATATATATATATATATATATATATATATATATATATATATATATATATATATATATATATATATATATATATATATATATATGCAGGGTGGACAATTTATCTGGAACATCCGTGATAACGTAGAAATCAAAAGAGGGAGAAAAGCGAAACTTTACATTAAGCAACTATAAGGAGAGCGGCATTGTTTTACGTATTAACCACCACCACCCAGTGAACAGTGTTACCATCAAAGTATAAAGTTATATTTTTTCAAATGGCACTATGGCAGATTATTACATACATATTCGAAATCAACATGTTAAACGTTTAATTAAAATATCACATTTATTATTCAGTGTTGCAAACTAAGGATGTTATAGTATCACAAACATTCAATATTTATAAGCCTTTATCACACATACAGCACACCAGAGATGGACAAGACAATGAACATCGCAAGCACGTTAGCGTTGGATATCATGATGATACTATGGCTTGTTTTCAATGAATAGAAACGAAGTTACAAAGGCTTGAACATTTGAATTTACAGCACTTCGATATCTTACACCGTTCCGGAGATATGTTAAACATTGATAAAGTTCGCAACACTGTTAAAATGACGTATTTCTGGAAAATATTTAAACTAATTGATGTTTTCCTTCTCTTTTACACCATTGCCGCAATAACGTTTAGTAGATGTAACAACAACAAGTCCTCGAAATTATTTATTTAAGCAGTGTTGCAAACTTAAGCAATGTTTATCATATCTCTGGAGCGGTTTCAGATATCCAAGTGCTGTAAACAGCAAAATAATTTAACATCCATTGCAAAACACACACGGGACTAGATATGATATTTATCTAAGCAATATTTAGAAATAAAGCTTTTCGAAAAAAAATCAAATTTTCAAGCCCTTGTAACTTTGTTGCTATTCATTCAAAACCAGTCATACCAAGACTATAGTATCCAACGCTAAGGTGCTTTCGATGTACTTTGTCTTGTCCATCTCCGTAGTGCTGCATGTATGATACAGACTTTCAAACTTTGCATGGTTGTGATATTATAACATCCTTAGGCTGCAACACTGTATAATAAATGTGCTACTTTACTTTCTCGTTAATGAGTTGATTTGAAATATGTAATAATCTGGTGTAGTGCTATTTGAAAAAATATAACTTTATACTGGAATGACAACACTGTTCACGGGGTGGTGGTGTTTAATATGTCAGACGATGTCCTCCTCCTTAAGTTTACTTCATGCAAAGTTTCACTTTTTCTCCTCTTTTAGTTTCTCCGTTATTAGGGATGTTACAGATAAATTTTCCGCCCTGCATATATATTGTAGTATACCAAATTTAAAGAAAAAACGAAATTATTTGTAAATATTTCAACTCTTGTAAAAATTTATGTAAACAGTTCAAGGCTGGCTTGAGTACAAAGTATTATCTGTCTGAATTGAATGAATTAAGTCAGACTTGTTTCCAGGATTTATTCCTCTTTATGGAAATAAACCCAAAAAACTATTTTATTCTATCAGATATACACGTGGAACTCCCAGAGAAGAAAATATGAAAGGCATACGGATTGCATTCCGCAGTTTTTGGAACCATATCTTCCCTAATAATATATATTTGTGACCCCCAATCTAACAAGTAAGGGACCATATGGTTGTCGCGCAAATCAGATGCAGACATACGCCATCTGATTGAGCATGAAAAGATATGGAGAACACAGAAATTTTAGGTGCTAAGGGCCATAGGGAGCGGAGCGGGGAAAGAGGAAACATTGAATGGCGGCAAAATTGAAGAAAGTCAGGAATGACGGGAAAAGTTAATTTCTTGCAAACAGGGATAGAAAGGCAACCAAAACAAAGTAACTAAACATAACAAGGGCATCAAGGACGAAGAAAGATCATAATCAGGGTTGTCATCCGGACCGCAGTGTTGCCAGCTCTGCATAACATTGATATGGAAGATATAGCACAGTATAGCAATTCATGCACAAGGAAAAATATTAGTAACACAAAAGGCAATTGAAAAGACTGTACACATGCGTAAAAAGGTTTAACGATAGTCGTGAGTGAATAATGTACATGAGGGAGGACAAATATAGACATGAAAGTGAAGGGAGTACACATGATAACACATAAACGAAAGTGCTTGGGAGCATCGTTCCATGATGATGATGATGATCGTTCATCACAGATACATTAGTGTTCTCCAGTATTAATGTGTGGCAACGTGAGAACTTTCTCCGCCTTCAGTCATTTGTTCATTACCAGTTTTCCTCTAGGCGATTCCAAAAGATGATCCGCTTTGCGTTTTTCAAATGTGGCTACAGTTTGATACACCTTCCGTATATTGCTTTGAAAAAGGACTCACAGAGGAATGTTGCAGAGACGCGTTTGACCAGCTTGCTTTTATCTGCTGTGCTCACTGCGAGAAATGTTTGTGTGTTGGCCACGCGTTCATTCGCGATCTTCACGTCAACTGCAATTAAACTACAAATGGTGCGTTCTGTTCTCTGTTTTCCTCCATTTGTATTCACGCAGGTGTAATATTCACTCGCGACTACGTTAAATCTTTTTACGCACGTGTACAGAGTCTTTTCAATTGTCTTTTTGTGTTACTAATATTTTTTCCTTGTGCATGAATTGCTATACTGTGCTATATCTTCCATATCAATGTTGTGCAGAGCTGGCAACACTGCGGTCCGGATGACAACCCTGATTATGATCTTTCTTCGTCCTTGATGCCCTTGTTATGTTTGGTTACTTTCTTTTGGTTGACTTTCTATCCCTGTTTCCAAGAAATTAACTTTTCCCGTCATTCCTGAATTTCTCCAATTTTGCCGACATTCAATGTTTCCTCTTTCCTTGCTTCGCCCCCTATAGCCCTTAGCACCTTAAATTTCTGTGTTCTCCATATCTTTTCATGCTCAAGCAGATGGCGTATGTCTGCATCTGATTTGCGCGACAACCATATGGTCCCTTACTTGTAAGGTTGCTTTAGCTAGTTTGTTTTGTATTAACACTGGTACTAGAACAAAATCTTGGTCATTAATTATAATGGAAGATTTTACTATTATTCCTTTTGGTGTCTGTGAACGTGCCCCCTACAATCACAGATTTTACATGTTTAAATGACGTTTCTTTAACAAACAATTATCCTCAGAATCGAAAAAATGACCACAGAAGGAACATACAGGAGTTGCTGTTTCCTGAGGTGGATATGATTGGTATTGTTGAAATTGATTTACTGGAATGTATGTCGCTTGTTGATTTTGAGGAAAGGATGTTTGTGGATAAAAGTAACAATTTCTGGAGGTTGAATTCTTGTGATTGTGGTCACGTCCTTTACTCTTTTGATTATTATAATATTGCTGGTTACGATAATATATTTTGAGTTTCTAAAATGCTTAGTTCAGTTTTGCTTGTGTTTGTTGTTATAATCCTTATTTCAAGATTACTGTGTTTCTTTAACCTTAGCAATTTGCAACGTTAATTTTTCTACTTGTTGTTTGTAATTGTTCAATCTGAATTGTGTAACTAGTGTCTGAAATATGATGACTTATGCTTTTCTTCCTGACGTGTGCTTTTTTCATGTGTGTCATCAATCAAATCGGAATCTGAAGATTCAGCGCTTTGTTTATTTCTTAACTTTGGGATTACATATTTCCATGATTGCAATTTGTGCGATTCTCGCTGTTCTCGTCGTTTTACTTTTGCTTTAGTTTTTTTTTTTTTTTTTTCAATTTTTACCAAAGCTGAAAGTAGTTCATCAACAGTTTTAAATGTTTGAGTTCCTACCGTTCTAAAAATATGGCTGTAAAGCGGAAACAATAAGAGCAATAACCTTTTCTGTTAAAGTATCATCAAAACGTTAGATCAACAACAACATATCGTAAACGAAATTAGTCACTCGTTCATCTGGACTTTGAACACGTTCCCTTAACCTCCTGAGACCCAGGCATTTATTTGTCGAAACATTTCTGAAAATTATTGAATATTTGATGCAAGTTGGTCCAAAAGTACATATTTGAGAAGCATTTTGTCATGCAGTTTTCTATTGGTTGATAGAAGGTGGTATTGTGTAAAATATATTGGAACCAAAGTGCTGTTGTGTATTGCATGCATTACACAAATCCAATACAATTATTTATTTCTAGTCGTACTAAAGGCATTCAATATGCAGATAACTGATCTCGTTACCATTATTTCCTTCACTATTACATTAATAGTTTTCAAAAAGAGTTTTTTTTTAGTTTTTCTCATGTATTATCAAAACAGTACCATATATATGTACATTTTCACATATTAACATAGATTACATAATGTTTCCTTTACACTACTTGATACATTACCTTAACACCATTTTTTAAGCAGAGTGAATAGCTCTGAAGTAATTTCTTTCTGGAGCAAGACATTAAAATATATTCCAGTATAAGCAACGAAATCTTGAATGTTTATTGCATCAGGATATCAGCATCTAGGAATGGTTGCACATCTTGAGAAGAAAATTACCTCTGACAAATGTATTTTCTGTTTCAGTCTTTTACTTAAAAGTGGTAGGCGATCAACAATTCTACAGCTTTAGGTACAAGTACAGCTCACAGATGACGAGAAGAACCCTAAAACAGGGGTAGCGTGGAAAGGTCAACGACACGGTCAAGTCCATTTTCGGTTTTTGAGGTGTGATGTCGTCTGCTACTCCGGGTAGTTATCTGTGTGCTATTCCATGGTGTCATTTGAAACCCCCGTGCAAAAAGTATGTGAGCCCATACCTACGTCACACTACTTCTGCTAGGGTTCTTCTCGTCATCTGTGAGCTGTACAGAATCCTTCTGCTGTTCTGATTTGGACAATCTTTGGCATGTTCCCATTGAATTCTCTCCAAAGGCTGACGATGCAGTTAGTATTGGTTTATTATCAAGCCACTGCATAACAACAATATTATCTGAATTTACCAATTGCACAAGAAGATCCTCTTCTGCTTCTTTTTATCTGAAAGTCTTTAGGTAAGACCTCATTTGCTGAAGCTGGAATTCTAGTAGGCATAATGTCGCTCTTGATTTTAGCTCGAATTGTTTTTGTAGCAAAGGGCATCATGTAAAATACCTATCAAAATAATGATAACGACCTGAATTGAATGGTGTAATCAATTCTAATACAGCGTTATTAAATATTTTCAAGTTTGGTAGTGGCTCCTCGAAACTTGCATTTCCTTGATAAACCGAAAACTTAACAACTTTTTCTAAACGAGTAGCAATAACAAATTATTTCGATTGGAAATGGATTTCCTAGCGTGTACGGTCTAAATGAAAATGCAGCTTGAAAGGGTATCATCTGTTCATGTGTCGATAGATCTTTTGAAGCTTGTAGCTCAAGTCAACTTCTGAAAAGCGCTCTCACTTTCCAGAATAAATTACATTTTCAATTTGGAGGTCAATACTTTTCATTATCTCTATATCTAAGCAATCTATATCAGATTCGTCTAATAATCACATTATTTCTTCTTCTCGCGGCCCTTTTTTCGGATTAGGACCTAAAATACATTACACATTAAATAGGTTGTAGTTTTTAAGTGTTTTTTTTAAAACAAAACGTGCCGATTGGATAAAACAACGCGGTGTTTGACTGACTAAATTTTTTGTCCTTGCTGTGACAGATCTCTGTTTCGATTCCCAAATATAGGAATACTAGTTTCGATGGAATTCTTTCAATTGTACTAATTCCTAGAGTGACTACAAAAGACTTCTTAATACTTCAGTCAGCCCTGTAATGCAAGGAACGCCATAATATCTTCCGAAATTATTGTTTAGGATCTCAAAATTAAGCTTGATGTTGTCACTTGCAGAACGGCTGATTTTCCAATAGTGACTCCTATAGAAAGGAAAGAATAATTTGTAATGCAGGCCAAGTTGTGTGAACTATTATATTTTCTAATTATTAACATTTTCCTGGTCATGTATTTATCCAAAGAAGTACTAGAAAATGGATCGATCTGGAACATACTATACCATACTAGACTATATTAGAACAACTCAGGAGCCCCTGGGAAATCGAGCACCTTGAACCGTCGACCCACGGTCTTTTACGACTTCCATTTTAGGGGTGTATTTGTTTCCTTTTATGAGCACTTTTTAGGGGGTGTACTCGTTCTCTTTTATGAGCACTTTTTAGGGGTGAACTCGTTTCCTTTTATGAGCATATTTTCCAACCCCTATTTGAACATAGCAGAAATTACACTGAGACTATGAACACACAGCAGAGGAGACAATACAAAAGATTCGTTCCACCCCTATTTGAACATAGCACAGCTAATAAAAGAGTATGGCTCATTTTTCAACCCTTATTTTACCATAATAGAAATCACACAGAGACTACAAAACATAGCGAAGAATACATAAGATTCGTTCCACCCCTATTTAAACATAGTCCCTTTTAGGGGTGGACTCGTTCTCTTTTATAAGCATATTTTCCAACCCCTATTCGAACATGTTACATAGCAAAGACTACTAAGACAATAATGAGGGTGTACTCGTTTTCTTTTATGAGCATATTTTCCAACCCCTATTCGAACTTAGCAGAGAATACATAAAACTACTCCAATCCTTATTTTAACATAGCTATGACTTTTTTCCAACAACTATTTTAACATAGCACATATTACATAAAACTACGAAACATAACAGGGGTATATTCAAACCATATTTTAACATAACGAACATAGCAGAAGTAGTAAAAGAGTATGACTTATTTTCCAACCCCTATTTTAACATAGCATAAGACTACGTAACATAGGAGAGGTGTATTCATTCCCTTTTATGAGCATTTTTTTCAACATACCAAACAATGAATACCTATGTACATAGCAAACGGGTGTGAACATACAACTATTTAACATAGCAGTTTCAACCCCTATTTTAACATAGAAGAAATTACATAAGACTAAGAACACACAACTATTTAATATTGTAGAGCTGTATTTGTTCTCTATTTTAACATAACAGAAATAGCAAAGACTACCAACATAGTTCGTTTTCAACATAGCAGGGGTGTACTTCTTCCAACCCCAATAGCACAGATTCTTTTAGGGGTGAACTTGTTCTAACCCCTACTTGAACATAACAGAGATTATTTTCTTTTACGAGGAGACAATATTCATTAGCTTTTTATCAACTGTTTAAAGATTGCAAAGGAATGCAGACTTCCGAGTTTTGTTATCAGTTACATAATAACTTCCGCCATATGTGGATAATTCTCATTACGTCATTCATCCTGATTTTAAAAACATTGTGCTAGTTTTTCCTCAACAGACAATACTGATTTAATAGTATGTGTTGATCGCTCGCGGTAGACGCATGAATACGTGACTCGATGACATCATCTCTATTGCGCAATATTACGCAATGCAGTCACAAAGGTTTGTGTTGATCGCTCGCGATCTGACTTGTCTTTCAACGATAGGATTAGAAAAAGGGTAAACCCCGACCGTAACTCGATGACATCATCCCTATTGCGCAATATTACGCAATGCAATCACAAAGGTTTGTGTTGATCGCTCGCGATCTGTCTTGTCATTCAAACCCTGACCGTGACTCGATGACATCATCCCTATTGCGCAATATTGCGCAATGCAATTACAAAGGTATAAAAGAGTGACCGAGAAGTTCTTTTTTAATCAGTTGCTTGTTGGTGCTTAAAGAGTAAACTTCTTATCGGTGAACCTCTGTTTAAATGTTGACTTTTTTGTGTGTGTATCAGTGTGCTTTTCTTAGTTGTCTATAGGTAAGACATAACGATAATAACATATTAGAAAAACTCACTTCTAAACTATTATAGTAACGTTGAGCTATTTCGGTTTAAAAAACACACTTTTGAACGTATTATAGTCATGGCAACGAAAAAGGTTAAACCGAATATTACCAATTTACCAACTGATACTCTATTTAATAATAATTTGAAAAAAAATCATTTTAAAATGTAATAGTGTTTTAAATGAGGATAGTGGATGCTTTTTAAATAAAAGAAAAGACTGTTTAGATATATTAAAACAGGAACAAGATAATACATCTTTTAAAGTAAATTTTCTTTAGCTACAACTTTTGTAAAACCAGTAGATTTAGAAACACGTAGATTCTTTATAAATAGTGGTAACGAAATCATTTTACCGAGTACAGATTTGAATGCTATAATTGAAAAACTATTTAATAAAATTTTAGTTGAACAAGAAAACACAGCAATTAAGAAATCAGGGTGGTCTTTATGTTCTCAACCAAACCATCTCTTAGAAATTAAAATCAGTAAATATGATCCATTGACCGCATCTTACATAAAATTGCCTCAATGGATTTTATCTACAAAATGTGTTATAAATATTCAAAATAACGATAATAGATGTTTTATGTATTGCATTCTAGCTGCACTGCATCCTGCAAAAGATCATCCACATCGTGTAAATAATTACGTACAATATATTAATACTTTATTACCGTTATTTGAAAAAACGAATATAAAATCCCCCGTTGAAGTAGCACACATAAGCAAATTTGAACATATGTATAATTCCGTATTTACTAAAGAACAAATTTCTATTAATATATATGGCATTGATTATGATAATGAAACAATTTTTCCGTCACGTATAAGCGAAAACACATCCGCAGGTAAACATATTGATTTATTGTATTTAAACTCTCAATATTGTTTTATTACAAATTTAAATGGTTTAGTTAGACATCAATTAGGTACTCTTTGAAGCATTTATTTGTAGACGATGTTTAGTAACTTTTTATAACAAATCAAAATTAGATGAACATGAGAAATTATATAAATAACACACTCCAACCAAAATTAACATTCCGAAACAAGGAGATGTTTTAAAATTTCGTAAACTAAAATTGTTATTAGAAAATGATGTCATAATAGTTCCAGATTTCTAAAGTTTATTAAAATTTATAAATAAACAAATTGGATCCAATACAAAACAAATTCAGGAACATATACCATGCAGTTTTAGTTATATTGTGTATTGGAGTAACCAATATATAAAATCAGATCTAGTTACTTATCGTGGTGAAAATTTATCGATTAATTTTATGTCTGCTATGGAGAAGGAATTAAAAAATAATAAATATATTAGATCAACAAAAACCAATAATATCATTAAATAGTTCTCAGTTACAGGCGTATAATCTATCCACTGAAGGCTCTGTGATAGTAAATATATGAGTAACAATGGAAAAGTTAAACATAATCATTTAACTGGGAAATATATTGCCACGGTGTGCAATAATTGTAATTTGCAAATTAAACGTCAGAGTAATTTTATCCCTGTATTCTTTCACAATTTATCTGCATATGATGCACATTTATTCGTGAAAGAACTAGGTTGCACACCTGGCAATATATCTGTAATTGCTGAAAGCACTGAGAATTACATCACATTCTCCAAACATTTTAATTTTAATGGTAGACCTATTGAGTTACGGTTTGTAGACTTATATAAATTTCTTCCGTACAGTCTCGAAAATTTAGTGTAAAATTAAAACCTGAGCAATTCGTATATACAAAGCAAAATTTTTCACACGATAAGTTTCCTTTAATTCTCCGTAAGGGAATTTATCCTTATGAACACAACAAATTTAGATACATTTAAAGAAACTGAATTACCTGAAAAAGAGGCGTTTAATAGCAAATTGAACGGAACACAAATTTCCGAGACCGACTATCAATATGCACAACAGATTTGGCATACGTTTAATTGTCAAAATTTAGGAGACTACCATGATCTGTATTTAAAATGTGATGTACTTCTCACAGCAGATGTATTGGAAAATTTTCGAAAGACGTGTTCAAATGCTGTTAGTATTGACCCAATTAATTGTTTTACTGCGCCTGGTTTGGCATGGCAAGCCACGTTATATAAAACAAAAGTTGAACTTGAACTTTTATCAGATATCAATATGTATATGTTTGTAGAAAAATCGATTCGTGGAGGCATCACACAAGCTGTATTAAGGTATGCCAAAGCTAATAATCCCTATGTACATGATTTTGATGCGGAAAAAGAAAAATCATATTTACTTTATATTGACATGAACAATCTGTACGGACTATCAATGATTGATTATTTACCATATGGTGTTTTTCGGTGGGAGGACAAAATTGACGATTGGCAAGACAAGAATAAAATTATCAATTGGTCCACTGATAGTGAATGTTTTTTTCTAGAAGTGGACTTAGAGTATCCAAATTATTTACATGAATACCATTCTGATTTTCCGTGTGCTCCCACTAACGAAATTCCACCGAATGGTAAATACTCAAAATTACTATTAACACTAAAATCGAAATCGAATTATATCTTGCATTATAGAGTATTACAATTTTCTCTAAAACTAGGTTTAATATTGGTAAAAGTACATAAAATATTATGATTTCGTCAATCTAAATGGCTTGCGTCTTATATAGAAGAAAATACTCAGCGTCGTGCAAATTCTACAATTAAATTTGAAAAAGATTTCTATAAGTTATTAAATAATTCTGTATACGGAAAGACAATGGAGAATGTACAAAAACGCATTGATATAAGATTAATTAATAATGAAAAAAGTGTAAAAAATTAGTAGCGCAAGATCAGTTTCAAAATTGGGTAAAGTTAGGAGACAATCTTGCATTATTCCATATGCTAAAAAATTGTAACTCTAAATAAACCGATCTATGTAGGAGCTACAGTTTCAGAATTATCAAAATTAGCAATGTATGAATTCCATTATAATGTAATGAAACCTCGATATGGAGATAAGATTAGTATTACTTACATGGATACTGACTCTTTCATTTACTACATTAAAAACGACGATATTTATAAAGATATAAACGACGTGAATGAGTATTTTGATACTTCTAATTATCTGGAAAATCATGCTTTATATAACACAAAAAATAAACACGTTTTGGGTAAAATGAAAGATGAATTAAGTGGACTTCCCATCATTGAATATGTTGGTTTACGAGAAATAAATTATGCAATAAAAACTGTTGAAAATAAAGAATTGAGAAAATGTAAAGGGATCAAGAGAAATGTAGTTAAAGAACAAATTACGTTTGACGATTATAAATCATGTCTATTTCAAAACGAAACGATTCATAAAACACAATTTCAATTTAAAAGTAAATATCACAGTTTAACAACAAATCAGGTAACAAAATTAGCGTTAGATCCGTATGATGACAAAAGAAAAATTTTAAATTGTAGTATACACACTGTTCCTTGGGGGTATCATAATAAAGATTTAGCATGTGAGATTTGTACATTGTAAATAAGATATTTTAGTTTTTGTATATTATTAGTGTAATAGTATTGGCAAACAAAGATGTGTCACAATCAGTTCGAGAACAAATAGTTGCAGAATTACATAAAGATGCAAGACGAAACTATCCTCGAATACCCGTTATAACGAAAGGAATTCATGATTTATATCAAGCTGATTTAGTTGAAATGAATAGTGGAAAATTGAAAGGTCTAGCAAACATTAATCGAAATTTCAAATATTTATTAACTGTGATAGACACATTCTCTAAATATGCTTGGGCTATTCCTGTGAAAAATAAAACTGGGAAAGAAATTATACAAGCATTTATAACAGTACTGAGAAAAGCAAACAATAGCCCAAAATTTTTACAAACTGACAGGGGTCGAGAATTTTATAATTCAGAGTTTCAGAAGGCAATCAACCAAAATAACATTAAACATTATTCCACGTACAGTGATGTGAAAGCAAGTATTATTGAAAGATTTAATAGAACATTACGTAATTTAATGTGGAGACAATTTACACTGCAGGGAAATTATAAATGGATTGGCATTCTGCCGGAATTACTAAATAAATATAATAATACTATTCATTCCACTTTTAAAATGAAACCTATCGACGCTATTAAAAAAGAAAATAAAAAACATCTATTGATAAACATCTATTGCAAAAAGTTTTCTGTGATAAAAAGAAAACGTAAATTTAAGGTACGTGAATATGTAAGAATTAGTAAATTTAAGCGTCCTGGTTTTGATAGAGGTTTTACACGCAATTGGAGTACAGAAATGTTTCGAATTGCTAAAGTTTTCTTCACTAATCCTCCAACATATCACTTAGTAGACTCAAATAATAAACCTATTGAAGGAAGATTTTACGGACACGAATTACAATTAACGAAATTTCCAAAAACATATTTAATTGAAAAAGTTCTGCGAAAGAAAAATAATAAGGCTTGTGTGAAATGGTTAGGTCTGCCAAAAAGTGAAAATTCTTGGATTGATTTAAAGCATACTCTATTGTAAAAAGAAGAAAAGTCAAGAATTTATAGGTGAAGCATGTCTCACAAGTATTTCTTGTAGATTTTATAATTTCAAAAGGTGAATTTTATATTTTAAATTCTAGCAACACTGTAAATTTTCGTTGTTTCGTTAAATTGTCATCATCATCATCACGATTTCTATCAGTATCACAAGCAAAAGGTATATTAAATCAAATTTGTTCTTCAACAAACGCTGTGTTTTTATGTAAAGGAGAAAATAAAGCAAAATATTTAAAAACGTTATTTAAAATAAATGTGATATATCTGTAATATGGAGTGGAAAATTTCTTTTACATGTATGGTAGCAGGTCCTACAGGCTGTGGAAAGTCATATTTTGTTAAAACATTTCTTGGCCATTATAGTAAGTTATTTAAAAATATTGTATGGTGTTATGGTGAATGGCAGCCGTTATATGATACTCTTTCAGGCTGCACGTTTAAAGAAGGTTTACCTCAAAATAATGAATTTCAAGCACACGAGGGTCCACATCTTGTAATTATTGATGATTTAATGCGCGAGTGTGACCATCGGATTTTAGATATTTTTACTAAGGGTAGCCACCATAGAAATATAAGTGTAATATTTATAACACAGAATATTTTTCATCACCAAAAGGGAATGCGGGATATTTCGTTAAATTATCATTATATTGTTTGTTTTAAAAATCCTAGAGACCAAGCTCAAATTAATTATCTGGCACGACAATTGTATCCAGCTAATACAAAATTTATTCAAGAAGCATATAAAGATGCAACTCGAATTGCACATGGTTATTTACTTTTTGATTTAAAACAAAATACTGCTGATGAGCAGCGAGTTCGAACAAATATCTTTCCAACAGATTCTTTTAATTATGTTTATGTGCCTGTAACAAATAATTGCCATATGGTTTATATTCTAACAAGTTTTTGTGCTAAAATAGTCGTAAAAAATGATTAGTAAGGAAAATGCACATTTGTTAAAACTTTTATCAAAGTCAAAACCGAAAGCACGTAAGGCAATTTTACAAAATGCAGATCCTGATTTAATTCGCTCTATTTGCGAATGTTCCAATAACGTATTACAGGGAAATGTTCCATTAAATAAAACAGAGATAAATAAATTAAAAAATATAAAAAGGAACTTAGATATTTTGTGAAAAAAGGTCCGTCATTAAAACAAAAGAAAAAGCGAATAATTATACAAAAAGGTGGTTTTCTTACTGCATTGCTTGCACCTATTTTAGGAGGTATATTATCAAGTTTAATTTAGTAACTATGCAAAACGCACAAAAACTTATTTTAATCTCACCAGAAAAAATACATCATTATGAAACGATCTCTAATCTTGATAATGAAATGAAAGAAATTTTAAATAATAAAAGTTTAAACGCAGAAGAAAAATGGGTACGATATAGAGAGGTCTTACAAAAATATTTAAATATAATTCGAAAACCGGCAGCAGTTACAGCAGCAACTACTACTACTACTATTGATAAGGAGGAGGAGGAAGAAGAAGAGCAGGAGGAGGAGGAGGAGGATGAAATAATATCTACTCTCCCTGAAATTTGTAAAGGTAAAGCAAGACCTTTATTGCGTAAATTAAAACAAAATCCTAATATTCAATGCGATGATAATTTAAATGTGAATATTAATAATAAATTAATTCCAGGTGCAAATATAGTGGATTTGATATCCGATTTTGCTAGATGTCGTAAGAAAAATATTTCAGTTGCCGGTTGGAAAACTTTTGCTACATTATTAGCAAAAGCCAATATACCCTTAGAGTACATTGGTAATCCTCAACGAATAGAATATATTAGAAAACTCACAGAGGACGAAGATGATGATGGGAACGAAGAGGATGGTCCTCCACTCCGTAAACGCAAATTGCGTACTTATAAGCAATAATACTAATATAATGTTGTAATATATTGATATTTTTGAGTATATAGAAAGAAATATGAATAATCCGTACTTTCATTATTACACTAATCAAGCAGGAGATGGTTACAATGTATATAAAGGTACAGCGTATCAAAAAGGTTATGGCATTGGTAGTTTTCTAGGAGTTTTATTCCGCACTGTATTTCCTTTATTAAAACAAGGTGCAAAAACTGTTGGTAAAGAGTTGATACGTACAGGAATTAATGTAGAAGGAGATGTACTAGATAATAATAGACCTATTGAAGAGTCTTTACAAGATCGGTGGCAAGAAGCTAAAACAAATTTAAAAAACAAAGCTCAAAATAAATTAAATCAGATGTTAGTAGGATCTGGAAGAAAAAGAAAGTTCATTTTACATCAACTGCTTGTGGTGTGAAGCGGATAAAAAGATCCAAAGATATTTTTGATTGATTGATTATGGAGCAAAGAGATAGTTTTTATCTCACACTTCCTAGCAATAGTTCTATGGAATATTTTCCTCAAAATACTCTTGCTTGTTATACTACTAAATTATATCATCCTATTGTACTGGAGAAGGGACTGTGGGAAACAGCTGTTGTTGAAGTACATTATACAAGTTCATTTCAGAATATTTCCAAATATACAAATAATATTATTACCGTATCACGAATACAAAAGGCTGGAAGATAACTCAAATATTACCAGGCCACTATTATCATGTTGATATTCATCCTAAATTAATCATAAAAGTGATATATTAAATTTACAATTAAAAGCCAAAGCATGAGTAAAACGAATTGAGGTTAATAGAGTAATAAAAGATCAAGAGAAGCATATAGAAGTACGCCTATTTCCTGAACTAGCCAGAATACTAGGGTTTGATCATATACAACAGGAAGATATTGCAGTTGTTCATCATGCTCGTTATCCACCTGATTTACAAAAATCGCTACCTACACTTATGTATATTTACAGTGATATTGTAGAACCACAAATGGTAGGTGACACCATTGCTCCATTGTCACGTATTATAAATACAAATATTACAGAGCATGGTATTAATAATGTACATATTTTTGACAATCGTCATTATGTCCCCGTGCAACGTAAACAATTTGATCAAATTATTATTGATTTAAGAGATAGTACAGGGAATCCACTTCCTTTCCAATATGGCAGTGTATGTGTAAAATTACATTTTCGTAGACGTAATACGGTGTTGTAAATTTTACCATGTGTGAATATTAATAGTAAGAAAAAAGACAAAAATGTAGTGTGAGTGTTTGAAATCAGAATTAGATTTATTTGCTGGTTTACCCACTCAAACCAGTATTATAGGTAATAAAATAGTTCCATATAAGCCTGTGACTTCAATATGTGATAATGCACCAATAGAATTAGTTGTCTCCGGTCATGGGGATGACTATATGGACTTACCGCACACAATGTTATATATTAAAGGTAAAATTACTAAATCAGATGGTTCTAATTTAACTTCTGCCGATAAGAAAATTGGTCCTGTAAATGATTTTCTCAATGCAATGTTCAGTGAAGTGCAAATATATTTGAATAATCAACTTATTTCCTACTCTTCATATACATATCCATATCGATCATATATTGAAAAACTACTAAATTATAATGCTAATGCTAAAGCAACGCATCTTCAAACATCAATGTGGTTTAAAGATACTGCAGGGCATATGAACAGTGTGGCCGATGGTAATTTAGGATTTAAACAACGTTTTCTCCTCACTACTTTAAGTCAGTCATTTGAATTATTGGGTTATATTCATGCTGATATTTTCAATCAGGAGAAATTTTTACTGAATGGTGTACAACTGCGTATTAAACTAATTCAAGCTAAACCTACATTTTGTCTAATGGGTGACGCAATGCTGATGGAAAAGTTGTAATTACAGATGCAACATTGCTTGTGAAAAACGTTGGTGTATCACCAGCAGTTAAAATAGCACAAAATAAAGTATTACAAAATCCTAAATTTAGAATAAAATATCCTCTAACTAAAGTGCAGGTGAAGACAGAATAATTATGGATAGTATACTTCCAGATCTGTTTTCAGGCATAGTGCCTAAACGTATTATTATTGGTTTTGTTACTAATGCTGCTTTCAATGGTACTTATCAAACAAATCCGTTCAATTTTCATCATTTTAGTATGTCGTTTTTTACACTGTATGTTGATGCATCGCCTGTGCCATCAAAATCATTACAACCTGATTTTGATAATAAGCTATATATACAAGCATATTCTACGTTATTTACAGGTTCAGGTATTTATTATTCTAATCAAGCTAATGATATTTCACTTGCCGAATATCCTAATGGTTATACTCTACTGGTTTTTGATTTAACTCCCGATTCTAGCGCAAGTGCTGCATTTCATACTAGTCCACAACGGCAAGGAAGTGTACGTTTAGAGGTTCATTTTAAAGAAGCACTGCCATCTCCTGTAACAGCAATTATTTATGGTGAATTCTCTTCAGAATTAGAAATTGATTTCCAGAGAAAAATATATATTAATTAAAAATGTTAAATACAATTGAACTTTATGAAGCATTACAACAAAATTTACCTAAAAATCATTTTATTGGTGTATATGCTACAGGCGAGTTACCTTTGTTTATTCATACATTTCCAGCCGCCATAATTATAAATACTGATTCTAATGATAAGCCTGGTAAACATTGGGTTGTTGTTTATATATCTAATATGTGTGTGGAAGAGTATTTCGATAGCTATGGTATACCTCCCTATATATAACATCATATAAGGTTTTTAAAACGAAACTGTATGTATTATACATGGAATAATAGACGTATTCAAGGTGATTTATCTCAATTGTGTGGACATTATTGTTTTCTATATCTAGCATGTCGTGCATCTGGTTATTCACTGCACGATTTCTTAAACAAATTCTCACTTACCACTATTGATGCTAATGATATTATGCTTTATTCATTTATGAGAGTAAGATGATGGTGTTGTTATTTATTAAATCTCCGCCATTGCTGCCGGTCCCAAGCCCTGGATGAGAAAGGAGGAGGGTTGGGGGTTGCTACCCCCGTAAAAGAAAATAATCTCTGCTATGTTAACATAAGGGTGGAAAAATGAATACACCCCCTGTGCTACTGCTATGTCCACCCTAAATACCTTAAAATAGGGGTGGAACGAATACAGTTGTGTGTTCACACCCCCTTTGCTATGATATTGTCTGCTAAAATAGGGGTTGAAAAAATGCTCATAAAAGAGAACGAGTCCATGAACTATGTTCAAATAGGGGTGGAAACGTAGTCTTATGCTATGTTCAATTAGGGGTTGAAAAAGTGATCATAAAAGGGAACGAATTATCTGCTCTGCTGTGTGTTCATAATCTCAGTGTAATTTCTGCTATGTTCAAATAAGGGTTGGAAAATATGCTCATAAAAGGGAACGAGTTCACCCCTAAAAAGTGCTCATAAAAGAGAACGAGTACACCCCTAAAAAGTGCTCATAAAAGGGAACAAATACACCTCTAAAATGGAAGTCGTAAAAGACCGTGGGTCGACGGTTCAAGGTGCTCGATTTCCCAGGGGCTCCTGAGTTGTTCTAATATGGTCTAGTATGTTCCAGATCGACCCATTTTCTACTACTCAAAGACAGACATTACACATATCAAAACAAAGTGCTTCATTCCTTAGCTATTATTTGCAACATCGACTTCTAAATGTGCAAAAACCAGAATATATTTTATCTAATATACAAACAATGTATTGCACACAATACACCAAGTTTAAACCTCTAATATCTATAGTAAT
Source organism: Thermobia domestica (assembly GCF_964235325.1). Classification (NCBI taxonomy): domain Eukaryota; kingdom Metazoa; phylum Arthropoda; class Insecta; order Zygentoma; family Lepismatidae; genus Thermobia; species Thermobia domestica. The sequence continues at coordinate 250,460,959 of NC_137463.1, read as the reverse complement.
TTATCATAAGTAATTACAATAGTTGGTGTGCTGTACCAGTCAAGATTTAAAAATATCATGTTAAAAATACATATGTAATTCAAGTTGATAATAGCAAAAATTTGCCATTGACCTTGATAACCTGTATCCATAATGCCAAACAAAGTTCTTTCCGTCTTCAGCAAACAATGAAGCTATCTAGGAGGCTACAATGGAACCTGCTACAATGTCAGCAGTAAGCCTACTATCTACTGAACACAATACCACGAAATCTAAAATCTGGAACAATTTTCTTTAATAAAGAAAGACATTTAAAAATTGTATTTTGTACAATACGCAGGGCTTCAGGAGATTAACTGGTCTTTTATATCTAAGTAAAGAGTGAAGTGTTCAAACTCCTCAATGGTACAAGGTCTTGGCTGATCATATGATAACTAAAAAATGCCTCTACGCTCAAAAAAATATCTTCAACCATTTCCGAAAAGCCTCCCTTAAAAGTTAAAGGTAACATATCCTTCTTTTTCTTATCGTCCCACGAATTCATATTGGAAATATCATTATACTCATCAAGATAGTTTCTGATATCTTCACCTGTTCTTACATCATAGCAAGGAAGTGGATATGTGTCTCCAGATATTTGTACTTGAATGTTTCTTGCTATGTCAGAACTTCCGTCACCGTCAGTTGTCTGACTTTGCGCTGGCGTAGCATTTGAAGTCATCATTGTGTTCCAACGCGTGCAGTACGAGTGTGGAATTTGTGTTTGTGTAACAGCGTGTTTCTCCTTAGTTTTCTTTATCTTTAAAACTTCGAGTTCAAAATTGTCTAATAATTGACCTAATTCTTCAACACACATGAAAATTGTCTAATAATTTCTAATGCCAAACATATAAAAAATAATATACTTTTTATAGCCTAAAGCCTAATGCAATAAAGTAATAAATATGTGTCAACCATATTATGACCAGAAAAAAATAGAACAAAAGGAAAGAAACACTGTCGAAGAAAAATATCCTAGTCAGAATCGAACCCAGAACCCTACATGTTCATTAAGACACTTCCACTATATCATTCTATGAAGAATACTTAATATTACGGCGGAAACTGAGAATCGAACCATTCACTATAGGTTCTTCGTCTATCTAAATCTTAAGTTGATTTCTCACAGAATATTGCGAGAGATAGAGACAAACCTGGATTAAAGAGAATAGGAGACTGATAATTGAGTGATAAAGAGATTTTAATTTCATTACTCTTCTTATAATATGAATAAAGGCTGTGCTTGAGATACGAATCAGGGAATCTGAAACTATCAGATAAGGTAAAATGAAAATGCACGTGCATTATGATCCTTGTGGTAGTTGAAGTAAAACTTTAAGACTCCTTCTCCTCTGTAGCTTATGTAACTCCTAATGCGAATGGCAAGTCTAGAAACTGAAGGATAGACTTCAAGTGTTGTCAAGTGAACGTTGGTGGTCCTTTAATATGAAACTGCGAAATGCAATCCGCATGCCTTTCATATTTCCTTGTCTGGGAGATCCACGTGTATATCTGATAGAATAAAATAAGTTGGATTTATTTCAATAAAGAGGACTAGATCCTGGAAACAACTCTCACTTAATTCATTCAATGCAAACAGTTAATATTTTGTACTCAAGCCAGCCTTGAACTGTTTACATAACTTTTTACAAGAGTTTAAATATTTAGAATAATTTCGAGTTTTCTAAAATTTGGTATACAATATATATGTATTTAAAGATTAACAAAGATGCGCAGGAGAAAAGTTCCAAGAACAGATAGAGCCGAATTGGAGTGGGACTTTAAAGCGTTCCAATGCAAGAACATATTCGGTTGTTTAAAGTGTTTGTTGATGTGTGTGTTGGGGAAGTGGAGGTGAAGAGGGATGGCCATTCTGTTGCAGATATGCTGCCTTTTGTTCTTCATTTCGACAAGAGACGTTAGGTGACAATTTCCTTAGTTTTTTCTTATCACTTCTAGTACATCAAAAAAAAAACTTTGCACTGAATGGTGGGGTGGGGATGGGGTGGAAGCCTCGAGCCGGGTGAGCACCCTAAATACGCCACTGATCTCCAGAGAAATAACCAGTATATACAACCCTATCGTAAAATATTTGTCACTCAATGGGTCAACCCGTAGCTGTAAACCCTAATCGAAAATTGTTAAATTTTACCTTTAAAGAAGCAAGAACGTTTATTATAGTGAGCTGAAAACAATTAAGTGTTGATTGGATTCAAATAAAAGTTGAAAATTTCGTTGAGTGGTCCGGGTACTGTTCCCTCGTCATGGCCTTCCAATCAACAGTTTATAAGAATAATTACTTTTTTTCTTCCTTTGAAGTCTTATTCAATGAGTATGTGACGTGGACCTATATCTTGCAGCGTGATCCAATCCAGATGAGCTTCAAATATTAATTTACTCATTTCTGTTGTTCTTATTCCACTGTGAAAAGAACATTAACATTTATTGCCGCCTTGCAGTTTCCAATATTGCTACATGATGCCACTTTGAACTCTACTTACACAATTAGGAACAAAATCGATTATTTAGTTCTGTTACACTCCGACTTGTACAAAAATGAAAGAAATATACTAATTGCCATTTCGTTTTTGATCTAGAGATATGAGAAAGCACCCTGAACCCCTTCCCACAATTACTAGCCTTTATATTTCACTATGATCATTGGGGATCTAGAGTTTAAATTTAATCTTTACAGCGTTGAACTTAAGTCATCATATTGTTTCTGGCGTCCTGCCTGAATTTAGACTATGTGGAAGAATATAGTATAATTTCACCACAATCATTCAGTTTCGTAAATTATTCATCAACTTTACACTCTTGTGCTGCCAAAATGTCTTGAGCCGTGGCAAAAATGTGAACTAAAGCTCACACCCCGACACACCCACGCGTTGAGCCAATAAGGGTTCAGCAGCTGGTAAGTGAGAGAGCCTTAGCGAATGAGAGTGGAATTTCTTCAGCCGACAGCAGCGCCTAAAACGAAAGACTAGGTGTCAAGTCAATGTGGTATATTTATAGTAAAGGAAATAGCGTAAATAAAAGTTTCATTTTTATTTCCTTCTCCAATTTGTATCATCTATGTTTGGTAGAGCGTTTCTATTTCAAATGTGCTCGTGATGTCCTCCTGTCAATAAGGGTTTAACCTTACCTCCTTCGAAAGAGGAGAAGCAAGTTGCTATGACCAAGATCCAAATACAATGTTGTATATGCTCCGAATTTTAGAATGATGTCATGTTTTAAAAATTTCTCTACGTTTTCGGCATTTATTGCGTCCACTGTTTTTGCGACAAAATAACGGGTATTTAATTCCGTGGCTACTAATCTATATATTAAAATGCTAGGTTTATATGTTTGTCTCTTAAGAAAATAATATATGTTTGTCTCCAATCCTTTCGACAATGAGATCTTGAAAACCACAACTGTTAAAAATGTGCCGTTTTCACTGATCGATTGCAAATTTTGAGTAGATTATCTAGTTCTAATTGAATATTAAAAAAAACATGACTGTTATCTCTTTATTACATTTTTAGGGGTACACTAGAAGTGTTGAATTTTTTAAAAAATTAATGCATCACATCCTACGAGTTATATATTCCAACACCACATAATTGTATGCAGGAGTAGTCAATCTCTCAGGCATTTGTTTCGTGGCCAAATAATGAAAAACGAAGGACGCCGTTTCTCCAGTCTAAGATAAATATTGTTTTGAATGTTTTATCCAATGAACACCACATATCACTGACATTATAACTAATTGTGTGTGTAATGTATTTACTTATTACATACTGCATGCAAGAAGAAAGAAAACACTGATCATACATGAATTAGAAACTTCAGTCGGAAGTAGGCTCAAATCTTGCAAACGGCGCGAGATATTGAAAAAAAATCGAAAAACTTCCCTATATGTTACCCCTTTTCGATTTTTAACAAGACGTCTTTCATTTGTGTCTGTAAAGGGATATGTACAGATTTTGAGAGGAACGGCAAGGAGATTCATGCTCATATGTGAATGATGCGCTGTGTGGAAAGCGCAGGTTCAGCTAGTATATATTTGTTTCGTCCCTCTTTGATTGGAAATTGCCCCAGTTCGTCATACACCCACGTTGTTGCTATATATTCTACAGGGTGATGCAGTAGCTTAGCCTGTTTCTTTTCTGGTATTTTTTTTAAATTTCTGGCAATCTGGGCACGTGCGAATTTTATGAGCAACATAGTTCTTAAGATGCGGCATACAAAATTTCTTCATAGTGGTTTTATATGATTTTGTAAAACTGAAATGAGAACCTGTTGCCTGGCTGTTGAAAGTTGTGAACCACAAATCAGTTATTTACTTGGGTATACATAAAAGTTGTAATAGACCATAATCAGGGTGATTTTGTTTTTTGTATAATATGCCGTCTTTAAGACAAAAAAATCTTGCCGATCTAACTGTGAAGATTTTATCTAATTTCCCCCTCTAAGACAGAGATGATGTCTATGTAATTGTCGTCTTTACGTTGTTCTTTTGCTATATATGGCAAAAGGTTGTTATTTTCTACTTTTAAAGTATTGACTTGAATACTCTTTGATCTTAAGGCATGATAATCTTTACTTTTCTCTTTACTATTGTCTTTATTTTTTTCCTTCATGATGTGTTTTGTTTGTTCAAGTCTACTAATTATATCGGCGGGATGTTTGGAGCCTAGCAAATACTGTGTGTTGAAGTCATAGTCGACTAGGAATAATTTGTATCTCGTATACTTTCCAACAATGTCGGGTTGCGTATCTAATGTAGCTAAGCATTTGGCGTCCACGTCGAGGTTGAATTTTGTATTTAGTAAAAGTAACGAAATTTTTGTAACGTATATATAAGCTCATATAATTCTTTCTGCCAAGTACTAGCCTTCTGTTCACTATTCGACAATCTCCTAGAACAATAAGCGACTACTTTCTCTGTGTCAGTTTTTGGGTCATAATAAGCGAGTATTCCTCCTACCTGTATCTGGTTCGAGTCAGAGTACACGCGTATTTCTAGGAAGTCGTCGAAGAGGGAGAGAGAAGCAGCTTGTAGTATGACTTCTTTCAAGTGTTCCAAGAGAGTATCATTACCTTTGCCCATTTAAATTTAGATTTAAGTGTTACTAATATTTGGAAGTTTTTATTTTTTGTTGTCAAATCCTTGATATGTGCTCTAATATATGAACAAAACTCAATGAAACTTTTGAGAATCCGTTTTGTACTTGGCTTTTTGAAATTTCTTATTTTTTTTAGCTATTTTTTGTGATATTTAAATGGATGTTTCACTGACGAGGTTTTCTAGTACGTTAAGCTCGTGGTATCATAAGTGTATTTTCTTGTGAGATGCCCGAAAATCGTGTTTTCTAAGTTTCTTCAAAAGTAATTCTAACTTTTGTAACTGTTGCTGGAAATTGTAACCGCTGCAAATGATATCCGTAAAACTAGTAATCCGATTGGGTAGGTCATCCAAAATCGTCCTCGTTGCGATACTGAGCCCTTGACTTTAGGTCTGATCTCCCATTGTGCACCTCAAAAATTCATGAGACTTTCTGGAGTGATTTTCGTGGAAAGTCATGTATAAGTCTTTTGAGGTGAAGCAAAATTTGATGATAACCTGCCGAGAGGTCCAATCTGTTTTTCTAATATGTTTTTCACTTTACAGAGCGTAAAACATCTGTAGATTGGAAATGTACTGAAAGATACATAATAAAACTGATACATTTCTGTAAGTTGACGATAATCCGAAACTCTTGTGTGTTTGGTTAGTGCAGCACCAAAAATGGAGAACTAAATTCATTGTTGTCTGTGGGTCTAATTATTTTTGCATTAAGGAGTTCTTGAATTTGTTTGACTACCTGGTCCCTATATGAGGTGGAATCGGTGGGAACAGTCGTGAAATGCAGCCGACTAAGTAATTCTAATCTTCTGAACACATCTCCTAAAATATCTAATATTGTCAGCGGCACAAGTAGAAATATCCCTACTTGAACAATAATGCATAAACTGCTTGTTTTTGAGTTTTGTTTAGTTTGGAGTTGACGTCAAAGAGGTCTTCTTAAAAAATCCGTGTATTTTAATCGTTCTTTAGTCTCTTCTTTTGTTGTAAATTGGTACGTTTTTTCTAGAATATTTGGTGTTACTAAAGTTTTAAAAGAGATTTCGGGCCCTTCCTCAAGAACCGCCATTGGTGTATTCTTCTTTATAGTAACGCTGTTGCTGTTAGGGTTCGATAGTAGAATTGTCATTTTGTTTACATCGATCTTTTGGTCAAGTGCATGTAATCTATATTTCTCGAGCATTCCAGGAAGCAATGACATACGAGAATACTGTGACAGTTATTTTTTCTTTGCTGCTACTGGAATGCATGTATGTGAACGGACAGGAAGGGTTTTATTTGTTTTATTTATTTATTTCGACTTATATTACATGTCGAGGTTAAGCTATATGAAGCCTTATCTAACACCTAAAAATGACGATTTTTTACTAATCTAGTCTACTAATTTTTACTTCTAGTCATGAAAACGTCTTATGTCGCTTGAAGACATTGAAACTATGCGAGACATGCAAGTAGTATCCGTACAAATGAACTTCAAATTGGAAATTCAACCTGGGTCTCCGGGATATATATATATATATATATATATATATATATATATATATATATATATTCAAATTTATGAAAATTCAATTTAAATGTGGTGGACAAACACCGTGTGCGTGGGTTTTCTCGGGGTTCTCCCGTTTCCTCCCACTTTCTTCATTCTACCATTTCATTCATTACTCATTATCACCGTCTCCTTTAGCCTAACCGGCATAACCGTGGGACCTAAAACTCAAAATTTCATTTCATTTCATTTTCAATTTAAAAGTGTTCAAACTCCAATTACTTTTAAGGCCGCGTTGGCTCATTGGTGGAGCGTTCACCTCTGATGACTGGTTGATCCCAAAGAGCGACAAGTAAACTTTGTGGTGGACAAACACCGTGTGCGTTGGTCTTCTCGGAGTTCTAATGTTTCCTCCCACTTTCTCCATTCAACTATTTCATTCATTTCTCATTATCACCGTCTCCTTTAGCCCAACCAGCATATGCGTAGGACGTAAAACTGAAATATTTGATTTCCTTTCATTTTCCAATTACATTTAACAATCAATTTACGTGGAATTAGAAAATATATTTAAGTTAATTTAAAATATGGAGCTGCACTGAGGTGTATTATTATTAGGAAATCGAAGTACATTAATATTCCGAAATTAGTGCTTTAAAAAAGTTAATTACCTTGTTTTCTATTTTGGTAAGATCTTAGTATTGTGTTTAAAGTAATTTATAATTATACTTATAGTCTAAGAACTAAATAATCATAGTGTATAAACTTATTTGATATAGGGAACATAACACCTTGTTACCAATATATATTTGCACCGTCTTATTATTATTATTATTATTATTATTATTATTATTATTATTATTATTATTATTATTATTCATTCTTTCTGCTAATTGTGTAGTGCCAGCAATGAGGACTCCCTGAAATAGTTAGACAACAAGAAAATTTTGAAGAAGCGCCTATGAAACATCGTAGAATATAACGGCAGCCATCTTGTCAAGAGAATAGATCAACCTCCACCTTCAGGCTACAGGTGGCGCAGTTCCACAGAAGGTCCAGTGAACGAATACTTATCATATGTCCAACGACAAATAAGACTTCGTGATTGTTGACGCATTGACTGTCAGCTAGAGTGACCAATAAGAGAGCGATGTTGCTTGTGCATTTTGAAGCATAGGGAACACAAGAATGTGTTCATCTAGAATACAGAATGTATTGTAAAGCGAGTGAATTTATTTGAAAAAAAAAAAAAAATGCAATGACTATCAAACATATTAATATTGTTGAATGGTCTATTCATTTAAGTTTAAGAAGTTTTTTGCATGTGATTTCTCGCATGATTTCTTTTATACATTTAGGAACAAAGATACGTTAAAAAAAATAAAAAAAGAGTAAATCTCTCCACAATTACTTCGAAAATTATTAAAGCTCTGAGCTAAACTCACCTTTTTAACGGTTTCTAAAAATATAGGGATAACCAGGGGCGGATCCAGGACGGACTTCTGGGGGAGCGGTGGGTTGTAATACTGCTACTTAGAGCTACTTTTAAGAGCTCTAATCTCTGGGATGGATTTTATTTATATATAAAAAAAAGTTTTCTCTTCTGGGGGGGGGGGGCGGAGATCGCGCCGATAGCCCCCCTGTATCCGCCACTGGGAGTAACAAAAAGGATGAACAATATAAAATATTTTAGAAAATAAGGGAGACAGTATCTGTGAAACGTGATTATATGTGCACAAATAGTTGTTTTCAACATCCTTCGTAAACTCCATAAATTTGAGTGTCCTACAATTATGACGTCACAAAGTACGGATTTAATTTTATGGTCTATTAGAAAAGGTTGGAAACAGTTAATTGTTAATACAATAACCTTAGTAGATATCATTTGTCTTACTTTCGGCATTTTCGATAATCTTCACTGTCTTTAAGTTTTTCTCTGAAATTTAACAAGATGGCGGTCAACTTAGCGAAGAGTTGTATCAGTACTTAGGGTACAACAGTGTTTTAAAAAGAGATAACATAATAATAATAATAATAATAATAATAATAATAATAATAATAATAATAATAATAATATACGGTAGTAAAGAACATATTGCATAAAATGTTAGAAGAGAGATTTATATATCAGCTTGCCTATCAACTAACGGCTCAGATAACTTATAAATTATGTCTTGGCAAATTTTATATCTATTTTCTCGATTTGGTTTCGTGGAGTAGAAGGGGAAGTAATCTGGAACCTTAGGAGGGACGATATTCGTCATCTACATGCTACACCTATATTTACAAAATTTGTATGGGAAGCAAAATTCTAGAACTTTGAGGGGAACGTTTTTCTCCCGTAAAATGTCTGAATAAAACACAGCATTTTTGAATTTTTTCGGGATCGATTGGTGGACACGTCTACTTTGAATACTCAGGTTAGCTGGTTTAATATCCGGTGAGGATACATTCTTCAGATACAAATTGTAGTAGAGATTCGTATTTAATTTCCAACAGTAAGTCCTCTCACATTTGGGTTGAATGTTGGCAACTTACATTTAATCCAATTAATCAACCAAATTAAAATTATATTAATTATTTCAAGTTTGAAATTTTTTAAGTATATTTATACATTTTCTACAAACTTTCTGCGAAAATTTAGGAAAATAATTAATTATATCGTCTTGTCATAGATTGTGTATGCTTCTATCGATACATTTTCTCCAAAACTGTCAGTTGTTCATTGTTAACAATTGAAGACTGGTTGTAGAAAACAATGTAAGTGCCACTTTGCAAGTGTTTCACTTACTTTTATTTTTGAAATACGTTTATGCCCTAAATTTTCATACTTCGTTATATCTTCAGTAGGGATGCCCACAAAGTTCCGGTTCCGGCGGAACCGGTTCTGAACCTGGATCCGAAAACTCGGTTCCAGAACCGGATCTTAGGAACCGGTTCCAGACCTGGACCCGAAAACCCGGTTCCAGAACCGGATCTTAAGAACCAGTTCCAGATCTGGATCTGAAAACCCGGTTCCAGAACCGGATCTTAGGAACCGGTTCTAGACTTGGATCCGAAAACCCGGTCCCAAAACCGGATCTTAGGAACCGGTTCCAGACCTGGATCCGAAAACCCCCCAAAGACCCGTAAAGGAGGCACAAAGTTCCCCTTCAAAAATAATGCAAAGAGGACCATGCGCTTGTGTCTTCCCCGCCCAGACCCGCTTGTGCCCCCAGAAAAAAATTTTGGTCCACCAGTGGGTGTTTAGCCAAATGAGTTGGCCAGTTTGCCTGTTTAGCCAATGAGTTTGCCAGTTACTCAGTTTATTTAGCCAAATGAGACAAGCTGCCGCCGCCTGGGAACCGGTTCTGTTTTAAGAACCGGTTCCAGACATGGATCCGAAGAACCGGTTCCAAACCTGGATCCGAAGAACCGGTTCTTGACCTGGATCCGAAGAACCGGTTCCAGACCTGGATCCGAAAAACCGGTACCGGAACCGGATCTTCTAGAACCGGATCCGTTCAGACCCGAAAACCGGTTCCACCAGGAACCGGTTCTGGCCATCCCTAATCTTAAGGTTATATTCCTAAGGAATAATATTTTATATTTTCTAACGCTTGGGCACAATTTACTATCTTTAGTTTATAGTGTTACAGTAACTTTTGATTTTGGCACTTACATTCTTTTGTACAGCGAGTCTTCAATTAAAGAAAAAAATATCCCATGCTAAACATTGATCCTTCGCTCTTTATCTGCTCTAAATGCTCTAGAACTATTTATGACTCAGAAACATTTTTCTGACGGCGTCCCTACTTCTAGAGAGCTCTGTGGTTATAAAATTATATTTCTCCTAAAAGAAAGTTGTTGCACACATGACTATCCAATCTGCTAATATTCTTTCTCTAGCACTTCAAACGTTTAATGAACAAGTTGCAAATTTTAAATAAAATATTTCGTTGTAAAGCTTGTATGACTTGATAAACTTTATGTCACGCGTATATTTGATATACACTCAGTCATTTTACTTTTGAATCGGGGGCAAATTTTGAGTGATTATTTTGTTAACGGTTTCTATTGGCTCCACTAAAATGAAATATTTACACGATTAGCCAAACTGTTCTAATTTGTAGAACATTAGTGTTGATGTAATGCTAAGATTTTTTTTGGGAGGTATGCACTCTCCCGTTGGTTAAGAAAACTGAATTCAGTAATAAGGAGGCAAAATTGGTACAAATTAAGGAGGGTTGTAAGGGTGCCATGTCCCCTGGTACATTGTGTCCCTGGAATGCTTGACTTCCCCTACTTTATCTATATTCACCGGAAAAAGGGCTAGTCAATTTAATGAGTTAGGTGTTTATTCACATATGCTCCTCTATACGTCCCTTTGCATTCAGTGCTACCCAACCAATCTGTAATGAAGACACACTCTAAAAACGGTATTGTTATATTCAACCATAATTTTTTTTTTTAGAGGGTAGTGGTTGGAGCTAACACTTTATTTCTGGATACGGAAGTATGAGGGCATCTTATTATGAGGGGAACAATCTTTATTTTGGGGGAATTTGAATTAACATTAGTTGTATCTAATCTGCCACTAGAGGGTTTCGCCCTCTCTCTTGTCCTGGGGTTTGAGATCATCAATTTTTCTTTATTCATACTATGGTCGGTCAAGGAGCTGTGAAAGAAATATTTATTTTAGTCATCAACAAAATCAAAATACAAAGATTATATCAAAAAAGATTAATTTTATATATCAATATCATAAACAAAACGAAATATGAAAACAAAATGTTATTAAACAAAACAATATTAAACAACGTATGAAACTAGTAAACAAAGGTGCGAGTGCAGAAAAATAACATAAGTGCAAAAAAGTGATAATAGAAGTAGAGCAGAATAAAATTTGTGAAATTTATAGAAAGTACTGTTGAAAGTGATTATAGTACAAATTTATGACAAATGAATGGTGATGAGTGAGGTGCTCTGGACGTCACAACACAGTAGATGGATGTTAGAACAGACAAATGCATATTAATCTTCTGTCCTGGGGCGGCTCAGGACTGATGAAAGACATATGGATAGCCCTTATTAGGGGTGTGGAGAAACAGTGCTATGATGGGAAAAGATGAGGAATGTGCTGCTGGATAATTTGGTGACGAAAGAATGCTGTGTGATGATGATCTGCTGGAATATTTCGGAGATATATTGTAACCAGGATGCTGAGTGGTGTATAACAGTATTTATATGCGGATTCTTGTTGTAAGTCTGTAAATATTGTACCAAGAAATATATCCTTACGATTCTGGAGATTCTTGGCCATAAATTTCTCACGCAAGTTGGCAATGTGATGAACGAGCGGAGGAAAGTCAATTTTATCATATAGGTCAGTATTGTGATAAGGAAGTTTGATCCGATATGCTAAACGAATGGCGTGTCGCTCTAGGATCTCAAGTCTGTTGTAGAATTTTTGTGGGGCTGAACACCAAGCTACGTGACCAAAAGTAAGGGCACTCCTCATGAATGCTTTGTAGGTGTTAAGTAGTAATTCAGAGTTCAGTCCCCAGTTCTGACCAACAAGGCGACGAAGAAGTTGTAATCTGTTTTTAGCCTTCGTAACAATTTTTTGTAACTGAGGTGTCCATCGCAACTTATCATCAAAGATGATACCTAAGTATGTAACAGTTTTAGAGGGGTGAAGAAGGTGATCGCCTACTCGTATCTGTAACAAATTGGGATTACGCCTAACTTTACTACGACACTTTGTTGGTAGAATAACTAGTGTCTGAGTTTTGTCTTCGTTTACTGATAGTCGCCATTTACGACACCATTGCAGAAAAGCTGTAATCGTAGTCTGCAAGTGTACGTTAATATGTTGTATTGTTTTGCCTAGTGTTAGAAAGGCTGTATCGTCAGCATATTGGAACAGATAAGTATTCGGTGCTGGAGATGGCAAATCTGAAGCATACAAGATGTACAAAAGAGGCGATAAGCTAGAACCTTGCGGCACCCCCGTGTGTGGAAATACTGGATGGGATAGAGAGTTATTGACGCTGACATAGGCAATACAGTTAAGTATGAACGAGTAAATAACTCGGAGATATGAGAGAGGAACACTCAATTTAAGCAGTTTATAAAATAATCCGTAGTGCCAAATCCGATCGAATGCCTTTTCAAGGTCCATCAGTATGAGACAAGACGGAAGAGATTTATTGTAGTGGTTGGTTATGATGGTGGTTAGGCGAAGTAACTGATCATTTATACTGTAATAGGGCCTAAATCCAGCCTGATGAAGTGGTAAAAGTTGATGATCAGTGATATAGGGGTGTAAACGTAAGACCAGTATTTTTTCAAAGACTTTCCCAAGTGTGGACGTTAGTTGGATGGGACGATATGATTGCACAGAATATGCTGGTTTGTTCGGTTTCAAAAACATATAGACTTTTGATACCTTCCAATCGGAAGGATAGTAACCTGTTCGAAGTATAAATGTATATATTGTAGCCAGAAAAATGAAAAAGTTGGCCGAACATTCTTTCAGAAGTCTGTACGATATTTGGTCAAAGCCGGGAGCAGTGCTACGTTTCCGTTTAGTGACGAATAGAATATCTCCAGAAGTGATTTCCTGAGTTAAAGGATTATTGTTGTCTAACCTGTGATGGATGGAAGGCTGTAATAGCTGGTTTATTGTTTCTTCGGAAACTTTGGGACTGCTGCGGTGAATACACGTAGGAGGTGTAAAGACAGATTGGAGATGGCCGGCGAAAGCATCTGCTTTCTCAGTGTCCGCATGTGAAGGTTGATCATTCTGTATAAGGGGGTAAGATGAAGTTACTTTTTGCCCAGTTAGAAGGTGAAATTTTTTCCAATATTTCGTTGGATGTGACTCTGTGTTCAGTTGATTACAGGTTTTGCTCCAGCTAATCCGCTTGTGAGCAATAATATAATTATGCACCGTCCTTTGCCACCTACGAGCTTGCGTTAGGTATTCCGGGTTTCGTGTTTTTTCGTATTCTCGAAAGTAATAGCGAGATTTGCGTACGAGAGCCAAATATTGAGGAGATAACATTGGCTGAAACGTTTTCCCTCGATACTGAGGTATATGTTGGTCAGCGCTATTTTTTATAGCCTCTACAATGCTATGTACGGTACCTTCAAGCTCGGATTCAGTAGTGGGTGGTGCTAAAGGAGCAAGAGCGACATCTATATCAGAGCGATATTGATCCCAGTTCGCTTTGTCGTACAGCTTGATAGTACGTAAAACTGGTTCAGATTGTTGTCTTTTATGGTTAACAATCACTTTTATTGGAAGGTGGTCGCTGCCAATACAATCCAGAATCTGTATGATGCATTTATCGACAATTGAAACAGTACTAATAACAACATCAGGTGTTGTCTGACTGCTTGGTCGCGTATGTTTAGGTAGTTGATAAACATGTCCATGCAAATTAAGTGATATATGATCGTGAAACTGTTCTTTATCTTGTACAGAGCGACTGTGAATATTAATGTCGGCTAATATTATGAGATGTCTAAATTGATGAAACAAGTAAGTGAAAAATGCAAGAGGAATGACGTTGCCGGGACGAACGTAGATTGTAGCCACTGTTAGTGCAAGATTTGGAAGGTAAACTGTTGTCACTAGGTGCTCTGGTAACTGATAATGCAGTGCAATAGAGTGGTTTCTATGAGTGATTTTGTTACGTATTCCGATTGCAGCGCCGCCTTGAGCTCTTGCATTGTGGTCTGGGTAATCACAGCGAAGAAAGTTATATCGAGGAAATCGAATATATGTAGTTGGTTTGAGCGCTGTTTCATTCAGAAGAAAGATGTCTATATTCTCCTCAAGTAGTAATTGTTCAAACAGTATGCGATGTGGTGGTAGGGAGCGAATGTTCATGAAAAGAAGTGCTAGAGCCATAATCGCATAAAACATTATGAACTTAGACTGCGGTGTCTCTCGGTACAATGTGGAAATGAACATAGGGCCCAGAATATGTAGCATACAGATTAACTTGAAAGATAGCTGAGGCTGCTGCAATAACGTGATCCAGAATAAGTTGGCGTTGAAAAGGAAATATATTTTGAAGGATAAGCGTAATGTAACGGAGAAAGTTTTCAACAATTAATGGAGTTGTAATGGATTGTGACACTGGTACTGTTGAGTCTGTAGTCCGTAGTGGGACAGTCATCTCAGGATGTTCTGGATTTGCTGCTGGTTTAGCTTTACATTTATAGCTATAGGTCGGATGCGTGTCACTGGAACAAGTAGAACAGTGCGGTGCCTTTCCCGTATTTAGACAATCTTTGGTTTCGTGAGTGCCAGTACAATATCCGCATTTCGCAACATTTGGACATTTTGCAGTTATATGTTGATTATAAACTTGGCACCGTTCACACCGAATTGGCAGAGGGTGATTGGTACGAGATGGTTCTACCCTGTGACGCTTTTTGTATATAAATGGGCCCTCTTGCAACAGAATATCAATGGCTGATTGAGAAGTGGTCAAAACTCGTACCATATATGTTGCGCCGTTATTGTTTTTAATTCGGATACATTTTGAGACTTCAATTCCCTCAGCTTTTAATTCTTCAAGCACTTCCTCATCAGTTATTTCCGGTAAGACACCTCGAATAACTACTGACATCATAGGAGTTCTAGGAGGTGGATGATTTTGTTTGACTCTATCCGGCAGTTTAGATAACTGGGCAGCTTTACCAAAAATTTCATAACTCGCCTTATTACGGAGTGTTGTACCGAAATTTTCATCTTCAGACTTGATAATAACACCACCCCTGGTGAAAACAATTTGGTGAATACTGGCTCGTGGTAGGTATTTAATGATTTGATTAAATATGTGACGAGTATTACTGTATTTAGGATCGAAATTGGTTAGAAGAAATGAGTAAAGTTTCGGTCGTGCAAGTGTGGCTGCACATGACTGTTGCAAAGCAACAGTGGACGTAGTAGGATTGGATGCGGTAGTTTGCATCGGTTCTGGATCTTCTGGGCGTTTGATAAAGGTAGGAGAACGAGAGCGGGATCTCTTCTCAACAGACCCTAAACTACCCTCCGAGAGCTGTCGGCTACGCCGATTACTTCGGGGATCTCGTTTGGCATCCGCTACTGGTTTAGGTGTAGGTCCTTGAACTAATCCCGGTAGCTTATGGATGGTGCGATAAAGAATATGCACCGCATAAGGTAGGGTTTATACGAGTAAAGAGCAGCAAGTTCGGATGAGTGGTACGATTCACGGAGCAACTACAGTTGGTCAGGGTATGAATTCCACAATGACCTTCAAAAATTTAAGTATAACCCTCCAGAAGATGAGAATCTTTGTCAGACTCCAAAGTAGAGTATCTGTACTGTCCTCCCAAGTACGTCTGCTATACTTGTTCACTGCTTAGTACAGTAACTAACTACAAGAGGAGTTAGGTTTGAAGTATACAACCATAATTTTTTTTATTTTTTTTATACCAGCTAGCCTACGCTAGCTACTACCCGAAGAGGGTTACGCCCTCTGTAGGGGAAGAGATGTTTAGTATATTCTGCTATTCAGAAAGCAATGGTTGGGCTATGGGTAGGTACAGAAAACTTTATTATTCAAACTTTCACAGTCATTATGGCCTTTAACCATAATCATGAGGAAAGGTAAATACATAAACTGCAGTGAGGGAAAACCATAACTGTAAGTGATATGATGTGGAATGATGAAATGAAGTGCGAAACTCACTACAACACATAGGTTTTGTTAGTTGAACTAATGCTGGTTATCTTTAGGGGCTGCGCTAGGCATCAATGAGGACAGAGGAGCCCTGTTAGTACACAAGGTGTCACTGTGCATGTGATGGCCATATGTGAGGTAGATGAGCGGCTGTAGTGTATGGCTCGTAGTAGACGGCGTCTGGGTGGTCTGGAGTTTGAGTGTAACGGTACAAAGTGAATAGTAATGAGAGCGGAGGGAACAAAGCGGCAACCAACCATAATTATGGTTGAACGTAACTATACAGTATTGTTAATATAGCGCCAGCAAGAATTATGACTCGGAGTACAATATTATATTGTTAAAAAACTCTAGCTGGGCCAACAACAATTATGGTTGTCCTAGACATATTTATGATATTAACAACTATAGCAATTATTGTACTTGCAACTATACAGCTCCTATATAGTTGGAAATACCACATAGAATGGTTGTCGAGACCATCACAAGATTTATTATGGCTGTCCCAACGATATAAGACATGTTGCTTTACCCATTATCAAAATGTCAAGATGGCTGCTGGATCGTATGCACTTCGTATTATAATAACCTATTTTGTTATGCGCTGATCATAAACTTAGAACTCAAAAATTCTTTAGGTTGGTATCGCTCCAAGAACAAGTGAAAAATGCAGTGCGGCAATACTTCTACGCTTATCAATATTTAAAAAATTGATTTTTTTAAGGCTAGCTGAGAGCTAGCTACCTCTTAGAGGGGTACACCCTCTTCCAGGAAAGGAAGTGAAGGAATGAGAGGAATGAAAAATCATGGATGGTCTAAGTGAGGTTAGGGTATTCAGTATTTATTTATTCTTTATTATTCATTATTCCATAAGGTCATTATGATCTTTGCGATCATAATCATTCTGTAAGGTGGGACGAAAGTACAACATACGATGTATATAACATACAAAGCAGATATTAAATAATATGTATTATAACAAGCATTACTAATACTAAATAGTGCAGATAAACGATTACGAAAAGGCTTAGAGATGGGAAAGTATAAGTTCTGAGTTAATAAAGTATAATGAGAAATAGAAAGACTGAATTATAATGGGCATGAGGGATGAGGTGAAGTGCAAAGCACGGCACAACACTTAGGAGAAGTTAGTATGACAAATGCGATTATCTTCTGCCTAGGGGCGACGCTAGGCTGATGAAGACATGGGGAGTCCTGTTAATTATAAAGGTAGTTACTGTGCGCTATATGATGGGAAAAGATGCGGAAGGTGATCATGCAAATGATAGTCCTCGAGTAGCGCAAGGTTCGGATGATCAGGGGGAAGTGTGTAACAATAAAGCGTAAAGAGGAGGTGTAACGGTGTGTGATAATAACGAGAGCGACATGGATGAAGTGCGAGGTAGTGCATAGTTTCAAGAAGAAGAGGCTGATGATTAACATAACGTCCAGTAATAAACTTGAGGCGGAGTGATTCAAGGTGAAATTTGAGAATCGGGAAGGAGATAAGAGTGTACAGATCACGAGTAGGGCTAGGGAGAGAAATGCGAAAAGCCATACGGAAAGCATGTCGTTCGAAAATGTCCAGTTTTTTATAGTAGGAGAGTGGAGCGGAGATCCACGCAGGAAAGCCATAGGTGAGGACTGGTCGGAGGAACGCTTTGTAAGTATTCAGGACGAGATGTGAAGATAGTCCCCAGGTAGTGCCGGTTAGTCGTTTCAGCAGATTGAGTCTATTTGTGACTTTGGCCTTGAGAGATTTGAGATGAGGTGCCCAAGTAAGATGATGATCGAAAACTATTCCAAGGTACGTGACAGTTTTAGAAGGCCGAATGGGGATATCGTTAACTGTTAATGAAAGCAAAGATGGATTGCGATGAACTTTGTTTCGTTGTCGAGGCGGGATGAAAATTATGCTTTGAGTTTTGCCTGCATTGATTGAGAGATTCCACTTGCGACACCAGCGTGTGAAGCGATTAATGGCTTCCTGAAGAAAGATATTGATCTGTTGGATGGTTCGGCAGAGAGCGAGAAGAGCTGTATCGTCTGCATACTGAAACGGGTGAATATTCGGAGGCAAGTCTGGAAAATCGGCCGCAAAAAGAATATACAACACAGGCGATAATGCTGACCCTTGTGGTACACCACACATGACGAAAACAGGGTGCGAGAGTGAATCATTGATTTCTACATATGACAGACGGCAGGTGAGAAAATGGTAGATGAGACGGATATATGTAATAGGAAGTTTCAGCTTAGTAAGTTTGTAGATGAGAGCTATATGCCAGATTTTATCAAAGGCTTTCTCTAGATCAAAGAGAATGAGACAAGATGGGTGAACAGAGTTATAGTGGTTGGTAATGAGTGTAGTAAGACGAAGTAATTGGTCGTTTATGGAATACGAAGGTCGGAATCCAGCCTGATGAGTGGGGATTATGTTTCGAGAGGCTAAGTATGGGTGTAGGCGTTTAACAATAATCCTTTCAAAGATCTTGCTGAAGGTGGATGTTAACTGTATTGGTCTGTAGGATGAAATATCAGATGGCGGTTTATTCGGCTTGGGAAACATAAGAGTTTTGGAGACTTTCCAGTCCAATGGGTAAAACCCAGTGTGGAGTATGAAGGTGTAGATTAATGAAAGAAGAGTGAGGAATGAATGGAGACTTTCTTTTACATGGCGATAAGTTATACCATCAAAACCTGGAGCGGTATTACGTTTTCGCCGAACGACAGAAGTAATCTCCTGCACTGTAATGGGAGTGGTGAGTGCGTGGGTAGGTAGTGTATGAGTATCAGCTGGTTGGAGATGTGGAGACTGAGTATTAACTGTATTGGCGGGATGAGTGCGAGTAGTAGGATCTGGTGCAGGTGGAGTAAAGATAAATTGAAGGTGAGAAGCCAAAGCGTTGGCTTTGTCTTGATCAGAATGGGCAGGCGTATTATTGGTAAGAATTGGATAAGGTGTCTTAGTGAATTTGCCACATAGAGCATTAAAACGTTTCCAGTATAACGTGGGATGTGCTGTGTCTGCAAGGTGATTACATGTCTTTATCCATTGACGTTGCTTATAGGCGGTAATGTAGTTGCAAACGGTCCGTTGGAGTTGGTGGTGAAGACGTAAAGTAGCAGAATTTCTAGTTTGCAGATATTCCCGATAGCATTGACGTGAACGACGTACCATAGCAAGGTACTGAGGTGGTAATTTAGGCCGAAAAGGTATGGACTCAGTTTGTGGAATGTAGAGTGTGGAGGCCTGTTGAATAGCGGTGGTTAGAGCATCAACTTGTGTAGTAAGTTCGTCGGAAGTGGTAGGTGAATGATATGGTTCGATGGCGGAAGAAAGGTAAGAGCGATAATTATCCCAGTTTGCTTTATCATAGCGTGGAGAAAAACGAGGTGATCGTGCGGATGGCGAGTGAGCAAGACCAGTATGGTAAGTAAGCTTAATTGGGGCGTGATCACTGCCAAGCAAATCCAGGACTGTAACTGTGCAATGCGTAACTATTGTATTTGAAGTAATTGCTACATCGGGTGTGGTATTAGAAGCTGGGCGATTTGGTGAAGGTAAGTCAAGTAGAACGCCAGTAGTGTTGATCAGTATGAAATCTTTGAAGTGTGTACGTTCCTGATCAGTGCGACTATGCATATTAATATCTGCGAGAATAATGAAATGCTTATAGGTGTTGGAGATATGAGAGAAGAAATCGTATGGTATGGGTACGCCGAGCGGGATATAAATAGTAGCAAGAGTGATAGCAATGGATTTAAAGTAAAGAGTAGTAATAACATATTCTGGTATGTTTAGTACAGGGCTAGTATGCTGTCTGAAAGGAAGATGATGCTGGAAACCTATGGCAGCTCCGCCGTTTGCACGGAACGTAGGTAAAAGGTTATCATGTCGGAGTTAAGTGAAATTTGGAATTCTGCACTGTGTGGACGGAGTGAGGAAAGTTTCGTTCAAGAGAAATGCGGTGGTGTGTTCTTCTAGTAAAAGTGCTTGGAAAAGGACTTTGTTTTTCGGAAGAGAACGGATATTCAAGAACAGAAAACCTAAATCCATGATTAGCAGAAGGTTACACTGATGTTTCAAGTAGGGATGGCCAGATCCGGATATTTTTGGATCCGGATATCCGGATCCACTTGGGTCCGAATATCCGGTATCCGGACACTGGATCCGGATCCGAGATTTCGGATCTTGGATCCGGATCCGAAAAAACGGATCTTGGATCCGGATCCGAAAAACCGGATCTTGGATCCGGATCCGAAATTTCGGATCTTGGATCCGCATCCGAAAAACCGGATCTTGGATCCGGATTCGAGAAACCGAATCTTGGATCCGGATCCGAAATTTCGGATTCGAAACTCCGTGTCAGAAAATTCGGATGTTCCGAATCAGCAAAATTTTCGAAATTATTGACAAAGTGATTTCATTCCTATGCTTAAAATAAGACTTTAAGACACTTTTGGTATCTGATCGTGTGACAGCCTTGCGTTCTCTTCATTCCAAATTTGATTGAGTAAAACTGTCGACTTTGGTGAGAGCAATCTCATTGTCAGATTCGATTCTAGTGGAAATACTTGACCGAAAAGGTAGTAAATCTTTTTTAAAGCGGTCGTCCTGATGGAAATTTGTCCTTTGTTTTCTGTAACACTAGTCAAATGCTGGAATGAAACCTTAGTTTCAAGCCCAAGCTTCTTCATTAGACTCAGGCTGCTCACTTTTCTAATTCTTTTCTGAGTTACTGTGGTCACTGAATGAGGCCATTTCCTAGTCGTGATGGGCTAGGCCATTGCTAATGGAACAGCCCATAAAATTTAGATCAAATGAAATTAAGGAGCAACTTCCTTTTCTTCCTCTTGATGAGCTTTTTTTCTTTCTTTAAAAATACGTTTCTCTGTGACCGTACCACTCCAGTTAGAATTAAGAATTGTAGTAGAGATGAAGTTCTAAATGGCAATTAATGTATCAAAGTCAATGTATTAATGTTATCATTATGAAAATATTATCATAGGTCTCACAAACAATCGAATTTTAATCCTAACTCGATTAATATATAACAAAAGGCAGATCTATACAACTACTGACTTGAGATGAAAGTGGCATACTTGTAGTACGTTTAAAGATATACTAAAGACTAAATGATGGGGTGTGCGCAACAATGGTCTACACCCCGAAAAATGTGAAAATGACATTTTGATGTAATCTTTTGTCATTTAAATTGAATTGTCTTCCCACTGAGTTAGATAAAATTCACCTAGTAAATTTTATACATCTGGATATTTTAGTTCTGTGTCTCAATCTAAGGCCTAAAATATTCAAAACAAGAGTCCGAATCTGAACTTCGAAACTTCGGATCCGGATCCAAGATCTGAAATTCCGGATCCGGATCCAAGATCAGGATATCCGGATCCGGATCCAAGATCAGGATATCCGGATCCGGATCCAAGATCCGAAATTTCGGATCCGGATCCGAGATCCGGATCTTATAGGATCCGGATATCCGAGATCCGGAACCGTCTGGCCATCCCTAGTTTCAAGTGGAGTAGTATGAATGTGAACATAATTGTTAGAATATGTGGCGTAAAGAGCGACATTAAAAGTCGATTTGGCGGCTAGAGTGAGCTGTTGAAGGATGTGCGGACGATGAAAAGGATGAATGTTTTGAAGTGCAAGGGTAAGAAATTCTAGCAATTTACCAATGGTAACTGGGTCATTGATAGTAGTCTCCGTGTTTGTGGAAGTAGACTGTGTTCGTAACGGAACCACTAGTTCTGGGTGTGTTTCGTCCGGTGAAGGTTTGCGTTTACATTTATAACTGTAGGCAGGATGGCGTTCTGCGCAGGTGGAGCATTGGGGTGGAAGCTGCATGTTTGGACAAACTCTAGTGAGATGTGATCCAGAGCAGTACCAACAAACTGTAGGGTTTGTGCAATTAACAGTTGCATGATTGTTATAGGTCTGGCACTTTTCGCAACGGAGTGGTAGAGGCGGAGAAGAGCGAGAAGGCTCAACTCGATGTTTTCTCTTGTAAATTAATGCACCATTAGTGAGCAGGAAATCGATCGTATCTTGAGACATAGTCAGCACTCGTGCCATATAAGTGGGGCCAGTATTGTTGCGTATGCGAATTACTCTGTCTATGGTGTGCCCTTCCTGCTTCAATTCCTCGAGTATTTCTTCATCAGAATAGGAGGGATCGATTCCTCGGATAACCACAGAGAGCAGCGGAGAACGTTTGGGTGGAGGAGGTTGCTTACGGCGAGCGGTGTTGAGAGAAACCAGTGTGGAGTTTTTGCCGAATATCTCAAAGGAGGCCTTATTTCGGACGGTAGTTAAGAAATTGGCATCGGTAGATTTGAAAATGAAGCAATTGCATGTCTTGACGACTTCGGTAATGGGAATACTGGGAAGGTATTTACGAAGTTGCAGAATGATAAACTTTTCGTTTGTGAACTTGGCGTCAAAATTTTGCAGTAAGAAGCAATGAAGTGATGAACTAGGATTAGATGATGAGGATGGTCGGCGTGCAGTTGGTGTAACATCGGCTTCCATGTCTGATGAAGCTGAAGCGTTATCGATAAGTTGTTTCTTGGCGGGAGGCGAGTTCTTGACCCTATCAGAGTGTTTTGTTTGGCTCCGTGGAGATCTGGATCGAGATCTATTAGAAGCAGTTGACACACTGGAGGCATTCGAGCGTTCTGAAGCCCGTCGCTGTCTTTCAACATAGTCCTTCCGCTTCTCCACCTTCGTGGAGGGAGCAGATGGGCTAGCGAAGACTGGGGGTAATCCTCCATGCCTGCATTCCAGAGGTAATCCACTGGCTGAGCCTGGGTCGGTCATCGTAAAGGCCAATTGCTGGCACAAGCCTTCTGTGTTCTGCCCTCAAACCGATGTAATGATAGTGAGAATGAAATGTATTGATGTGCAGGTGGGACAACCCGTTCGGATAGTTGTCCAGGGGGAGCAAGTCCCCTATCTCGATCTGTAGAACCGGCTGCCCTTGGCTAGATCAGTCTGACAGACGGTTCGCCACGAAAGAGACAGAGAAAGAGCCCAGGAACAGGAAAAGGAAGGATTTTCTCAAAAATCGTCACTGTTTACTCAGTGGCGCTTCAGAGCATGGCTCTGGATGAGTATGATGTGTATTTAAAAAAATTTGATTCGTCGTCGTCGTCTGTTTATAGCTAGTCATAATGACTAGCACCCTTTTAGAGGGTTACGCCCTCTCTTAAGGAAGAGTGTTGCGTAAATGGAAGATTTAAGGGATTTTGTGACGATCTCAGAGAAGTTCTATATTATAATAATTGCTTAGGTCTTAAGGATCTTTCCGAACCTGAACTGGAGCAACTGATATATCAAAGTAATATGAGTACCTGGTGAGAAGGCATACCATAGATAGATAGATTGTGAAATGAGCATGAAGGATGAGGCGAGGCGTGCTATCACATCACAACACTAAAAGTGTTAGTCCGACAGATAAAATCATCTTCTTGCCTAGGGGTTGCTCTAGGCTTCAAAGTAGACAATGGGAGTTCTGTTAGTAGCAGATGGATTCAGCGTGCAAATGATGGAAATATGAGTGGAAGATGGTCATGAACTTGATAGTCTATTAGGAGTTCCTGGTCTAAGGCGTCAGGAGGTAGAGTGTAGCAGTAGAGAGTATAGAGTAACGATAGCGGTGTAGGGTAATATCGAGATGGAGAAGGATGGAGAGCTAAGTGGTGCATAGTATTCAGAAGTAAAGGGTGTTGGGTGTTATAACGAGAGCATATGTATGTGAGACGTAAAGTTTCAAGATGAAACTGAATGGTAGGAAACTGAATTCGGTTGTACAAGTCTGCTGTGGGACTAGGCAATTTGACTCGATATGCAATGCGGAAAGCATGTCGTTCTAATACTAATAACTTTTCATAAATTTTGCGGGTGGCCGCAATCCATGCAACGTTTCCGTAAGTCAGCACAGGCCAAAAAAAAATTGATTTCGTCATCCCGTTTAAAGGGTAACGCCCTATTTTTTATTTTTTTTACGTTTACCCGCTTAAAGGGTTGCGCCCTTTCTTCGGGAAGAGGTCGGATTGTATAGGAGCATCAATTTTAATATGAGAGGGTCTAGGTGGTGTTTAGTCATCTTTATTTAACATTTTATTCAGTTCACTCATAGGGATGGGCATCAATTAAGTGAGGGCAATTTTCATCTTCCATGGATGCTAAGGAAGATCGTCTGGCTGACATATAAGTCGTAGTCGTTCCTTAACTTCGGCGCCTGAAAAGAAGAGAACATAACAAAACACAGTTGCGGTGATTCAGGGTCATCTGGAGCTATAAAACATACGGTGAAATCACAGAAATAGACGGTAGGCAAGACAGGAACAGTGGTAGATGTCATGAGGGTGAAGTGCTATGACGTCACAACACATGGGTATTGTTAGTAAGACGAATGCTGTTAGCTTCTGTTCCTGGGGCGACTCAGGAACTAATGAAGACAAAGGCAGCCCTGTTAGTGGTTGATTTACTGTGCATGAGATGGGTAGATGAGCGGTGAAACTGTGCCAGGATGATAAATGTCGAAAACTTCCGGATCGACGTTCTCGCGGCCGATGTTCAAATGATACAGGGTCATCAGATGTTGTAAAGGTGTCGGATAATAAACAGCAGGGGTGTCATAGTCTCTATCATAGCGGAGAATGTTCAGGAATACTGGATGAGCAGTTGTAATGCGTTTCGTAATGTATTTTAAGCGGAGAGCCTCAAGATGGGATAAGAGCGGGGGAAAATGAATACGGTCGTAGAGTAGACGGGTTGGGTGGGGGAGCTGGATACGGAAGGCTAAACGAAATGCATGGCGTTCGAGTATTGCTAGCTTTCGATAGTACTTAGGAGGAGCTGGCAACCAAGCTGTGTGACCATAGGTTAAGACCGGACGCATGAAAACTTTGTAAGTGTTTAGGAGGAGATTTGAATGTAGACCCCACGTGGTACCAACTAGTCGTTTCAGTAAGTTAAGTCTGTTTTTGGCTTTCTCGATGACAGCGAGAAGGTGCGGTGTCCAAGTAAGCTTGGAATCGAACACAATGCCCAGATACTTAAGAGTGTTATGGATGGTGACTGGTGAGTTCTCAACATGAAGTCGTAACAAATGAGGATTTCGGTGTACTCTAGATCGACGACCAGATGGTAAGAAAACGATAGCTTGTGTTTTAGTAGCATTGATAGCCAAACGCCAAACGTTGCACCAGTCAACAAATGTGTCAATTGACTGTTGAAGGCGTTGTTGGATACCAGTAATTGTCCGTCCGACAGCGAGAAATGCAGTATCGTCAGCAAATTGGAAAAGTTGTGTACCAGGAGTGGTTGGTAAGTCGGAGACATATAGCAAATACAGCAGAGGAGAGAGAGAAGATCCCTGAGGAACGCCAGAATTAAGGAATATTGGAAATGACAGAGCATCATTGATCGATATGTAAGCAAGTCGGGCGGTGAGAAAGGAGTGTATAGTTCGTATGTAAGAGAGAGGAAGTTGGAAAAAGTATAACTTGTATATAAGACCCTGGTGCCAAACTTTATCGAATGCTTTTTCTAGATCGAATGTAACCAGACATGATGGATGACCCTGGTTGAATTGATTGTATATAGAGGTGCTGAGACGTAACAGGGGGTCCAGAATGCTGAAATTGGGGCGAAATCCAGCTTGGTGCAATGGTAGAAGAGCGTTAGTCTCCAAGTGATCGTGGAGACGACGCACTAATATACGTTCAAATATTTTGCTGAACGTAGACGTCAATTGTATAGGTCGATAAGAGGTAACGTCAGAGGGTGGTTTATTAGGTTTAGGAAAGAGTAATACATTTGAGTACTTCCAAGTGATGGGGAAAAAACCAGTACGGAGTATAAATGTATAAATAAAACTGAGGATGGTGAAGACAACAGGAGGTGCGTTTTTAATGAGAGTATAGGTAAGCCCATCAAAGCCTGGTGCAGTATTTCGTTTTTTAAGGAGAGTAGACTGGATGTCTGGCGGTTGGATGGGTACTGTGAGTGCATTATTTGGTTCCAGAGCGTGACTATGATGTGGTTGCAAATGTGTTAAGTTAGGATCAGATAACCGATCGATTTCTGCAAGTAAACGCTGTGGAGTATGCCAGCCAGGTAAGGGAGTAAAGATATTTTGGAAGTGGGCGGCAAAGGTATTGGCCTTGTCCTGATCAGAAGAGAGTGCTTGCTGGTTTACAACTAGTGGGTATGGTGTCCTTTGGAATTTGCCAACGAGTTGATTGAACTGTCGCCAATATTTGGTAGGATGGGATGTTTCGTTGAGTTTATTACAAGTTCTGGTCCAGTGAAGGCGTTTGTATGCGATTATGTAGTTATGAGTGATTCGAAGATATTGTCTATGAAGGCGAAGTGCTTCTAAATTACGGCTGCGAGTGTATTCTCTGTAGGCACGTCGAGCTGCAGTTATGAGAGAAAGGTATCGTGGAGGAAGTTTCGGTTTGTGCGGGGAAATATATGCGGTTGGAATGTGGTGATCAGCTGCTGTTTGTAAGGTCTGAGTGAGATGTTGCACGGCAGTGTCTAGGTCATGTTGTGATGTTAGCTCTAAAGTATCAGAAAGTGCTGCGGTGATGGTCGCTTGGTACGCTGGCCAGTTGGCCTGATGATACATATAAACTTTTCTCTTCGGTATGGTATGGTGTGAAGAAGTGTTGGTAGCAAGAGACAGCTTGATAGGAACGTGGTCGCTCCCCAAGGAATCCAAAACGTCAATATTGATATGAGAGTTGAGTGTTGTAGAGGATATAACGATATCAGGTGTGGTATTGCTAGATGGCCGAGGAAGTACATGGAAGTGGCCGGTCGTATTAAGCGTGACGAAATTCAAAAATCGTTGTTGTTCGTGTTGAGGCCGGCTGTGAAAATTGATGTCTCCCATGATAATGAATTTACGATAGGTGTCAGAGAGATACTGAAAAAACTGATATGGTATATCCTGTCTCGGCCTGACATAGATGGTTGCATAAGCTCTAGTATGATTCCTGAGATATAAGAGAACAACATTGTATTCGGGCAACTGAAAAGCAGGAGGTAGGATAATAGACCGATGGGGAATGCGAGAAAAAAAAAGAAATTTGAGATACTCCTTGTATTAATATCAAAAATATTTTTGAAGTAACAGTGATAATCTAAGTTGACTGTACTTTTCTGTCATAAGCAAAGCGTTCTGAGATATTTATTTTTAAATAAAATTATACAACGGAAGATAGAAAGTGTTATACTACTTGTAATCCTTTATGAAAGAAATGTTATGAAGTGAAATTTTAGGCAGTATTTACAAGAGTAATAGTGCTTCCATCTAATGTGCTTATTTGTACTAGAAACATTGCTCATTATGTTATGGTCACAAAATGGATGGATTAACTTCCGTAAATAAACTTTCCTTCACATTTCACTATTAGTTCATTTAGAGTCCATGTTTTTAATAACTGTCTTGCTATTCATTTGGACATACACACTATTTTTTTTTATTGGTAACACTCTTCGTTCTTGAAATTGCAAATGGCGTCTTCGTTCTTGTTTCACGTTGGTCAGCGCATGCGCGACATTGAACGATACGTACAACCATGTATATTGTTCACACGCAACTATGCGTATTATGCGTGCAACTATGTGTATTATGCGTGCCACTATAAAAGCAATAACAATATGGTATGTTTTATGTACCACAACAGAATTTCCTCACATGATTCTGGTAACATAGGAAGTAATGTTAATATTGTTTATGTAACAAGAAATATGTTTCCAACGGCCATACCATGTTTAACTATATTTTTATGGTCCTCAAAACCCTACTCGTTTTTAGAGTGCACATACAATTTTACGCGATATCGATTCCCTACTTTTTCTCCAGTGTAGGATAGATACCTTTCGTCGGTACAATATATGAATCCCATTTTTGTACTTTTGTTTTTTGTTATTCCTCATTATACAGTTTGAAGATCGTTTTTTTTATAACATTAAGAACAGAGAAGTCTTGTGGTATCATTAAATGTTACTCGCATAAAATTGTAGAATTAATCTCTACCGCACAGTTAATGCGATGAACAAAAATTAATAAGTATATTTAGTATTGTCAGTGGCGTATTTAAGACTTTGTTTAGGGAGGGGCTTTGCTAACTTTCAGGGGGGCTTTTCCTGAAAATGTGAAAATTCTGCAAGATATTTCATATACTTTACTACAGCACATTAGATTTCTGGGGGGCTTAAGTCCGGAGTACCACCCCGAAATACGCCACTGAGTATTGTTCAATCACAAGTTATTAATTCGTTTAAACTTCTGAATTTATAACAAAAAAAAATCTCCGACATCCTTGACTCTATCACGTAATAGAGAGCTCTGTATTATGTATTTCCTACCTTAAACAGGAAAATTTATGAGAATAACAAACAATATTTACTAGTATCTTATGAACAGGTAAAGAGCTATACTTTAAAATTGATATCAGTTTATAAAATTTAAAAACCTTGCTAATACAGTTTAAACAATGGAGACTTTATGTAATGGAATGCGTGATTATAAATGTAAGACTGGTAGACTGAAGAAAGAAACATGATCTAATTAAATACGTCATGAGTTTAGATGAACATAGTGCGATTTCTAATTATTACATCAAACATATTATAAACCCGCATTATTATATGTACGTATAAGAAAATGTACGACTACATATGAAAATATTACATGCGAAACACGAAATTATATGTGAACATGTTTTACCGGTATGATGGAATGAACTGTCTAGTATATTATTGGAATATTTAAAAGTTACTCTTTTATTTTTTTATCTTATAAGGAACTTTAATAGTTTATAATGCAGTTTTTTATTTTCAAAGAAAGTTGACAATTGCTAATTTTGTTTGTTATGTTTCAAAGAAATACTTACTAATTTTGTTTTCAATTTTTAAAAGAGTTTAGAATTTCCAAGATATTCTCTAAGTTTCGAAGATATTTAACAGTTACCTTAAGTTTTTATGTTTTATTTTGAAAGAGATTTAACAGAAACAAATTTTGCTTCTTATAGTAAAAAAAAAATAATAATAATAATTATCCATCTTTTCTTCTTTTTAAAGATTATTAAACATATTGCCATTTTCTTCATATTTCAAGAAATTTTGTCTCGTATTTATCAAAGAAGTTTATATATATACACGGTGTTATTACAAACGACCTTCCTAATTACAACCCGAACAAACCTCAATTAACAACACTCAGAGAATTAAAGTGGAAGTTACTGTTTTCACCGCTAGAGCGATTGTAGAAAAAAATGGCGTTTTGTGTGTTGGAATATCACGTCCGCCTGTCTGTTGTCATTCTACAACAGTGATGTCAACCTGTGGGGAAAATCCCATTTCGTGTGATTTTTTGGGGTTAATTTCTAGGAATGGGATAAAGAGTAATAGATATGGGAATTTTCGAATAATATATATATATATATATATATATATATATATATGTATATATATATATAGATAGATAGATAGATAGATAGATAGATACAAACTACACGCAAATAAAATTCTCTAGGGGCGGCCTGTAGAGATTATGAGCTATAAATAAGTAGTCTACAAAATTAGTGTTAATTATTAAGTTATGGCTCGATGTATCTACTTTCTAATTGGGAAAGTGCATGCTATGCATAATTGGCTTTTGAAATGACGAAATCATATGTGATTACAAAAATAAATAAATAAATAAATAAATAAATAAAATAAATAAATAAAATAAAATAAAATAAAATAAAGCGCAAACGAACATAAATTATTGTAACACAAAGTGAAGAAAGGGGGGTTGCGTAGCTCGAAAGGGCTAAAGCAACTGAGCAATGGTAGAGCAAATATATAACAAATAAAAGAACGGTTTTCAAATTAGAGAATGGTAGCTTAAGGTGTGTGAAGGGATAGATGGTAGAGCAAGGGAATAGCAACTAAGATTCAGTCTCACCCACAATAACAAGATGAGCACCGGTGTCTGGTCCTTCTGAGGATGGTCTGAAGTTCTTCGGTAAGCCAAGCGGACCTTCGGTGAAGTAGTACTGCGGTTAAGTTACCATCGACTGGTCTCCTCTCAGCAAGTCGACCCGCAACAATGACCAAGCCAAATGACCGGGCTAAAACTGACCAAGATCAAGCTTTCTCAAGTCTATTTGTTCCGACTGTCTCTCTGACGTCATGCGGAAGAAAAGATCGAAATTTCCACGCAGTCATGGCCCCGTTCATTACCCCAGATAGACACAATTCGAGTGCACCTGCACTCCTATCGATGACACAGCGTGACTTCTCCAAAGTCCGTTCCGGGATGCAAACGTCGTCGAGAATTTCTTGTACCAAAGCAGGAAGGAAAGAACTTTTTCCTGACGACACATACTTACTCTGTAGAGATGCTTCCTAGTTGTGTCACAGAACCTGGGTAAATGTTCGGAGCGTCCATTGAACGACAATAAGGCATGACTATGAGAGTCCAGTGGAAACAAACTTATTGAGAAAGCAGCTGATCAAACCAGAAGTACGGAAAATAGCAAACGCGGATGAGACTGTTAGAGGTTAAGGTTCTGAAGGTTGCTACCACTGTTTATTACACAAAATACATACAAGGAGCTTCCTTGTAGTAAGCAAACAGTTTTCAATTTTAATGACTGAAGCTGATATCGGGCGACGTGGTCTGATGTTGTTGACATCTGCCAGGCGACGAACTCCCAAGGGCGATGACTGCAGCATTTCCAAAGAATAGATGAAAAATCTCGGGAAGGCTGGTGGACAGGCCTTCATATCCCGTTACATCACCCACCTCCAAAAAGAAACGAATCGTCGGGCTTCGAAACCTTGGAGAAGCAACGACGTTTCGGCGGCGATGACCATCTGTGGAAGGTGAAAAAAAAGATGCGATAAGTCCCAAGTGGTAAGGGATGCTGCAAGAAAAGATTCCTTACCACAGTACCAATGACAGATGAAGCTGGTAGTTCCGCAAAAACACCAATAGATGGAGGAGGCATGTCACTGCTGGCTAACTGCAATGACCAACACACGCATGAGGCAGGTAACATTTCCTCTGTATCATAACACGTTCTTCAGTTGTTAACTTAGTAGGTGCGTGAAGTGGTAGTAACACTCGATGAAAAAACTAAATGAAGAAAAAAAAGCAGAGGTGAGTCCACAATCCAGTTTCCAATTAGTAAATAAAGTAAACTAGCACTGTCACTCTAAGGTTCCAATTACACACGAAAACACAATAACACAACAGTGAGACTAGGGCTTCCAGTTCGTAAAGTTGCTTTTTTGGGAAGCGGGAATGTAGGTTAAGCTACCTGAAGAAATATTATCAAATAATTTTAAATACAAAATGAAATATTAGCAAATTTGGGTAACAATATAACCATGATGAAGTGTAGATGGAATCGAACCAAGGACATCTAGTCTGAAAGACAAAAGAAAGACAACAAACAATGTAAGGTACTGGCAAAAAAGATAAACTAAGTGACCTAGTAATATAAAAAAAAACAATAATAAACACGATAAAGTGGGTCACTAGCTCAAGGAACCAACCAATAGGTTCACGACCACTAAGTTCTTAACTTGAAGTACCTAAAAGAAGAAACACAACACAACAAAACAAACTAAAATAAACAAGTAAAATTCGAACAAAGCTTTCCTCAAAAAAATTAAAATGGTTGATGTGAAAGGGAAAAAAAACTAAAGGTTGGACAACACAGAAGGGTTTAAGATTTAATTACTTTTTGAAACGGTGTATAATTAGTTTCACATTTACTTGAAACAAAGAGGGCTTCGGGGCAGGTTTTGTTGATATCGGCGCCCACCATTCGCCGATCAAAAGTAATTAAACCCAAAACATAGGCCACCACCAAAACGTAATTTCTCATTTTTTTCCTAACAGGGTTTATAACAATTAGACTGAAAGATCAAACATTATGTAGGTCAGCAAGAATTATTTATCAAAACTAGTTTTACCAAATTATCTGAATTTGCATTAGAACAGAAAAAAAAATTAAAAGTTCAAGATAAATTTTAACATTACATAAATTCACTAAATTCAATCTCGAATTTCAAAAAAAACCTTAAAATTCATGATAATAAATCGAAAGCGAAAATCAAACAAACTATCAACATACCTGGTTATATACCTTACATCTCAAAGTCGGGTAAAAAATCTCAAATAAACACAATCGTCACAATCGAGAATAATAAGGTCCTATGCCAGAAAGTTAGCTACTCTTCCTGACAAGGGCGTCCAGATCGAAGTTACCAGTAAATTCGAAATAACTAAAAGGTCATGTCAGGGAAAAAAGAAAATTGTGATGTTAAACACTCAACTCAGGGTAATCTATCATTATAACATAAGTACAAGTATATAACTCATGTGAATCAAGGTATGTAAAGACAGTCACAAATCAATATGACTATAAATGTGATAGTTAAATATATGTATGACCTCAAAAAAATATTTTAAAACCAAATAATCGTCAAAATAAAACAATTTAAACTTCAACGTATACCATTAACTTTTCCCATTATTTCTTCAAACATCAACACAAAATATATCCCCTAACTCTTCTTATTATCGTAAATAGTACTTGTATATGTTCGTGTTAAACACTTATTGTCAACTATACTCGTGTTCGCATCTTCTGCTTATTATTAATTATCAACTCTACAACATACATCAAGCTAGCCCTTCATGGTACGAGAAACCGCACATCATACCATGGGAAAACCTCATACGGTGGAACTCTCTGCCCTACCGAAACAAAAACACAAAATAACGAAAATAGTGCATGCACAACTACATGGCTAGCAAAACAACATGGGGACATGCTTGAAGGAATAATAATAAAGTAAAGACAAGTTTAGGACATGGTACCCTAGGCTAAACGCACTCCTTAACGGTCCACATAGGTCCTTTAACACAAAATTGGGCGTACTCTATACCGTAAATGAGTAACGAACCCGTAAAACGTAACACAAAGACAAAAGACAAAGGAATTTAATGGTATACTACTCCAGAAAGCACCAACAAAACAAGGAATCACTTCAAAATCCTCTTAAAACTAAGGAGTATCGAACTCTACCAAGTATACAATTGCAAATGGGTGCTATAGCATAAACATCATACTATAATTCAAAATTACCAAAAAAAGGGGGGGATCAGGAGTGAATTATCGCAATAATCACATTGTACCAACAAAAAAAGAAAAAAAATCTATATAAGCTTCTGACTACGAGAGGTCATAACTAAAAGCCATAATTTTAAATGCAAAACTCCAATCGCAAAAAATCAAAAGAAAAAAGGAATACTTTATATTCATAAATATTACAACCAATGTTAATTAAAACAGAGCTTAAAAGTGAGCATTCGCTGTACAAAACGAGCGGAAATGCTTACTTCTACATAGTCAAGGTTGCTCGAACCTGATATCCAGATAGCAATATGAGCTGACACTTCCAGATCAAAGTATGATACCGACCTAACATAATGTTTACTAAAGTGAACGAACTTCATTCACACAGCGGAATCTTCTTAACTGAATACAAACGATAAAAGAAGACACTAACTCGAACGAAAATACATTTCATTACCCTCTATAAAAAGAAACAAACGAGCAAAATTGCACTAAATATAAAAATCCTAAATAAAATAATAGAAAACTCTACCAAACTGAAATATCGAATATAATTAAATAAAAACCACTAACTTTACCAAAATAATAATAATTGAAATATGTACGAGGGAGATCAAAAATGATCACATAAATTTCTTAAAACTACTCAAGAATAAACATTATCAACGCTAATAATTCAAAAAACAAACTAAACTTCCTCATAACAAATGAACCCAAGTAATCAAAATAATCATAAATACGAACCGTACAATTGAACTAACAACACCATACAAGGAAGAAAAGAAACTAAAAGAACCACACTTTTCATGAAAAAAACCACTTATTACGTTCAATAAAGAGGTCAGCAAACGCTGCAAGATTAAGTAATTGTGGATCAGGGGAAACTACCCCGTGAGCGAGACGCTCAAATCTTTGGACCGTTCGAGGCAGGTCTGCAATCCTAATAACAGGACGCGACGCAAAAATATGACTACATCTCTGTACCCAAGAAGTTAGGGTATCTTGATCCCTACCTGATTTGAAGATAACCACTACAGAAAAGTTAGGATCAGCTGACTTAATCCCAAAGAAAATACCATCTCGCAAGAAGGAATGGATGGTCACTAACCTGGTAACCAAGGCCAAGAAATGACGTTTCTTTCCTAAATCCAGAAGTTCCGGAAGATCACACTTCAGGGGTTTAAATTCAACCATATTCCACTTGGCGAACCGGTTATGTATGAAAGAACTGCATAGCTGGCTATCTATTGTATCCCCAAAAGTAGGACCAAATTCTGTGAATGACTTTAAAACACCCGTGTCCAACAAGTAAAATTTATAATTAGAATTAATGTAGGCCGGGTGACCTTCGTCGTTCAAGATAGGGTAGTGGATGTCATGGTTAGAAGCTAATGACAGAGTCGTAATGAAATTTCCTAAATCACAAAATCAGCAAGGGCGGAGGGAGGGGAAAACCAAACTTACAGGAGGGTGGGGTAAACTAAAATACAACGTGCAAGAGGACCTAACAGAATCAAAACTCACGGCGCCAATCCACCATGTAACACGAAGTGAAGAAAGGGGGGTTGCGTAGCTCGAAAGGGCTAAAGCAACTGAGCAATGGTAGAGCAAATATATAACAAATAAAAGAACGGTTTTCAAATTAGAGAATGGTAGCTTAAGGTGTGTGAAGGGATAGATGGTAGAGCAAGGGAATAGCAACTAAGATTCAGTCTCACCCACAATAACAAGATGAGCAGGCCGGTGTCTGGTCCTTCTGAGGATGGTCTGAAGTTCTTCGGTAAGCCAAGCGGACCTTCGGTGAAGTAGTACTGCGGTTAAGTTACCATCGACTGGTCTCCTCTCAGCAAGTCGACCCGCAACAATGACCAAGCCAAATGACCGGGCTAAAACTGACCAAGATCAAGCTTTCTCAAGTCTATTTGTTCCGACTGTCTCTCTGACGTCATGCGGAAGAACAGATCGAAATTTCCACGCAGTCATGGCCCCGTTCATTACCCCAGATAGACACAATTCGAGTGCACCTGCACTCCTATCGATGACACAGCGTGACTTCTCCAAAGTCCGTTCCGGGATGCAAACGTCGTCGAGAATTTCTTGTACCAAAGCAGGAAGGAAAGAACTTTTTCCTGACGACACATACTTACTCTGTAGAGATGCTTCCTAGTTGTGTCACAGAACCTGGGTAAATGTTCGGAGCGTCCATTGAACGACAATAAGGCATGACTATGAGAGTCCAGTGGAAACAAACTTATTGAGAAAGCAGCTGATCAAACCAGAAGTACGGAAAATAGCAAACGCGGATGAGACTGTTAGAGGTTAAGGTTCTGAAGGTTGCTACCACTGTTTATTACACAAAATACATACAAGGAGCTTCCTTGTAGTAAGCAAACAGTTTTCAATTTTAATGACTGAAGCTGATATCGGGCGACGTGGTCTGATGTTGTTGACATCTGCCAGGCGACGAACTCCCAAGGGCGATGACTGCAGCATTTCCAAAGAATAGATGAAATCTCGGGAAGGCTGGTGGACAGGCCTTCATATCCCGTTACATTATGCTCTGCTATCTAAGAAAAGAAAACTAAATATACGGACGCATGAGTGGAAGAAATAAAGTAGAATACCAGACGAGAAACACTAAACTTCAAAACGTTCCTCACGAAAGACGTGGAAATGAAGTTTTATTATTATTATTATTATTATTATTATTATTATTATTATTATTATTATTATTATTTGTTGCTCTTGGTGTAAGGTGATATCATAAAGCTATGAGTTAGAAACTGGGTTTCAGGCAACAAAATACACACATTTTTGATTAGGGAAAACATTTATTCACAAGCTGATTCATAGAAATGTACGATCTAATTTTACGAATAATTCATTCAGATATCCTAAAAAAAATGAGCAACATACAGCAGTTTCATTTTTCGTATTTACGTTTTCTTTTAAAAAGTAATATAAATGTAGGGAATTAAGAAGCAAAAAGGTAATATTTGTCTCTCGATGGGGAAGTTTACAATGCTTAAGATTGGCAACACTGCTACGCAACAAACTTTTTGAAGAGCGGTGGTCATTTTTATTAATCACTTTTTTTTTCATATCTCTAGTACGCTTTGGCGTTCATGGTTAGAAAATCAAACCACTTAATTTTTTTCATATTTCCTAATATACGATATAAGCATTAACTCGGAGTAGCAGAATATTTGTCTCTTGTAAACCATGAGAAATAAAATAGTACACTGTAAAAAAAATCGTTGTGTTATTTCAACGAGATGCGTATGTGTTAACACGAGGGTGTTAAAATATAACACAAACTAGTCGTTAGAACAACTCACTCTCCATTTGGAGTTGTGTGTCAAATGCCGGTAGTTGAAATGACACACAACCTGTGTGTTAAATTAACACAAGTGTAGAATCTTCGGTGTTGTTTTCTGCGTGATTGCCAAATATGTTGGACATCTAATTATAAAGGCTTAAGAATTGAAGCTACAGACAAACACAGTAGAAAGAAATACTTAAACAAATCCAGGTATACGCAAAATTTCATCTCCCACATTTGATGCATTTATTGCTTCTTTTTCTAAGCGATTATTTACTAGAAGCAACAAACGCATCATCTTTATTAGATGGCAACTGTCGCCGATCATTTCAAAGTGAATATGGAAGAACTATAAAATAAATAAATAGACAACCGTCATTTTGTTATAAAATTACTTAGCGAGCAGATTTTATCTTAAACGCCTTGTGTTAGACGCCAACACCACGGGATCTGTGTTGAAATAACACCGCATAGTGGTAGTCACGCTGGAACCACTGCCTTGTGTTAAAACTGAGTTGAATTAACACAACCATTTTTTACTGTGTACGCATGTCCCACTAGAAAATATCAGTCTCCTTTTCTGCCCCTCAAAGAGTAAATTTTATAAAGACGTTTGGTGAAACCGCACCCGCGGATAACTATAAGTGATACTCTGACTTTAAAGTAAATGGAAGTATCTGTAAGCGAATGTTAACCGGCCGTTTACTAGGAAGCGCCACACCTATGAAGTGAGGTGCCTAGCTTGAGATAGAGATCCTAAATGTTCAAAATGACCGCATATGGTATTGATTCCCTTGTGTACAAAACGCGCAGTTTCTTTCTTCTGTTAAAGAAGCACGTGGTCCAGACCTGTATCCAGGGGTCTAAGGCCCACCCCTTAAATTTTGGCTGCTCCCCCTAAAATTTTTACAGTAGACTGGCAAATGAACTATAATATGGTTGGTTGCATCGGACCCCCCTAACTTCAGCCGCCCACCATAAATTTTTGGGCTGGCAACAGGCCTGACGTTGTCTGAGTGGTAGAGTGCTTAACTTCCGTGTGTGGAATCGCTGATTAGATCCCGGTCAATTAAGTTTATGATAGTCAAGATCCTTTGGTTCTTCTCGGGGTGCTCCTGTTTCCTCCTTCATTCACTTGTCTTAATCGTCCGTCTCCCTTACCTTAAGCAATATAATCGTGGAACGTCATTCTGACTTTTTTTTTCAGTTGTGACTTGCAAAATCCTTATATTACGGATAATAAAACGCTACGAACTACAAGACTCACCCTTATTTTAAGCATTTCTTTTAAAATAACATACCATTTTTATCATTTTTATTATTAGATTGTAAAGCCAGACTTAAAAAAAAAATGAGACGCCGTGCTTCCAGTTTTACGCAGTGTCCGCTCTGTATATTCTGTTCTATGGTTCTGGGTTTGTGATGGCGGGGCGGGAAGGAGGCATATTTTATTCCTGCCCCAGCCTAGCCGAGGCTCATTTTCATTGGCTGATGGGATCACATGCAAACTTCCTTTTCGCCATGTTTTTCATCGTATCCATCTTGGAACGTGAGTCATGAGGCGGATTGAAAGTGTATGCTGATAAGAGAATATTAAAAAAGACGGTGTGATTCGCATGTTGAGTAATCAATTTTCGACAATATTCAAACCATAGAAAGCAATGGAGCAGATAAATATTATAAAATAGGTTGTTG
Source organism: Thermobia domestica (assembly GCF_964235325.1). Classification (NCBI taxonomy): domain Eukaryota; kingdom Metazoa; phylum Arthropoda; class Insecta; order Zygentoma; family Lepismatidae; genus Thermobia; species Thermobia domestica. Next base: position 250,422,434 of record NC_137463.1, on the reverse strand, counting down.
ATCGGCATTCAGAGAATCAGTTGCAATTCTGTTATCCGCCTATTCTTGTTCCATGTTGAACAGGGTTTTATGTCTTTTGTTGTCAGTCGTATTTAATAATCTACAATTTAAGTTACTCGAGATAATTCTCTACTTGGTAATGATGTTATGAGGAATGTTTCTACATTGTTACCGCAACTACTTGTTTCATATTCTCATTAGTTTCATTAAACCTATTGCATACTTAATAGTGGTAAGCGTTAGCACGAAGGTGATTATTTTTACTTCAGCTTATTACCCTAATCGAGTCCTTTAGTTCATTTTATATTTCTTTTTATGTATTTAAATTAAAATAAATATTAACTGCCCTCTATTATACCCTTTAGTCTAAAGATGAATTATTAATTAAACGGTACTGAATAATAATTAGCCTCGTTTTACTGAAATGAAAGTCTACTAGTAGACTACTATTCCCAACATTTAATCTGCGTGTGGCAATAAATAAATAAAAAATAAAATACTGCAATCGTTTATACGCAGAATGCAGATAAAAATACGGCCTATGTTTTAGCAGAAAGGGTCCAGCTCTTTCCTCAAAAAAATGTTACAATTTTGGTAATTTCTGTTCACATTCGGTTAGTTTAGGGTAGATTAGGTTAGTTTAGTTTAGGTTAGGTTAGGTTTAGTTTATGTTATATTAGTGTAGGGCAGGCCCGTGCTGAAATACTAACGAGGGCGGTGGAGAACTCTACCAAAAGGGCGCCCATACAAACGTGAATATATATATATATATTGGTAATTTGTATCCCCGGGATAAATCGGAAAGTATGGACTAACCTGGATGTAGAAAAGCCTCGGAAGCACCTAATCACCTGAAAATTGTCGGAAAAATATAAAAATAGCGAATTAGTCCCAGAAGCGACAGTCCTACTAGCGACAGGAACTGTTATCTGTCCTATGAGCGACCGATTCATTTACATTGAGATGATGGAAGATGATATGATTCCATCTTGTAAAATATGTTTGCCTCTGCCGTTATTAGCGCCCGAACAACCTTCGTATGAAATATGTACGTGCCAGTGATACTGTTCGTCAAATATATTTTTCCTCTACTGTGAGTGCAAATAAAACTTATTTTATTTTTAACTTAGATTTGACATAAAACATATCAAATAACTTAACGAGATAAAGGGATATTTCCAAGAAAAGTATATTCCTATGTAATTATTGAAAATCCAGTTGCAATATCCCCTTTCTTCAAAAGCTCTGTTTTCTGTACTTAATTTGATTCAAATCTAATTACTCACTAAGCACAGTAATATATTTTATTTTGAAAAACTTAAACGTGTAACAGTTTCGCCAACTATTTACTTTTTAGACTTCCTACTCTAAGAATTAAAAAAAAAATGTCAATGATAAAAGACAGCTTTTGATATCCCTTACATTTGATTGACTATTCTCAGCCAATCCCACCAATTACAATGCAGTTCACTCTAAACAATCCAAACGGTAAACAAACGGTTTATCGTAAGCTACTAAAACGTAAACTAATTGCTTTCGCCTTCCTCCCTTTTTTGACTTATACATAAAAGCTTGTCGTGTAGCAATCTGATATAATCCCTTATAACTAGACGAACTGTTAAGTCCTGCGAGAGATTTGTAACTTGTGTAATAATTTCTTCCAATATACAGTGTTTTTAGATTTCTTTGATATCCTCAAGTGGTGAACACCTTTTTTCCATGGGCGCCCGATGGAAAGGCAAGGGTCGCCGCCCTGACTCATAAAAATGTATACGTAATATAGCAAACCACGTATATTAAATACCAGATATACCAGACGTGATACAGCAACCATGGCGATGACTCTCCCTAGAAAATTTTCTTCGGGCGCCCCTACCTCTTTCTGATTTCTTTCTTATGCCATAAACATATTCAATCTAAACTTATACTCCGTGTCATTTTAACATGAAACTTTTAATTATATTAGAATCATAGACCAAGGCGGAGAGTCAAGGTATTCATAAAAATTAATTCAAAAATATAATATTAGGAAAATCGTATGAAAGTTTGTTAATATAATGAGAGCATTCTCAGATATTAAATTTAGGTAGAGCGAAATTTTTCATAATACATTTTGTTAGGTTCTAAATCACATTAGCATGAAACAAGTTAAAGAAGAGAGAACCTTATCTTCTTCCAGTATTATAGTATGAACGAATCGGTGACTTATAGCGCAGTTAACAGATCGAATCGGTCGCTCATAGGACAGTTAACAGTTCCTGCCGCTAATAGGACTGTCGCAAGTGGGAAGACACCAAAAATAGCCATAGTCCAGAACAAAATGTTGGATAGAAATCGGGCAAAAGAGAATGGCTATTCTTTTAGCCGTAGATTCCATTAGTGTACAATCGGATGTAGTGCAGTGGCGTTGCAAGGGTGACTTCCAAAGAAACGATTATTTAATCAAACGTTGAATGAGAAAAATGAAGAAAATAATCAAATACAAGATTTCAACAATCAAAAGTAATAGTACGGTGTTCAAAGCAGAATACTTAGAATTCGAAAGAAAGAAAGAGAGTGTGATTGGTCTATTTTATCTCAGCACAGAAACTATCGGAAGAAGAATTTAAATGAAACGAAGTCTTCAACGTACACCCTTAAAAATTTCCTTGCTCAGAAATGAGGAAAATGCATGTTCAAAACTAAATAAGTAATGTTTACTCATATTTGAGAAAAATGTCCCATTATTTTCAAACGTGTTTTAATTTTTGAGCTCAAGGCAAATTTTTAGGTTCCCATTTATGAGATTTTCTCATTTCTTAAAAGTGCGTGATTTGCAATATCATAGATGATTAGAAAGTAACGATAACAATCTTACCGGAATAATATTACTATGTTTTACTAAGGAGTAATATTGCTAGGTCTTATTTACTATACAGAAAACGAGATAAAGGATTTCAGTTGTAGCTGAGTGCGAATAGAGATGAGTACGCAGTAGGGTGATGCGGTTGAGGTGGTGTATGGATACATAACATGTGACAGCGTCGAGGAGCAGCATATACAGCTTTCGAACGTAAGTTTGGGGGAATTATAAACATACTACCATAGACTAAAAGTTAATGTAATACATTCGTTAGGGTGTAGAACGCTGACGCCCCCCTCCTCATGTAGGTTAGATATATAGGCTATAGTAGTCAGATTGGTTCCTTTATGTACCAAAGCTCAATACTCATTTCACATAATAACAAGTGCAGCAATAACAAGTGAACGCGGGTTAAATCCCCGTAGGACATATTGTTTTCTATATTACAATACTGTAGAATGGGGGGGCATGTCATTTTTTCTTACATTCTTTACCATTCGTTATAAGGTGCAAAATAACTTATGTACGGAAACAAACAACATATAAGTCATCTGTGTAATTAAAAACAAAGTTAAAAAGTTATTTATTATTATAGAATCGTAAAGCAGAGGTACTTTGAACTGATCAGCTAGCATAGATTGGCACCTCCTTTTTCATCATCAGTAATCGTTTTAATGACAAACGTTTGCAGGTTATTTGTGGCATAGTACTGTACGCACTTGTTCTTAATTTAACGCAGGGGCCGCGATAGCTCAGTGGTAGAGCGTTCATCTCTGGTGTGTGAGGCCCTTGCCTCGATCTCAGCACGTGTCAAGTGGGCTTTGTGCTGTATAAACAGAGCGTACGTGGGCTTTCTCGGGGTTCTTCTGTTTCTTCTCACTTTCTCCATTCCACCATTTCATTTATTTCTCATCATCGAAGTCTGCTTCAGCATCCCAACACAAGTGTGGGACGTAAAACTCAAAGATTTCATTTCATGTTTCTTTTTTTAAAAATTTAACGTCCCAAGATTGTGCTCCAAGACTAAGGGAGACAGTGATAGAGATGGATAATAATGGTGTAATGAAAATGTGGACGTACGTTTCTTGGCTGCTTTTGCATGAATGCGGGTTTGTGTACTTGTTTCCAATCTGAATTGTATCCTTAGCAGTGGAGTTTCAGCATATCTATCAGGGGCAGAAACTATCGCATACCCATGCCGTAATAAAGAAGGTGCAATATAGGGGGTGAGTCCTGGATCTCCAGACCTTCTCCGAAATCGCTACTTTTATGTAAATTTTATCTAATTTTAGGGGCAATTTAAAAAATGTTAATACAATTTGTCCTCGTATTGACCCTCTCCGAAATAAATCCCTGCGTACGTCCCTTGTAGGAGGAAACTGGAGAATCCTGGAAAAGCCCATGCATACAATGTTTTCTCATGTAAGGAACTTGTTTATGGCAGATAAGTAAGCATATTGAATCGTGATGACTCTGGTAGAACCGCCTCCTATGCATGGGGTCCCTGGTTTGATTTCATCTCCGCCAACTGTAATGCGTGAGTTTACACCGTATGTGTGTTTTCTCGGGATTCCGTCACTTCTACATTACACCATTTTAGCTTATTATCATCATAACGACTCACTAAGCTTCATAGCATAATCATAGGACGTTACACTCCAGTAGAAATTGATTTCGTTAGGCTGAAGTAGACGGATAATTCTCTAATTTGAATTAACAAGAAGTTGGTATAGTGTTGGAGGAAATGGGAGAATCTTGAGTAAACTCACGTCGATGAAAAAGAAAAGTCTTGAGAAAGTGGACAGTGATAAAAAGTAAAATGTTCAACTGTCTGATACAGCACGATTAAGTAACACATTTAAAATAAAAGTCTTCGAGGAATTTTCTTGGATTGAAATGAAGGTTTAAATGTGCAATATTTTAAACAGTATAACTGTAGATGTTTATTTAACATAAATTCAGTATATACTAATAGTTTGATTTTTCTGCATGTTTGTATTCTGTTTATGCCCTTTCCCTTCTCCTTTTCGTATTTGAGAACCCCATTTCTGTGCACCGTTTTTCTCTTTTGCGAAAGACATTTCTCAAATTGTTTTGAGAATTGTGTTTTCAAAATTGGGGTTATATGTCTCATTTCCTCAAATGTTACTTTCTCAATTTTAAGAAAAAAAATACATTTTTTGTCAAATTTGAGAGCATTTGCACCCTCAGAAATGAGACACAATTCCTCGCACCTGAGTCCTTATATCTCAAAATAATTTGAGAAAATCGAAATCTCACTTTTAAGAATGTATTACTCGGTGCACAGGTACGAAACGGATGTTCTCAAATACGAGTTTTTTTTTTTGTCGAATTTAAGAAACCATTTTCAACAGTGTATCACAGTTAGATCTTCTAAGCTAATAGTAACGGATGATAAATGAACGGTTTCCTGTCCAAGTTACGAGCGTGCTAAAATTGAAGAAATAACTTTGATCCAGATTAGGTTTATAATGACTGTGCATAAGACAGGCAGCAAAGATCATGTATGATGAATGAGAGTACAAGGGATTCTTCACATGACAACAGTGATTCCCACAAATTATGTGAACACAATTTGGGCAAAAGTAAGCTGCATTAAAGGGTTTCTTCCTTGTAATACGTAATTCTGTGGAAGATAACTCCGAGACAAAAGTAATGAAACTCAACGAAACACAAGGTGTTGTGCGTGTTTCGCAACGAAACAAAGAAATACAGTTTTAAACCACCGATTTATTCTGTTCCGTACAAAGCAGGATAACTGTGTAATACTCACTGTCAGAGGTACCTTGTACAGTACCGGTATTTGTGAAATACAGTATATATACACGATACAGCTATGAAGAATAACAGTTCACAGTCTGATATTGTCAATCGTTGAACGCATTGCAAAGATGACACCGACTAAGCAAATTTTTCCGCGTGTGGTCAAGCGCACCTCAAATTTCGAAGATGACTGCCGCAGCTACATTCCTCAAGCAACAAGTTCTTCAGTTGTCGTGACTGGTGTTGCACACAAAAGGCGTTTCACACCTAAAAAAGAAAGAAAAAAGGAAATAAAGCAAGGTGCGTGAGGTACTGTGAACGATATGGTCATAACACTGGTCCTTCTTTCCCAATCCAACGATCTGGGAATGTTTCATTTAGGTAGTCTGCGTGTTCCGGTAAAAATGTGCAGGTGCACTGTTATGCTGGGATCACATCTGCTGTCTTACGTTTAAGGGTATATACATGATCAATCAATTTTGGGAGAACATTACGTAAAAATAAAAGATACGTACCCCACACAGGCGGGCTGGTAATAAATAAGGATTTATCACAAAATTATCCACCATACCTCACGGCACGCTCACACTAAATATTTGCTGCTCATCGTTCGCTAGAGTTCCATGTGAATTTTTACACCCTAAACATGGCTACTGCTAGTTTCAGGACGGTCTCTGATCATTCCCAGTATGCTGTGTTTAAATTCAACTGTGGACATGAAGGCACACTGTTGAAGAAACCCTATCTCTCGAAGGCGAATATGGAGGCGTGGTAAAAGTACAGGGAAAGTTACTTTCCTTTGAAGAAGACAGTCATGATATAAACGCCTCGCTTCTGGACAATTTCCCCATGCCTCTGCATAAATGAGGAGCGTGCAGTTCGTGAACAGAGTAATCTGCTATTGCCCAGGCACGCACAGATTAACACAGTCAATTTTACTTAAACACCAACGTCCACATTTTCACACAATCTTGAATATCAGGACGCAATCCTCTACCGTTGAACGCAACATTTTCTATCCTGTTATCCAGCAATTCCAAACGTAACACCAGAGCATCAAATTATGTATCTCACTCACAAGTTACGTAGATGCGTACTACAACACAGCCACGCTAATTAATTCCATTCCACAACTAAACTTCAAGACAACCTTCTGCGAGCCACTTGCAATTGACACACAAGGGACGATAGTCCTGTAGTGTGCGATTAAAGCATCATGCTCTTAGTGAAAGTACTAACAGCTATACGTACGTACCTGCTGCTAGGTGTACGCAAAAGTTCCACATTCTCTTTCCTTCGTGCAGGTATTCCATCCAGCTCAAAGGCACATTTCGGTAGAACGTCAAAAGAAGAGGTTCCCCCATTTGTTGGATGTAATTTCAACGAGCTATCTTCTAGAAAATTTCTCTAGCATTGACAAAATCTAAATGTAAGTGGGCTACACTGGGACACTATTTTGGTATATTCATAATAGCAATGTAGTTTTTCGTAGCTCAGGGGTAGGGGCGGCTTGGTAACTCCAAGGGAGGGGAAAAGCACCTGGAAAGTATCCCTAGATGACGATTCTCCTAACGGATAAAGCAAGTGTACTGTCCCAGCGAATTTCCTTGTACCGTTATGCAACGTGTACAACATCTCCTGTTTCATCCATTTTGTTGCTTCTGTACATAGAAGTACTATATTCGAAAGAGTTCATACTACGAAGAGGAAACCCTTTAATGCAGCTTAGTTTTGCGCAATATGTATTCACGCAACATTTAGGAATCCCTGCGTCATGTGCAGAATCCTTTAAGCACTCGTTCATCACATATGGTCTTTGAATTTTTGGATACTACATGTTATGTTTCTTTACATTTCGACGTTTTCTTCTTGAGTTATTGCTGTTTTTACATTTTTTCGCCAAATTTTTGGGTGATAAAGGCCCCGAAAGGCGAAATTTTTATACCCAGGTTGGTGTATACTTTTCGTTTTATCTCGGTGTCAGGAATCACCTCCCGACATTTGTTATATTAATTAAGGTACACCCTGTATGTTGGGGCGCCATTTTATGTATTAAAACCATCAATTTTTTTAGTAACGTAAATAGCTAAAAAGTGAAAACGTTTTTATTAGAGAAGTACTTTTTAGTTCTTGTAATAATTTTTTGTCAAGCAAAATGAAGCTAAATATATACCAATAAATCAATATAGCTATGTTTCAGAAATACAATAGGCACTGATTTATTCGAATATCGCTCTAAATCACACAGCAAGAACCAAATTTGTAAATAAAGAGCTTTAAGGAACTTGAGTTGTTTGAACTGCGCTATATCGATTACGATTAGCTTCTGAAAGTCTTTTGGCAATAAATGAGTAGCATTACGAAAAAATCCCATATTATCTTACCAAATAGACCTACATGTTAATTACTTTACTGGCTTTATGCATTTTTTTTTTAAAAAAAGAGATCGTACTTTCTACTTGTTGTCTGCTAATAGCAACTATATGAAAGCATAATACAAAACTGGTATATAGAAGATTTTTAAAAATGGTTATAATGTGATCTTTCGCAGGCCGCCTTTTATAAGGACGCACTGTATTCTTCACAGGTTCTTTGCCAATAGCCTCTGTATGAATTTACTATACAGAACTGGTATACAGAAAAACAACTAAACCCACTTATAATGCGATGTTTCACAGGGCGCAATATCTTGCAAGGGGTTCTTTATCAACAGTACGTATTTATTGTACAGTAAGGGACACTTCTGGATGGTACAGCTATATGGAGATATACGGCTAAAGTGCTCCACCAGTTGAATCCGAAGCATTTGCCTGAAAGTATTGCAACCGAATTAACTTTACAAGAAGGCGGGCGGCATAATCGCCAGGCACTGAAAATTCCCGTACACTTGGGCGAAATTCTCACTATCGTCTACAGCATCATTTCTCCAAAATGAGATGAATCTTAGACGTATGAAAATGAAATGAAATATTTGAGTTTTACGTCCCACGGTTATGCCGGTTAGCCTAAAGGAGACGGTGATGATGAGTAATGAATGAAACGGTGGAATGAAGAAAGTGGGAGGAAACGGAAGAACCCTGAGAAAACCCACGGTGTTTGTCCTCCACAAAATTCACTTATCGGGGCAGGGATCAAACCCGGGACCCCTATCACCAGAGGTGAACGCTCTACCACTGAGCCACCGCGAATCTTAGACGTAGTTTTTATGTGAAACATATTACTTGATATTTGTTCTATTTGTGGAGATAAATTGAAACAAAAAATTAAAGTCCAATCCTGTTGCTGTTGGAATGAACACTCTTTCTGTCGTTTGATCTGAAATGACTTTGCAGTCTGAATAAATATTCTGTCATTTCAGGTTGGTAGGAAGTGCGAATACATCCCTCCTTCAGTATGAAAAAACATACATTTAATCAAATGTTTAGTGAGAGTGAGCCCATTGGTATAAGGCTTTTATGATTTGAAGTTTAGCTCCCAAGCCATCTTATGTTATAGCTGATGACATTGGAGAACAAGAAATGCAAATATGATGAAAGAGAGAGACAGTCAAATGCGCAAATTTAGAATTTGAGACAAAATGATCGGATTGCATCCATATTTTGTCGAGAAGTTTGATTTGGTAAGTAGACATGTAAAAGCTCACCCGAACCTGAGAGCATCCCACTACCAATTCTTGAATTCAAGTGGAGAACTCAGTTAAGAGCATCAGATGATTACGGAGGGAGAGAAACATCTTCTGATATGGGAAACAAAGAATGAAAAAATTGGATTTCCCTGAACAGGACTCGATCCATGAAACTCACGATTACCAAGCAATTACTCTACTCACTCACCCACGGAGCCACACAGAACGATAGGCAGTCATACGTAAGACAGAATGTTTGTTACTTACAAAACGTTTTTGTAAGGGGAAAAGCTAAGGAAATTCTCCGTCTCTAGTTTTTCTTTCCCTGGCACTGACTTAATTACTGTTGTCCCAGCCTGGGAAGAATATTTTCCACCCCGCCATAAACCAGCCGAAGAATTTTCATACTTTTATAATAGCAGCACAAAACATTTATCGATGGCTGTTCTGCACAATTATACTTACACAAAACAATTTCTTCCAACTCTATTAATTCCAGTACCAAGTAAACAGAAATATTGGATATGAAATTTTATATCTCGCCAATAGTCTTGCAGAAAATATCCAAATTCAATTTTTCTATTTGGAACAGGGGGAGCATACACGCAAGTTGCGCCCATGAGATTTGTTTTGCTGAGGAGGGAACAGAAATTTACGTTGAAAATGGCAAAATCGCACTTTAATTATAACGTAATTTTACTTTTAAGAACGCAAAATGCAAAGGAGAACGAATGCATTCTCTTTGACTTGAAAGAATAAAATTATGGCTGAAAATGGAAGTGAACAGAGAATGATGATGTTTGGGAAGAATGTATGCTACCAAGCAGTGGCGTAGCCAGGAGATCTGGAACCTCCGACATTTGCGTAAGATGTTAAAATAAGGCCTAAGGGTAGAAATATAGATACCGAAGAGACCTCGTGATTGAAGTCGAGGTTTAAGTCGCGGTCGCACCCTTGATACTGGCACAAACACATGGATTCAAATAGTTATGCTCATGCGGAATGTGTATGCTACATCGCGACCTAGAGGTCGACCGCGAGGGTGAATTAGTGGTCGCGTTGGTAAACAACCGAGTATTTTTTTTACACCGATGTTTAGCGGAGCGTCGCTGTGCGCCATGTTCTCTTTAGTTCTCCTTGAAGCGCTGCACGGAATAAAGTCTTCATTTGTTTAAAATATCGTGTGCAGAGGATCTTGTGTGTGTATATTCGAGAGGTCTTTTACTCTCACTAATTAATAGAACTAGTGAGGAATGTTCCAGCAATATTGGATATGAAATACATAGATCATAATAGACACGTTTCAAATAGAGAATGAAAGAAAATAGCAACTGAAATGTGAATGTCAGGTAAGTTGTTCAAATTCATTTGAAAATTATACTGTAGCTTATTATTATATAAGGCAGTGGCTTTTACAGGAAAAAGACTTTTGGGGTGAAGTCCATAAATTGTGGGATTTCTAAATAAAAAAGGTACTGTTAATTATATCTATGTTTAAAAACTCTACTCCTCTCCCCCAATTGTGAGATTAATAAAAAATGGCTTCTTCTAAATTCGTTACTGATATAAGGTTAAGAAATACAAGTAAAGACAGGCACATTCCATAGGAAGAAAATACCGGATAATGGAATTGCAGTGACGAAACTTCATTTGCAGTTAATACCGCCTCCAAATCGAAACCTGAAGACATACCTGTTTTTTAATCTTATTTTACTGGGAAATGATTTCCCGCCTGAGTGCTGAATGAGAGCATTTCTTCACAGAAAATTGAAAAAAATGTAAAAGTCTGATTTATTGATGGAGATGGACAAGAGATGAAGCTCAAATATTTTTGCGAAACAAGAGAGGATATTTTAGCATTTCAGGTGTCTCGTCTCGCGTCAATCCCTATGTATAAACTGAATGGTCCCTTCAATTTCAAACTTGTTTTGCAGTGAGTTGTAAGCAATAATTTCAGATGTGTTACAGAAATGTTTCTCCTCAAACTGAGGACTTGCGTGACCTCCTCGTTCTGTGGGCCCTACAACCATCTTGACCTAGACATCGAGGTAACGACCACTACTTAAACGTCGACCTCGATCGCGAGATCTCTAAGGTATGTTTTACCCTAAAATTGCGGTTTTATTCAAAATTTATCCGGGGGTGAACCCCGGACTCCCCCAAATGAAAGTTTAGCCAGCAACCCCCCGAAATCAAATCCTTCTATGTATGAGACATGCAAATCAGTGTGAAATTCATTAGAGGAGGGGAGAAATCTCGCTAACAATTTAGGCACTCTTTTTCAGGTGGGGAAAAGAAGAGTGATAAATGTGGGATAAATTTCGCCCAAGCACTTGGAGGGATGGTCACCCCTGGCCCAGGAGGGGAGCCGCAATTTTTAAGTTGCCAATAGAAGAAATTATAGATAGGGAGAAGAAATATGCGTGCATAATTTTAATGGGAGATTTCAATGCAGTTGTGGGAGGAAAACAGGAAGGTAGTATCGCAGGCAAATATGATTTAGGCGAACGAAATGAAAGGGGAGAGGGACTGGTGAATTTCTGTAGACAGAATTCACTAGTAATTGCGAACACTTGGATCAATCAGCACAAGAGAAGAAGGTATACATGGAAATCACCCATGGCTAAGAAATCGAACCCAAAGAGATGTGAGGATTATAGAACTATTAGTCTCATATCTCATGCAGCTAACATTCTGCTCCGAATACTGAACAGAAGGTTATATGAAAGAACAAATAAAGTAGTTGAGGAGCAGTTCGGGCTCAGAAGAGGCAAGGGCACAAGAGATGCAATTGGATTATTAAGGGCGATCGGTGAAATATTTTTAGAAAAAGGGAAAGGGGTGTATGTTATATTTATTGATCAAGAAAAGGTTTTTGACCGCGTGAATTTCGAATTGTTGTAGGGAGTTCTAACGAAGATAGGGTTGGAATGAAAAGATAGAAGACTCATAAGAAACTTATACATGAACCAACAAGTAAGTGTTAGGATAGGGGGAAAACTGACGGAAAAGAGCGCAATTGGAAGGGGAGTTTATAACGGTTCATTTAGCAATTATGGAGCCATTAAAACACATCAATTACCTTTTATACACTTGTTTTAATAATTATAATGGAGATATGCACAGATTACTTACAACACCCTTTTTAAGATGTCTGTCTTCCTAACTGAATAATTCTAATTATTATATGTTGTCATGACGACGACCTCCAGATTAGACTACATAACAACATTTTAATATTTTCTATATTAACATTATAACTATATTATTTCTTTTTCTTTCTCTTCTTCTAATAACAGAATCAGCCTAGTACATATTTAAAATACATCATGACCCAAAATTACAAGTAATTATAATTTACAAGTGAAATAATAAGTAAAATATACAACATACTGTTGTAAGTTCGACAAGGATGCTGCCTCTCGGCAACACTATTTAATGCCTATCTAGAAGAGATAGTGAAAAAGAGCCTATATGATGATGATGGCATTTTGGTAGGAGGTAGAATGATTAGATGCATAAGATTTGCACACGATATGCCGCTTGTTGGAAAATCTGAAAAGAAAATCAATAAAAATGTAAAAAAAATGAGAAAGGGCTTGGAAGAATATGCGATGAAAATAAATGTTACAAAGACAAAAGCTATGGTGATTGGAACGAAGGGGTCTGTGTCAAATGTAAAAGTAGGAGGGGAGAAAATAAAACAAGTGAATAGTTTTCGATATCTAGGTAGTATTCTTAGTAATAACATGAAGTGCGAACGTGAAATAAAAGGAAGGGTAGGAATGGCGAAAGAAGCCTTTAGGAAGATGAAATGTCTGTTTTGTGGGACCTTGAATAAAGAGGTCAGAAAAAGACTCATAAAATGCTTCGTGTGGAGTGTTGTACTATATGGGGCGGAAACGTGGACATTACGTAAATGTGATGAAAATCGACTGGAAGCCTTCGAGTGTGGGTGTGGAGAAGAATGGAAAGAATTAGTGGAAGAAAAAGTTAGCGGAAAACGAATGAGAAAGTGTTAGAAGTGGTGGGTGAGAAAAGAATACTTTTAGATATTATTAGGAAGAGGAAGAGAAACAGGTTGGGACATTGCCTAAGAAGAGATTGTATCATGAGGGACGTCCTAGAGGGTATGGTGGCAGGAAACAGAGGGAGGTGCGAAGGAGACTACATTTAATGGATGATATAAAAACAGAAAGATCATACGCGAGGACGAAGAAGTTAGCGGAGGACCGTGGAGCATGGAAGCTTCTCAGCTGCGGCAAGTGACCTGGCAATAAAGGCAGAATACCTATGATGATGATGACATTAGTATTTCCGTTCTTTTCGCAAAATGAACATCAACATTTTTTCTCTCTTTTTTTAGTCTCAAATGTCATTAATCCTTGCAAGATCGAAATATAATGCTTTCTTGTTTGCAACATCGCTTCTTCAATACATGAATGCTTAATACGTCATTTTAATCTCCTTATACAGGATGTTTGTAAAATCAAGCTCATTATACAGAGTGACCAAAAATTCACATTCTCTATTTTTACTTTTTTGCAAGAAAAGTTTTCGAAGTCCAAAACCGATTATTTTTTCATTCGTTCTAATAATAATTAATTTGTGCCTCATCTTTCATAAGTCCCGTTACAAAACAAAACTTAAACAGTCAGCGCCTACTACTGAAGTGAGACTTAACCGATATGGACAACAAATAATGGATGTGACGTGAACCGATTTTAAACACCGATTTTAATGACCAACAATATACCTACAATTAATGAACTAGTATACATTTATTAAAGACAGTGATGACCCTTTGCCCTCTTTGGGGGAAATGATAGTAACTGCTTTGATCCTGCTTAGATGGAACGGAACTATAGTGTAATTACCTCTACATATATATCATAACAAGTTTTCTCATAGTGCTTTTTTATTTAATATATTGTTTAAAGTGTTTTATAGTGTCTATAAAGTGTCTCCAAATGTTTCAGTGTTGTGGTGCGGATAAATTTCATTAATAAAACTGAAGTATTTTTTTTCTCAAAAATAATCTTGCAGATTATTCTTTTTCCAGTGTGGGGGTGTAAGGATCCCCACATCACGACAAAAGCACATGCCAACACAACACGTGTCATTGGTTGTAAACAGCGTAGCAGACGAGAAGGCGACACGAAAGACACCGAGGTACGCCGAAAGAAGACGAACCTCACTGAAGGACCCCAAGAAGACAGATAAAAGCCCAATCACCGAGAGACCTGGCATCAGTCGATCAACTGATCGTAACCTATCCTAACACTAGAGGCTGCTATGAAGCTAAGAGGTCATGCTAACCACAACTAATCCCTGGAGGCTGCTATGAAGCTAAGGGGATCACCTTAAATACCATACCTCGTGAGGGGTGCTATAAGCGGTTTCCTAGAACCGAATCCTTGAGAGCCCTAGAGGCTGCTATGAACCTAAGAGGTTACCCGTACAGAACGTTATAACCTGTAACCTTGGTCATTATAGAGACAATTATTGTTAGAACTTTTGTAAACACAAAAGACTTAATTTTATAATCAAATTGGTGAAGGGATAAAATCTCAGTTCATTATTGGCTCTACCTAAAATCATTACAATATCCAAAGTGAGAAAAATTTATTGATGGCCGGTTCAGACATTGTTATTTCAGACTCTGGAGAAGTGACATTTTGTCAATCTCAAATCTTCGCTGAAACATTTTGTCAATCTCAAATCTAATAGTAGAGTGGTGTTGCTATTGGATAAATCTTCCACCCACTATAGTAATGTTGAAGCTATCGAGTTCTGCATTAAAAATGAAATTTCCTTGCTCTGTCTTTCGAACTACATAACCCACCGGTGTAGGTCTTAGATAGAGCAATCAAAGCCCCCTAAAATTTAACTTGAATGAACAGTGCTTTTTATTTATTCGTGAAACCAGAAGAGTTAGAATTTAAGAATTTATGTACTGAATTGATATGGGGAACTAAAAAGATTCCTTACATTCTGACCTTTCCCAATAAACGAACTGACATTTGAGTATTATAGAACTGCCCTTCTTTCCCCTTTAAGTACTGAATTTTTTAATCTTTGGAACAAATACTCAACTCCTTTTCTTAAAAAAAAGAAAGAAAGAACATTGTATGCCGAGTATTATTCCAAGAGATTTGTGAGATAAACATATCTTCGCAGCACATTTGAATCCTTTAAGCCCTCTCTAGATAAATGTTTCAAAAAATCCTTTCTTTTCTTATGCTTTCGTCAAAAGGGAAATATTTTGCCCAAATGTTTCGTTTCTGCTTATAGTAAAATGCGCTGCGCGATGATGAATCATTCAGTTTACTCTTTTACATAATACGCAGTCGTTAACCCTCTATCCTTTAGTGCGAGCAGTCTGGGGTTCGATTCCCGGCGGGTGTGCTTGGTCGGAAAAGTGTGAAAAGCTTTTTCGGGTTTCCCCGGGTTTTCCTCATTCACGCCGGGCGGTACTTAACATATAGGTCGCAGGCCGCTTCCTTCTTTCCCCAATCCTTCCTTCTTTCTCTTTCCTTGGATAGTGTTCTCTCCGAGCGACGTCATCCCTCATACGCGACGGCTTAAGATGACCATAGTTGCTGAAAGCTCAGAAATCTAAACCCTAATGCTAATACTTTTACATAATAATAACAATATATATACCAAGTGCCCGAGAATAATATACCATTTACAAAAAAATAATAATCTTGTGCTCCTTGGTGTAATATAAGAGTCATTTATATATCAAAACCAAGATGATATATCGAAATTTCTTTACCTACCTTACATAATAGGCGCCCTACGTGACACTGGAGATATCTAGTTGAAAGTCTACTTCCTTCCATGCTCGAATTAATATGTCTCTTATAACCGTCTGCTCCTGCCAATGGTTGGACAAACACGCGGTCTTTGACAAAGCCCCATAAAAACAAGTCGCACGGTACCATGTCTGGAGACCTCAGTTGTCATCTTGACAATGCTTCGTCATCAGGATCAGTTCAACGCTGTGGGAGATGTTGCTTTACAGATAATCTGTTGCGTTATTATGGAAAAGAGGATGAGCTCCATCATTTTCGAGAATGAAATCTTAGGAGTCATCTTCAAGTTCTACTTACGCTCACGCTTAAGAGGAACATCTCAGACTGTTGAGCTGGGCAATGCTAACTCATGACTTGCATTCATAGGCTCCATTGTAAGGGTTGTCAAACTTTATCCACCGTCTCTTTTGAATACGAAGGATGATAGTTGCTTTTGCCTTTGTATATGGTCGCGCAGCATGAGTTCTGAGTTCTGTATGCCAACTCCTAATGGAGATTTTGTCAGGTGAATCGACCAAAACTGTAGTCAAAAGTTGCCGTTGAACTGTGATAACGGACGATGTCTTTATGTATTCCACAGCATAAAATGCCTTCTGTGGTTGTGTGGACGCCATCTTTAAAAAATGTGATCCTGTGAACATTGGATATTTCGATCAAAACTTGGAGTGTATAATAGCAATATTTCTCAACGACATCTCTCTCCACGCAGTGGAAACCTATAGAAAAGAACTTAAGAAAAGGATACAATGTTTTTAGACACCCTGTGAATATACATATACTGTTAATACGTTATTTATAACATTCAGGCACTTGAAACACGTATTAATGGAAAAGATAACTCAAAAAGTTTCAGCAGCTAATAAAGCTATCGCTTAGTTATGTTTTATTGTTAGGACGATAGGAGAGAAATTGGCTGCCAGTTAGGACAGAAAGGCATTTTGTGTATTCGGCTTCCACGTCGGCCATCCTGTTATCCCTCTGCAACATAATTCTAGAAGGAAATTTGTTGAAAATGCACACAGCGGGTATTTGTAGGCCTAACTAGTAAGTGGTATTCTGAATTTAGAGATAATGAATGTATCTACAAGCGTAAGTTAAGTGGCGATCCACTATTAAGCGAGACAAGCGTGGGGTATATATGACAAGAAGTGGACTACAAGCAAGATGGATGTTGTGTGACGAAGGAAGCTCACACTAAAGACATGGGGTGTGATCTTGTCAATCAAATGTAAAACAGAATTTTTGGAGCTTTCATTTTCATTGATAACATTTCAACATGTCTGAAAGTTGTTAAGTTGTTCAGATTTGTAAGTGCAAACATCATATGTAATAACACTATTCAATATAGGTGCATAAATAAGTCATTTCCGAAAGTCATAAATACGTCATAGGTTGCCGAAAATTGGATATAACGATATACAAATTTCAAACGAACTTAGTAATTATTTGGTCCCTGGTTCGACACCCGGCCAAGTATATTTGTGTTTGACAAAATCCTTTCCTTTGATTTTCTCGGGGTATTCTCATTTCTTCTCAAATTCTCACTTCATAACTTTCTCTATTATCGTTCACTTGTCTTAATCATCTGCCTTCTTTAGCCTAAGGGCATAATTGTGAGATGGTACACTGAAAGATTTCACTTCATTTAATTTTTGTTTCTCGAATTATGATTAGTGTTGTTATCGAGACGAGAAAATACTTGTCTCGTCTCGAGTATGAGACGAGAAGTACTTTTCTAAATCCAAGAAAAACGGAAGCTTCCGGTTGAGCGGTTAGCCTACGATCCTTTGGCGAGGGTGACCCGGGTTCAATTTCCATTGGGAGCTCATGTGGTTTGGATTCCATGTTAATCAGTAGGCCCCGTCTCATGTAGTCTCGCTGCTCAATGGGACGTTAAACTCAAAACCAAATCAAAATCAAATCAACATGTAACGAGTAATCTTCCGGGTCTCTGGGCAGCACTGATCAACTCAAGTTAAGATATCGAACTCTGCTTAAGTGTTATATGATTTATACAGTAGAAGTAATCAAGTGATAAAGTAATTGTACTACTAACTTTAGGATTGTGAATCCAATAAAAGTACTTTTAAACATATTGGTCCATGGAACCAGGAGAAAAACATCAAATATGGATATTAGTTTATATCTATTTATATTTCACATTTGATATTACATTTCTAAGCAGTCTGAGCGCCTGAAACTTTAACAATTGTTTAATTGGATTCAGCAGAATTTCCACGCATGGTCAATTTTACTATTAACTTAAACGGTATTTTAATTATCCTAATTTAGTCAAGTTTAGCTTCTATAAAGGCATGCAGGCTGATTATTGATGCAAACTGAAGATGAAGTTTGCCCCAAAACACCAAATACTATTTTATTACACTAGCAGTCGTACAAAACACTATTTTATTACTACAAAAGTGATAAATGTAAAGAAACTGTTTTAAATCTTAAATAAATGATGATTCAACTAGGGGAGAAAAGATGTTACAAAATTAGGATAAAATTTGGGGCATGAGCATCTCTACAAAAACGTTCCGTCGCTTCTTGTCTAGATCAGTATTCCATTTGCCTTCACACTGTCAGATGAATGCGAATGAAGATAACGCGAAGGTCAGTTGTTGGTGTAGGTATATCCAATAAATCACCTCATTGTGGTAGTTCAGTTACACTGTGAACTTTCGTAAGGACAGAGTGAACATGGGATCTCCACTTAATGTCATAAAGGCGTGTATGCTCTACGGAATCAAACAGGGATTAAACGCCGCTGTAGTTAGCTCGAAGATATCCCAGGCCTTTGGTGAGGGTTTTGTTATAACGTGGACAGTGGAGTGGTGGTTTAAAAAGTTTACGGACGGTGAGGAAACACTCGAAGACGCTCCACGTACCCGAAGACTAACACATGCCCACAATGAAGATCTTCATTCAACAATTGGGGCGAACAGTGGTTAAACATGTGAGGAACTTGTACTACAACTCACTGTGAGTGGAGAAACCACTTGGTAGCACCTCCTTCAACTTGGGAAGCACTACAAGTTGGGTCGATAGGTCCCACATGATTTGCCTCCGAGCTAGAAGGCAAGGCGAGCAGACACCTGTGTTTCTTTGCTGTCTCGTCTGAGGAAGGAGCCATCTCTGGACAGAATGTTGACATGTGATGAGATGTGGATTCTGTACGAAGCTCCATGGCACCGTCATCGTTGGTTAACATCCCACGAACCGGTTCCAAACAGGCGAACTCAGCACTACACGAGAAGAAGGTCTTGCTGTGTGTTTGGTGAACTGTTAACCGCATCGTGCATCAGGAACTGCTGCCAGCTGGTCAGAGCATCAATACAATTGTGTTCTGATTTAGTTGAGCCGTGTTCAAGGAAATTGAAAAGTCTCAAGCCAGCACTTCTGAATCCCAAAGGAGTCCTCCTGTTACAGAAGAACACTAAGTCACATGTGCCTAGGATAACCAGGACACCATTCTAGGCCTTGGATGGGAAATACTATTGCATCCGCCATACTCCCAGGACATTGCACCATTCGAGTATCACCTGCTCCGTTCCTTGGACAATCACCTTCGAGAACGCCAGTTCAAATCTCTAGTAGAGGTGCAAACTGCACTTGATACCTTCTTTGCTTCACAGCCCGCCACGGTCTACCATGATGGAATCCCTGGCCTTCCAGAACGTTGGCAGAAGGTCGTCGATGCTGAAGGGGATTATGTTTGATCTTCTAGGTGATTCTTAGATGACATATCGATGTTCGAAAGTGATGGGTTAAAAGGCAACAGAACTTTCTTATTTGCCTTTATAATTGATCTTTCCTTGGATCCTGTATCTTTTTGATCCATTTCATTGTAATTTTTGTAGGGCTCTGAGTATGATAACGTTGCGGGCATCTATAAGTGAGATCAAACTATTATGTGGTACTTCTATCTCACATCGCCTTAGTATCTGCATTGCAATCAAACACAGGGACACTCTCAATTTAATTACGAATAGGTAACTTATTGTTTTGTTTTCAACTACGTTCCTGCTGGCACTGTTGGTTGCTTATTATACTTCCCATCAGAGTTACCAGGAGGGGTAACATGGTGCGCAGAGCGGTAGTATGAGTGAGTTTTTGGGAAGATATGCATGTTTGAACTAATTTGATTTTCCGTCTAAAATAATTTTATAATTTAATGTGAAACTAAGAAAAACGCATTGGAATAGTATCTTCTACAATGAAGGAGATTATAGCAATTCAGGAGGATAGTGTTTGACTTGGGGAAATGATTGTGAATTCACTATTTCGCACATTTCCTCTAATTCTGGATTCCAATGTACTGTTTAGTCCAGGTAAATTTTATTATAAATAATAAACAGTTTGCTGTGTATCATTTACTGGAAAATTTCGTAAATCTAATAGGAGGAATAGTCAGCATGGGTGAGATACAATTAATTTGGGGCAATATATCAAAAAATGGGAGAGTGCATCATGGGCGGTAACTGTTCCTTATCTCCAGCACCTATTGTATTGTGTACTACCTGGTTTCTTCTTTTGATTATTCTTGTGCTCTTTTACTAGTTTTTTCTGAGTCACTGTGGATCAGTAGTTGAGAGCTTATCTCGGGTCCATGCGGTCCCTTGTTCATCTCCATCAAATCGAGCGATGAATATAAGATAAGTTGCTTGCAATAAATAAGTAAATCTATAAAACGCAAGTTTAGAACTAGAACAATCGAAAATTTAACGGCAAAGATACCGGTCTAAGAATTGAGCTGAATTTACCACGACCGCAGTAAGAAAAATAACTGGTGTTATTTTTCGTGAATGTTCGTTTACTTCTTATCTTCTTTACATTGAGAATCTTTTACAAACAAAGCATCCTAAGAAAGAATGACTTCATTTGACATTTTTAGCAGGATCAAAACTTTGCTCTTGTTTTCTAGTTTAGTAAGTACTTGTATGACTTTGAACATTTCAATGTGAAATATCCCATAACTAAAAATATTTTTTCTCTTGCTGTGATAATGGTAATGATATTTTTAAAAATTTTTGAGAAAATTATGTCATTCAGTTACATACTATATATATTATGGATATATCTTGGTAGCAATCAAACTAATTATGTAATGTATAGCAATCTACTAGGCAAATTTAGAATTTAATTTATAATATATATCTGCCTCGTAATAGCTAAGTTCCATGTTTCTTAATTCACTTTCAGAGAAATAAGTAGACTATGTGCAGGCCTACCGTCAAATATTATTGTCCCTCAATAGGCCAACCCATAGTTTCGACCTCTAATCGAAAACGGTAAATTGTACCAAAATATATTATAGTGACTTGAAAAAAGAAATACATAGTTTTTAGATTCAGTATTAAATTTAAAATTTTGTTGAGTGATCCGGGTACTGTCAGTCGTTATGCTCTTCGAATCAACATTCTGTAACAATTATTATTTTTTTTCGGTGCTGATGAGTTTTGGCGCTCTACATTTTAGAAGATTTGCGGGCAAAATTGAATACTTTTCATGTAAAGACATACAGTATCTTTAACTAACATTTTTTCGCAGCCAACACAGCTGTAAACAGAAAGTAATGCAGATTTAGTTTAGGTCTATAAGTTAGGTCAAGTTTACAAGTTACTAGTGTAAAATCATTACAAGTTCTCTATCACAGATAAAATAAGTGAGTGCGTATAAAGGATGACTCTATTGGCTGCTATTTTCCACCAGCAGTGTATTCCTGCACAGTGTATGTGTGTGCAGTGTATATCTGCACAGGCCCGGACTGGCCCAAGTGTCTAGGCGGAGATCGCCGTTCAGACAGGGGCCAAATCAAAAGGGAGCCAAATGAAAATAAAGAGAGAGGGTCAGGAGGAGGAGAAAAAGTATGGAAAACATGTGCAACAACTAACATTCTTGTGAACAGTCACGACGGCAATCGGCAT
The DNA here is from genome assembly GCF_964235325.1 of Thermobia domestica. NCBI lineage: Eukaryota > Metazoa > Arthropoda > Insecta > Zygentoma > Lepismatidae > Thermobia > Thermobia domestica. Next base: position 250,400,432 of record NC_137463.1, on the reverse strand, counting down.
ACATCAAACTCTTTGACCGTTTCAAAATTTTGTTGCGAGTCACGTCCCCTTAAAGTAAGAGTGGACCATGCCAGATTCAGAAACATGTCGGAGCAAGCAAAAATAATAGTGAGATCCAACATGCTTCCTATCACAGAATATGAAACGGAGCCGAAATTATATGTAGTGACCTGCCAGTACAATTCTTCAAAGTTTAGTTACTTGGCCCAGGAAAAATTAACAATTAGAAACCTAAAAGAAAGAGATCAATTTTTGTAATTTATGATATCGCGGAGTCGAGTATCGCCGCCTCTATAATAAGATCTCGTGGTTTTGGCATTGTTTAGGCACTCATGAGTAGTCATCGGATTTTAATGTATTTAAAATTCATGAAATATGCAAGCAATTATGCTGTTAAATGTGTTAAAATATGCACTTAATATGCACTAACAATGCAATAAAAGATACTTTCACACACCGCGACCATGTGACAGAAGTTTTGTAGATGAAATATAATATGGCAGGTGTACTTTACATTTCACGGACTTCTCTTCAGAATTTATTATTATATTTATAGTGTATATATTCTAAAACGTTTTGAAGCATACACAGATGAGATCGAAATGAACACAGTGATATAAGAACACACTTTCTAGTTTTTCTTCACATTTGTATTTTATATACAAAAAGTAAATTTTCGTTTTATAGGATTTATTCTTTCCTGTAATTAGGCCTACAGTATATCACGAGATGCTTCTCTACATTTTCTGGTGTCAGTTTGTGACATTTGTAGCCAGAAAATGACCTGTCAACATCAACATTTATAGAGAGGAGCAAACTTAGTATCTATATTTTCTGGGAAATTGTGATATAACCCTAGAAGGTATATTTCCCATGGCTTCAGTTGTTTTGTAGTCGAGGTTTCTTGCAAGAAAATCCGTCAATTTCTTTTCCACCGAGCACCCGAATTCATCAAGAGCTGACTGGAGCTCATGCCTAATTTCATTAACTAGAACTAAGGATTCAGAGAACACGTCTCTTATTTCTGAATTGATTTCGACACGATATTACGATGAATCTTTATTATTATCAGATTCCTCTTAGTGTCTTGGCAATTGTAAGCGTGTTTGCTCTACCGATCGGTTGCGAACAATATTAGTCCATCATAAATTAGTTATTCCTCTATCCTCCCATCCAGAAAGCCATTTTGTTTCATAGACATTTAAATACATTGAAAATGCAATCTAAAATTGAATTTACTGCATATTATGAGCGTATATCTGAAATAAAACTTACTGAATATGCTCTTAAGCATTTATATATGCTTTAACCTTCGAAATATACATTTATATTCACTATAAAACTTCAAATTCGAACGATATTATTGTTGTTACAAACTCCTACCAAGTTTAACAAAATACATATAAGCAAACAAAATATGCATTTGTATAAAACTCCGATGTTTACTCATGAGTGTGTGCTTTCAACTCTCAGTACTTGGCAATTTATCAGCCAGAAAGTAGAGCCGCGATCAGTTATTCAGTCACACTGTGAGGTAGTGTATGTCCTTCTCGTGTCGTTTCGAAAATGCAGTGAGGACAGAAGTTAGTGCTGTTGTAACGAGATTATTAATTCGAACTAATTGAGTCTACAGCATTGATAAATTAAAAATTAGTAAATTCTTGGTACGTAGGTGTTTCTTTTAAACAAAATTGTGGCTGCTGTTGAATCCGGCTTCATGGTTGTCGTTGTGTGTTCACATATTACAATTGCTATTATAATAAGAATTGGATATACACATAAATTTTGAATATAATTACGTAAATTGAAATGAAGATTCATTACTTCATATTGTGGTTGCAATTTTAAGATTTACTATTCAAATTTCCTTTCTGTTCTTTTATCATGCCGCAACTATAGTAGGTAATTCTATTACGACCAGTCTCTAGGTCTATAAGTGCACAAGATTTGCATACATACACCTAATCTGGGTACTTGACTTAGTTTGTGGACCACAAGTTCTTACTGATATTCCTGTCCTTACGAGATTTTGTTGTGCTTGTTCCGGAGGGCATACCCCACGAAAAATATTTCGAGCTACACGCAGGGGGTGCTGTTTTGCATCTTATCGTATCCCTTGTTCATGAATACTGAAACCGACAGTGCTAACTTTAAATTTGTCTGTAGTTCTCTATCAACAAATTATAAATCTCAGCCGTCCCAAGACGAGATGTAAAAACAAATTATTCGAATGATTCCTGTCTGTGTTGTTCTCATAAATATTGTTACATAACATATACCCTGAGTCTATATTATGAACTTTATGAAATAGTGTATGGTGTGGCTACTAAATAAATCTTTGTTTTATCTAAGATAATAGCCTGGTCTTAAAGTTGGAAAACAGTAAACAATTGGGGTATCGGTGGTTTAGAATTTGTGGCAAACCCAATATGGCAGCCACCGGGTGTGAACTACCCTGAGAGTATGAGCTACTTTTTGTAGATAGACCCAGTCAGGGCAAATATAAATTGTAAATAATATATGGGTGACTCCGGCTTAAGCAAGGTTATTTGTGTAAGCATGGGAGCCTGAGTGAGCACTGACAGGTCAGTACTGAAAATTGTCGTGATAATGGCCTACTGATTATCAATCAAAGGATCATTATCTTGTGGGTCCACAAGAGAAAGATAATTTAATGAGCAAACTTCGGTAGAGACTTTAAAAATATATAAACTTTGAGACTATTGAATTTCAATTTCAAATGGTTACATAATAAAGCAATTAATTTCCGTATGCAGATCTGGGTAATAACCAAAATACAACAAACACGCCCGATTTGTAGATCTGCATTGGCCTTCCTTCTTCTTTTACTTGCCTTGTCAGCACGCAGAAACTTACTCATTAGTTACCATAACGATAACCTGTTCCCTGTAACCATGGAAACGAGTAAGTTAACCAACAGATCACCAAATATTACAGAGCCTATACCAATTACAGGACGCTGCACCGTCGCCACAAGCCGACGACCACATGCAAAGAATTTACATACACAAAAATACATTAAGGGTGGCGAGCACCAAACTAGTGTAAATTACTTCTGTAGTAACTCTTACTTCTTTAATCTGGACTACTTTAGTAAATTACTTCCGAAGTAATATACTATTTTAGTAACTGTTGGAGAGCTCAATTTCTATTTACTTCTTTAGTTGCAACTAAAGTAGTAACGCCTTTTTACTAAAGAAGTAAGCCATTTCTGCCCACTGCTGGCACGTGCATTTCGTTTCCTATTGGGAGCTGAAGCTTATCAGAAGAAGTGGCCATGAAAAAAGGCAGAGAACATGCGATTGCAGTGAAGAACAGCAAGTTGTTGGAAAAAGCAGACTAGCTTCATTCGTTAAAAATGCGTTTAATACGAGAGGAATATAATACAAAAATGTTGTTAATTGAAAGACAAAGATAAATCGTGGAAGACCATAACCTTAAAATGGAAGTTATGAATAAGAACGAATTCAAGAACGAAATGGAACAGACTTCAGATTCCGGTTCTTCAGGAAATGTGCTCTAGAAATTTATGTTTTTATAAATGAATGTGAATATATTTTATATGTATGAAACATATTATTTTTGCTTGATATATTTTCCAATGGTTAATATGTACTTGTTTTTCACATGACATAATATTTGTGTTTAAGCATCAGTACATTTAATTTTTCTAATTACCACATTCTAATATTTATTTGTATCAGCGAAGTTATAAAAGTAGACATCTTATTTTTCTTAGAAATAATCAAAACATCTTTATTGTATAACTCTGTGTACTGAAGAAAGAAATAAAATGAAAATCTTAATCCCCTAATTGCAAAATAAAGAAGAAAGAAAGAAAAGAAAGAAAAAGAGAGAAACATAACTAAAATTATTCATAAATAAAATGAGTGACATTTCACTGCAGTAGTGACGATCCAGTGCCTTATTTATTTATTTAAGAAGAAAATATTTATAATAATTTATTATTTTACTAGCAAATTAGGTATAGTTTTTCTGACAGCTTGTCCTGCAGCATCTGCTTCTGGCTGAAATGCATATTGGTTCATGCCATTCACATCCACAACACCAGTGTTTCTTCTAGACATGTTTTTTTTTGGGGGGGATTGCCCCTCGGAAGCTCTGAGAGTTTTCTCTGGGAGGAGACGAAAATAATACTTCTATAATATAATAATAAATAGAATAGTACCATGTAAAATTAATATGATTCCCTTCGAATACTAAGTGTTCCCTCCGGGACATTTTTTCTGAAAGGACAAAGTATGGGTATAGGTACACAATCCATGACCCTTATGACATTCGGGAATCAATCAATTCGATAGAATTCACTTTTTCCTTTATATATATATATATATATATATATATATATATATATATATATATATATATATATAGTGGCGGATCCAGGATATGATCAAGGGAGGGTCTAAACCATATTTTGCCGTTTTATCCCGTGTAAAGCAGGATTGAAGCCCATTTTATCCAGTGTAAACCTAAGCGTCAAGGGGGGCTATAGCCCTTATAGCTCCCACCTTGGATCCGCCACTGTACACACACACACACATATATATATATATATATATATATATATATATATATATATATATATATTGTTCTGTGACGTGGACACACACACAGTGGCTTTAAGGCAATTGAACTGTCTATCACACTGTTAAAAGCTCTTCCAGCAATATTACGATGTATGTTAATGAGATCCCCTGCTAAGATTTGATAAGTACCAGTGCGAAGGATTCGCAATCTACAAAGAAGTTCCAGCCTAGGAGACAAAGCACGGTTCCTGTCAGAATTATGCTGCAGTAACGGCTCCAACATATCAAGCAGCCGCTCAAAAGATTCTTTAAGCAACCCACAACGCTCTTTGAAATCAATGTCACTATACATTGCAAATAGGTCTCTTCTCTCCACTAAAACTCTCATTCTTGGGATGTCTACTTCTTCCTCCATCTCCTTATGTTCTTCGTAGTCCAGGTAATCCATAGAATTCGATATTTAACACGTAGAAACCAAAGAACTCATTTTACTCTCTAACTTTACTCCTATTACTGCTTAGGAGTAAATTTTGGCCTTATTTACTCCTTAAGTTACTAATGTAGTAGCGTACTCTTTGATGGTGCTCTCCATCAGTTTTGGAGTAAATAAATTTACTACAGTAGTAAACGAAAAATTTACTCCTGTAGTAATTTACTCCTTTAGTTCAGTACTCTCGACTGGAAGTCGCCGATTTCCTTCTCTCTTAGTAACTTACTACTTTAGTTTCACTTACTCTCGGTTGGTGCTCGCCACCCTAAGTATTTTAGTGTACTCACCACCATCCAGTTACAGTATCCTTGAAGTGGGAATTGAACTTGTAGAAAAATTGCAGCACAAACTTTCCATTGATAAACGATTTTATTTAATAATAAGAACTTTTCACTGCACACACACACTACACTAATAGAATGCTGACTACGAAGAAAGAAAAAAAAAATAGAATATAACTCGTGTTAAGTTTTTCTTTCTTTTAAATATTTATTGTAATATTTTATTTTACGTTGTCGCGCATTCTGTTCTGACTGTCTTCAATCTTCCCCACTCTCTTTCTTCATCTAAGAGAGGTCCTGAGTTTGGTATCCGGAGCTCTTCGCTGCTGCTGCTATTCTGTTGTAGTTGGTCTTTAATGACGTGCTACTGGCAGTTTCATGTCACAGTAGTTGTACTAGTAAACTAGTTTGACCATAATCAAGAGTTACTACCAAACAGTTCTTAGGCAGTCTCCTTTCATGTTCATTATATACATTGGAGACTCGCTGTTATCACTAACAAGTGAGAACTTATAATACTTAATGTAAATACCTTCACATTTAATTGTTTGATAAAGGGCAATTACACTCTGACACTGTTTTGATATATTCACTAACACTGTTTAACCAGAAAAACCGGCTGTGGCATGTTTGTTCTTCTAATCACTTGCACATGTTCACACGCATTTTAACTTATAACAATTTATTCCTTACTAACAGGTAGACAGTTTTTAAGTCGATGAGCTAAACTGAACAGTTCTAGCTCTCGTAGAAAGTAGAATAACTACTAGCACAACTTATCTATTTTCCTAATGTTATTTTCTTGCTGACAAGAGTTGACGTAGAGAAGACGTCAACCCTCCTTTAACAAGACCCAAACTGCCACACGACATGCCAGCCTTCAGAGATAATACCCCCGTCGATAGGGTCTATATCCTGAAACTCTCTTTCTGGCTGTATGCTCGCTTATGGCCAACCGTCAATGGTGACCTATGTAAGCACTGTTTTTGATAATTGAGGTAATTGGAAAATTCATAATTACTGTTCATACAGTTTGGTGTTTCACTTTTTAAATATGATTAGTAGTAAGCTACAAGTTTCTACTATTCAAAGGATATAACACATTCTATACAGAATAACTTATTAACACATAATCTTACAAAAAAATATGATGCCGCTACTTTTTGCTGACTTTCTTCTTTCGTACACACCCCTTGATAGGTGTAGACACCTATAGGTGAAAGTCTGCAATCCCTCGACTGTGTCAATGTAGACGAAATATGTAAGCATTTAACGAAGATAATTTTAAGAACATTTATCAGATTGTTTCATCGTAAATAAATACACAAACCTTTTCTTTACATATATAAAAACCTTTGGAGGTGTGACATATAGTGTGACAACATACATAATAAGTGTTTGGGGGTTGTTTTAACAATTGTGTACCCACTGTTTAACCGAGTACCAGACAGAAATGTCTTCTTAGCAGCCGATTGTAGATTGTATTTTGTTTACATGTGGAGCGTTACTAATATGAAACCATGATAAGTACTGCTGAAACTCGCATCATTGCAAAAACCTACTTCTTTCCACTAGCCTCGCTTACACTATAATCACCATCGCTTACACGCCTGCTACTTTCGAACGCACCTTCATGCTACGGCGGGGAGTGACCAGCCTTGCCCTGCTGTGACTCGCTTAGATAGTATTCGTGCCTTTTGGTGGCCACCTAGCACATGTTGGTTTGTGTTTTATACCATATATTAGGAAGCCGTATTTATATACAAATCGTCAAAGAATTGTAATTTTTCAACAAACAAGTCTGGTGGCCTCTTTGAATTTTATTTATGCCAAGTTAGATATTTTCATGTTGTCCAGCGCAGCGCACATCTTTTAGGAAACAATAAGAAGGAAATTAGTGAAAGAATTATATTTTTTTAACAACTATTTCGAATGGTGCGCCAAAAGTCAACCTGCACGTTTTATTTATTTATTTTATGTCCTCTTGAGCAGCCATTATATGAAACGTAGACCTACAACGTAATGTGGGATCCAATCCACATGAGTTGCAAATGTGATTTAATTCTTTTAAGTGCATAGTCCAGTGCAAAAACACGTATCACTTATTGCCATTGTGTAGTTTTGAATTTTGCTACATGGTGCCACCTCAAACTTATTTATAAATTAGAAATAAAATCAATATTACCTAATTGTGTTGCTCTCAAGTAATATACAATGAAAGAAAGGTATTTATTACTATTTCCTTGTTGATTCTATAGATATGACAGAGCCACGGAAGGGGGGCGTCAGCCAAATACTGACATTTAAGTTCGAAGGTGATCTTGCAAGATTCAAATTTTAAATTCAATTATAACAGCTCTATAATTAAGTCTACTATAATATTTCCGTAGTTCTACCATAATATCTCCACAGTTCTGTCTCGAATTATTGGTCTTCCTGAGTTCGATGCTCGGTGGGAGAAAATGGAATAATCTCACGATCATTCACTTTCATTAACCATTCGTAAACCTTAGCCTGAAGCACATAAGTATAACTGAAAGAAAACTAAGTTGGTTTTCTTTTACTTCTTCATTTTATTTCATCTATGATAGGTACTTTTAGACAATAGTTTAAGATCGAACTTTTATTACAAAGGTAGCGTTGTGCTTTCTGCAATTATAAGTAGTATACAGGCATAGAATATAGAAAAGACGAACAACTGTCTGGTAATTATTATAACATTGAATTTTGCTACATAGAATGGTACATAAATGAACAACAATTTTTGTCAGCAAAATAGAAACTACTGCCATTCCATTGATCGACGTATTTCTAAACGCCACAAATCTCATTTCTTTTTTCTTTCCTTCGATTTCTTCGAAGTAAAAACTGCACGTATGTTGTTCAGCTTAATATTGTCTATTAACTGATCTACCGTATATTTCGGAATAAAAGAGGACTCAGAATCTCTCTAAATAAAAACGAAGGGACACTTTGTGTGCCTATTGGAAGGGGAGAGGAGGATTTGTACCAGTAGTACTTTTCCTGTAATATTGTAATGTAAGTCTTTCTACGGTAGGCCAAAGAATATTTATCCAATTGATTATGGAGGTGTTTCTCAACAGGAGAATAAAGGGGGTTTAGGAGTACACCACTTACCACTGGCGCGTTCGGTTCCTAGTTAAGTTTATGACGGAAAACAACGTATGCCTGGGATTTCTTGGGGTAATTCATTTTTCTCCCGCATTCTTACCCACCAATTCTTCCATCATAGTTCATTGTTACCCTTAGCCTAAAGCGCACAATCGCTTTAGATTTAGGTTCCTGAATCCAAAGGAACTATTTTCAAACATATCTGTTCATGGAATAACGAGGAAAATCAAATCAAAATTCAGTTATTCTTATTTGTTTTTATCTCACACTAGCAGATTGTCCTTTCTTCACACGGGGAGAATATGTTTCATTTTCTACATAAAGTACTAATAAGAGCTAAACATGGATTTAAATGGGATTGGAAGTATCATTGTTTGTCTCAGTGACCCCAAAAGGTATGTATTCGGCACAAATATCAGTCATTTTCAATCATATATATATATATATATATATATATATATATATATATATATATATATATATATATATATATATATATATATATATATATATATCCCTTTTTCTCCCCAAGTTGTGAGTCTGAATTTGGAATTAAACGGCATCGGAAGTGTCACTGTTTGTCTCAGCAACCAAGAAACCTTTGGATTTGGCACTATTGTCGGTCATTTTCGATCATTTTTAAGTATCACCTTACTTCCCCAAGTTGCACTGTCAAAATGAAATGATAAACTTCATCCCTGTTGAAAATTAGATCCAGATCAGCTGGGTTTTTCGAGAGTTATTACGTCATAGACTAATTCACTTTCAATTTTATATATTAGATTTGATATCACCTTTCTAGACAGTCCATGGGCGGTATATTTAATAATAGTTTCGTTGGATTGGGAATCTTCAATATAGTATAGAAAGCGCAATAGAAAAAGTTATCCAATGACGGACACTTTTTACTAGTGGGAACATCATTAGTTCTTTGTTCATAAATTTAGGTAATGACGCAACACAATATAAACTTTTCGAAAGTCGTGACAAGACCAGGCAAAAATTCTAGGACTAGCTCATTAGAGTAATGCTCCCGGAAGTAGGAACGAAAAACACAGTTCTGATTGGTTGGCGTTATCTATGTCTTGCCACGTTGCATTCAAATAGCAGAATTCAGACAATTGTTGCTGTCGGTCCTCGTGGGCGAGTGGGCTAGCGCTATATGCAAGTTACGAAAATCCCTTTTGGCGTGAGTGCGAACCCGGGCCACGCATTTTTACATTTTTTACATTTTTATAACAGTTATTAAATTAAAATAATACGAAAATAATACTCAAAAATGTGATTTACTTACTTTTGTGCAGATAAGTAGTAGTAGTAGTAGTACGAACGGGTTAGAAGCCCTGCAGGGCTCGTTTTGTTGCCCTTGTACTCCATGATATAAGGCTCGTTTTGTTTCCCTTGTACTAAATGATATAGATTTTGTGGCCAACTTAAAACAACTGACTAGGATAGCGCGTAAAACAGCTGGCTAGAGCAGCGCGCGAAAAAACGTACTTCCGGGAGTATTACTCTCCCGAGCGGGTCGTAAAATTCTTCGAGAATCGAGACTGGACGTGACAAGATGATGAAACATACATCGTCTCCTGTCGTTTCGCGTGGTCCACATGTTTCACTTTATCGTTCCTACGAATTTTAAGCAACGTATAAATTCGAAATGACGCATCAAGAAGCAACATTAGTCATCAATTTTCTTCATGCATTCATATAATGATTCATATTACAAAGTAGTTTGGCGACTACCTTATATACTCTGTGATAACTAAAACACAGTAATGTAATATATGTCTGTACGATTTGTCGTTTACACATACTGTTGCGAAATATTATATTCAAGAACTTCAAAGTTTCATAGATCAACGCCAATTTTAATTATAGAATTTAGCAACTGCACAATGTCATTAACGTATAACGGAAACATGTATTTTTTTCGTACGTACTGCTAAATATCAAATAGAAATTCTAAAGTATGCGAAAATGCATGATTAGTTCAATTATAACTACTCGTAATTTGTTATGCAGAGAATTTAACGTCCTCTTCTCCTACAGTACTTGAATGGTTGATAATTTCACATTCATAACCAGAATAAATCATACTCTTTCATCGGAATTAGCTCATCAAGTCTTTCGAAGTCTATTGTGAATTTTTTTTAACATTAGTAGTTTTGTATGTTTCTGTCGATGGATAAAATTTTGATCCTCGAAGCAAACGCTGACATCTAAAATCCTAAAGATTTATTGCTGTATAATATCTCAAGTTTTGGTTTCCAATGTAAACACGCTTTATGACTGGTGCAAACTAAGGGTGTCCTAAAAACAGTCATACCAACTACTATTTTATCACTACAAAAACGGCAAAATTAAAGAAATTATTTTAAATCATGAGCAAATGATGACTCAACTACGAAAGCAAAGGTGTTCCAAATTAGCAGGTGATTATTACCCGTTTATATATTTTTTACCGGGCGCTGAGTGTGATACGGCCAATATAGATGAGATCAGTGGCCATTACATTGGTGGGACAGAATATTCACTAAAAAGATTAAAGGTAACTATTAATTAATTTGGGAGGAAGCATATAAGAAAAAGTGGGCGAGTGCCTTATTTGTTGTAGGAGGATGGGTGTCGCTGTTTCCTATATCCAGCATTCTTTTCAATTATTGTATTGTGTACTATCTGGTATTTATCTTTTACTATTCGTGAGCTTTTTAACATATTTTTTTTTTTGGATTCGTGGTGGTTCAATAATTGAGTGCTTACTCTGGGTACGGTACAATCGCAAATCTCACGGTAAAAATACCGATCTGAGAATAGAGCTGAATTTACCACGACCGATTTTTCCAGCAGTAGAGGTTGTCTAATTGGTGTTGTTTTCTGTGAATGATCATGGATTTCCTATCTTATTTGCATTGGAAATCTTTTACAAATAACATATTGTAAGAAAGGTTGACTTCATTTGACACTATTAGCAGGAACAAAATTCAGTTACTTTTTGTTCCGTATTTCAGTAAGTACGCGTGCGACTTTGAACTATTTTTTTTTTTTAGAGAAATGTGTCTTAACTACAAGTACATATTTTCTGTTGTTGTGATGATGAAGATTATACTTGTGCGAAATCTAATTTTTAGAAAAAAAATGAAATGAAATCTTTGAGTTTTACGTCCCACGGTTATGCCGGTTAGGCTAAATGAGACGGTGATTATGAGAAATGAATGAAATGGTGGAATGAAGAAAGTGGGAGGAAACGGGAGAACCCCGAGAAAACCCACGCACACGGTGTTTGTCCACCACAAAGTTCACTTGGCGGGAGCAGGGTTTGAATTCGTGACCCCATACACCAGAGGTGAACGCTCTATCACTGAGCCACCGCGGCCCTTTTTTCAGAAAAGTATCTCATGCCGTTATATAGTATAAAAATAGGAATCACAGACCTGTGAGTTACAAAATGATAGAAAAACATTGGTAGTAATAAAACTAGTTATGTATCGTTGAGCAATCTAACTTAAGAATTTAAGTTGTAATATATATATATATATAGGTAGATAGATAGATAGATAGATATAGGTATATAAATATATGTCCGGAAAGAGCTATGTTCTTCGTCTCTTAATTCACCTGCAGAAAAATGAGTATATTTTGGCCTTTCATCAAATATTTATCCCTGGACGAGTCAATCGAAAGTTTGCGAACTCTCTTTCCAAGCTATTAAAATTTGCCTTTCAAGAAAGAAGAATGATTACTATAGTGATATGGAAAAGAATTACAAGGTTGTTATATTCGGTTGAAAATAGAAAATGTCGTAGAGTCATCCGGATATTGTCCTCTCGTTATGTAATTTAAATCAACAATTTATAAGAATTTTTAGAGTATTTCCTATGTTTCTCTGAAGTCCTATTCAACACCGAGTATCTATATGAGATCTGGACCTACAAATTAATGTGGGATTCAATCCACATGGCCTCCAAATATTAGAAGAATTATTCAATCCTTCAGTGCGGAAACATGTACCATTTATTGCCATCGTGCAGTTCACAATATTGCTACATGGTGCCATCTCGGGGTGCACTTATCCAATTAGCAACAAACTGCATATTACTTAACTCTGTTCTCTCAGGAATTGTACAATGCAAGAAGTATATGTATTACGATTTCCTCGTGGATCTGTGTATATGACAGCCACCCTGGTCCCTTTCCCCCAATTACTCGCATTTATCTTTCACGGTGACTCATGTAGATTTAATGTTTAAATTCAATCTTAACAGCGCTGCAACCAATTACAGTAATAACATAATAATTTTTCTTCGTCATGCGTTGGAATCTAGGCTATGTGTGGAGAGTATGGAGTAGTTTCACTATCATACAGTTTCATAAGTTATTCTGCAACTTTAGACTACTGAAGGACATAAGAGAAAATTTCATTTTCTTTTCAATTTGCTTCATCTATGATTGGTAGAGCGTTTTTATTGCAAGTGTGCTTCTGATGGCCCTCCTGTCCATGAGTGTTTAACCTTAGCTCCCTCGAAAGAGGAGGAACAACTTGCTGTGGGCGAGATCCTTCAAAAGTTGGATGCGGACAGATTTGCCACATTAAATTAATTCACGGACTTCGTTGTGCACTGTCTTCTTAGCCACTAACTAGACTACGATCTTCGCTCGCCAAGACCAGACAACTGAATGAGAAATTGGTAACAAAGACGAGGTCATTCACTTCTTTCCCCAAAGCAAAGGGAGGCCTTAATTCGTAAGAGGGCGGTGAGGGTGTGGCCAATGAAAACAGATTGTAAGTTGGAAATCAAATAAAACTTAAGTGTATAAACCTGACGCCGAAAACGTAATGGGACATAAACAGCACTGTCTAGTTTTATTCTCTTTTGCAACACTCCTACACCACTGAAATAATCAGATAAGATTCGCACAGGATATTTCTGTTTCGAGTTCCATTGCAAGAAACGTTCCTTGCTTATTAAAGACACAGTACTACAAGTGTCCAAACCACCGATAAGATTTTCACCCAAAATATACGCAGGCACAAATGTTGCAACCAACTTATTACGATCACTTTAACCAGATTTGATAAATGTCTGTTTCTTACCCTTATTTACTATAATCTTATTATTTTCACTATTTCGGGAACGAACTGACGACCACTGTCAACCAACAGCAGAAGGTGAGCCCTGTTCACCCGCTGTCATAACTCTAATCACAGTTTTTTTTATTATTTTTAACTAATTTTTTCTGCACAGACCTCTTCGTAGAATTTTGACTAAATTGTTTACTGTTCTGTTGAGATAGATGTCTCTTATTTAATAACTATTGCTTACGAATCCAACAATTTCTACTGGATGTGGGCCACTACGCTCATAACACTTCAGGGCAGATGTATAAGATTTACCCTTCGAACATTTTTCAAAGTCTCATTTTGCACTAATGCTGAATAAATACGTACATTCTTTTGATGGAGTTCAAATTGCTTGATCATGTTTACTAATTCCGTAAGGGAATTCGGGTGGGAATAACCAAAAACTTAATATCGATTTCTGCATTTAGCCCACCCAAAAGAATGTCTTTTGCGGCACTATCATTTAAAAGTCCATAACAAATTGTATAACCATCCATAACCTTGTTGACAAATTCCACTGCATTCGCAGTTGGAAGTTGCAAGCAATTAACAAATGAATCAAGAATAAATTTACAGCCTATAGGTGTTACTAGCTTAATAAATAAGAAAGAAGCTATTTTGAACCAATCATGTGAGTAAGTAAAAATATTCAACAATTAACTATGGAAGTTACCTATGGCTTTTCCTATAGCTGCCATAAGAATACATTCTTCAAGGAAGATTTTTAATTTAGCTATTTTATAAACTGTCAACAGAAACTGAAATAGCGACCTCATAGTCATCTTGACCATCACGAATAGGAATTTGTTTACATAAATTACTAAAGTTGTCCGAAGCAATGCCTACAGTTACTTTATCTAAATTTGTATTAAAAGACATAAATGAATTCCTTACACGTGAATCACCAGGAATTCTTCCAGGTTTAAAGCCTAAAGAACAAACACTTTCGTTTTCATTTTCCTTCGACTTCAAAACAGCTGATTATCAGCCAAGCTATCTAAGGAACTCCCGTGAACGACCTTTGGCTCTGTGTTCACACACACACACTATGAACTACAAGTAAAACATGTCTCATTACGCTATCGCTACTAAGCAAACAACTGATATCGTCACTTTCTGTTTCTACGAGAGGACTAAACATATCGCGAAAAGTCGATTGAAACTGTTCCTCTATCTGGCTATTTGTGTTCATAGTTCTCTGTACAAAAAATTCCTGCGAGCCATTAGGAAAACCATTTAACATTAACTGACCTGGATAACATATTTCTGAATGCTCGGGTTCCATTATGAACAGTAACTGCACAAAATTCAACTAACTCAAACCACTCAAGTCGGATTACGACGGACGCGTCTATGGCTTTCGTTAATGTACTATCGCGACTTTTATACGTCAAATCAGTTTTACAAATTATCGCCACTATTTTAACTTTTCTGATTAAGTAAGAATTTACAAGATAGTTAATAACCATTAAAATAAATTATAGCAATGTACAGTGTGTACAACAAAATATAATTGTAACTTGTACAGTGCACAAATATAATTGGGACGAGGATTTTGTGTAACGTAGTCTGAGTGGGAGGTTAAAAATATTGTCACGAAAACTATCCTCATTGGACATGTGCTATTAAAGTACACACACACAATTAATATTAAAAGTAAAAGAATAAATTATCCAACTGAAATATGAAATGAAAATTAACGTAAATTTGATTAAGTAAAAAAAATCCAAGAATTTAATTTCAATGAATTTAATGAGCAATTTGAAAAACGACAAAATAGGTTCTTTAACAAAATAAGAATTTAATGGGATAAAATAGAGACTAAGAACGTTCAATTACAAACTTAACACTTACCAAAGATTTCCGACGTCTTCCATTGCCAATTTTGCTTTTGTACAATGAATTTATGATTTTTATTCCAAAATAAGTAAATATTGATCTCAAACGCGACTTTAAAGACCACTAATTGATACACAACACTAACTCAAATGGGACTAATATACACTTTATAGCCGTAATCACACTAAATAGGAGAAGTTGAATTTAACTTGCCACTTAATATCTTCAAAATCACTAATATCTGTGAACCACTGGGAAAAATATGGCTTCCATTTTAGGTACATTACCTCCTGCCAAAATTATTAGAAGAAGTTTTCCTTTTATAACTAACTGTTCAGAATTTGCTGTTTTGCACATTTTGTAGACACATGTGGCACATACTTGTACAACAGAGAATCTAAAAGAGGTGAATATTTGTAATCTGGAGGTTTTCAAAGGGTGTCGATAATGTGTAGGTCCTACTGTGTGTAGTTGAACTTTTGAACAGATCTTTAAACTCAAGTGTATAAATAACAAAACCGAAAGAAGGCAGTTCCACATCTTAAGAAGTAAAAAAAAAAAAAAAAAAAAAAAAAAAAAACTCTGCATCGTTCTGTTCACTAATGAATTCCAATTTGTTAATATATATATATATATATATATATATATATATATATATATATATATATAACTCGCAAAATGTAGTTAATTCTCGAAAAATGTGAAGAAAATTCATTTAACAACACTAACGATAAGTAATAATATAAAAGTAGTAACACAGTTTTTTTTAATATATAGGATTCAACTTCCTCCGACAGCATATCACTTCTTGCGTATCAGTTCCAGAATAAAATTATTACAGAAAACTTGTGATGATATACGATAAATAGAAACCTATTTATAATTCTATATTCTTTGCCACTATTTCACTTTAACTGAGTATATAATTAATAGAAAATTTAAATGAGCACCAATTATTACAATACTTGATCCATGAGAATTTGACTGTGCCCACTTTTCCATCGTTGTCGCAATTATAGGTGTACAGCTACAAACATCGAACAACCTTGGCTACTGGTACCAATTATTCAGGATATAAAATGAGTGGCGCTATTTACTTTGTTAATCGACTGCCGACTTATTTTTTTCTTTTTCAATAAAATTCTCACAATGGACGCAAAACATACTTGCTTATTTGCATTCGATTACGAGTTTCTGTCTTTCTATCCTTATCGAACACCGAGATCATAAAGAGCTATGAAGTAAGGTATAATCCGTCCAAAAGTTTTGTTTTGACAGTCCTGATTTTGGAGAAAATGTCACGCGTCCTGGTCTTCCACTTTCCAGATCTTAAAATGTCCTGAACTTTATGTTTCTGATTCTATTATTATTTCACCCGTCTCATATAGTCTCTCTACAGAAAGGGACGTTAAACTCAAATAATAAATAAATAAATAAATAAATAAATAAATAAATAAATAAATAAATAAACGTTCTGAATAAAGGCAATCTAACAAGAGATGCAGGGAAGTAGCCCTAAATGTATTTAGCAAGGAACATAAAGGCCTACACATAGGCTACATACTATTAAAACAGGGTGCTTTTGTACTTTTATACATATGCGTGCGCAACGTGGGTGTATGGGTGCCTTGGCACCCCCTTAGACAAACTTTTTTTTATATAGAATTATTACAAACTGAGAAGAGATTACGTGTAAATTATTTCCCGTCTGCATGTGTGCAGTGCCTCGCCGACGCAGCGTCGGATGCAATGATGCTATCTTTTCTTAGGGCAAAGGGGGGGAGGACGACATTCCATATGGTGGTACTTTGGATCTGGCACCCACATTCCCAATGTCCTGCGCATGCTAGTGCTTTTATACTATCACTTGGTACTTTTATGCTATATGGTGTATATGATATGATATACAGCATATGACATGGTGTATTTGAGTTAAATTTCTGACTTTGCTATGACTCAGGCCTTCACAGCCAATTTCATATAACGACTGTCATCAGTAATTATCGACTTTTATAAGATTTCTGATTATTGCTACTTATCGCTGAACTTTGTATATGCATGTATGATTTATATGAACATAGAAACAGAACTTTAGCAATAAGTATTGGAATAAAGCATGACTATCGAAATCAGTAATTCAAAATAATCATTAAAACTGGTATTTTACGCTACTAAATTCTAATTACGTTTCCTTACCATCTCAGTTCACCATCCCCAGGTTGAAAACCCTGGTTGCAATCAATTAGATAAATATGGTTTGGTTTTCTATAGAAAGACTTACATTACACTATTACGGAAATAGTACTCCTGCTACAAATTCTCCTCCCAATACCTATATAAAATGTCTCTCCATTTTGTTTTAGAGAGATGGAAACCCTCTTTCTGAGTCCCCTTGGATTCAAAAGTATACGGTACATCAGTCGATAGACAACATTGAATTAAACGAGATAACATGCTTTAAGGTAATTTTTATATGGAGTTTTTTTTTTTATCTCGATTAAAGGAAGAAACGATTTTAAGACGTTTAGTGATATGTTGCACGTTGTTAACTAAGGGTAACATTTTCAAAATACTTGATTGTGTTTTCCTGGATTAAATTGTTGTTTATTAATATACCATTATATGTAGCAAAAATCAATGTTATAAAATAGATAGCAGCTTTTTCTTTGACTTTTCGATATAAAGTACCGGTCATAGATCAAACAAACTAAAGAAGAAAATAAAATATTTTTTTAGTTACGTTTATGTACTTAGCAGTGTTGCCACAGTCCAGGCTCTGCAGTGGACTGCAAAATAGTACGAAATTGAAACAAAAAGGGCTGAATTCATTATTTTGTACTAGTGTAATACATGTCTCTAGAACACGAAATTAAGAGAGATAAAGTTCTAGATCACTCCCTCCCTCTTGCAAGAGTCTAAGTCAAGAAAGTGGTCTTTATTTAAAAAAAAAATAAAAAATCAAATAGGAGTACCCCGAGCAAACGCGGAAGTAGATGATTTTTTTTTTTTCCCACGTAGAAAGTAAAACAGAGGCCGCAAATTAAACGGGTAAACAGTTATCATCTTCGGTATGTATTGTAAGGAAACAAAACGTGCCTCTATATCAAAATAACCAATAAACCATAACTGTATTATGGTCATACATCGTCGTTTGAGAACAAGAGGAACCTAACTCCATTTTCGTAGGTTAGAGGAGAGAGGGAAAAAGTTTTTTTTTTTTAAACAAATGTTGTTCTAATAAGATGGTAAATACTTTACTACATAACTGATAAGTCAATGACAAAGTGAACTTTAATAACACTCAAATATCACCAAGCGGGGCGCTCAGAATAATTTTCATAATCCAAACAAAAGAAATAACATTATTGGAGTTACGTTTCTCTGGTTCTTATACGACGATATGAAAAAAAATATAAAATGAAGAACAAATCAATCATCTCTGAGTTCATGTGTAAACACTATGTTATAATAAAATATTAAAATATAAAGTATTACACCTTATTCTCGCTTATTTGTTAAATGGTGCTGAATTGGGTAGAATTGTACCAACGTTTTCACAAAAAGGGCTAAAAATGCCAGCGTGGTGCCAACAGGCCGGCGAATGATAACTTGACCAATGATTATTGAAAGTGAATGATTGTGAATCTTTTTCGTTTTCCAGGAATAAACTTTATTAATATATTATGGTCACTTTATCATAGAAGAGTTAAAATTGTATTTAATTGTTGATTAAAACGAAGTCCCTCAGGAGCTTAAATGCCAGCTACTGGGAAAGTACCTGAATGTGGATCTCTCATATCGGTAGATCAATGGCAAAACGATAAGAAATACATTTATTTCATTGCGTATTTATTGAGAGTAACGAAGTTAAATGAAACCAATCTTTTTGCTAATTGTAAAAGTAGAGTCTCAAGTGGCATCATATGGCAATATGGAAAACTGCGAGATGGCAATAAATAGTACGTTATTTTTGCACTAGGCTACGAACAAAATAAATGAATTATTTAACATTTGAGGATCATGTGTATTGAATTGCACATTAAGTTGTATGTCCGCCTCTCATATAGTCGGTATTGAATAGAACTTCAAAGAGAGAAAACACACTAATTATTCATATAAATTGTTGATTCGTGGACCATAACGACAGGACAGTATCCGGATCAATCAACGAAATTTTCAATTCTCCGCTGGATAGAACGAATAAGTCAGACCCGGATTAAAGGGACTTAGGAAGGCCTCCGGCTATCTAAAAGGAATAAGGAAAATACAATCATCATCATAAAATAAAATATGACCAAAAATATGAAAGATATTCCCTTAACTTTCCTACTGTACTTTTACAGAAATATATTAGGTGAAGTCAGCAAGGGCCAGATATTTTTTCTAGCCTCCAGATGGGTTAGTCCAGCCCTGGACTGCGTAAGTCTTTTTGAAGTCACTATAATAAAAGTTCTTGTTTCTCTAAAGGTAAAATTTAACAACTTTTGATTTGGTTCGAAACTATGGGTTGAACTATTGACGGACAAATATTTGACGCTATGCCACTAGGTACATATGTACTTATTTCTCTAGAGGTGAATTAAGAAACAACGAATGTAGCTATTTTTCAGACTGATATATGTTACAACTTAAATTCTAACGATTAGTTTAATTCTACCTACCTATATATATATATATATATATGTATATTTGTAATTCGCACGTCTGTGATTTTAATTTACAGTATATAACTGCTTAAGATAGTTCTTTGAAGAATTATAATTTTGCAAATTATTATTATCATCATCAGAAGAACAGAAAAAAATAGTAAGTGTATATTACTAAGTAGAAGGTCATACATACAGTTACTGGAATACAAGAAATTAACATAATTATGTTCCTGATAAAAATGTTATATCAAGTCTGTCTTTCTTACAATATCTTTGTGGTAAAGGACTTTCAACGCAAAGGCGTACTCATGAACAGTCACGAAAAAAAAAAAAAAAAGAATTTACTCTTCTTACGACATATACTGCTGGGAAAATAGATCATTGTCGCTTCAGCTCAATTCCTACATCGGTAATTTTGCCGTGAGATTTTGCGATTTCGAAACTCAGATTTTTTATTTTACGTGATTATTAATCTTACGTAAGCAACGCATTGTGCATACATCGTCCGATTCTACGGGGATCGAACCGGTTTGGGTACAAAACCTCGCGGCCAGAACCTCGCAGCGACAACCTCGCGGACCAAAACCTCGCCTGGTCAAAACCTCGCCTCCCAAAACCTCGCGGCCCAAAATCTCGCCAGGCCGAAACCTCGCCTGGCCAAAACCTCGCGGGACAAAATCTCGCCAGGCCAAAACCTCGCCGCCCAAAACCTCGCCGGCCAAAATCTCGCGGGGCCAAAACCTCGCGGGCCAAAACCTCGCGCCCCAAAATATCGCCATACCCAAAATCTCGCCTGACCAAAATGTAAATGTTCCAACAGATAAGGATAACGGTATAAAAGACGCTGTTTCAGAAGAAGTATCACGGGTATTTGACCAAGTCCCGCGATACCATATGAAAATTCTATTTCTGTATTAGAGGATTTCAATGTGAAAGTAGGGCGAGAGGATGTTTTTAAACTGGTTATAGGGAAAGAAAGTCTGCATAAGGAAAGTAATGACAACTAACGAGGTTAGTTTCGTGAACTTTGGAACATCCAAAAACTTAAAATTTTAACAAAAATCTAATAATATTTATGAAAGTATGAAATAATATATAAGATTTTACGACGTCCATTGATTATGTCCTATAGGTTAAAGGAGACGTAGATGACCAGGATGAAGGAAATGATCGAATAAAGAAAGTGGGAGGAAACGGGAATAACCCGAGAAAGCCCACGCACACGATGTTTTGTATATTATTATTATTATTATTATTATTTGTAATGTGGAATTGCATATTAGGAAACACATTGGGTAAATTTTAAAGAAAAGTTTCATTCGCGGCGAGGTTTTGTCCCGGCGAGATTTTGGGCGGCGAGGTTTTGGCCCGGCGAGATTTTGTCCCGCGAGGTTTTGGGCGGCAAGGTTCTGGCCACGCGAGGTTTTGGCCCGGCGAGATTTTGTCCCGCGAGGTTTTGGGCGGCGAGGTTTTGGCCACGCGAGGTTTTGGGCAGCGAGGTTTCGACCACGCGAGGTTTTGGCCCGGCGAGATTTTGTCCCGCGAGGTTTTGGCCGGCGAGATTTTGGGCGGCGATGTTTCGGCCGCGAGATTTTGTCCGTATACCGATCGAACCATGTACTCCACGCACTCGAGATAAGCGTTCAACTACTGTGCTATCGTGATCCCCAAACATTACTAAAAGAGCTTACGAGTAATGAAGTACTTGTGCAGATCCCAAGTAGTGCACAATACAAGTTGTTAATAATGCTGGACATAGGAAGCAGCGATGACCATAAATGCACGGTCCATGATGCAATCAGCCATTTTCCCCATATGTCCTCCTTCCTCAAATCAATTAGTAGTCACCTTTAATGTTTCAGTGAATATTCTTTCTTGACAATGCAGACTGTTCCACTCATTTTACTTACGAAATTCTCAACTAAATGGTACACAGCGAAATGTTTATTATTTTTAATAAAATTTATTAGATAATACATTGGAACCCAGACGTAGGATAAGTGTTTTAGATGATGAATTCACAGTTACTTCCCCAAATCAAACACTAGTCCTCCAGAATGATTATAAGTAGCCTCATTGGAGAAGATACGAGCTAGTTCTAATGAATTATTCTTAGTTTAAGATGAAATTAGAAAGTAGTTTTAGAAGGAAAATCAAATAAATTCAAATGTGTCTGTTCACGTGATGCCCCTCTGGTATCCCCCCTGACAACTCTGCTATGAAATATACTAAGATACGTGCAGTGAGTGACAGCTACCACTCAGTTAAAAAGAAAATAATATGTTAGTTGCTCGTAATCAACTTAACAGTGCTTCAGGGTTCCATCCCAGTGCAAGTACTAAGCCCATTAAAAGTAAAAATACCACATAGTGGTTGGATCGCACCGTATCATACTCAACGCTGGATAAAACTTATACAAGAAAATATCAGTTGGTAAGTCTAAAATTCTCATAACCCAAAATATTCTACTAATTTTGAAACACCTTTGCTCCGGTAGTTGAATCTTCACCCCATATGATCATGATTTTAAATAATTAATTTAAATTTGCAACTTTTGATGTAATAAAATAGAGGTTGCCACGACAGCCGGCTATCTTTTTTCGGTTACCGTAATATGCATCAGTGTCTGGGGTGCACAGGGAGGCAAAACTTAAGAGACCATAAGAAGAGTTATATAAAGATATAGAGGTCAGTGTTATTGTCAGGATTAGTATTTTACCCATCCAAAGGCATGCAAAGCTACTTGTGTTAGAAATATTAGAAAATTTCAAAATAATTTTCAAAATAAATTTCCTACTTTCCGATGAAAGGGTTTGATTTATTCTACAAACGAACGTAAAATTACTTAATCATTGAAGAAGGAATATGGAAAATATGACATTAAGACCTCTGCGTAATGGCATGCTGTGTATCATTAAAATTAAGTTCCTGGCATGGTGTTATAGAACATTTGGGTATATCTATTTGGTTTTCAGAATTACATACAAGCAAAAGTATGTTTCGTTTACATACAATACGTAATTCTAATACCATTGTGTAATTGCTATATTATAGAATTTGTGCCTTGATCTATGAAATCGTGGAGCTACACCTATTACCTTCTTTAATATCAAGATGTTATGTTATGAAGTTAATGTTAATACTAAGCGTAAAAGACAAACGTTAAGAAATGGATACACTATTATCTTTTGATTATTGTAGAATATGCAGTGGCTTTAAAAATAGCATCAAAAAGTTGAATACCAACTTTGCTGCACGAATGCGTCATTTCAAAATTATAAATTGAGGAATATTTGTTGAAAAGATATTCGTTATTTCGTAGCACAGTGCAAAAATAACGTACTTTTTATTGCCATCTCACAGTTTTCAATATTGCCATATTATGCCACTTGAGACTCTACTTTTGAATTATCAAGAAGATTTGTTTTATTTAATTTTGTTACTCTCAGTAAATACACAATGAAATAAATGTATTTATTACTGTTTCCCCATTGATTTACAGATATGAGAGACCCACTTTCAGTTACTTTCCCCGGTAGCTGACATTTAAGTTCCAGAGGTCCTTCGTTTTATTCAAAAGTTAAATACAATTTTAACTCTTCTGTGACGAAGTGACCATAATATGTTAATAAATTCCACTTCTGGAAAACGTGAAATAGATTCACAGTCATTCACTTTCAATAATCATTGGTCAACTTGAGACCTAAGTACATAAACGTAACTAAAAACAATCATTTTACTTTCTTCTTTAGTTTGTTTGATCTATGACTGGTACTTTTTGATAATAGCTTTATATCGAAAAGTCAAAGAAAAAGCTGCTATCTATTTTATAACATTGATTTTTGCTACATATAATGGTATATTAATAAACAACAATTTAATCCAGGAAAACACAATCAAGTATTTTGAAAATGTTACCCTTAGTTAACAACGTGCGACATATCACTAAACGTCTTAAAATCGTTTCTTCCTTTAACCGAGATAAAAAAAAAAAAAACTCCATATAAAAATTATTTTAAAGCATGTTATCTTGTTTAATTTAATGTTGTCTATCGACTGATGTACCGTATACTTTTGAATCCAAGGGGACTCCGAATGAGGGTTTCCATCTCTCTAAAACAAAATGGAGAGACATTTTGTATAGGTATTGGGAGGAGAATTTGTAGCAGGAGCACTATTTCCGTAAAAGTGTAATGTAAGTCTTTCTATAGAAAGCCAGATCATATTTATCTAATTGATTGCAACCAGAGTTCTCAACCTGGGGATGGTGAACTGAGATGGAAAAGAAACGTAATTAGAATTTAGTAGCGTAAAATTCCAGTTTTAATGATTATTTTGAATTACTGATTTCGATAGTCATGTCTTTACTCCAATACTTATTGCTAAAGTTCTGTTTCTATGTTCATATAAATCATACATGCATATACAAATTTCAGCGATAAGCAGCAATAATCAGAAATCTTATAAAAATCGATAATTACTGATGGCAAATTTATTAATATGGCCGTAATATGACTCCGAATTCAGTCATTCTTTCGTGAATTTAAGACGAGTATACACTATACCATAAAAATAATAGGTGTTTATAATACACGTATACTCATGTATACTTACATTATAACTTCTGGAAATTAACAAATATTAAGTCAAAAATTCCTCTTAAATGCGTTAATATATACAATTTTACGCGACACCGCCTCTCTAGTATATCTCCACATACTAAACATTCCAGTGTAGGACAGACACCTTTCGTCGCTACTTATAGCTATTCCTCATTACATGGTTTCAATTTCTTGTTTCTTACATTAACAAAAGAAGCATCTACTGGTATCAATAAATCTTGATCGCAGAAAATTTAAGAAATCATCTCTATCACGCAGTTAATGTGCCAAACGAAAATTAATCAGGATATTTAGTATTGTTTAATCACAAGTTATTCAGTCGCTAAAAATTTTGAATTTAAAATAAACAAACAAACAAACAAAAAAAAACTGGTGACAGCCTTGACGCTATCATGTCAGGGAAAGATGTGCATTTTCTATGCACATTTGCTATACTAGTTCAAATGTGAAAAGTTGTAAAAATAACGAAGGTACAGTATTTACTACTATCATATGAACAGGCAAGGAATTATTCTTTAAAGTTGATATCAATATATCGAAATTAAAAACAGTACGGATAAAAAATAAACAATGAATATTTTGTGTAACGGAATGTATAATTATGAATGTGAAACTGGTAAAACTTAAGAAGGAAAACATGATGTAATTAGATACCTCGTAAATTTAGGGTTAAAAAAGTTACATTTTTTAATTATTAGATCAAATGTATTATCAATCCACATGGTTATATTTACAAGAAAGTCTATGACTACATATGAAAGTATTGTATGTCAGACACCAAAGTATATGTAAACTATCATGTGGAATGAGCTTCTTGTATGTTATCAAAAATGTTAATTGTTGTATTAAAAAAGGCATGAAATATCAACGAGCGACATAAAAAGCGGGTGGCTGTAAGGATTTTGTTTATGTAGAAAATAATGAATTAGAAGTTGTACTTTTGGTAGTTTGATAATATTACTATTACAAAATGCTCAACGGTTACCAATATTGTTCCTTATTTCCAACGAAGTTTAACAAGTTCTTATTTGTATACTATGTTATTTATTTCTTAAAGAAGTTTATATATATTAATTTTGTTTATTTCTTGAGAGGAATTTAAAAGTTACCATTTTTTATTTTACAAAGAACTTTAATAGTTTATAATATAGTTTCTCATTTCTAAAGCAATTTGACCGTTACTAATTTTATTTTTTAGTTTTCGAAGACGTTTAGTGGTTACTAATTTTGCTTCTTCTTTTTAAGGAGGGTTAAACATATTATCAGTTTTTATTTTTTTATAAAATTATGAGAGTTACTAATTTTCTTTGATATTATCATAGAAGTTTCGAATTTTATTTGCTATTTTTTAAGGACAAGTGTTCATGAGATATTAAGATTTGTTTCTGCTATAAGAAAATTTCAGGATACAAGCCTGCATCTAATATTGATGATGGAAGTTGCGTAAAGCTGGAGTATCATGTTTACTTTTTGCCATGGCTACACTCTTCCAAATTTGGTTTTGCATTTAGCTTTGTGGAATTGTCCAGTGAAAATAATCCCGTGGCTGTATCTGGAGTTAAAACACGATTCTGTCTGTTTCTGGAACAATCAGTACACTTATAATTTACTTGCACTTCAATAGCATCTTCCTCACTTGAAGTTT
Organism: Thermobia domestica; assembly: GCF_964235325.1. Lineage (NCBI taxonomy): Eukaryota > Metazoa > Arthropoda > Insecta > Zygentoma > Lepismatidae > Thermobia > Thermobia domestica. The sequence continues at coordinate 250,374,084 of NC_137463.1, read as the reverse complement.
TCAATTAGTTACACAAAATGAATAAAGAAAACAAAATTGACAATTATAAGTCTTAACCTCCGAAGTCCTAATACTAAAAGCATAAATTTTAAATTACAGGCAAGGCCGCGGTGGCTCAGTCGTAGAGCATCCACCTCTGGTGCTTGGGGTCCTAGGTTCGATTCCAGCCTCCGCCAAGTGATCTTTGTGGTGGACAAACACCGTCTGCGTGGATTTCCTCGGGGTTCTCCCCTTTCCTCAGACTTTCTGCATTCCACCATTCCATTCATTACTCATCATCACCGTCTCGTTTAGCCTAACCGGAATAAACGTGGGACGTAAAACTCAAAGATTTCATTTCATTTTTCTAAATTACAGGCCTTCTGCAGTATACTTTATTTCCGTATACTTTATTTCTTGTGCATTTTAATACCAGCGTAGATATATTATTTTCAGTGTTTGTGCATAATATCAGGATTAGAGTTTTGAAATTGTGCTGAGTGACACGTGCATTTGAAGTTCTATACAGTTTAGAATTTGTTCACTTTAGAAGTTCTGGTGTGAAACCACAATATCTAGAGAAAGACGAACGTATAGTAATAATAATAATATAAAATACACTAAATAATAAGGTCAAAAAGTACAAAGACAATGTAATCTACATAGGTATTGATTGTATCGATTCGCTTATCCAATTAAATAGTGTTCACTATTACTAACGCGCACCAAGAAGATAATTACAAAGAGAAGACTATGAATTTAATTACAAATCAACTCGAAAACTCTGAAAGTTTCTCGGTAAAGGTAGAATAAATTAAATGAAGTGATCAGAAACATACTATACGCATATTTAAAAAAAAATGTTTGAAAATAGATTTCTACATGTTTTAAATTAAAAGTTGTATAAGAAATAAACCAAATACAAGATGAAAGTATGTATTGACGTATTGAAAGTACGTAAGATAAAGCCTGTAGTAGTTGACAGGCGTTCAGTAGTTGACGCTTTGCAAGAAAAATTTAAATAATAAGGTTTCTTCACGTCATACGATCACATAAATGGAAGCAAATTGTAGGTTGAAGCTGCACTGAATATTATCCGGCATCCACCGCACAGAGTTCCATTATATAATGGTGTGACATTGTAAAGTTTTCACGCCATTGTCTGCTACAGTTTTTTTTATCGATTTCATTAAGAAGGTGAGTACCCTGTCTTTTTGTAACTAACATGTAAAATTATGTTCGTTTTGCTTTTTATTTATGATTTTATATGTTTTTCTGGTGAGTAACAAAATCATTTCGGGGAGCTTCAACAGAAAATTTAGTCTTATTAGAGGAGTGTCAAGTACTGACATTCAATTCTACTTGGATTTCAGAAGTTGGCACCCTCCTATCAAATACTAATTCCAACCGTTCTTATACTAAAATTAAAGTCTACCGCTTCAAGCACGTAGTAACAATGGGCAAGATTAAAATTTGCATCAGAAAGTAAAACAACTGTATGGAACTAGTACTTGACATGGGTGTCAAACACTGATACCGGTGCATGTCAAGTACTGAATCTACTCTTTGTTGGCTCAAAGGAAAGCTTTCAGTTTTTGTGTTGAAGTCTTTAATACTAATTTTCAAGATAATAAGCACGTAAGTAAATATTTTCTTTTCTGAAAACGTTTTAAAAATATATGGCGTAATTTGAAAGAGAGAGGCTCACATGGCTACAACCATCAAATGCTTCCCGGAAATATTTTCCAAATTAATAATTAATTATAGTTTGAGTTTTTATATGTTTGGCTAAAAGAAAACTGAGCCTATGTTGGGTTTTACAAGTCACATACAAATTCTTCATTAAATATTCTTTAAAATTATTAGCTTGCAAAATATATTAATCTTAATCACTACGTGTTCAGCCAATATTGGAGGACATTTTCAAGAGCTAAGATGCTGTCATTTGTCGCGATCTCCCGCTAATCTTTTCGTTTCAATGTATATATTACCCTCCGTAATATTATCTATTTATTATAACCTCCTCTTTTTCCTGATTCCATTTCCTCTATCACATCTTTCAAAATACAACTTCTTAACTAAGTAGTGACCCAACCTGTTTCTTGTCAAGTTTCTGCTTGTCTCTAATATTGCTCTCTCGTCTATCTTGGTTTTCCCATACCCTCCCGATCAGTTTTCTTCTCTACCCAGCCAACGTTCTCAATTCTCCTGCATTTTAATGTGTTGTCTTTTCTTATCACTTTTCCGTTTTTTCACCTCGTACAGTACATTGCTCCATACACACACTTAACGAGTCTTTTTTGAAATACTTTAATCAGAACCTCACAAAACATTTTTTCTTTCCAAACATTTTCTTTGCCATTCACATCAACCATAAATAAATAAACATAACTTTCTACTCTCAGGACGATGCCGCCAGTAAAGGGAAAATTCTTGTCATATTTTGTGCAACAAATGGTAGAAGCAATAAAGGATATTCGTGAAAATGGACTGTACGTTGCAGCTTCAGCCAAAAAACATGATATTCCACGAATAAATTTATTATATAAAATAAAAGAGAAAACTTCAATTCGTAGGAAAATGGGACCAGCATCTATTCTCGTTTAAGAGGAAGAAGATATTCTAATGAAATGAATCATTGAAGGATTTCCTGTGATTGTGAATGAACTTCTAAACAGTGTCGAACAGTTAATGCATGATTTCGAAGGAAAGAACCCCTTCAAAAATGACGAACCTGGAGAAACTTAGTTCAATGGTTTTTTGGAAGAAATCCAAAAACTTTTACAAGGGTGTGAGAAAAGAAGAGGTATTTGAAAGAAAAAATGTTCCAAGTATTGTTTCTTGAAAGTTGTGGCAGAAGTACTATGAAAGTAAATTAAGGAAAAAGGAAGATTTGGAACGCCAGGAAAAAGAAAGATCAACAGAAAGACGAAAGGAAAGAGGAGACGGATATTATCAAGCGATTGCAACAGCAAACGAAAATGAAGCTTAAGAGAAAAAGAGATGAACAAAATGTTAAAAACAAAAGATACCGATTACTATATTTTCAGATTCTCGATAAAGTGACATCAGACACCGAGAGTGACAACATTCCTTGTAAAGTTTCCTCTAGTGAATTCAACGAAGAGTGTACTAGCGATTCAGAAATCGAGTAAATTTCCATAACACTTGAATCCAAAAATAAAGAAATAGGAGAATTTGTGTTCGTAACATACGAGGAGGAATATTTTCCTATGAAAATTACCAGTAATAGAGATAAAGTTGCAATCGTGTCAGCCATGCAGAAAAGCGGAAAATACTGGAAGTTGCCAGAAAGACCGGATGACTTAAGAGTATGTGTGGAAAGATGTCGCTGGTCATGTTGAAGAATCTTAATCAGTCAGCAGCCAGCGAGACCTATTTCTTGTTCCTCAATTGGACAGTATTTGAAATTAAGTTTTGTTTTCAGTGTCAAAATTATTTGTATGTTTCATCTAGTGCTTTTGCGTTTTATTGAGCTCATTTGAAACATGTTAGGAAAAGAGTGTAAACTTGTACTTTTTTATTGCCAAATAGTTTTTTTACATTTTATTGTATACTGAAAATTATATGTTTACTAATAGTCATCTGAAGTGTTGATAATACAAATTAAAATCCTAGCAGGATAACAATTTCCTTTTTTATCTTTCGTATGTATGGAAAATAAGTACTGTCAACTACTAATCTCAAATATATCAACTACAAGATTTTTTAGAAATGAAATATGTCAACTACTAAACTTTTGTAAGAATTTTTAATTCTTTCAGAAAAGGATACTAAACACTGCACTATAAATTTAAAATAATATTGGTTTATAAAAAACAACTTTAAAGTGTAGAATAAAAAATAAATCATAAAATAATTACAGTTCAAAAGCATTTTATACTACAATAAACCAAAAATAAATCCTTAAAGTGCGAACTACTCGTACCTTTACCTTACGTATTCTTCAACATAAGACTCAAGACACTCAAACGGTTGTTGCCAGCATGACATGTGTCATTATTTACCTTATTTTAACCCACGGTTTGGAGCAGCATCTAGATTACTACGTGGGATTATCCCGGTCACTTTTCTCCCCAGTGCTAATCCCCCAAGTGCGTCAATGGTGTGAGAAAAGTAGTGAAATCTCAATTAAAATTTTCTATATATAAATCAAAGTGATAAAAGGCTACAATCTCATCATCATCACTATAGGTATTCTGCCTTTATTGGCAGGTCACTTGCCGCAGTTGAGAAGCTTCCATGCTCCACGGTCCTACGCTAACGTTTTCGTCTTCGTGTATGATCTTTCTGTTTTAATATCATCCATTAATTGTAGTCTCCTTCGCCCCTCCCTCTCTTTCCCGCCACCATACCTTCTAGGACGTCCCTCATGATACAATCTCTTCTTAGGCAATGTCCCAACCAGTTTCTCTTCCTCTTCCTAATAATATCTAGAAGTGTTCTTTTTTCACCCATCATCTCTAACACTCTCTCATTCGTTTTCCGCTCGACCCAACTAATTCTTTCCATTCTTCTACACACCCACATTTCGAAGGCTTCCAGTCGATTTTCGTCACCTTTACGTAATGTCCATGTTTCCGTCCCATACAGTACAACACTGCACATGAAGCATTTTATTAGTCTTTTTCTCAACTCTTTATTCAAGGTCCCACAAAACAGTTTTCTTCCTCTTAAAGGCTTCTTTCGCCATTCCTATTCTTACTTTTATTTCACGTTCGCATTTCATGTCATTACTAAGAATACTACCCAGATATCTAAAACTATTCACTTGTACTATTTTCTCTCCTCCTCCTTTTATATTTGTCATAGACCCCTTTCATTTACTGAAAATATAGTGAAAAGTAAAGTGCGATTTTGATAATATATCACAACATATATATAGTGTTGTAATCATTTCTCTTCGTTATTCTTCTTTTTAATAGTATTCTAATAAATAAGTATAGTGTCATTTAGCCCAGTGTGTTTTCGTGGTATGTGTGAATGATGTTTGAGTGCGTTATGGTCTGGATGACCGTCTGATCGTCCGTGAGGTTTACGAGACGAGAAATCCGCGCCTAATGCTCATCTCATTATTGGGACCGGCGAGCAATTTGGAAACAATTTTGTAATTCCTTCTTGGAGAGGTCCTTCAACGTCCTACCCAGGTAAGGTCTTAGGAGAATATTTATTGGCAAGACCACGGAGGACAACGGAGGACGGACTACGATCAGGTGATTACTAATAAATGGTACCCGAACAGGGACCCGATACACTGGACGGTTAAAAATAAATGGCAGCCCGAACGGAGACACGAATCGATTACAATAGTGTATTATTATTATTATTATTATTATTATTATTATTATTATTATTAATAATAATAATAATAATAATAATAATAATAATAATATAGTAAAGAACATATTGTATAAGATGTTAGAAGCAAGATTTACATAAATACTGAGCAATCCTATCAAATAAGAGCTTACACGATGTATAAATTCATATCTTGGATAGAATTGTATACTTCTTGTCGATTTCGGTGAGAGTAAGGATAGGGGGGAGTCTAGATTCTTAGTAGGGACGATAGTCTTCATCTACACGCTACATGTACACCTTCAAAACTTGTATGGGAAGAGAGTTCTAATGCTTTCAGGGGAAGGTTTTTGTCCCGTAACATGTCTGAGACAAGCACTACATTTTGTATTCTTTCGGAGCCGAGTGGATAACATTTTCTTTCTATGTTCAGGATACTTGGTTTGATTCTTTCTGAGGTGCATTACTCGGATATAAATTCGGATGTAACTTTCAACAGTAAGTTCAGTCACATTAGGCTTCAATGTTTTTTTAAAAAAAAAACATTTAATCTAAATAATCACCTAAAATAAATTATATTATCTATTCCAAGTGAGAAATCTTTTTAAGTATACCGGTATATATAAATATTCCACAAAATGTCTACGAAAATTTAAGAAAAGAACTGACTATATTGTGTTTTCATAGATTCTGCATACTTCTATTGAAAAATTTCCTAGAAAAATGTTTGTTGTTTCATTACTAATGATTATAGGAAAATACTTTGTTCCATACGTAACAATGACCCTTCATCTGCTCTACTATTGATGGGTCTGAAAGACTTTTACTGTTGCTCTTACGGTCTGCTAGATAGCTTTACAACTTTCAATTTATATTCATCTATTTAAGAAGGTGTTCTATGCATAATTAGGTACTCTGGTAATACCCTTTATTTAATACTTTAAACGCTTAACAAGAAAATGACAAATTTTAGAAAAAAATTTCATTGCAGGTATATTACGTTTGATAAACAGCTAGCTGTGGCGGGCCGGCGATATGCGTTTGCGTAGACCGGCACCCACACAAGAGAGTTTAGTAATTAACCAAAATACTCCTAACTGGTCAACAAAGTTTCTGCAAAATCACCAATTATAACTCGAGTGGCAAAGTTATACTGGAACAGGAACTTAGCTAACAACCAATCTCAAGATCTTAGCTTTTACAAGGTAGCGATGGCCTCGGCCAAGACTTAACTTCTAACTAGAGAACGGTGAAGTCGTTATCTCGACGAAAACTTTATAGTTACCAACCTCTGGGATATCACTTAAGCAAAACTCAGAAATAAAGTTCCTTGCAGTAAGCCTGCACTTTATTGTTCCTAATGTTATTACAAGTCCACGAGATTGGGGCGCTAAGTATGGTTATATGTGTGATAAATAGTTTGACTTACGTGACGGGTTCCAATCGATAATCACTGCATAGAGAAGCACAAAATAAAATAAAACTTCACTAAACTAGGAGGGCACGAGTCAGTCCCAGTAGAATGTTATGTGCAAAGGTGTAACTGTTTGATTTTTCGTGTGTTTAGTCCAGCTAGGCAATGAACCTAGAGTCTGTCAAAACACACATCAAATAGGGGAGTGACAGAACTTCGACCGTCAACTCCCTAAGCTCGCCAGCAGTTTCTGGGCCCACAGGTCCCGGCTGGAGCTAGCTTTAAGAAGTAGATTGCCAAGTTCGAAGAAGGTAACTTTGACCGTCAGTTTCCTAAGCCGACCAGCAATTACGGGCAGACCCCTGGCTGTCGTCAAGCTTTCTGAAACAGAGTGCCAAGTTAGCCACTAGGATAAGGTATGGATGAAACCAAGAGTGTAGGTTGGCCTCCTGAGAAACCGAGAGAGTAAGAGGCAGAATGACGGCTTGGACAACTAGGAACTTACTCGGAAACCTGGGCTAGATCGTGCCTAAGACATTGCGGACTCCGTCTAGATAGCAGGACATTGAGGGGCCTCAGGAAAGGGACATTGTCCGACGATCGAGCCAAAAACACGAGGTTTTAAGGGGCCCGGTCGGCTTGGCGCACGGCACCAATTTACGTTTCGTGTGCATGATTGTAACGCGTGCAGACATTGCACTCGGACCGTGAGGTCAGAGGTTGGACATGCGTGGTAGTTCAAATGTTCCCTGGGGAGGAACCCAAGAGTAGCCAGCAGCCTGAAAAGAAAGCTGATTGGTGTGCACACGACACTAAGGGCAAAGTCATCTGAGAAAAGCGCTTCTCCAAGGGGCGGAGAGAAAAGCAATTGGAACACGTCATGCTCCTAACACCAAGATTGGTTTACAATAGGGTGCCTGGGCGGCGCTAAATGAGAAGAGCAGATTATATTGGTGCGCATGCGTGTATATGTATTCCGTGTTCTTGGATGTGTTATCCCCAAATTCTGGCAGATAGTATACATCGAGATATACAACATTCATTCATTGAATCACTTAAACTATAAAACATAAATGGTTTTAAATACTAAAGATCAAAGATTTTATATATGTTTGAACCAAGGATCTTCTTACTGTAATTTATTCTTTAGACCCTTCTAAGATAACATATCAACATCTGCAGTTTGAGGACAGAAAAAGAATCTTCTTTTTAGAAGCAAAAATGAAAAGATTTTTAAATATACAGATTATATGGACTTCGTTAAAAGTCTTCTACCACTAATAATAATAATAATAATAATAATAATAATAATAATAATAATAATAATAATAATAATAATAATAATAATAATAATAATATAAAAAATACAAGACTACATATATGTCAGACACAGAGCGAGACATCTCTCTGTTACAGAGGGAATGTTGTTATCTACCAGATGGTTGACCTCGGGGTCAAGAAGGGGAGCTCGGATGATCAGACGGGATGAACGAAAAAGTCTTTCGTTCTAACTAAGGTAAAAGAACAACACTCAACACGAATTTGTATTTTAAAAGAAGTAAATGAAATACGAATTCTGTTGCAGTTGAAAGAATGCAAAAAAAAAAATATAGGAAAAAAGAATTTGCGAATCTTCGCACACTACATAGCATATGTTTCAGATACTTAGTAATTTTACTTTTAAATCTGCAAACTAGCTTTAATAATTACTCTTTTTACGGATTTTTCACATATTGTGTAGACCAAAGCGAAAGTCTTTACATGTATAGGTAAGATGCTGTACAGAATATTAGTATTGATGCAATGCAACAGTATTTAGATTCTTGTACTATATCATTTCAAAAAAAAATATATGTAGCATAACTCATCCCCGTATACATTCATTCTTTCGTAAATGCAAGGCGAGTATACGCTATACCATGAGAATATTAGGTATTTACATACGTATACTCCTGTTTACATCATACTATTTGTCCGTACATCACCAAATATTAAATCAGTGTTTTTCAACTATTTCGTTATGACGACTCTCTATTAACACACACACATTTTTGTGACACCGGTCTCTAGTTTTTATTCATGTATATACAAATTCCAATATATGACAGACACCTACAGAATATGAAACCCACTTTTAGGTTCTTCATTTTACAGTTTTAGTTTCGTGTTCTTATAACGTGGAGGGCAGAGACATCTGCTGTCATTAAATGTCACACAAACTCAGATATCATCTCTATCACGCAGGTAATGCACTGAATGAAAATAAATGCTATTTTGTATTTTTTAAATCACAGATTATTCAGTCGCTTAAAATACAGAATTTATAACTAAAAAATATCTGAAATCCTTTATCCTGTTACGTAACAGAGAGCTTTGTATTACATATTTCGTACCCTAAATAGAAAAAAATGTGAGAATAGCGAACTTACAATATTTAACATTATCCTACGAATAAGTAGGAAAATATGCTTTAAAACTAGTAATAATATATCGAAATTGAAAACCCTACGTATATAATTTAAACAACAAATATGTTATGTACTAGAATGCGTAATTATAAATGTGAAACTGGTAGACTTAAGAAAAAGAAAAACGTGGCGTAATTAGGACTAGCTCAGAAGAGTAATGCTCCCGGAACTAGGAACGAAAAACACAGTTCTGATTGGTTGGCGTTATTTATGTCTTGCCACGTTGCATTCAAATAGCAGAATTCAGACGGTTATTGTTGTCAGTCCTTGTGGCCGAGTGGGATAGCGCTATATGCTAGTAACGAAAATCTATTCTGGCGTGAGTTCAAACCCGGCCCGAGGAAAGTTCTTTTTTACATTTTTGAATTAAAATAATACGGAAATAATACTCCAATATACAATTTACTTATCTTTGTGCAGATAAGTAGTAGTAGTAGTAGGAACGGGTTAGAAGTCATGCAGGGCACGTTTTGTTGCCCTTTTACTCGATGATAGAAGGCTCGTTTTGTTCCCCTTGTACTAAATGATATAGATTTTGTGAACAACTTAAAACAACTTAACTAGGATAGAGCGTAAAACAGCTGGCTAGAGTAGCGCGCGAAAAAACGTACTTCCGGGAGTATTACTCTCCCGAGCGGGTCGTTAGTTAGGTACATCACTATTTTAAATTATAATAATATGCTTTCTAATTATTCGGTCAAATGTATTATAAACCCAGATTCATGGGCGGCGATTAGGGGGAGCAAAGGGGGGCAGTTGCCCCCTTACTTTTTTGAGCAACCCATTAATGTATATACGGTAGTTTCATTTGGAAATATAAAGTTTATGTATGTATTACTGTTTCATAAGAAAAATGGTGCTATGTAACATTTGCCGTTGCGTAAGTACGTATTGGTTGTCTTCTCGTGAAGTTAAGAAAGCTACATGAATTGCGTTTTAAGTGCGACGGAAAACAACCCAAAAATTAACCTATTGGAGCACAACAATTCGAGCATACTTTCAATCCAGAGGTATAGAAGCCAAACGTGCTAAATCCATTTTCAGTTTTGTCAGGAAACGAAGAAGTGATGTCCTTATGTTTCAGAATTGTTTAACAATTTTCTTGTTTAGAGATCCCTACTTAATACAAATGAGTGAAATCAACCATTAAACAAAAAAGTTGTTCAACAAAACTGAAAACATGAGGTCGCCACTTTTTCTTCGTTTCCAGACAAAATTCAAAAATAGATTTAGCAGGTTTTGCTTCTATACCCCCTTCTTACAGGGGCTCGATATGTTAGTCAGCCGCTTTGAAACTAATTGAGAGAGCATTTCGCAAAAAAAAAAAAAAAAAAAAATCACAAGTTATTCTTTAATTACACAAAAATTGACAATTCCTAAAATGTCTTCTCTTCTTTCTAAAGTAAGAAATATTGATTAAAAGAGCGTAATAAGAAACATCTACCTTTTTCATTGTTTTGTAATGTAATATACGAGTGAAGTGGTGTGTGTTTAGGGGTGTAACTGTATATACAATTTAATGAACTCAACATAATTCTAGGTTTTAGGATTATTTTGTATAGCTGGAGTGTAGAGTTATTCTAATTATTATTGTCTTTTGATGTGTTCCAAGAAAGTGAAAACTGCACCTAGTGGCAACGAACATCTTTCGGGAAGCTGCAAAAGCAAATATTTCTTTAAATGTCGTAGCATATGCTTGTAGTATTTACTGTCTTTTATTTTCTAAGAGTAATAACATGCATTTAATAGCATGTGTGGAATTAAAAATTAAGTTGTTCAATTATCCCCAATTTCAGTATAGCATCTACAAAACAAGACTCCTTATTCATTACTATGATTAATATTATTATTTCTATTTATTTGGTTTTCAAATTTGTTATTAAATAATCTGATTACACAATTTTCCAGACAGAATTTTAAGATGTTCATGAGCAAGGAATCAAATCTCTTCTTACATTTTCGTTACTTCAGAGTACAAAGATCTAGTACCTGCTTGCGTTGGTTTTGTCAATTTACTTAATAAAATATGAAATACGATATACAGTATTTTAACTTTAAAATATAGTATCCTGTACAACCTTTCGTGAAACAGTGTTGGAAACAATCAGGAAAACTAAGATTGATATAGAAGTATTCAGATCATGTCTTGCCCTCCCACTTTTAACGTCCAATCGCCGCCACTGCCCAGATTATTACATTTATAGCAAAACCTATGACTACATACAAAACTATTATGTAATAGACACCAAATTAGTTATGAACATTGTCTTATGAAATGAGCTCTTTAGTATATTATTTGAAAAATAATATTTATTATAAAATTAAGAAAAAAGATTATGAAACTTCAACGATCCACATATAATAGCAGGCACCTGTAAAGATTTTGTCTATGATGAAAGTGGTGAATTAGAGGTGAATGTTTCATTGAGTTGAGTTGATGTTGAGTTTAACTTCGTTTTCAGCAGTGACGCTATATGTGATATGGACCTTATTGATTAAGTGGAATCCGAAGCACATGAGTTCCGCGGGGAATCGAACCCAGGTCTTCCACACCAAAGGCGTGTACGCTAACCGGATGAATATTTCGTAGCACTATACTACTGTTAATAAGAAAAAAACAAATGTTACAGTTAAAAATATTGTTTTTTATTTCCAAGCCTATTTCTATATTTTGTTTCTTGTTTTTTTAAAAAAGTTAATATTTACCAATTTTATTTGCTATATTTTGAAAGGAATTTGAAATTTAGTATTTATTTTTATCACACAAAAAATTTAATAGTTTATAATGTAGTTTCTTATCTCAAAAGAAATTTGATAGTTACTGATTTTATTTCTAAGTTCTAAGAAGTAATCTAATACTTATTAATTTTGTTTCTTACTTTACAAAGAAGTTTAAGAATTTTCCACATTTTTCTTACTTTCGAGGACGTTTAAGTGGTTTTCTTATTATTTTGAAAACATTTTGGCAGGTAAAAAAAAATCACTTCTTATAATTAAAGGATTTCAATAATTATCAATATTGTATCTTGATTTTGAAGTAGTTTAAACATATTTAATTTTTCTTTTATTTTCAAACAAGTTTAAAAATTACTAATTTTCTTTGCTTTTCAGCTTCTCTGCGATTAGCAACAGCTCCAGCATTCAATACTGACAGAGGGAGACTTGAATGAGCGTATGTATCAGCGCATGTGAAGTCCCACAATAAACATTTTCCTCTCATCCATGGAACCAGTGTCATCCCATCCGGTCGCTTTCCATCCGAACGACAGCAACCGGAAGGTTCCCGTATTGAAGGAAATCCAGCTATGTTCAGGGCTCGTAGTATTATATCATTTACAGAGGAGTGTCGGGTGAATCTATTTTATATCGTTTTTATCTAATAAGTTAAATTGTTTCCGATTTAATTTCTTATTGCTCTTCACCGAACAGGTGTTGATGAGATTTTACTATATATTTTTGTAATACGATAATTTCAGGATTCAAAACTGTGTTTATTATTGATGAATGAAGGTGGGTAATTCTGTGAGCTTTAACTTTTCTTTCTACTCTAGCCACACCCTTCCAAAATTTCTCTTTCATTTAACATTGTGGAATTGTCTGGTGATAATAATCACATGGCTGTATCTGATACAACTTGGTTCTGTCTGTTTCTGGTACAATCCGTACAGTTATAATTTACATTCAGTTCTGCAGCAACTTTCTCACTTGAGGGCTCTTGGAAAGATGCCCAAAATGAAAAAAAAAATGATAGAGAGATTTACAATTGTAAGTTCTTAAATTCGAAATTCTAATGCCTGAAGCCAAAATCCTAAAATACAGTAAGACGTCGAAAATCCGAACGTCAAAAATGCGAACGCGGTCACTAGAAGCTTTTTACATTTGGTCTTAACGCTAGCGATAAGCAAACAATAGTGTGTCCGTCGATGTTGTGTGAAGTCAGTGTTTTACAAAAGTCATTAATATATAATTGTTTGTCATATATATTTTTATTTTTATTTTTATTTTTATTTTCTTTTTGGCCTATAAGTTTTAAGTGTGACATACATATCAGTGTAATTTAGTGTACGCGCAGGTTTTTCAGAAACATTAAATGTAAGTAGTCTCACGTACGGTATTGTAATTAGTGTATGTACTGAATAACCATTGTATCGATACAAGAACTTACCGTACAGTATATGTAAGCCTAAATGGCATTTTCTTGGTCATTTTCGAAAATCCGAACAATTTGAAAATTCGAACTACCTGTGGTCCCAGTAACTTAGGATTTTCGACTTCCTTTTGTACAGGTTTTCTGCAGGGTTGTATATATATATTTCATGGGCCTTTTAAAACCTGCGCAGTTATACGTATTCTTTTTAGGATTGCACATAACATCAAGATTACAGTTTTGAAATTACACTGTATATGACATGCGCTTTTGAACCTCTATACATTTCAGGACTTTTGTTTAGTTTAGAACTTCTGGCGTGAGCCCGCAATAACTATACAGGAATAGCATTATAGAAAGACGGCCACACGCGTAGAGTGATAATATTAATAATTATAAAATACACTAAATAGTAAGGTAAAAATACAAAGATTTAGTATTTATAGTGTCTATTCGCTTAGCTAATTAGACTTATCAAGAAGTAATTACAAATAGTAGATTTTGAATATCATTACAAATAGTACATCACTTTGGTAACTAATATGTCTCGGAAGATAACATTTTCTGGAGGGGGGAAGAGTTAATTAAATGAAACGACAATATAAGCTACTACATGTTTTAGGAAATATTTGGAAATATAGGTTTCCACGTTTAGAAAACTTAAAGGTGTATAAGCAATAAATCAAACACACAGTGAAAATATATGACCACTTATTCTTCAATATGAGACTCAAGGCACTGAAGATACTTTTCCCAACGTATGTATCATAATTCACCTTGCTTCAAGTCACGCCTTTTTCAAATTCTGCTCCTACTTTCTCTGTTTTTGTTACAACTTTGTAGATTGTTCTCTGGAACAAAGAAAGATTTTAATCAGAACCGTTTTAGAGTAAATCGTCTGGAAAAAAAATCACCACCTACAAATAAAATACTCTTTAGGATTTTTTAAAGGCGAGTTACTCTATACCAGTTTCGTGTTTGATTTATTAATGAAATTTGAATAAAATCGTCTGAGCTATTTTGGAGATACACACGAAGAACTTTAGAGGTGCCAGTAGAGTACACCGTTAAGACGTTTTCAATAGATTTTAGTTATGCAATATTGTAGATATTCTAATCAGATTTTTATGAATCACTTCTGGAATGCCTGTTTTTTGCACGGAGATAAATAACGAAAAGCAACATCTTCGACGTTACTCCTGTCAATTTTCTTCAGCTTAGATGCCCTTTCTTGTCTCAACTTAGGTCTCAATGTCATCCAATGTCTCCAATCAGCTTAGCGATTCCGAAAACTATAAATTCGACACTAATATTAGTCTTTCTAAATTAGTTTCACATATTAACCCGTTCCCACCGAAAACCCTTACCCTCTTATAACGCGATGTCTTTAGAGGAAAGTCCTTACAACCATTCCTTTGTCTGGGAAGCCCACATTACAAATATGTAATATGGTTAAGAAGAGGCAAGACGTTCTTGGAAACAACCAAACACAGCCATAAATGTTGGTCCTTGCAGTGTCCCCTCGAGCACAAAATGAAAAGAAATAAGTTGTTTATTTTCCTATTAGATCTGGTGAACGTCTATTTGTGTTCATAATTTGGTTGTTCTAGTTGACTGTTTTGTATATGAATATTTGACGACATGGATACACTTACACACATACACACGCATTATTCTATACATAAGTGCGTATAGACGAAACTCAGGTGCGCTCGTTTGAAGGAAAATCATCCGAAAATAGTACCTCCTTCATTAAACTACTCTTCTTATTCTTCCGAGAGATAACACTTAGAGAAATGCCATATTGTGAGATTCTTAACGAGAAGAAAGCTTATGAAGTAGAGTATGGAGGAAATCATAACAGTCGGTCTACAAATTCCAAATTTAAGGGTTTCATATTCCAGTAAAGTATTCTTATTTTAGTAGGAAGAGAACTCGAAAAGCCCTCTGGAAGATTTCATAAAAAAATTACTTTACAATTTAGATTGTATATTTGAGCGGCGTGGTCTCTAGGTCTTTGTGTATACATACACCATGATGAAAATTTTTCCAGTCTACTGCGAAACACAAGTACACCCATATCTTAGGTATTAAGCAGGGCTTAAGTGTTATATCATTTATAGTGTAAGAACTATAAATTGAAAATTGATTGTACGAATAATTTTCGGATTATGAATCAAATGTAACTATCGTCAAACATGTCTGTCCATTTAATAACGAGAAAAATTACGTCAAGTATGGGATAGTTTAATTACTTATATCCTACATTTGATATCACTTTCTAGGCAGTCCATGGGAAAGAACTTTTAAAAATAGATTCATTGGATTCAGAATTCTAACATTAGTGCAAATAGCGCATTTAGAAATATATTCAAGCATGAGCACTTCTTACTAATTGCATAATCATTCGCCCTTTGTATATAAATTTAGATGAGATAATGGAACGAAAGCTCTTCGAGAGTCGAGACTAGACGTGACAAAAAAAAACTTTGAAAATCGAGACGAGACGTGTACAAAATTGACGAGACGAGAAAACAATTTCGTCTCACCTAATCTAGTCATGACAAATTTTCGCCAACTTATAACTTCGAAATGAAACATTTGTGCAGCAACATTAGTATTCGATTTTCTTCATACATACACGTGATGGTTCGTATTCCATACTATTTTGGTGCTATTTTTGAATACCATGTATATTTTATGATAATCAAAAGACAACAGTGTATCTATTTCTTAACGTTTTGTCGTTTACGCATATTATTAACATAATTTTCATAGCTTAACATCTTGATATTAAGGAAATTAATGGATAGAACTTTATATTTTCATTAATCTACGCGCAATTGTATTTTGTATAATTTTGTAACTGCTCAGTGGTTAGAGGGGAATTATACTTTTTCTGGTCCATAATCCTGAAAATCAAATAGAAATTTTGTATAAGAGCATGCGCTAAGGAAAACTCAACTGTACTTATGCACACCAGTTTCTTTAAAGATTGGTTTCATTTGCAACTCATATGGCCGGGCTGCAGAAGGTAATGTCTTCTCTCGGGCCAGTGGCATCGAATTTACAGTAAGTAAGGAATTTGAGATGTGTCCAGATTTATATTGTAGAGTTGGTTGGGGAAGATACCATAGTTTTTAATCATAAGACAATAACAAATAGAAAAATACGAGTTGAAGACTGAAAACTACAAGAATAAGTAGTTTAGTCCTCCCGCTAGACTCTGTGTGACGGTCATGAAAGAACTAGATACGATAAGTGATAGAGGGGAGGATAAGTAAACATCTCCAAATAAGCATCTTTCCCGCACTGTCGGTGTAAAATGTCTATTTCTTGTGGGTAAGATGCCATACCTTTTTTTTTGGCATGGCTATTACCGTAAGATTGGGAAATAGAACGATTTTTGTTTATTGTGATATCTAATAAATTATGTTCTGATACGATACTGACAGCGGCTTAGTCTAATGTACACAAATAAACTATATGGAATGCTTATAAATAATACAACAGTCAACACACTGTACAAAAAATACATCAAATATAAAGTAAATCATACCTTTACTACGAAAACAGAGTAATTTTGATACAGTTATAATAGGTTATTGTGTATTTCAGATGTAAAGCATCACGGGCAATAGCCAATGGTGCGCGATATTCCGCGCGGTGTTGCCGGATCAAGGACTCCCCTTTCCCTCCTCGCTCTTCCTCCAGTTGAGATTATGACACATACATTGGCAACATTATTCGCAATGTAAATATACTATTCCAGCAAACTCAAGAATTTTGACTGTGCATCCTAGAAGTATATATAGCAATTAAATTACTTACCTATTAACTTTTCCAGTGGATATGCTAAACACTTGTCTTCAACACTACTTTCACTATCGTCTATGTCAGTTAACATTTCGTCATTGTCTAAATCTGAGTCTTGTAAATTTATTATCATGGGCTAAAAAAAAAAATGTAAACACAAAAAATAATTCTTCGAGCCTGATTTCGTAGCACTTTATTTTTTATTTTTATTTTTTTTTAAAGAAAGCTTCGCACTTGTACTCGGTTTGCTTAAAGACATTGTCAACTATAATTTTGGAGAAGAAACGAACTACCACGAAAGAAAGTAACCCAGACCCTGATGAATTCTGTTTATGCTACAAGAGAACTTACGTTCCAACACAACTAGCATCTTTGTTTCCTTCTCAGTTTTCATAACAAATAACATTCTTGGGGTTGCTCTAGGTCACACAAAAACAATCCGTCTGATTCCTAAGCAAGTCCATATGATCGAGTTTGTTTTGGGTTACGATAATTTACGACACCATTCAGACGCCTGGTGCTTTTGAATCCCTGCTCAAGGAGGAAAGAGGGCATAAGTGGTCGCATATATGTAAGGTAGTGAAACGTGAAGGAAAAAAAACATACTGCGTTTTTTCTGTCGAGGAAGGAAGAATTTATCCCGAAGTAAATTTCAAAATAATATTACGAACTTCCCATACTTTGTTCTTACGATGTTAGGCATATATATATATATATATATATATATATATATATATATATATATATATATATATATATATATATATATATATATATATATATATATAAATGAATCAGATTCCAAAGGCGTGTAGCCACGGGGGAAAAGGGGCCCTGTCTTTCCAAACTATTTCCAACTCCAAAATGAGGTTCGTGGTATGTGTTGAATAAACTTATTTAATAGTTAATGCAAATGAGGGATGTTTATAATAAAATATGAAAATTAAAAAAAATCAAACATCATCCATACGGTTTCTGTACCTAATTAAAACAACTAAAATTAACCATATGCTTTATGTTTTCATTTCCCTAACTGGGAGCACACCGTATGAACTCTGTATTAGATTATTGCATAATAATATCTGAGTTGATATTTTTTCGAGTTTTTTTTTCCTTTACTGTTTTAACCCATATAAATACAAAGTCAGATAAACAGACTGCTATAAACAGCATTTGTTTTCTTATGAATAGGTTATTGATTCGTCTACAATCCGGTTTTCAACTCAGTACTGTCAAGATCCGTCTTTTGATAAGGTAGCATTGTGAAAATATAACATGTGTACAGTATGTATGGTGAGTTAAAATGCTTTCATATTCTGAAAGAGATCATTTGTTCTCTTTTAAATGTGTGAAAAGCTTTCCTCTCCCTGAAAGTAATGTTCCCCTAGAACAACCTGCTGGTTACACCCATGATTATTCTGTAATAAAAGTTGAGTTCTATTTCCAAATTGAAGAAAAATCCACTGGAAATTAGACGCGGGACTCATCGCTCGTTTTACTAATTGTTTTATATGGAAACCTTTAAAAGCGTGTATCATAACAACCAGTTGACATAAAAAGATGTAGTTTTCACGTATGTGTTCGTAATTCTTTTCTCTACTTCGTAAAATGAGCAGTTGATGTGCTAGTACAATATTTCTAATAAGCGCCTCTGGTATGGTCAAGATTCGCAGTAGCGCGAGAAGTCAGCGTGCAGGACTGCTTGTCGCGAATTGTCAACACCGCTCAAAGCCAATTGGACGCCGCGTGAAGCCAACTCAAGGCCATGCCGCTTATCATTTGAAATCTGCTGTAAGTAAGCATTAAGGCAATACCAGAAAGTACAATAGACATTTGGACAATGAATGCAATGTCTGAAATGTTAAAGTGTTAGGTACTAGAAATGTTCAGGAAATTAATTATAACATACAAACAATCACTTGTAAACGTAATGTGCTGTATTATTTTGGAACATAGTGTGACAGGATCGCAGCCTTATCAGCTCGTTAACCTGTAAGCAAAAAGATTTAAGATTTCCATGGCCTGTACGATTATAAACAACTAGAGCACTTAGCAGGATCTTCAGAACACGTAGCACGAAACCATTTCTGACAGGCAATTCACATTATCCAATCCATTCTAGGATTATCTGGATCAAAATAATACGACCCACTGCTATAGTTACCTGATCGTGTAGCATAAGTACGTTTTTTTCCCTGGTGGTAGTGGTTTGAGTGGAAAATTGTTTCGCAGACGTGTTTGGAACATTCAAATTCAATACAGACGTCTGCCATTTACATAGGACGTTTCTTGGTACGAGAACTGGAACATGACAAATATCATTGAAAGATACTTGCGGAGACGTTTGAATTGCAGCGGTCAACTCTACCTTGGTCGAAGACCGGTCAGAAGAAGCAGAGCTTCTTGGCGTATCTTAACGTGAAAGCTGGTCAGGCGATGTCTTCGTAGACCTAAATGTGTTTGTAGTTCTTCTCCCGTGCCGAGGAAGGTGAGAAGATCCCGGCTGCGGCTCTAATTCAGCATCAGTAGAGGGGAGTTTTTTTTTCTTTTGAGCATATTTGGGTTCCTACAGTGGGAAGCGTGGTCGTCAAGAATGAGTAATACCTTCCCGGTCTTAGGAGGTCTACGTGGAATGAAGTGCTGCTGCACCCAGATCATGAAATGTCAGAATTTACGTTCGCAGATTTCTGATTCGTTATTATGGTTGCACCATTGCTTATAGAGTCCGCCTACTCCTGCTTTTTGCTCATACCTTTAAAAATGCATGTAAGAGGCTGAAAGTCGTTTTCCGCTCTCCAACATGTGATGAAAGAAATGATTTCACCTTTTTCGCCAGACGTAACTTCGTTCGTTGGAGACTCTTTAACACCAATAATGTGTTCTAGACGTGCGTTCATCTGAAATCGGTTTCATCGACATCGACGGAATTCGGTAGAATTGTGATGCCTATAATGTTTTCATCCCTCCTGTTCGAATTTGTTCTACTGCGAATTGCAAGCTTTCTTCCGACCACTTCGCTCATTGAGACATTCGTTGATATATCAGTGGAATTATCTGCAAAGACAAAGAGGGCATATTTAGTCACTATGATAGCAGTACAATCATGGTTATCGAATGAGAAAAGCAACCGTCATCTTAACTTTTATATTTGTATCAATTTGCAGGTATCCATAAATTTATCTTCTATTTTCTGCTGTCGTAGGCATCTTATACTACAGGATGCAACTCAAACATTATTGGAATCTTACACCGCTCTTTTTTTTAGGTATCTGTCACATTCAGCGGTTCAAGATGTATAATCTCTTATCTACACGCCATGTGCCTCCAACTGCACTTGACTCATATCAGTTCATGCTATAGCCTGTCTTCATCTTTTCTGCCCATTTTAGAATAATTACTTTAATAGCTACTTACTAACCACGACTTATGTGCACTTCACCAACTATGTTAGCTATAGCAATGGGTACTTACAGCACTTTCTTTCTTCTCTTCGCTCATACACAACTTCAATCACCTTATGATTTTCTCAAAATAACATACATACAATCCTCTCTCTGCTGCGAACATTCCACTGCCATCTCGCTGCGTAAGTTCCAAGCAGTGCATTTGTAGGCATCTTCGACGCATAGGCATCTCACCCTATCCACTCTACGGTACCGATTATGGCCCTAGGTCCCAATATGCTCCCTACCATATCTCTGCAGATTTACGTTAGTGCTACTAGATGGCAATATAAATTATACCATTATGACAACTATAAACATTTTGCTTGCCTAGGTTATTTTCGAGTAACATGACCAGCAGTAGCTCCTGATATAGTGCCAACTGGAAGAAGAAATTATTCTCTTGTTATTTTAGCAAGTTAAGTAATGTTTTGTTTCAGTGTCTATTGTTAAGAGCCTGAAGTGTTATGTTAAGTGTTATGCTTGGATAATGTAGCTATGTATTCCAACGTGAACATAAAATATGTGTGACGCAATGCATTGCATTGTGTAAGTAATAAATAACCACAGAAGTGAAGAGGTCGAGTACCGCGCAACATGGCCACGGTGGCCATTTTCTATTCAGCACTTTAGTTTTCCTTCGTTTGGAGTTTATGTTATCCCCAGGGTTTAAGACACACTATCCCCAGGGACTCATATTTTTCATAAATATTACTATTCTGATACTAACATCAAACAGGCACGGAGTATTCCCACTATCTTTGGATTAATTTTTGCATCTTTCGAATTTTGTCGTTTTCCCCCAGTACCCTTTTATCTCAATAGTTAATACTGCTTACACCTTACACTTGTTTTTCAAGAGCACTTTCTTGCAGTTCACAAATTTTGGCATACAACTTATGTATTAACATAATTATTTTTTAATTGCTGGCCATGTTGGGAATTCTCTGTGGGGCATATTGGGAACACCGTGTTCGCAATATGGTCCACTTGCAACATTTTAGTTTATTTTAATTATTAAAGATTTATGCGTTATTTCTTGGAATCAGACTATTTATCCTAATTTTCCCAAATAATCATCCAACTTGATAGTTCATCCGCAACTCGCACAAAGAAATAGTTTTCTTATGAGAAAAATTTGAATGAAGTGAAGGTGAGCCAAATGCGGGCACCTTACTATATTTATTAATTCTTTCATGCTTGTTATTCAGACATAATAGCTTTATGAGTGAGTATATGATGTAAATGACAGGTGAAGTGCAATTAACTAAACACGAGATGTGTTATATTAAACAAGAGTGTTATCTTATGTCCTGCGGTTACTCAGAGCGGATGTAAACACTTGGAGGTCTGTTAGTTAAAGCGGAGTGCAGTAATCAGATCATTCGCTATAGATGTACGGATGACAACTATAAATGCGTCGATGAGGGGTATGGAAATCTGTCCTGATCACGTTCATGAATTGCCAAATGGTCGATTGGCGAATAAGCGTAACATAGTAAGTGCTCGAGAAGTTCATATAGAAACGAGAGCGAAGGTGGTAGAGACATGAGAGAAGTGTCGCTATATCTGTGCGGGGATAGATTTCTTGTGTTGGAGTGCTAGGTGGTAGAGCGTTTACAATGGAATAAAGGATTGCGTTTCAGGATTTGTGTTTTGTTATAGAACTCTAACAATACCACGTACCAAGAACAAGATAATAGTTTAATATTAGGTCTGAATCTAACACAGTATGGTATTATGCAGAGATATTAATCTCCTCTTTCCCTTACTCCTTCTTCAATAATTAGAAAATTTCACATTGGCAGGTAGAGTAAATCGTACCCCTTTTATTAGAGTGCATTCCATTCAATTTCTCGAAAATTATTCTGAAGTTTCTTGGTATCTTAAAGGTTAGTAACATTGCATCGTTCTTTCGATGACTGAAATTCTGATTTTAAATGTTCACCCTGACCTCTATACTTCTATATAACTCCTTCCGTATGATCTGTTATGTTTTCTTTCCCTATCCAAAGTAAAAATGAAGAGTGCACAAGACTCATATCTAGCATTCGGGCCAAACACTATTTTAACACTAGAAAAGTGGTAAATTTTAAGAAGCTATTTTAAATCTTTAATATACTATGTTTCAATTACGCGAGCAAAGGTGTCCCAAAATTAGCAGAGATGGGCATCTCATACATACTTGTTAATTGATCTTTTCCTGAATCTTTCCTGTATCTGTCCTGTATCTTTTTAATCTTTTATATTATAATTTTTGTCGAGCGCTGAGTATGATGGACCTACGGGAAGCTATGAGTGAGATGGAACTATTACGAGGTACTTTTATCTTATATGCGCTTGGTACCTGCAATGGGATCGAATCCAGAGATACTCTCAATTCGGTTAATAACAGATAACATATTGTTTTCCTTTCAACTACGTTAAAACTGTCACTGTTGGTTGCTTACTACATTTCTTATCATGATTGCAAAGGGTGGGATACCAAAACGTCTAAACCTTTTTTATAATTTCATCTGAAACTAAGAGTACTGCATTGGAACTACCTCGTATCTTCCCCAATGAGAGAGACATAATAGCTATTCAGGGGATAGCGTTTGATTGGGGGAACTGGTAGAAATTCATCACTTCGAACATTTCCTCCAATTCTGGGTTCCATTATACTATTTAGTCGAGGTAAATTTTGTTATAAATAATAAACCATTCGCTGTGTACCATTTGCTAGGAAATTTTCGTAAATCAGAGGGAAAAACAGTCCTCATAAGAGGGGAAAGAATGTTCACTGAAAAACTAAAGGTTGCTGACATATCAGAATAAAATGGGGGAGTGCGTCATGGGACGTATAGAGAATGATGTTACTTATCTCAAGCACTTTTGTCAACTATTGTACTGTGTACTTCTTGGGATTTTCCATTTATTATTCATATGCTCTTTCAATCATGCTTGTGGGATACAGTGGCACTGTAATACAGCTCTTATCTCAACAAGGGAAGAGAGAGAGAGAAATATTATATATCGAAGCGGAAGATGGTTTATACACCAATCGAAAGCACTAATGACATCTATTACGAAACTGTAATAAAGAGTTCCGAATGCATATACTGATCGAGTTATATTAATATACAAGGTGTCTAGAAAATCCGGTGCCTCCCCTAGAAATCGCAAACTGTACGACAGATGCCAAAACAGGAAAACACGTGTTTGATCATTTTAAAAGTACAATGTATCTAAGCAAAAATTGTTGTCCCAGGACCACCTGGAGGGTCCCAGGAGGCGTCCAACTCAAAATTTGCAAATGGTGACGAGATCAAGTAGCGTATCGTTGGAAAGCTGTTGGGAAATGAACGAAGACGAAACAAGTCTCTACTCTCTAAAATTACCATGTGCAAAATGGTAGCCGGTCAAAATGTCAGCAAAGCCACCATTGTAAATTCTATGGCCACCCTCATAAATCTCAAACGGTGCGACATATGTCCAAACAGGAAATCATCATTTCATCGCGCGAGTCATCATTTCGAAAGTAGAATGATTGAAAGTAAAAATAATTGTCCCAGGGTCCTCCACAGGGTCCCATACGGGGTCCTACTCAAAATTTTCATATTTCAAGAGGGGTAAATAGAATATTCTTTGAAAACTGTTGTTAAATGAAACAACTACATGTGTATGGAAGTAGATATTCACTGTGCATGTAAAATGAACTACGACTTATCACTTTTGTCAAACACAAATGTGTAGAAAATCAGTTTCAGACTTTATTCAAACCATTTCTGATGCCATCCAATACAATATTCGGTAAAAATGGGAAAACTTATAATTAAACATGCATATGACTCGCACCGTACATGCATTCGGACCAATAATAATATTACAGTTTCATAATGAGCATAGTTAGTGCCTTCGATTAGTGTATAAGTCATCTTCCACTTCAATATAATAATCTCCGTCCTTTTTTGTTTTTTGTTCTTGTCGTTTCTTTTCTTTTTCTTTGTTTCGTTCTTTCTTTCTTTACTCATTAATGGAACCCGAAGAGCAAAATCTCATAGTAGGCGCATTTCCTTTCTTTACGTTACGTTCACGAATTAAACTGAAAACAAACGAACACCCGCCTACAGAAAAAAAGAACTAAAATGCAAGATGTTTGCACAGAGTTATCGTAGAACGTCCAGACTTCTTCCGTCTACTTTCATTTAACAGCAGTTTTCAAACAACATGCTACTTGACCCCTCTTGAAATTTGAAAGTTTTCAGTTGGGAGTCCCCGTCTGGGACCCTGTAGAGGACCCTGGGACCAATATTTTTACTTTCAATCATTCTACTTTCTAAATGATGACTCACGCGTTTACTGTTTTGACATTTGTCGCACCATTTTAGATTTATGAGAGTGGCCATAGACTTTACCATGGTGGATTTGGTAACATTTTGACTGGCTACCATTTTGTACATTGCAATTTTAGAGAGTAGAGACTTGTTTCGTCTTCGTTGATTTCCCAGCAGCTTTCCAACGATACGCTGTTTGATTTCGTCAATATTTGCAAATTTTGAGTTGGACCCCTCCTGCGGGTGGCCCTGGGACAACAATTTTTGCTTTGATACTTCCTATTTTTAAAATGATCAAACACGTGTTTTCCTGTTTTGTTTTTTGTCGTAACGTTTGCGATTCCTACGGATTTTCTAGACACCCTGTATATTAATATAACTCTCACAGTATATGCATTCGGAAAATTTTTATTACAGTTGCGTAATAGGTGTCATTAGTGCTTTCGATTCGTGTATAAACCATCTTCAACTTCGATGTATAAGCTCCCTCTCTTCCCTTGTCACATGTGTGGAGTCCCTGGCTCGATCTTCGTCAAATCGAATAATGAATATACGATACGTTGCTTAAAAAAATTAAATAAATATACAAAAGAGAAGTTTGCAACTGTCACAGTCATGAATATCAAAGCAAAATTACCGATCTAAGAATCCAGCTGAAATTACGATCATAGATTTTCGCAGCAGCAGAGGTTGTAGGAACAATGATTGTATTTTCTTCTTGGTAATGAATTTCGTTTCTTCCTTACATTGAAAATTCTTTACAAACAAGACAGTGTAACAAATATTGACTTGATTCGACATTTTTAGCAGGAATAAAAAGAATGTTTTCTTGTACTTTACTAAGCACGTTTACGACCTTGAACATGTTTTTAAAGTTAAATATGCCATAACTATTTTTTTTTCTGTTCTTGTGATTATGGTAATGATACTTTTGCTGAATCTAATTTTTTAGAAAATTATCTCATGTAGTGTTGTAAAAGAAATTACAGACCTGTGAGTTACTACATTTGAGAGGATATATCCAGGTAGTAATCAAACTAATTATGTAATGTTTAGCAATCTACTAGGTAGCACTGTCCGGTAGTAGCTAAGTTTCTTGTTTCTTAATTCACCTGCAGAGAAATAAGAAAGCACAGGTCTATCGTTAAATATTTGTCCCCCATTGAGTCAACCTATACTTGTGAATCATAAACAATATTTATTACATACAATGAATTGAAAGAGAAGTACATAGACGTTGGATTCGGTGTAAAATTGAAGATTTCGTTGAGTGGTCCTGGTACTGTTCTATCGTCATGGTTTTCGAATCTTCAATTCATAAGAATAATTAGTTTGTTTTCTTTTTTTCATTGAAGTAATATTGGGTTTTATTTAGCAAAAGATGTCCAGAAGCACATAAAAAAAACACAAAAGTTACAGGAGAAATGGATTATGTATGTACGTAGACCTAACATAACTTAACCAAATCTAACCTAAACTAACCTATACTATCGCCTTGGTGAAAGGGGGTCGTACAAGCTTATTTACGTCTTTCGTCTACATTAATTTTAAACTAGAAATTTTCCCAATCATCCCTTCCACCGGGAAGTATATACATGTTTTGCCAACTTTCGCCTGAGCTTGGGAACGACTCAAGCAGAAGAGTTGGTGACAACGTGTTTGGTTGCGTCCGAACTATCCAAATATAAAAAAAATTAATAAATGAAAATATTAATTTAACCTTTCTTAGCTAACTGGCAGTTTGGCGCGAGGGATAGTTCACTACACAAATGTAATTAAAATCATGTACATTCCGCAACCTGTTCTCGCGTCTCTATTCAGAACTAAAAACAACCACAAAAAAAGAAATATCAGGCGAACAATTGAAACACTGGGACTTAGATATCAACCATTCATATTTAACAGAAAGCAAAATTAATAACTTTACATGCACTGGTTTTTTACACGGAACGTTTGAATATTAATGTACACCTGAGCTGGAATGAACAAGAAGCATTAACCATGAATATCACTAAAACAACATTTTTATCAGTGATGTCAAATACACAATAACATCCAAAATAGTACTTTAAATGACAACTTTTTTTTTCTTATGGAATTCCCTATCTAGCTAAACAACATGTAAAGAAAAAAAAATAGAAATGAAAATGTTCACATGAGATAATTATACGCATGCGGTTTAGTTGGTTGTGACCGAGTATTCGTAAGCTTACGTTTATTATTAATTCTTTTTCTCCTTTTTTTTTTTAATCGAGGTTCACTATTTAATGGCAGACGAGATATCTGGCGTATAAAACACAATTCCAAAACTAGAATCACTTCTTCATTCCGTCAACAAGTTCCTGAATTAGGCAGACTTGATTTAATGCTCGCAAGAATTACTTTTCCGATTGCTCCTATTACATTAATTCACATTTACTTACAGTACATTGTCCTCAGAAACGGCGTGGTAACTTCGTTGTTCCTTTGGACCTGCAGAGTTCTAACTAAACAAGTTGCATAGATTTCGAGTCTTCTTGATTAATATGATGACCATTGCTTTCAAAAAATCATTTACACACGTTAAACTTCCTTGTACATACTGACTAAATCTCGATGCTTCTTTAAATATGAAATTTCACTGATAAAATATTTTTGCTGAATCGGGTCATGTCTGCACCTGTTGAGTCTTCCGTCCCGATTGCTTAGCGTCCCTCAGGATTACACAAAGCATGTGAGCAGAGTACACTTAGGACGTAACATAGTTTCTGATTGGTCAGTCATTGAAAAGTTGTCCAATCACCACTCACTTTAGAAAATCACCGGAAGTACGAAATGATCTAGTAGCTTCTAGAACATTCTCGAAGCTATACAACCGGAAGTTCCAATGTCTTCGAAACAAAGAATCTCTGCTTTGCACACACACACATTCACAAGAAAAGTCAGTTTGTGGCGTCGAAGAGAAGTCATATGCTGAACGAGTATGCGCATAGTTGCCAACTACTATGTTTTATCACCAAAAGTCAATCATAAATTTAATAAAATATACGCATTAATTTTTCTTGCTATCGGTGGTCGATAGCAAATGGCGCCCACAGAGAATTGGCAATATTGTATTTACAAAATTGCCAAAGGACCCTGGGTGTTTATATGTGGTCCTTAATTTTGATGCACCCTGTATACAGTTTGGTTCTACTGTTTCATGGTAACGGTGAACACAATGTTTCCTTATGGGGACGAACACACCACTATAACACTATAGGAGCAACTTGGACTAAATGTGGAACATTAGCAGTATAATTTGGTGGGATTATTTATTGTTGTCACTGTTGTAGGAGCATTATTGGTGGAGCATTATTTACGAAGCACTAGTAACACCATTTTGCACTATTCTATACGCCTTGCTATTATTTTGAGCAATAGGTCTTTACACCTGTATGTTCGGCCACTTTTTTTTTCGGTCACTTTTATATAATTATGAAATGTTTTCTGTCTTTTAATGTCTTTTCATTAAAGTATGTAATTTTCTATCATTTGTTAATTTTCACTCGGTATTCTGAACTATGGTTTCTCACCGTGTGCTTATGTTTTATGAACATTCACTACCAACCAAATATATTCTCTACAACATTACAAAAACGTTATTTAACAAGTATACAAATCCCATTTGGGTAAAGATTTAAGATTATATGAAAAGAAATATTCTTTCGACCTAACGAAATTATACGTGACCTTTTTTTTTTAAAACTGGAAACGTATCGGAAACGGATTCGGAATTCGAAAGTTAAAATGGAATCAATAACGGAATCGAATTTGTGCATTGCTTTACAATATAGAAACTTCAATACTTAATGGCTATAGACAAGCTTTGATAAACTCCCTTTCTTTTTCACAAAAAGTACGGATACCCTTTTCAAGCATTTCAAAAAATCAATACAATCCAAAATGAAAAATATTATCAATGTAATAATCTTTGTCATCACAACTTAACATTATTAAACTTAAAAAAAAAATCTTTCGTTTATCAATTTGTTGGAACAAAATTCAACAATCCTAAAGTTATATTTCGCAATAGATCTTATTCTCATATGTTCTATCATGTGGTTTAGTATTTGAGAGGATTTTTAAAACAAAAGTTCGTTCTTAGCAATGTTTAACTATTCTGTAACAATATGACGGCATCCATTAAGGCTACATAACTATTCATATTTTCTGGGCATTTAAGAAATATCATCTCTAACGCTTTTCTTATTAACACATTTTTATCGCATCCACATTTAATTACATCGAGGGCACAACGTCAACCTCGGTAAACAACATTTTCATAAAATCATTTCGTCGCTACTACTATCGGAGTATAGCCTTGCTACTGCTATCAGAGCATAGCCTGTTTTCATTAAACGCCTTATAACATCTCTATCCCAGACATACTTTGTCAACGGGGTACGCACATATATATACACAATATTCCTTAAGCCCATTTGCAAACATCGTTATATATTCGCCTTATGCCTCAAATAATTTGTTACCTGTTATTATTCTTTTGCAGTCATTGACCTCTCATTCATTACAATTACCACTCGTACTTCTCGATGACCAAAACAAACTTAGAATACAAACTTATTTTATTCCCACTAAAACAAATGATTGTTGACTATGTTGACGAAAAGAAATTATTTATCTATTCTCCCCCTTTTTTTTCAAATTAGTGTTCTTGCTTTTAGACAAATTTACTTTAAAATTAGCGCAAAAAGTTTGAAAATGTATCTGTGTGTCTCCGTTACCTTCCATTTTTTTTAATGATAACTAATGAAGATAATGAAATAAAAATGTAAAAGATCGACGAAAAAGAGAATATCTAATTCAATGGTATCTGCATAATTATTGAACTGAGATATATTTCGAACATCACTAACTAACCTTTTTCAGTGATTTACTTACTTATGTTTCTTCAATATATTTGCTAATAAACATCATCTTTATCTAAGAATCCAAAAATATGAACCAACACATAATATGACATTGATTATTAGAACTACTATAGCATACTTCGTAAAATTATTATAATGTTTTGTAAAAGTTATTAAAACATTTTATAAAAATCATTAGCCACTAAAATAAACAAGATTTTCTTTCACATAAAAGGCATATTGCTTATATCTTTGGTCTTAATCATCGTAAATGAAAATAAAAATGTGAAGAATGTACATCAAGGCTAATTCCTTAAATAACTCAACTATTTATTACTTAATACGTGAACGATTTATTAAAAAAAAACACTAACCTACTTAATTGGAGTATCTTATGTATCATTACGACTAAGTTACACATAATATGAATTATATATCAACACAATTTACTGTAGTGTGAATTTTATATATATATATATATATATATATATATATATATATATATATATATATATATATATATATATATATATATATATATATATATATATATATATATATGTGTGTGTGTGTGTGTTTATATTTTTCCATACAATAAACTACAGTAGCTTTTAGACTATGAATGCAAACTTCGTGGAACATTACGTAAAAACCTAACATGTAGACGTAAAATGGTACATGATTAAATCCAAATCCTATATTCATTCACTAAATATGCAAAGCAAATATATTCAAAAGGACTTACGAAGTTTGATATTAATAATAATTTCTGTATGCAGTACGTGACATTTAAATCTTATTACTATTACACATAATTCGATATATTATTCTTTATGTATCAAATAATTGAACTGTTCATACATAAGCTTGCTTTGCGTAACTTAACTAATAAACTATCAAACATTTGAATACTTATGTACAAGTGTGAGTGAAACGGCGATTAAGCCTGACGTAGCGCTACCCTGTGTGTCATTGGTTGACAAAACAGGTCGTAAGCCATTAATTAAACAAAAATATAGGTTAATGATTTGATCCCGAAGATCAATGAGCGCTGGCTTACTATTTCTTTTTACAGCTCGAAGTGTGCGGGATCGCCAACCTTCCCGACGATTTAAACAAATCGCTTCTGCACTAAATCCAAATCCCATCCCAGCTGAATGCTTCAAGCATTACAGCTATGTCATAATCGGGTAAATTATTCCAACCCCAATTGGACTGCCAGTATCTAGACCTATAGAAGGTATTTCGAGAAAATAAAGACATGAAAAGGACAAGAAGAATACCCTGGGGGGAAAATTCGATACTACAGTCCCGCATCTCAATATCATTAATCACTTATTAATTATTAATAATTTTTGGCCCGCTCCTACCTACAAAATTAGTAGGTTTACAACATATTCTCTTAAGGAACGCTAGCCAATACTAAAGATTGTGCGGCCTTACTGGCAAAGTGCACTTATCAAATCCGGGTATATAGTCACATTCGAGATTAAAGTCACAATCGGGTGTATCATCCACCAATCTAACATTACAATAATCCATGACGTGAAATGACAATTTTCCAGTAAACTGATAGAATTACAAATGCGTAAGATAACGCTAATCGGCTTCCAGCACAAACGTGTTATGCTTAATTTTTTTCATCATTTCTTTTTTAATGTTGAGAAATGAAAAATAAAAGAGTAATAACCTCAACGAAACAAGGAAATGAGGTCAACATGACGAGTCTAACTATGATAATCAGTGGGTTGAAAATTATACAATGTTCAATTAAGAACCAACAGACTCTTTTCATACAAGAAAGATTAAAAAGAACTGAAATTGGAAAATTTTCACATTCTGAACTGATCGTTACATCCGACAAGTATCATTTAAAATTAGAATATCATATTCGTGATTTAATTGATTTCACTTTAAACAATCATTATTCACGTTTTTCATTTCCAAAAATAGATTCATTTCAAAACTTGAAAGAGTATTTATCAAATTTTATTCTAAATCACCGACATTAATAAAT
Organism: Thermobia domestica; assembly: GCF_964235325.1. Lineage (NCBI taxonomy): Eukaryota > Metazoa > Arthropoda > Insecta > Zygentoma > Lepismatidae > Thermobia > Thermobia domestica. The sequence goes on along the minus strand of NC_137463.1, from coordinate 250,342,276 downwards.
TCCAGGTTGATAGTAATTTTGCTTATCTAATTTCCATAATGTTTTACAACCAATTTATATTATATCTATATGCCATTTTTTTATAGCCCAAATTTATATACTTCAATTTTATGATTCAAATTTGTTATAGGTAATCGCTACCTAATTAAAACAAACACTTTATACATCGATACCAAATTGTGTCGGTTATCATTGGGTCCATCGTACCCACAAAATAATATAACGATCCTTTGCAAATGACATGATGACCTTGTCACATTTTATATTTACATAAAAATAATGTATTATTTTATTTTATGAATACGATACACCCCGAAGAAAAGAAGAAGGAATCGGTTTAAACAAAATCCAAACAATTACAATTTATTGTTACTTTTACGTCAAATAAAAGTAAATATCTAATAAAATATAAAATTTTACGCGTCGATAAAGATGTCTTTCCATTTTCAAATATATATGTATTAAATGTCACAGGCCAAAATAGAATTTAGAAGTGTGTGTGTCTCAGCCAAATCACACACTAGCTGAGGCCCAATCGGACGCTACTCCGATTTCGTCACTTTAATTTTGAAAGAGGATAGTAGTGACGCCTCTAAGGGTTAAATTGCATTTTAACCTCTTCATTCTTCTTAACTGGTAACATGATCATTTTTAGATTATGCTAAACTTTAAACTTTATTGATGTAATGACGAATACTTATTAACTTTACATAGTATCTATACGGATGAACCAATTTGTGACCAGATTTGTTATTTTCAACCTTATTTTTGTATTACTCTTTTTTTTCAATGACATTTAATAATATTTTAGAATTTTGACACTTCAATGTATAACCAATTTAATTTCATAGATTTACCGTGCTCTTACGTATATTCAATGACAAAGACAATCATCGACGAACAAACACACTTTTTTTTTCAAGACATGTTTCAAAATACAATTGTGTTTACATATTTTCGCCAACAAACGAAACAAAAGAAATATTTGCGAATAATTTTAGGTATGCGTGTATTCACATTCGTGATATACGTTCTCTAAAAATCCTATCAGTTTCTAAGGGTACCTAACCAACCTCTAAAATTCCTATTAACGACTTTAAACAGGGTTAACAGGTTTTAAAATCCACATTTCTTAATATTATGGTAATAAAACAACATAAAATGATATAGGTGAAACTTTATTCAGACCTCCTCTCCTTTTATCCTGAAATGAACACAAATACACAAACAAATCATTTAAATTTCGTGAGTGTGGTAGCGTCCACACAAAATAGTAATGGTTAAAAATGGGTTGTGGTTATAAAATTTTGAATCAAAGCACATTCGCGAACTAATTTCAATTTATCTTTACCTCTCTTTTTCCTTAATTATCCTTCCTGGATCCCTTTTCTTTCTCCTGGTCATCCTCAACTGGAATTAATCCTGAAATAAAATTTTATTAAACACATATTTATTATCTCACGTACCTGTTGTAATGGTGAGAAATATGGCTGGATGGATGGATGGTCTTCTTTGGTAAGCTGTAAGAGAAATCCCTAAACATACGAACTAGTGGGGTTCCTAGCCTTTTTTTTCAACGGAGCAATTGTAATCCACTGGAAAAATTAGTCATAATGGCTTTGTTTCATGTCTCTTTTCGGGATTCAGTTCAAATTCGGGGCAAATTTACACTTTAGTCACACTAACCCTTTTCTTTTCCATCGATGCCGATTACACTTGTATGACTGTACTTTTTCACGCTTACGAACACTTTTCCAATTGTTTTTCAAGACTCTCGGACCTTTTTTCCTTTTTTCAACGAGCTTACTGAATTTCCACGCGGGAATACGCTTACGTTTGCGGTGGTTGGATCTACCATGTGTCATGGTACCTTGCGCGAATAACTGACTGCGCTTGCGTTTCTTAAAATTTCTCTGAGTCGATGTTTTTACAATTTGGATGTTCAGTTCGGGATGAACTCGCTTATATTTTAACTTTGATTTACGTCTAGTTCGTTTACGATTACGCTTAACTCGTTCCTGATTACGTCTACTAACGTGTTTTTCACTTACTCTGAATATACCATCTAACACATGTTTGGTATTTGTTCGTTTACATTGCGCGCACATTTTGGGGCTAAGCTGACGAATATTCGAGTCATCAAAAACGAGCGGCTGTTTTACTTTGAGTTTATTTGCATGGTCAAGTTTTGTCTTTTCGTTCGTTCGCGGCAGTATGACACTAACTTTAAAATTTGCACGCGCAAAGAAATTGACTTTACTACACTCACGACTCACTTGTCTATTACCACTTTTGCGCCTACAAACCCTGATCTTACTAATTATACGTCGAGACAACCTTTTATTTCGGATTGACATACTACGAAAACTCGGTTGACTACTCCGTACTGCCTTGCCTTTCATTCGCGTCGGATTCTTACACTTAACTCTTTTTGCTAGTGCGCGTTTATTTTTCAATCTACCTTTATGGACAATGTTATTTTCTTGCCTGGTTACGGGTAAAAGTACTGGCGAATTAATTACACAAGAACCACTGACTATGCAAAACATAATTCTCTTTGCGGGCTTACATTTCAAACTCTTCACTTCAAGTTGTTGACCTACAACACGAAACTTAAAGTCGATGAGGACAGAATCGAATTGCAATATGAAGACGTAAATCACACCAAAAGACAAATACGGTACTACAGACGCATGTGTAGTTGTAGAATCACGCAGAACCATTCGCTCGCAACACAAATACAACATTAACTTTTCAACATCACAGAAAAATAACAACTTGACTCTCAAGCCGTCGCTGGCTTCTCCGAGAGGGTGGGTACGCGCTTCCACTACGCTACCATTCGTTTTATATAATTCATCGGCATCTCTCGCTGGCACTGCAACTACATCTAAAATCTGTCTGCCCACAGATACTCGCATTAAATCGTGATTGATTACTATCTCTGTATTGCCTACTTTCTCTTGTTTTTCCTCACATATGTTTATCATCGACTTTTCTTCAAACATTTCACGCGACTCATTAATTTCCTGTTCGACCTCGCAAAACAATTCTTTCGCCATTACGCAAAGATGTTTATTAGAATCGTATTCAAAAGTTTCGCAAACACTATTTTCTTGGACTACAACTTCCGGTGTAAACAAACAAGTGTCTTCCCGTACGACATGATTTTCAAATAACTCAAGATTTTGTTCCGTAACCTTGGCTTGTACGTACACGGGGGTTTCTTCAATTTCTAAATCCTCTGCCACTTCGTACTCTACGCTTGGAATTACACTAACACTAGCCTGCTGTACTATTAAAGGTGGTGCACAGTGGTTCAGGATGAACAAAAACCTGGCCAAAACCTTTAATTGGTTATAAAAATGTACGAAATGCTTCTAAAGTCCCAAATATGTGAGAATTGTATATTTATAGTATTAAGAATTAACGAACGCGCTTATCGTTTGGTTGCACTAGCCCTATCTGCACGAGAGAGTTAGTAGGAAATGATTGTAAACACTAATAAAATACTGTGTATTCGTGTGCAATACGCCAGTACACTCACACATACTAATCTGCATTACACTCATACATACAAGTCTTCATTACACTCACACACAAATGAAAAACGAGAATTGATTTTGTCAACCAAATCTGTACGTCAGTCATCACTGTCGCAAACAATATCGCTGAATGCAGATGAGATACCTTCATTATTTTGGCTGCTAGACCTAGCGTTGGCTCCTTCTCCTCCACGCTTCGACGTCTTCAACAGCAGTCGTCCTTCGTGTGACAAGCACCGTCTTTTCTTTCCGGTAACCACGTACCTAATACTCGAAAGAAATACAGCACAAGTGATCAGAAGCAATGCAGCATGTCCCGATTCGTGATCGTGAGAAGAAAATTTGCGTGAGTGATCTTCCTGAAATGCTCGTATGTCTTTATTCCGTGCCTCCTGTGCCTCTGCGGAAAGCTGATCTATTGGTAAAACGGTATTCTGTATCACAGCAGAACCATGAACAAGTATTTTGTGAACACTAGCAGGCATACAGAACCAACTGTAAAGATGAACAAACAATTTGGCTGTCTCCAGTGAATAACTGTCAAAAGCCTTGGGATTAACATCAAGTCCAGAGTTGGTTACAAATATTATCACCGAAAAACGTATAATCAGTTGTTCAGAAATCCCCTTATTTGCAAAGATTGGTGTGGATTCGCAAAAAATCTCCTAACAGTGTTCCACCATTGCTTATTCCACTGCCTCCTGCTTTGGGTCTATCAACATTAAGCCCTACTTTTTCTCTAAACTGCTTCTGAATCTCATGTTTCCGTGAGTAATTGATGTTAACTTGGATAAATGTTTGCGTTGCATGTTTTGACACCAACACGTAGACAGTTGCATTGGCTTTTTGTTAACTTATCATCGAGAAATAATGCAAGCGCCTCTTCTTTGGTGTGCAGTTTGGGTTAAATGCTCTGATCCTTTGCGCTCATAAACGCTTGTCTCATCTTACGAGCTCTAGTCAGAGTTTTTTTCTGTCACCTCAAGAAGTACTTTTGATGCTTCTTCTTGTCCTGGTGCCCGACCACTCATTTTGGTAGCAAAGGCCAGTTCCGATGCACACTCATGTCCAAAATTATTGTCGCATGTCTATAAATATGTTGTTGTAGGAGTATAATTTGATAACGAATTCGTCCGGTATTTCTTATAATGTTAGTGTGTGTGTGTAATCGGCAAAGACATGTATGTGGCAAATTTCATGTCAAAAGAGCAGTAAATAAGAACAATAAAACGAAAATAAAACTTTCTTGTCCATTTAGCAACAATTTGTTTTACTCATTCTAATTTTCGTATTTATAATTCTTTTCCTATGAAATTTGCGACAAATATACATTTCCCGATTATATAGTATACATAGAATCAGTATTAAAACTACCCTGCAAAGTCATTATCAAATTATATTCTTACAAGAGAACAGTTTTAGATATGCGACAATAATTTTGGACATGAGTGTACTTGCAGATGTGCGTAAGTCTTCCGTTTTTCTCCGTTTGGTTCGGTCACTAGATTCTCTGAAATCCTTCGATGGACGACCTCCAAGATTTGATCTATGTTCCATCTGTCCCTGAACTGTAAACTTCAGCTCTCCATTAAGCCATTCTGTATGTGTCTTCAGAAAGATTTCATAATTTCTGCCACTCTTACACAGTTTTTGGTACACTTGCTGCAAAACCTGGAAACAGTTCTTCGAATATCTTCACTAACGTTGCTCGGTGATCACCAATGCCCAATTGCGTCAAAACCAGCGTAGCCCATATGCTGTGTTTGCTCCCTCTGACAATTTCCTTTCATTTGTCTCATTTTCTCATAGAACTGGATGTGTCTCAGCTTCAGGATGAACTATAGACGTCCAGCAAGTAAAAAGTAAGAATTATTAATTTCGGTGTACTGTCACCACACACAATCACAAAGAAACATGTATTTCACGAATTCGCACATATTCGCACCTAAACTTCATGAAAAACAATTCATCATGGATTCGTCTTTCAGGCCATTTCAACAACTCCGCTGGGGAACGCTGGGCACTATACTAAATCTTTGCAGTTTTGTGGATTTTCTGTTAACACAAATGATATTTTGTCACATTAACATATTTTGTTTGGAGAAACGTACATATGGAAGATACTGCATATCTACTTTGGACAGTTGCAGTGCTTGAGAGGTATATTGGTGCCATATACACCAAGTGTTTCTTGTAACCCCATATTCTTAGATATGAAGCCATGAACTTGAATGTCAAATACTCTATTCGGTAACTCTTTTAGAGGCATGTTCACAATAGTTAACTTCCACCCTTTCTAACTCACCCATTACTTGTTACTCGCGTTTATTGTTTGTATATAGTAAACTTTGGATATTTCTTAACTCATACACTAAACCAGTATCATTCTAACGCAATTTTCAAAAATTGGGTTTTGGCCAGCTTTTTGCTCGTCCTGAACCACTGTGTGGTGGTTCAATAACTATAGGTGTAGAAATCTGACATCGCTCCATACAGTGGTTTTTGACGAAGGTGACTTTAGCTCGCGCTTGCTCTACAAAATTGTCCACTGAATTCTTTTGGCTTTCTAAGCGTTCAAACTCGATTGACCTGCTTTCACAACTATCCGACTGTTTGACACTTAACGGTGGTGACTGAATTTCGACGGGAGGCAAAATCTCATATGTTTCCTGACATGAATCGTCCACTGTGCTTACTCGCGCATACTGCGTTTCACTTTTCAACGGTGGTATTAATTCACAACATCTTTCAAAATTTGTAAGTTCAAAATCATAAAACGCATGTCTATTCCATACTTTCAGTTCACTTGCGGCTGTGGGGTGAGTCGATGATACTGACCTACATGACAGCTGCTTGCATGCATCTACTTTGGATGAATCAGCTGATTGCTTATTCGTAGTCTTTTGTTTCTTACGCCTACCGGGTTCACTTTCGAGCTCTTTTACAATTTGTTCGTGCAAAGATTGATCATACCGTGAATCACCTATTTCCTGATATCGTTCTAAAAGAGACTGTAATTCTTGCAGTGTACGCCTACCTATTACTATAATTCGTCTTCGATCATCTGTTCGCACTTCCGGCGTAACGTTGAATATAAATGGCCAACTGTGTACTGTAAATGTAACTTTCTTCGGAACATTCGTATTTTGATCTTTACCTAATGGCCCAAAGCTTTTTGACAAATGAATTCTACGCCAAGTAACATAGTTATGTTCTTCACTCTTATCTAAATGTATATCGCAAAGACTTTCATCTATGAACACTGCAAATGACCTCATTTTGTTTTATTCTTTTTTTTTTAAACAAAAACAAACTCACAACTGAACTTTGGATTCTTTCAAGCGTTTAATGTTGACTTCCATTTTCTAAGACTTCCCCTCAAACTAGTAACCAGTACCATTTTCCTTTACACTACCACCACTTTCAATCTGTTCTGGCTTCGAACTCACGACCGTGTCATTGATCTGTGCGGACTGCTTTTCGACGAAAGCTGTAAACATATCCTTTAATTTCTCAGGCTCTGACATTTTGTACAGGTTCAATAATCAGTAACTAAAGAAAGCTAATAATTTCTCTAATTCAAGCTAAAAATGTACTCTATTGGTTGCTAATGATTTCTCTAAAGGAACACAAACATAATAAAACACACAATTACCAACAATTATTTAAAAGTAAGACATACTGAAGCAATGCACAAATTGGTCACGGATATTACTTTTGTTGTACTTATTAATACCAGTGCAAGGTAAAAATACACAAGGTCACCGTATTGTGAATCTGTCCCGAGCTGGTTTCTGGATCAAGTAACTATATCGATCCCGGGTTTCGGCACCAATTAAATATACTATCGCCTTTGTGAAAGGGGGTCGTACAAGCTTATTTACGTCTTTCGTCTACATTAATTTTAAACTAGAAATTTTCCCAATCATCCCTTCCACCGGGAAGTATATACATGTTTTGCCAACTTTCGCCTGAGCTTGGGAACGACTCAAGCAGAAGAGTTGGTGACAACGTGTTTGGTTGCGTCCGAACTATCCAAATATAAAAAAAATTAATAAATGAAAATATTAATTTAACCTTTCTTAGCTAACTGGCAGTTTGGCGCGAGGGATAGTTCACTACACAAATGTAATTAAAATCATGTACATTCCGCAACCTGTTCTCGCGTCTCTATTCAGAACTAAAAACAACCACAAAAAAAGAAATATCAGGCGAACAATTGAAACACTGGGACTTAGATATCAACCATTCATATTTAACAGAAAGCAAAATTAATAACTTTACATGCACTGGTTTTTTACACGGAACGTTTGAATATTAATGTACACCTGAGCTGGAATGAACAAGAAGCATTAACCATGAATATCACTAAAACAACATTTTTATCAGTGATGTCAAATACACAATAACATCCAAAATAGTACTTTAAATGACAACTTTTTTTTTCTTATGGAATTCCCTATCTAGCTAAACAACATGTAAAGAAAAAAAAATAGAAATGAAAATGTTCACATGAGATAATTATACGCATGCGGTTTAGTTGGTTGTGACCGAGTATTCGTAAGCTTACGTTTATTATTAATTCTTTTTCTCCTTTTTTTTTTTTAATCGAGGTTCACTATTTAATGGCAGACGAGATATCTGGCGTATAAAACACAATTCCAAAACTAGAATCACTTCTTCATTCCGTCAACAAGTTCCTGAATTAGGCAGACTTGATTTAATGCTCGCAAGAATTACTTTTCCGATTGCTCCTATTACATTAATTCACATTTACTTACAGTACATTGTCCTCAGAAACGACGTGGTAACTTCGTTGTTCCTTTGGACCTGCAGAGTTCTAACTAAACAAGTTGCATAGATTTCGAGTCTTCTTGATTAATATGATGACCATTGCTTTCAAAAAATCATTTACACACGTTAAACTTCCTTGTACATACTGACTAAATCTCGATGCTTCTTTAAATATGAAATTTCACTGATAAAATATTTTTGCTGAATCGGGTCATGTCTGCACCTGTTGAGTCTTCCGTCCCGATTGCTTAGCGTCCCTCAGGATTACACAAAGCATGTGAGCAGAGTACACTTAGGACGTAACATAGTTTCTGATTGGTCAGTCATTGAAAAGTTGTCCAATCACCACTCACTTTAGAAAATCACCGGAAGTACGAAATGATCTAGTAGCTTCTAGAACATTCTCGAAGCTATACAACCGGAAGTTCCAATGTCTTCGAAACAAAGAATTTCTGCTTTGCACACACACACATTCACAAGAAAAGTCAGTTTGTGGCGTCGAAGAGAAGTCATATGCTGAACGAGTATGCGCATAGTTGCCAACTACTATGTTTTATCACCAAAAGTCAATCATAAATTTAATAAAATATACGCATTAATTTTTCTTGCTATCGGTGGTCGATAGCACCTAATATAAGTAGAAATAAGGGAAATCCTGTCATATTTTTGGAACATTATCCTGGACCCTTACACTAACATAATCTAACATAAACTAACCCATACTCACTTACCCTAACCTACTTAAGCTAATGTGTCAAGAAATTAACGAAATTGTAATTTTTTTTTTAGAAACAATAGCTGGACCCCTTCTGCTAAACTTTAGCCGTCCTATTTAATACCGACTATATGAGAATGAGACATGGACCTACTTCTTAATGCGTGATCCAATCCACATGAGCCGCAATTGTAAATTAATTCTTTTTTTCTGCGTTCATAGTCTAGTGTGAAAATAATATGTATCATTTATTACCATCGCATAGTTCTCAATATTGCTATATGATGACACCTCGGACTCAACTTATTTAATTAGCAACAAAATTGGTATTACTTAATTATGTTACATTAAAGATACAATAAAAGAACTATATTTATTGAAACTTTGTTGTTAATTTATGAATATGACAGAGTCATTCTCAATGGCTTTACCCAATCACTAGCTTGTAAGCTTCACAGAGACTTTTAGTGAATCAGAGTTTAAAATCTATTATATAAGTTCTATAATTAGGCTAATTATCTATCAAGACGTCTTGAAACGTAGATCCGACTCGGTGGGAGAATATGAAATTTCACCATCTTTAAGCATTCGTCAACTTTATCATAAATGACATAAGCGTAACTAAAAAAAAGTATTTGATCTTCATTTGGTTCTTCAATTTGTTTAATCGATGATTGGTACTTTCAGATAGTAATTTTAGATTGAACTTTTAGTACTGTTGTCTTTTCTGCAATTACAAGAATTACTAGGATATAACCTATAGCAAAGACAAACAACAATCTACTAGTTATTATAACATTGAATTTTCTGCCACATATAATGGAACTTAGCGAAATAATGAATAATTTCTCCCAACAAAATAAAAACAATTGTTATAGCCAATTAACAATCCACTTCTATACTGACACAAAACTCGTTTCACTTTCGATTTCCTCGTAAAAGAACTACTTATAAAAATTGATCTTAAAGCAGGTTATCGTATTCAGACGAATGTTGTCTATCGAGTGATGTCCGTGTATTTCTAAATCGAAGGTAACTCCGAATTAGAGTTGCCATCTTATTAGAACAAAATGTATAGACATTTTATGCAGTTATTGGGAGGAAGAGGGAGGAGTATTTACTCTAGCAGTAACAGTATAAGCCTTATTACAGAAGGACAAATCATATTTTTCTAATTAATTGTAGGAGAGTTTCTCAACCTATGGGTCGCGAAGTGAAATGGGAGAGATAAATGTAATTAGGATCTAGTACCCTCAAGTACTATTTTTAATGATTATTTTAAATTTCTTATTTCCATACGTACACCTTTATTCTCGTTCTTCTTGCCAACTGTTATTTCTATTCCGATATAACGCTTACATGCATACGCAACCGTAAGCGATAAGCAGGAATAATGAAAAAGCTAATTAAAAATAGGAAATTACCTATCGCAGTCGTTATATGAAATAGGGTGAGAAAACCTGTATTCAGGAAAGTGAAAAATTTAAGTCATATAGAACATACAATAAATATAATGCGCGATATATGAACGTACTTTAAATTTAAATACTATCTAGTATAATATAGTAGTATACGTTTCGTGTTTAAATACATGCCTATCAACTTACCTGCCAATGTTGTCAGGTTTTTTATATTCAGAAGGGTCTGTACAAAAATGTGAAAAGTTAACTGCAATAATAATGGAAATCAACTTAATCAGGAAATATGAAAGGCAGGACATTTTCAAAGTAGAGCGCACTGTATAGCGAGACATTTTCTCCGAAATCGCAACTATCCCAACAAAATCGGGACGGATCCATGACATGTCTCTATATTTTAAAGAAGGGATTACAAATAAATACATTTACACAATATAATGGGTTGGGTATGTTGGACGAAAATATTTACCGTTCTTTAAATAAAATAAATTTTAATTGTTGAATGAATACAGCATTAATTGGCAAGAATAGTACCGTCGTAAACAGTGATTTTATTTCTTTCCTTTCCCGTAAATTACAGTGTATTATTGACAACCATTCTGTCACATATCATATTTGTAAAAATACTGCTATAGATAATACAATATACAAGGAAAGGTTTTATCTCCCATGGATAAGAATAGAGCTAAATGTTTAAATCCAGAGACCTATTTCCCTAAACTACTTGTTTTGTAATACGAGCGTAAAGTTTTTCAAAATCAAACATTGAACAATTAAACACTGAGTGATCACTTAATTGCGACCAGCTAGTATTTTGTTGGCCAACCTTCCACTGAGAGGACAGCCTCGACACGCGTGGTATGGTTTCTAGTACCGGTACTTAGTGGTATGTTTTCACGGGGATCCAATACAATTTTTTCGTGGTGACAATCCACAATTAGCCTACAGATGTCAGTGCAAGAGTAATGATGCGAATAACTCGTTCCACAACATCGCATAAAGGTTCTATAGGATTATGATCCGGTGAATTATGGCCCAATATGAATGCTGTAGCTCCGTGGAGTATTTCTCAAGTTAAGCAAGTACATTATTGACAAGGTGGCTCTGTACATTATCGCCCAGGAAAATACTATCTTCGTATGGGAAAAAGTGTTGCTTTGTAACGTGTACATCATCCTATAAAATATTCATTTACAAAAGAGCGTATAACTGTGGTCCATTCAACCAGCGGTCTCCTTGCATGCCAACAAAAGCATCTCCAAACCATACTGCCTCCCCCACCTTACAGCATACTAAGCACCATGCGACACGGGTCATAGCTTCGTGCTGTTGGCGCCACACATGCTCAGGCCTGCCCGAGAGGAGTGACACCAACCGTGATTTATCGGACTAACACATCCTTTTATAATCATCATCTGTCCAATTAGCGCGTTCCTGTGCCCAAGCGCGACAAAGTCTGCAGTGACGAGTCGTATGGATTGGGTGGCAATTGGATCGCCTGCGGTGGAATTTCACGCGTGCCACTATACAACCTATAGATGTGTGGGATATTGGTGTTGTGGCACCCACCATTGCAATTGTATTTGTCACATAATTTAGGGAAATTGATGGTTAGTTTGGCTGTCATGAGCTGTTTCACATGAAGCTCGCCCCACGTTTTGGACGTTTCGGAAGTTCGGGCTCATGGAGTCCGTTACCCCATTTTCTTCCCACTTCAACTCATATTGACGGGCGCATCTGACAAATACCAAAGTATGGGTTATTGACGCACGTACTGCTTGGGTACCTTGGGCACTAAGCCTGTTATGTTGTACTGTAAAGTATATTAAATAAATAAATAAATAAATTTTAATCCGGATAAATCCTGCCAATCTTCGATTATAACAGTGTGCTGTCTGCCAATATGTAGCCCCGAGTGTGCTTTTTGTCAATATTAACGTGTGCTACAAATTTCTAACCGGAATGATTTTGTATCTTAGATACTTTTTATACTTGGGGGCAGAGCGTAGCTCATCTGAAATTTGTAACACCGTGTATTTAGACAACTCGAGGATGAATTTAACAAATCGTCTTAGGATAAGAAATGAAATACTCAATTACTTTTGGATATTTTCGACATCACACCACAAGCTATTAGGATTCGAAATGGTCTTAACTATAGAAATCTACTACAACGTAATGGCACAGAAACTTAACCATTATGGTTATCTAACATCGCAAATAGATGCAGTACTCACAGGTAGTTCAGCTCAGTTCAACTCCAAACGATGTCCTTCCACTCTCCAATCTTAATTACCACTCCCGATTCTAGTCTTCGTCCTCAACCAGCACAACCCCTTTCCGGGATTCAGGTGCTTCCTGGTTGTGGCGAAGAGCTTAGCTCAGGTCTCTTTCTGCAATCTCTTACTTCCTTATTTCCGTATAGGAAAACTTCCTATAATTGTGGTGTGATGCCGACGTTATCTGTTTTTATTTTTTTTTTAAGCAGTATGACTATAACTTCCTTGTTTTATAATAAACAACATAAATTAGACAAACACATGTAAGGATTTTGGGTACTTTACATTACCCCTGTCTCGAAATTTTGAGCACGATTCTATGTGCCAAAAAGGAAAAAAAAAGATTACTGTCCACCTGTATAAACATAAAAAGTAAATAATAATTAAGTTCGTCCATTATCTTCGAACACTCTGTATATATAAAGTTTTCTTTTTACTCGAATGTATGTATATATATTCCACCACCAGCATTGTCCGTCACCAATAATATGAATATATGTTGTTTGTATCACATGAGTATTCTGCTGACAAGGTAATATTACAATAAATGTAGGTTAATGTCACTGTATCCTGTCTGTAAGAAAGAAAAAAAAAAAACACATTGTCACAAAACACTTTGCACTCTGAATGAAACAAAACACTCAGTTTATTTCACTAGTTATGTGTGAGTTTGTGTTTTTCGTCATCTGTTCCTTCCTATACTGGAATACATGTTACTTGGAGGTATGTATTCTGTCATATGTATTTAATTGTCATTATCACTGAAGTCCTCACTTCGATAACTGGTAGTAGTATTTAATCCTTTGAAAGCATAGATTCCTCAGGATCCTGTTGTTCGGCTCAGTCCACATGGTCCATTGTTGATATCTGACATTGAAGATAAGGCATCTATGGGAAACTGCTACTGTTGCTGTTCTTTTGTTGATGATGTTGATATGTTGTTGTGTAGGAGTGATTATTGAGTGTTTTTGTTTATGCGTGTAGTAAATACATTTATTTACAGATATTAAGACAAGCACAACTGTTAAGTCTGCACCATTACTTAGAAGTAGTGAAATGAGTCCCTTTTTAATGTTTGAATAACACGAAGTTAGAAGAAATCATTGACATACCATTAACATTAAGAATTATAGTAGGCGTAGAAGGCTTAATTGTTGGATATACATTTAATGTATCATCATAGAGGTGTATCGAAGAACAATCTGGGGTTACGTGTGAATCTGTTTTTGAAGAAACATATTTGACAGATCGAATATGTGAATTTGAAACGTTATTTGGGGTTAATTTAATTTTGAATAATTTGTATATTATAAATGACAAAATTATTAAAATGATTATTAAAATAGTAATTATAGGGATGACGAAAGTATATGATTGCATTGTGGAGCGTACCTAGAAAGGCAAAAGAAAAAAAAAAGATTCAGAAAATGAAGTTGTTACTTGGTTATTCTTCTTTGAAATATGCTTAGCATAATTTTAATAATAACCAAATATTTCTTTTTTTTTTTTAAATTAACTAGTTTCTTTGAAGGATGCTTTGCATACCTGTTGCCTAGTTAATCTGCTGTGAAATAGACTCTACTTGAAAATTTGCTTCGCAAAATTTATATTCATAGCCTACTCACGTTTCAATAACAATATTGTATTTCATTGTTTATTTCTTTAATCATTTTCAGGCCTGTGAATATGATTACTTAGTTCAGTTACTATCTTATTCAGCTTGTACATTTTAATAACTAGAGCTACAATAAGAATTAGTAATAGAAATCCTACTAGTATAAAAATAATTCCAATGCTATAAGTAATATGAGTATCAAAGTGAGCCCATATTGGCATAGTAGGGTTCACTGTCAAATTCGATAGTTGAGAAGAAAGGTTCTGTAATTTATCCAAGTAAAATTGGTTTCCTACATCCCATTGTGAAAATGAAAGATTTATAGGTAACTCTATGTGATGATATGTAACTTCTACGGTATGTCTACTATCTAAGATTATTTGATTTGCAATCACTGAATCGAACGCATTGTAAGATAAGAAATAAGCTCTGTGTTGATCGTCTGAATAATTTGAATAAACCGGTGTTTGGACATTTCTAGAGACAACATGAACAGTTGTTAATGCTGAAAACAAAATACCTACTGGGGTGTATAGATAAATAAATTTGGAGTTTGTAGTATACTTTACTATATAATAACGACTAATTAAAAATAATATGAATAAATATTGAAAAAAAATCTTTGAAGATTTTTTTTTTATTAATGCAATCACTCTAAGTTTGTTGAATGTCTATAAATAGTAAATTCTCTAATTTCCTATATCGCGAAATAAGAAAGTTTTCGGCCTAACTAGCTTATCAAAGAAATAGAATAGTCCCAGGAAAGAAAAATAAGGGTATTGATTCCTTTGTGTTCGAAAAGGAAAACCGTAAGGCACTTACACTCACGGTGTCCGAAGAAGAGAGACTGTTATCGCGCAGTCTATTCGCACTTGCTGAGTGAACAAAAGAAATCAATACGAAAGGCTTTCACCAGAGTGACCTAATATCCCTATTCTAGACTAACATATGATCCTCTTCTTTTCCAATGTACCATCTCGATATTCGTCCAGTGGTTCTTGATTTCGCTTCTATTGGTGGTCATCTTTCGTTGATTGAAGATCTCGTTGACTCTCAAAGTTTCGGCGTGGGAACATCTTAAGTTGATAGTAGGAACTTGTTTCTTCTTTGGGCGTCGTCTGTGTCCACCGGCGTCTATGGGTGTCATCTAGCGTCTTCGCTTGTCCTGTGGTGCTGATCACATCATTCATCATGTTTCTTAGTTGTAGATGTTGAATTGTTTCTATAGATGCAAATCTTGGAGAATTTTCTTCGTCCCATGTGTTGTGGAGCAAATTGCCTACTTTCCAGGCTAATGGATGTTTATGTCTCAGCGTCTTCTTCTCTTACTGATGAAATCTTCTTTAAAGATCTGATGTCCACTGCATCACGTTTGGCGTTATTCTTCTTATTTTGATATTCTACGACGATTTTGTTCGCACTGTTAGTGAAACCTACAACTGTAGCTTTCTTGTTATATTTGTGACTGAACACTTCTGGGATCCCTTTCTTTTTCTGATGGTCCTTCACTAAGACAACATCCCCAATCTGGAATTCTGCTTGTTTGTTTTCTTGAAGAAACTTCTCAAGTTGCTTTTGATAATTCTTGATCATATTTTGATAAGCCTCTTCTCTTATCGTTTTCAAAACTTCAATGCGGTCTGCATTTTCGATGTTTTGCACTGGAGTCTGAAATTCATTTTCCAACAATGACCTTGGCTGATAACCATGTAGCAAAAAGAAATTGCTAAATTTTGTTATCACGTTTGTAACATTATTTAACGAAAAGGTGAGTGCTGGTAAAAATAAGTCCCATGTGTGTCCTTTAGACGATACATAGTGTCGTAACGCTTGCTGAATAGTGTCTGCTGTTTTCTCCACCAAACCTAAAGATTCGTGCTGATTGACAGCTATGAAATTCAATGTGGTTCCCAACCTTTCTGAAAGTTCGGCCATTAATTTACTGCGGTGTCCGGGAAGTCTGTCCAAAAAAATTTTCTCTGGCAAACCATACTTGAGAAATACTTTCCGATATAACGAGTCAGCAATTGATTCTGCTGTTAAGTCTATTAAAGCATCTGTTACAATATACCTAGTACAAAGATCACATGTGATGAGAATGTATTTGTTATGCTTTTCAGACATTGGGAAAGGGCCTACCTGATCGATTTGGATAGTAGAAAAAGGCTGTGATTGAGCATATGTCTGTGGTAACATTTTTGGAGGTTTAGTGACTCTCTTATTTAATAAACAGGATGGGCAACTTCTAACCTTGTTTCTAATGAACGTTTTCATGTGTGGAAAATAAATTCTGTGCAATGCATAGTTATATGTTCTCGTTTGACCTTGATGAGCAGAGGTTAATGGCGACTTATGAATCATATCAAACACTTTGTTTTGTAACTTAAAAGGAATACATAGTAAACGTTTGGCTACGTTTGCAAACTTATGTATTCGGTAAAGTTTTCCATCTACTAATTCATAGCATTTCGACATTCGTACTGCATTGGTGTTAGATGAAACTTCACCCGTTTCTAAATATTTATAAATATCTCCAAAGAATGTGTCCTCTCTTTGATAGCGGCCTATATCCTGTGGCTCTGTGAAATTCACTAAACATTTGTCTTGATCGATATTTTCTACTGAAAGATCTCCCGGCTGTACGGGAAGTAGTGTGTAACGGCTAAGTCCGTCAGCTATATTGAGCTCACTTTTTACATGTATTGGCGTGAATTGGTAATCTGATATATAAAAGTACCATTTCAAAAGTTTTGGTGGCAAATTCTTACTGGTCTTCAGAAATGTTAGAGCTCTTGAATCTGTCTTCAGATAAAAATGTCTTCCAAGCAGGAAGTAACGAAATGCTCGAAATGAAGCTATAATTGCTAGAAGTTCAATTTCTAAAACACTCAATTTTTTCTCTGATTCTGTTAACAAACGAGAGTAGTATGAGATAACATACCATTCACCTGAATTTTCATCATCTGTCTGCAGCAAAATTGAAGAAATTGCTGTCCTTGACCCGTCAGTATACAAGCACAAGGGTTTGTTTTGATCGTACGGTGCGAGAGCGGGGGCTGCTAGCAATTTCTGTTTCAAAAGTTCAAAGATTTCTTGATGTTGAGCGGTCCATTCAAACCTTTCTCGTTTACGAACGAGCTTTTGAAGCGGTTCCGTGATTTCTGCATAATTGGGCAGAAATTTCCGAATATAATTACAAAGCCCTAAGTAGGATCGTAATTGTTTCGTATTTTTAGGTGGAGGATAAGTTTCAATAGTTTTCAAAATTCTGTCTGAAACTTCAAACCCAAATTTTGAAATTTTGTGTCCCAACGCTATGATTGATTTCATGAGAAACTGTGATTTCTCTACCGACACTCTTAAACCATAGATTCTCAGTCTATGCAACAGTTGTTCTAGAACTTCTACAAATTTCTCTTCAGAATTTGAAAATAGAAATAGATCATCCACATATAAGGCTATATTGTCGGGCTGTAAATTAGCTAGTACAACTGACAGGAACGTATTAAAATAAAAAGGAGAATTTACATAACCTTGTGGCATACGAAGGTATTCGAATTTTCCAAGATTTGGAATGCTAAATGATGTAAATTTCCTTGATTGAGGCTCTAATTCTAATGTGAAAAAGGCATTAGAAATATCCAAGTATCCGTAGTACAAGTGTCCTGACATAGTTGACAGTATTTCACTGACAGGAGGTAAACTAACACTATGATATAAAACTCGTGAATTCAATTCTCTCAGATCAATAATCTTGCGCAGTTTTCCTGACGGTTTCCTAAGAAACATAACCGGAGAATTATAAGGCGAATTGGATCTTTGTATCACCCGTTGTTCCAATAACGTATTTATAAATTGCGTAACTTCCGATTTCAGTGCATGTGGAATTGGAAATTGTTTGCGTGAAAACGGAATTTCTGTGTTAAGTTCAATTTTACATTGAAAATGTCTTGCTTTTCCGATCCTGTTAGGATTCCACGTAAACACATCAGCAAAGCGGTAGCAGAGGTCTATTACTTTTTCTCTATATTCAGGACTGGCATCTTGACCAATATTTAATTTAGAAATTTGGAATAACTGTTGTCCTTCCCGTAATAATTCCTCATCCACATAATTTTCATCTATTGATTGGCAACATTGATTTGACTCTTCAATTTGAACGTCTTCCGCTTTTCCGATTACAAAATTCTTATGAAGAACGACTTTTGTGACTAAAGGGTTAATAATTTCAACTACAGGTTCGTTTTTATTTAAAATAGCTCGCGGCACTAAAATTCCTAGTTTCTCAATTATAGACATGTCTGGCTCTAAAATCACTTCTTGACCTGATTTCGAATTAATACATTTAAGTGGAACAATTATTCTTGTCCTTGGAGGAAGATACGTCCTCTTATGAATGACGAACTTTGGATCATATGCCTCTGTCAACAAACAAAATATTGGCTCTGAAACCTGATGACCCGTATTACTCTGTTGTTGTGTGTTACGAGGAGGCTTTCCATATCTAAACAAAGATAGCATCTTATTAAGGTAATCAACACGGGCGTTATGAAAAATAAAGAAGTCATTTCCTAAAAGAGCTTTCGGACCAAAATTTTCCACTATTCTAAACCTGTGATGAAAGGATCGACCGTTGATTAGAAATTTGATTATGGCTGTGTGTTTCAGCTCTATAGGTTCACATGAAACACCAACAACTTTCGTAATTTCCTGTGACAATTTAGTTTTAGGAGATAGCAATGATTTATCTAAAATTGATATTGTACTTGCCGTATCTGCAATTATTTTTAATGGTTTCTTTCTAAGTTGAATTGTAAATCTAACCATGTCCCCTTCAATTTCTAATGGAGTCTGTATCTCTTCTCCCTGAACATTCTTTTGTTTATATTGACGGTGTATACTAGTATTATTAATATCTACGGGTGGGCCCTTTTTCTTGTTATCTGTACATCCACCGTCTGCATGTACAGACGTTGTCAGTTTAAATTATGAGTTCCCTGTACCTGATTCATTTGGGAAGGGTTTTGTACAGGAACATAATATGTTGTACCATTACTTTGCATGTGATGTACACCCTGCATTTGATTAAAACTAGGTATTTGTTGTACATGAGGCACATTAGTATGATGACAACAACACTGGTTGTTATGATAATTTGCGCGTCCTGATCTAAAATTACCGCGACCACCACGGCCTCGAAAATTGTTATTTTTCCCTCTAAAATTGTTGTATTGAGTATTGTTTCTACCCTGATTATTCTTAAAATTGCCTCTCTTACTAGCTCGAAAATTATTTCTGTTATTCTGATGGGATTGAGAATTATTTTGCGCACAGTTGGTGTTTAACTTTTGCGAATCTGAAGAACCGCCTTCGATTTTCAGCGACAATTTTTCTATTTCTTTCTGTAACTGGCTAATGGAAGATGTAACCTCGCTACTTTGAGATGATGATGAAGGTGTGTTTGTGTTCTGAGTTTCCGAGTGTTCTGCTCTGTGTTGTTGTTTCTCTACTAATTCACGAATTGCTTTCCTTTTATTTTTCCTGTGCCTATGTGACGTAATCTCGTCCTCGGACTCGGACGAAGAACTGTCAGTAACCGTAGATTCTGATTCAGAATCAGATGACGAACACCTACATTTCCCTTTTCTACACTTCTTCTTATACGCTTTCTTAATACGTGCATCTATTTCTCTCTTTTTCCTATTTCTAATTTTACATTCATTTGCTTCTAACGTATAGAGAGCCTGGATAAACGCATCTAAAGTGTCAAAAGACTCATAACCTAGGTGTTGAATATAGTACGGTTTCAACCCTGCTGTAATGATTGAAATGATCTGCTCTTCTGTCAAAGTCGGAGCATGTTTGTCTACCATGGATAAAATATCATAAACAAACGACTGAATGGGTTCATGCTTTTTCTGAATCCTATTCTGTACGGTAGAGAAAAAATCTACACTATCTCTAGCATTCTTGAAACATTTAATTATCTCAGCTTTACAATTCGCGTAGGTTGTTTCATCTGTAATGTTCTTTCTCTTTAACAAAGTTCGCAATTGTTCTTTTAGTTTCCCTGGAAACGCGGTGATTATCATTTGTTTTGCTATTTTATCAGTCCAATTATTTAACCGTACACAGTCATCATATTCATCAAAGAACTGCTGTATCGTGATTTTGTGTGGTTTAAATTTCGGAACTGGATAATGGGAATTGTATACATTAACAATAGGATTTTGAGCTCCCTGACCTTCACTGTGTTGTCCCTGCATTTTCTTAGACTTATTGTATTTCCGTTTTAGGGGAGGGATTTTTACTTTTATTGGAATCTTTTTGTATCTTAACGTTCTAAAGTGTCCGTCTGAATGTTCTGTATCACTGCTGGAAGTATTATTCATATCCTATATACGAACAGAAAATAAACCTTCTCATTGCGGCTAATTTTGCAACCTAAGCAAAGTACACTGACCATTAGTTTGTAAATGCAGCAAATTCCTATATGACAACAAGAATCTTGGTGTATTGTCCGTTTCTTTAGTAACAAGAGGAAATGAATCTCGCAAGACTATATAGCATTATAACAACTGACGTCTGTAATTTCAGCATACTATGAGAGAGAGAGAGAAAAAAAAACATGAAACTCCTTTTACTCAACTTGACAAACTGATGTTATCGTCTAAATAATTTAAACTACGCGTGATACGCTTCATTCCCATATGTATGAGGCATCGGAATCAAGCATGATGTATCTAATTTAATGTAACTTGAATGGCCTATAAAATAAGCGAGATCTCCGAAATCGAAACATATGTGGTAAATGACCACAATCTAATTAATGTTGTCCGGAATCTTAATTTTACCCATAAATGGATAAAACCGGATGCTTCCACCATAACGTGTGCTACAAATTTCTAACCGGAATGATTTTGTATCTTAGATACTTTTTATACTTGGGGGCAGAGCGTAGCTCATCTGAAATTTGTAACACCGTGTATTTAGACAACTCGAGGATGAATTTAACAAATCGTCTTAGGATAAGAAATGAAATACTCAATTACTTTTGGATATTTTCGACATCACACCACAAGCTATTAGGATTCGAAATGGTCTTAACTATAGAAATCTACTACAACGTAATGGCACAGAAACTTAACCATTATGGTTATCTAACATCGCAAATAGATGCAGTACTCACAGGTAGTTCAGCTCAGTTCAACTCCAAACGATGTCCTTCCACTCTCCAATCTTAATTACTACTCCCGATTCTAGTCTTCGTCCTCAACCAGCACAACCCCTTTCCGGGATTCAGGTGCTTCCTGGTTGTGGCGAAGAGCTTAGCTCAGGTCTCTTTCTGCAATCTCTTACTTCCTTATTTCCGTATAAGAAAACTTCCTATAATTGTGGTGTGATGCCGACGTTATCTGTTTTTATTTTTTTTTTAAGCAGTATGACTATAACTTCCTTGTTTTATAATAAACAACATAAATTAGACAAACACATGTAAGGATTTTGGGTACTTTACAATATTTATCTTCGAGTGTGTTTTATCTCTGGAATACTAAAAGTAGTGGTGGCTACTCGCGGGGTGGTGTGGCCCAAGCCTCCCAAAGTTCATGTGGCTCCCGCATTGTATTTATGAATATATAATATTTCCCATAATGTGAATGAAATTTGACTTAAAATCCTCATTGTGCCTTCTGCATCTGAATGCCTTCCCCCAAATTTACAGATCAAATGACTCCCTTGGCTTCTGACCATATTTTCTTGTGTGGAGTGGTGGTCGCAATTCAGTGAGCACTCAGTATATACACAATGAAACCAAGACAAATTAGGAGTCTAAATTTGTAATTAGAAATGTCTTTCTCTATTATTCTAAAATTTCTACTTTATGATCTTTCAAAGATGTATTGTTATGACAAATAGTCCCCAGAACTTTGTTGGCAGGAGATTTTATTCACGCATGATGCCAGAAACTAGACTGTAATATGTATCGTTCCTGTAGTTTAAAAAATCCGTTCTTGCATGAAAACACCAGTAGGTGCCAAGAGTGATCTTTAATTCTCTCCTAAAGTCACGGTGGTTTTGTACTTTTCTATTTTCCCAGATGTTTTGGAGTACATTCCAAAGTGTAAAGGGTGTTAATGAGCATCGAGAGTAGATACGGCTAGGATATAGGAGGTGCACGTCAACAGCACCTGCCATTTTGATCTGAAATTCACACTTGTCACTTCAGGAAAGCCTCTGCGGCGTCGACCTCCATCCTCTTTAAACAGTGCAAGTTTTGTTTATTAAGTGGCAGCAGTTGAGTCACAGTATCTGAACGAGTAAGATTCTGCCCAAGGACATATGTATTTCTGATACTACTCAAAGACAATTGAATTTTCGGTTGAAGAGCAACAGATGATTGTGGAATTCCGCTACGCAGCTGGACGTTGTGAAGCAGAAATTCATTGCTAATTGACGAAAACACTGTTAGGAAATAGGTGCGTCAGCTCAAAGCAAGGTAAAAGAGTTTGAAAGACTAGCAAAGGTCTCGACGTCCAAAAACCTCTTGAACCGAACCTAACATTGCCTGTGTTGAAAATTTCATCATGGAAAATAGACGTGTCACCATGCCGATTCGCCATATACTTTCGCTAACAATAAGAACATTAGAACGAGTAGTAACAAGCGAACTGGACCTAAGGAAAGTTTCTTCTCATTGGGTTCTACGAATGCTTAATGACGACCGTAAAGACGTGCATGACGACAATGTCTTGGAAAATGTTATGAGAACGGGTGAATCACAAATTCACTTCTTCTAGCTAGAAAGAAGAAAGATAATCGATTCAGTGGAAATACACAGATATACCCACTCCAACCCCCCAAAAAATATTCGTAAGGTGACGCCTAACGAGAAGATGCAGTACAAGAACTTCTGAGATTCCCAAGTAATAGTGTCCCTCCCTATTTCCCTCCCAAAAAAGTACCTACTTCCTATAATGTCCCTCCCTCCTTATGATACAATTAGAAGCAATTTCGTTTATTTTTCGATAGACAATTTATGCCGAAATTAGCTGAGAAGCGACCACAAATTGCAAATGACAACTTCGCCCTTCTCGTGGACAATGGAGCGCCATACTGTTTTAATTTTGTTACTTCATTCTTTACTGATCATGGTATCTTCCCTGAGCTGCTAACTACACCGAATTGAAGCTAAAGTTATGATTTGGAAACTACGTTAATAATAAGTTCAGCTCTACAAATGTCCGTTAGTTGGCTGGAATGGAATGGGGCTGTTTTTCAGTACCAAAGCTTCATAAGACGTTGACCTACAGCTTAACTACAAACTACATTCGACTTCCACCGAGAATCGAACCCGGATCTCCCATGTCAAAAGTTCCGTATGCTAACCATATAGTAATGACATAGCTATTTTCACGATCTCGGTCTTGTGTAAGATAGAGAAAGTACAAAATCTCATAATCCAATGTAAATTAGACTAGAGCGAATGTTCTTCGGCTGTTTACGATTTTTATTTCAAATACAAATATGAAGTTGTCATAGCACGTTTGTAACAATATAGTTCTCAACATGAAATACTATCTAGAGAAAAGTGGTTCCACTCAGTGGCGGTTCGTGTGAGTGTCGGTGGAAATTACAATTTTATAACATAAATTATAAGAGAAAAAATGCCTTTTGCAATTAATCAAAATGTATCGGGATCTTACCTCTTACATGCATAATAAGGTGGAAATACGAAATGAAAAGAGTGTTTTTATTACCACATAGTAGTCCATAATAAAGATATGGTGAAATGAAATGCTGTGTGAAGGCAGAGTACACAGCGTTAATAAAAGTGTTGGAAAGCTGTGCTACACACAAGTACTTTTACAATATCCTCGTTTATGTTTATACTCACTATCGCTGACGCACCTTCTCCCTACGGAAGCACCCCTCGCTGCCGCTCGGTTAAACTGTTACCCTCCTGCCCTGACTCAATTAGATAGATTTCGTGCTTTTTAGCGCCCACTTAACAGAAGTTGGTTTGTGCTTTTACGTCAATTCGTGGGTTGTGTACTGCAGTTTTTATGCCATTTTTGCACACGTTGTAGTTTAATACGGAGCTGCGCTTCCATCCCCCGTCTAAAAGTTTATTTACAAAATATTGTAGTAGATCTTGTTTATAGTGTTAGTTGGAAACCTGAGAAGGTAACGATTCATTGCTTATAGTTATTTGTGAATAGTGCGTAGTTTGTAACACTTATCAGTTGGAAGGTGCTAACTTTACGAAGCAATATAATTCAGACAAACACGTATGTAGCAAAGAGCAAAGAAATTATGAAAACAATACACTTTTGTGATTAACAGTCATGAATGAACGATGGAAATGAAAGAAGAGTATTTCTAGCAAGGTATATTAAAATAACAACAAATAAATTACAAAACATCGTTAAGAGCAGGTTCATGTGAGCCTAATCCAGGGACACCGTCTGCGAACAATTAGCCAAATTTGCTTACCCAAAAATTATCAGTTCTCCGGGACAACAGTCAAATGTCACTAACATTCTGCATTAGACTTTGAACTCAACACTGACTACTTCCTAGCACGAGGGAAACGATTTGTTTTACAGAATGTCTACTAGAGTTCTTGGATTACCGTACGAGATATTCCGGTATTCTGTATTAGTGCACATCTTCCATATTTGTACTTCTTCCTCTACAAAATTCACTAAACACAAAGGAAAATAAACTCAAAAACATTCTAATCTATATTGGTACTGATGATGCCGTTCACTTAACCAATCGGACAAATCCCACTACCAGTAGTGTGCATCTAGAAAACATTTACAAATAGTGGATTTTAAAATTTTGATTTCAGAGTAATGCAGAGGAAGTCGATAACTAAAAAAATTGGAAAAATTGCGTGTGTGAACTCGAGGCTTCAACTTTCTTTTTAAAATATTTGGTTTAGCTAGCATAATCTGGGAGTCTTGCACCTTGTTGATAGTTACCATTACCTTCCGAAACTATGTTTGTGATCTTGTTAAATAGTCCAGTATAGGAGAAAATTTTGACAAACCCAGTAATAATGAAACTTTCAGGATATTTTACTTTCATCAAGTGTAGTAATATCCTAAAAGTTCCCAAACATTTCTTTCAAGTTTCATGTAAAATGGCTGCTACATAGGCTTGTAGCCAGCCCAAAAATGAAGGGGGGTGGGCGATGGAACCATATTATAGTTCATCACCATATTATAGTTCATTTGCCAGTCTACAGTGAAAATTTTAGGGAGACAGCCAAAATTTAGGAGGGTCACGGCACCCCTTAGACCCCCTGGATACGAGGCTGCTGCCACATCCAATTTGGCCGCCACCGTCTATACAACAATTATGCTTTCCTTGATTTACTTATGTTTATCATATTGTGCTTACCGTAGATTCAATTCTAATATCTTCGAACTTATAACAAAATATTTTGTAAATAAAATTTCCTTACTTTGATACATAATTCATATCTGTATACAAATGATAGACTAGTATATCTTATCTTGTATATCTTACTCTTGTACCTGTTTTTTAAAGTGTATTTTTCTATAATAAAAAATTAAAGAAAATATATCAACATTCCATAATTACAATTAATATATACAAAATATAGTACGGTACATTTTAGAATAATGGGGCATTATATACTTAAGTTTCTGTAAAATTATTTAGCAACATAATCCGTAGAGAAAACGTACTTTAAGTAAAATTCAGTTTTTATAAACGATAGAAATACTTTTTAACATATACATGGTAAAACACACAAAAATTAATCCATTCCTGGCACGGTACATTGTTGGGATATAAATGGCACTGTTTGGGTTGGATCAGACCCAGTGCTGCTTCAATGAAAAATGTCATTGAAACTCGTTTTAAGGAGGGAGTTATATTTTAGAAATTTAGGTTTCATATAATAAACTATATTTCTTTCATAACAGGAAAGCATTTATTTCGGGGGGTATCCAAATTCAATATGAGGGTATTTTTATATCAAAATTCCTAAAATGCCCCTTAAAATTAGGCTAAATTTATACTAAAGTCGAAATTTTGGAGGGGAGGGGGGTCGGGACCCCCAGGACCCACCCCATGCGTACATCCCTGCAGGAAAGGTACTCATTACAATGAGAAACTAAAAAAAGAAGAAAGGAATTTTTTTTAAAAAAAATCATAAAAGTAACATACAATTTGAGGGTAATTCAACACTAAGATAACTCCAACATGTCACTTTGATAGTGTTGTTTTTGATTCTCAAAATGTGATTTCCATTCAATTAACCCACATGTGTGAATAAAATAATGTCGAACATGAATAATTGGACTTAATACATAAAAGTTTTATATTTGCAATAGACCAGCTTCAGAAAAAGAGTTCAGTATTGCTATGTTCAAACAAGTAATTGAGTAGCATTGTTCATTTTCCTCCTTCAATCCTCAACCAATTGCTGAAATATCTTGCTCCAGCCAAACTTGTTTCCGATGAGACACTTCCAATACATGTCGTCTGCTGACACTTGCTCTTATACGAAATACTGAGGGATGAAAAATTAAATGAAATAATTAAGTTTTACGTCCCACGGTTATACGGGTTAGGCTAAAGGAGATGCTGATGATGAGTAATGAATGAAGTGGTGGAATAAAGAAAGTGGAAGGAAACCGGAGAACGCCGAGAAAACCCACGAGCACGGTGTTTGTCCAGCACAAAGTCCACACGGCGCGAGCTGGGACCCCAGCACCGGAGGTGAACACTTTACCACTGACTCCACTCTCTTTTTATAGTTTGCTGTTTTAAATTTTGCTAAATAGTAAACACTAAAAAAAGAAAGAAAGACTTGACGTACCTAAAATATTTAGATGTGGATTCATTTCTTTCATTTGTTTTATAAGTCTTTCATTTTATTTTATGGATAGCGTTTGCACTAACTACGACTCCCTTTTCAAATATTTTAAACAGTCGATGTAAAAACAAGGGTTATTTTTAAAACACACACAAAAAAAATTCCTTTGAGTTCTGCGTTGGTTCAATTTTTGTATAATTATTATTGAATACATATATTCTTAAAATTTGAAGAAATTAGACGATAGTCCTGTTATGTTCTCGAAAACTTAGCAGAAACTTTACTTTTTATTTTCTTGAATTTGAAGCCGGTACAAACTTTTCTTTAACGGTAGAATCAATACGATGCAGTACAAACGATTCATAAGGAAAAATATTCAAATTTGTGAAAATGCATCACTGGTCCTGCTATATTCACGTGATCTCACGCAGGACTACTTTACTTTTCTACCTTCTAAAATTTGAAACGGGTGCAAACGAAACTTTTTACGGTACAATCCGATACAAACGATTAGATCTGTAATTTTTCTCCTGCTATGTTCACGTGCAGTTAGCAGGTCCACTTTATTTTTCGACCTTTTCGAGTTTGAAACCGGTACAAACAAAAATTTTTACGGTACAATTCGGCACAAAGGCAGTACAAACTATACGCACAGAAAAGTGTTTAGATTTCTAGAAATTTATCAGTCGTCTTGCTATGTTCACGTGAACTTATTAGGACCACTTTATTTTTCGAAGTTTTCGAATTTAAGACCGGTAGAAACGAAACTATGTACTGTGCAATTGTATTGTTTGTATTGTTTGTACTTTGTATTGTTTTTACACTTTGTACAAACGTGTGGCATGGAAATGTTTATAATTTTGGAAAGTGATCATTCTAAGTTCACATCGTGGAAGGATGAAAGTTTCTGGGTTAGGGTAGAAATCATTAAATAAAATAACACAGTAATCAACTATAAATATTCTAGGGAATATTTACGACTAAAGATTTCTATATTTTTAAAACAAAAAATTGTATAAAAAATAAATCAAATACACAGTGAAAATTAATTATGACCTATTCTTCAATAAAAGACTCAAGACACACTAAAAAGTTTGTTCCCAGTGCGATGTGCAGTTACGAATGTGTCATTATTCATCTTATTTCAAATCACGGCTTTGTCATGTGCTGCTGTCATGTTTCTTCGTTGTTATTATCACTTTGCAGATTGTAATCTACAAAAAAGATTTCAGTCACAGCCTTTTTGTAGTAAATTGTCCGAAAACATCTCACCTCCCACAAATAAAATACTTTATATATTGTTTTTTTATAAACATGAGTTACTCTATGAGTTGAGTGTATAATTTGTTGATGATATGTGAATAAAATCGTCAAATCATTTTTTTTTTTGTGGTTTTGTTTCAGAAATTCATAAAGAACTTTAGTGGCATCAGTAGAGTACACCTTTAAGAATATTACAACAGATATTAGTTATGGGATATTGTAATACGATTTTTATGAAACTCTTGCTGCAATGTTCGTTCTTCGCACGGGGAGGATAAGGTTTGTGGAGAATATTTAAAAGTAAGGAGATGAGTGAAATAAAGAAATAAATTACCAACGCGTTGGGCGCTGACCCAGTTAATATAATTGAAGTACTAAATAACGACGAGTAAAACCTTCGACGTTACCCCTGTCATTTTTCGGGTAAATTACATACCCCTTCTTACCCCAACATGGGTCTTAACGTTATCGGATTTGTTTACAATCAGCTCAGCGATTCCGAAAACTAAGAATGCGACAGTAATATCTTCCGTTCTTAATTTTCTTTACCTTGTACCCTACGCACCTATATCTCTTCTTCCTTTTCGACGCGATGTCCTTAAAGGAAAGTCCCTATAAACATTCTATCGTCTGGGTATTTATTCTCTGGTGTTAGGTTAACCTAACTTAAAATTAGGTTCTACAGTAGAACTGTGTTATATAGGTCTTTGTATATACATCCTGACAGTTGAAACATAAATTAAAAAATCAAAGGGAAGCAACAACGGAGCGCTAAAATCTCTTCAAATTTCGAAATCGAATCTTATCGTTCAGAAATTTATAGCGCTTCTATCGCTTGTAGAAATATAATATATATTTTGCCAACAAATGTAATGAAAATTCAAAGAATTTCACATTTTTACTAAATTGTTCTTTTAATACTGAAACAGACAAATACTTTTGTGTTAACAGAATTTAAGAAAATAAGGTGACAGGCTGGTTGGATCGGAATTGAATGTCTCTTCCAGCGTCGAGATTACATGGGACTTAAAGGTTAAAGTGGGATCGTAACCACATGGTCTCCAACAAGAAATCGAACCTGGGTCTCCTACATGACATTTGTGCGCTAACTAAATAACCAATTGAAAGTATTAACAATTTCTCTAGATTGTTATTAAGAGCTTCAAATGTGTAACTATTAATACCGTATGGGTGTTATTATTATGATAAATAAAATAACAATGGCTACTGATAATTAACTCTCTCTCTCTCTCTCTCTCTCTCTCTCTCTCTCTCTATATATATATATATATATATATATATATATATATATATATATAACATACACTATATGTACAATCCATAAATAAATAATCTTCCAACTTAACGTATCAACATTAAGGCCTTTAGGCTAAGGAAAGCAAGTGAATAATGATGAAACATTTGGTAGAATGAGAGAGTGGGAGAAATGTAAGTATCTGAGAGAACCGAGAACACAAAACCTTACTTGGTTGGGGATCGATCCAGGAACCTTATGCACTAGAATTTAGGTATCATGAATTGCTCAATACATAAACAAATAAACCACTGTTCACGCAGAATAAAATAATAATTCCGTTCGCTTCGCAACTGAGAGAGAATTAAGAGCCATAAAAAGGAGTTATCTTTAATTTTCTCGAAAACTAAGCATGATAATTTGTCCTCCAGCATTACATGTTTTTAAAACTGCATGATCTATTGATTTCTTTATGTTTTACCCTGGAAAAATATCGTAGGTAACAAAAATTAAATTTTAAGTGTTTATCACGATTTCGGTCTATATCTCCATAACTAAAACGTATACTGCCATCTTGTCATTAAGATAACAAAATACTAAATTAGGATGTACCTTAGTGTACGTCTAATCTTTACAGATGTCGTTATTATCGTATAGTAAACAGAAATGATCAAATGCATTTCAATGATGTAGCACACACTCGCGTCTAAACGCAAAATTATTTCCCTAACACTATACGGTATGAGTAATTCTGCTATTGTATTGCTGATTTCTCTGCAGAATGCCAGACCTTCTGTAATAGTCTATTCTTAATGCACCAAATACACGAGCACTCTTCAATTGATGCTGAGTCAGACAGAAAATAAAGGATTTAGAGAGACTCTCGTATGTAATGAGGACTCTCGAGAAACTACTTGACAGTCAACATCGATACTCGATTGCACGGTATAGACAGTAGCTAGAGGAATTCCTTTATTATTTCGAAATGTGATAGACTAATTAACATTCAGATGAGGAAGCTATGCTAGTGTAATTCCTTGTCAAATCTCCAGTAATAGCTATGAATCACTGAATCAGGGTTACAATTTGGAAATTAACTTGTAACTTTAAAAGTCCTGTGTTTTATGTTGGTAATGTAATATTTGAACCTTTTTTGACTCTCAAGTAGAGAATACAAATGCAATTATGTTCATTTATAAAGTATAAAATTTCCCTGTATTAAATTTACACAGGACTATGGGGAAACAATATTTTCCTTAGAATACACTGAGAAAAAAACTGTAGGTGGCGTACTTAAAAAGATAGGTTACATGCGTAATTCCTGTAGTTTTTTTACTTAACGTACAGCAGACGTATAACTGAAAACCCATGTTTTATAATGCTTTCTGTATAAGTGTTCCATTTATACGTACTTTCTGTATGAAACAATGTAGGTGGTCAGGATCTCACATAGAAATGGACGGACGGAAAACTTCAGACATCCTGCAACGGCATGATGTAACATCTAAGGGCAGTGCCTATGTAGCATACGGATAACGTATGCTCCGTACTGATTTCCATAGTAAGCAAGAGGATACCCTATATTTGTACAATGTACCGCTATCCGGAGATCGGATTTTTCTCTGTGTATGAATTTTGCTGAAAGTATAAACACCAAAACCTATAATACTCATATTTGTACCATTTTTGAACTTTAATTACTGAGGTAATTGCTCTACTTCAAATTCTTCAAAAATGCTTAAACACGATTTCTCCTATTTTTCAGTAACAGTACCGAATTTCTCATGTGTAACTTTTCTTTCTAATGGCGTGGGAGACGCGGTTTCGATTCCCGGCTAGAGCTCATGTGGTTCGAATTCCACGATAATCAGTATGTTACGTTTCAAAGAGTTTCGCTGCTCAAAGGGTCGACAAACTCAAAATCAACTCAACTTTTCTTTCTGAAGTTATCAACAGTGTTGACCACGAGAGCAGTAATTTACACTAGTGTTGTCCACGAAAACGAATCAAAAAATACATTTTTAAACTCAAGACGATAGGAGAAATTTTCCGGGTTTCCTGGGAAACACTAGTTTACCTAAGTGTTAGATGTGAAACACTGCTTGAGTGTTATATGATTTATAGTGTAAAAACTATAAATTGATAAAGTCGTTGTACGACTAGTTTTAGGATTCTGAATCCAATAAAACTCCTTTGAAACATGTCTGTCCTCATATTCAGCAGAAAAAAAAATCACATATGATATTACTTTCCTTAGCAGTCCATGGACCCGCATGTTTAACAATATAGTTTCATTTGATTCAATAGGATTTTCATTCGTGGTTAGTTTTATTATTGACATACACTGTGTTTCTATCAACTTTAAGGTTATTTTTCTCATGACGACATGAAAAAATGTTCTTACAAATAGTTTCATTAGATTAAGGACCCTAAAAGTAGCGGAAAAACTTCAATTAGAAAATTGATCCTAACTTTTCGAGAGTCGAGACGAGACCAGATAAAACTCTTTCGAGAATCGAGGGTACAATATTTACGAATACACAAAAAGACACGAGAAAATATTATTTCTCACTTTGTCTTGTCTAGATATTTCATTTCATCAGTCCGACAATTTTTGGGCAACCTATAACTTTCAAATAACGCATTCGTGCAGCAACGTTGGTATTAGATTTTCTTCATATATTCATGTAATGATTATTCTAAAGTGATTTGGGGGGCTATTTTTGAAAAACCTATATTATTCTATAATAGTCAAATACAATAATGCATCTATTTCTTAATGGTTTATCATTTACAGAGACTGTAAACATTAACTTCATAGCACAACATGTGGATATTAAGGAAGATAAATGGTTTAATTCCATTTTTTCTCAGATCTATGCGCAATTTGAACTGTATAATCTACGTAATAATTGCACAATGCTGCTATATTTGTGAAATCTACCTTTAACGAAAATCTATTTTTGTCACGTAACAATGATGCCAACCTGAAACAATATGAAATCCCATGTGGAGAAGCAAAAAATCCCATTTTACGTATGAATTTCCCACGTTATACTAATTACATAAAAGTATGCTGTAATATTAAAAATTAAATTTCTCTGTGTTAGTCACTTTTTACAATATCTAAATGAATAAGCCGTAAATTTCGATCTTCTCGAAAAATTCCATATATGCTGCTTATTATCCCTTTGCGAGAAAATAAGGTGAAAAACTTTCATGATATGGGATTTTTCCCACAGGTTGGCATCGCTACATACGGAAATTGACAAATTTTGTTCAGAATTGTGAATATAAGAATAAGAATTCATTATATATAACAATTCATTCAGCAGAGATTTCAAACTCCTGTTTTCTTACATTCTTCCTTCAATGGCTGGTAATTTCACATTGATAAGTATAATAAATTATACCCCTTTTTTCAGAAATTATTTCATCATCTCTTTCTTAATTTATTCTGAAATTTTGTGTTATTTCTAACACTAGTAGATTTGAATGTTTCTTTCAATGGAGGAAATGCTAATTCTCAAAGCAAGGCCTGACCTCTATATCTCTAAATACTTCTTCCTGTTTTATCTCTAAATTTTTACTCCCTATGTGAATGCCATTCACATTTGCTACTAATGTAAACTAAAGGTGTCCGAAAAACATCCAGAAGTTGCTTCAACAACTATTTTAGGGACTAGCTCAGGAGAGTAATGCTTCCGGAAGTAGGAACGAAAAACACAGTTCTGATTGGTTGGCGTTATCTATTTCTTGCCACATTGCATTCAGATAGCAGAAATCAAACATTTGCTGCTGTCAATCTTCGTGGCCGAGTGCGACGGTGGGTGTAGTGATGGGCAGTGGGAATATTCCCGGTGGGAAGGAATTTAAAAAATGGGAATATTCCCGGGTTTTTCCCTGGCCTATAAATTCCCGGGAAGGAATTTATTTTCATTTCTTTACTTTATCTTCCAAATTATAAGAACCATGTGACTTATTACTTTATTTTAATATATTATAATTTACATCTATTTTTTAAAGAATTTGGATGTTAAAAAATTTAAAATTATTTGACGGTACTTTATATAACTAATAATATGATTTTTAAAGTTCCATTTCCATTTGCGCTAAAAAGTAGGGTAATTGTTTAGTATTGGAGGCCAAAACTAGCAAAAAGTAGGATGATTTACGGATGAAATGAGTTGATAGTGATGTTCAAGTAGTCAAGAAAGTACCGAACATATTTTTTAAGGTAGTAGGGGATTTATACAAAACTTAAAGGTAAGTGGAAGTGAGAAAAGAAAGTGAATTGTTGGTAACGAAGATAGAAAACAAAGCGCCATGCGGGGCTCTAACCCTCCTTCATTCGCTAAACCTCGCTCTGCAATGCTGTCTGAATTTAATGTTGGTAACGTAATTTAACGTATGAAACCATAAAACAACCGCATCGGAATAGAATATCGCAAAAGAGTAGGCACAAAAACTGGCCCCCAATGCTAAAGAACAGCCAAAATTAGCAAAGTACTAATTTACAAATGATGAAAAGGAACCATTTTGTAAAGTAATTTAGAATTATATAGAAATACAGATGAAGTACTATTAATAAACACCAAACCACCATTAGTAATAGACCTCGGTCTGTCTCCTCTCTCTGACTAGAATTTCTGAAGGGGTACTCGGGCGTCTTTTACATGTGAATTAACGTATGAAACTTCGAGAAATAGGTAGAATGAAAGGTCGTGTATGGCAATGTTACGTGCTAAAATATAAAGATAAGTATCTTGCAAATTTTGTGAACATTAATATGTATGCGCAAATGTTGATAAATTGGTGAGACATGTATCTTCTAGCACTTATACAATCTAATTGGTTTATAACATTTATAAATTTAATGTGTTTATAATATCAGTAATAGAGTCACGTTGAGCAAATCCACTTACATATAAATTTAAACTCTCACTATATAATTTTTTCACACATATTTAATTGATAGAACATATTGTAAATAAATATAAATTTATGCGTACTCTCTAAATATAATAAAGTGTTAATAAAATAATATAGTACCGTTCAGAATATAGAGATTTTAAAGAATCCTCTCTGGACAACAGTAATAATATGCTGTGATATAAAAATTAATTTAACTTTGAAATCATAATATAGTAATAGAATGCTATTTTCTTTCTAATTGTACATAAATTCCCGAATAGATTCCCATTTTGGAAATATTCCCGGGAATATTTCCGAAAAATATCTTCCCGGGAATTTACCCATCACTAGGTGGGTGTAGCCGAGCGGTCTGAGGCGTTAGGCTGATGATCGTGAGGTGAAGCCCATTGGGGGTTCGAGTCCCTCTGAAGAGCAAGGCTGGAATTTTAACTGTCCTTGATGTTTTTGTGTTCGTGTCCCTGTCGTGTCTAGTAGTCCTGAGAAGTGGTTAAAATAGAAAAAAATAGTCAGGACGTTTAAAAAATAGTCAGGAAGTTTAAAAGAAAGTGGGCTAGCGCTATACGCTAGTAACGAAAATCTGTTTCGGCGTGAGTTCAAACCCGGCCCAAGGAAAGTTTTTCTTTACATTTTTATAACACTTTTTAAATTAAAATAATATGAAAATAATACTCAAAAAGTGATTTACGTACTTTTGTGCAGATAAGTAGTAGTAGTAGTAGGAACGAGTTAGAAGCCCCGCAGGGCTCGATTTGTTCCCCTTGAACTAGGTGATATAGGGCTCGTTTTATTCACCTTGTACTCCATGATAAAAATTTTGTGACCAACTTAAAACAACTGGCTAGGATAGCGCATAAAACAGCTGGCTAGAGTAGCGCGCGAAAAAAAGTACTTCCAGGAGCATTACTCTCACGAGCGGTTCGTCTATTTTATCACTACAAAACTGGCAAATTTAAATTCAAATTTATTTCAAATAAAGATCATATGATGATACAACTACATGAGCAAATGTTT
The DNA here is from genome assembly GCF_964235325.1 of Thermobia domestica. Taxonomy (NCBI): domain Eukaryota; kingdom Metazoa; phylum Arthropoda; class Insecta; order Zygentoma; family Lepismatidae; genus Thermobia; species Thermobia domestica. The sequence goes on along the minus strand of NC_137463.1, from coordinate 250,306,590 downwards.
TCCAAAATTAGCAGACCATATTTAGGTTCAGGTCTCATACGTACTCTACTTATTAATTAATCTTTCCCTGTATAATTTTTATCGAGTATTGAGTATGATATAGGCAACTAGGAGTGAGATCTCATTATTATGTGGTATTTTTGCCCTATATTGGCTTACTATCTGCACTCGTATCGAACTCAGGGACACTCCCGAGTTGGTAAATGTTTTTTTTTTTTTTTTGCTTTTAAATAGGTACGGCTGCCACTGCTAATTGCAGCCGTATTATATTACTTACCAAGGTTACGCAGAGGAGGTATCACGATGTGCAGAGTGGAATTAGTAATTTTGGTGGGGACAGCCACATTTCAACTCATTTATTTTTCCATCTTAAACTATTTTTTAACTTTGTTTGAAACTGAGAATAATGTAGTGGAGCCTTCTCCAATGAGAGAGATTATAACTATTAGGTGGGGACAAGGGCTCCCATGCTGTGATTTCCAAGGGGGCAAGTATAAACGACGTTTCAAATATAGTTTCGAATCTTGCTGTAACTAATGTAAAAATTCTATTGGGTTTTTCGATATTGTAAAGTTCAATTTCCTCTAGGGGACAAGCTCCCCACCTTGCCTCCCCTGATGTGCACCCTTGGGTGGGGAATATCATTTGATTTTGGGGAAATGACTGTGAATTCATCACTTCTAACATTTCCTCTAATTCTAGTTTTCAATGGACTGTCTAGTTCTGATAAATATTAAAAATAATATGGAATTCGCTGGAAAATTTACTATTTACTGGAAAATTTCGTAAATCAGATGGGGTAACCATATTCAGAGAAAAATTAAAGATAGTGACTAATCGACTTGAGTGAGACATATCAGAAAAAATAAGTGATTGCGTCATGAGCCGTGGGGGAATGTGTATCGCTGTTTCCTCTCTGTAGCATTCTTGTCAACTATTGTATTGTGCACTATTTGGAATCTTCTCTTTATTATTCGTGTGTTTTTTTAGTAAGTTTTGGAAGGGACTGTAGCTCAATATTTTGGGAGTGTGTGGTCCCTGATTGGATCTCCAATGATTCGAACCATATATTTATGATTCATTGCTTACAATAATTAAATAAATACATTCAGAAAGGGCAACTTCTCAAGTATCGCAATCGCAATTCTCATTGCACAAATAGCTATCTAAGAACAGGGCCGAATTGATGACAGCCATTTTGCCTAGCAGTAGACGTTGTACATAAGAATAATAATTGATAATGGTACTTTTTTGAAATATATTTTTTCAGAAAAAAATATCTCATGCAGCTATATCCTATGAAATAAGAAACCTTATACCTGTAAGTTACAAAATTATAGATATATATTGGGAGGAATAAAACTACAATATTTATTAATTTACTATAATATTTATCAATCTATCTCTAGAATTTAAGTGATAATATATATTTATATGGTAATTGCTACGTTCCTCGTTTCTCAGTTCAACTGTAGAGAAATGAGTATATATTTAAGTCGTTCATCAAATATTTGTCACTCAAAGGGTCAATCCTTGGTGGAAAGACTACAAGGTGGTTGCATGCGCATGTCGCCTGGAGCGCTGTCGTGGCTGTGACGTCATCTGGTTTGCAAGAGACAACGGGAAAATGCGCGGCTTTAAGTGACAAGTGGAAATTCTTTGTTCTTTTAAATGATATCGAGAATGCCTAACTGTGCAGTGTACGGCTGTAGTAATTATTACAGAAAAACTAAGGGAACTAATACAAAATACTTTAGATTTTCTCAAAAAGAGGGGGAATGTCTCCAGAAATGGATTTTAGCTTGCAGGCGACAGGACTAAATAAACCTAAAATATGGTAAGTTTTACATAAAAGTAATAAATAAATGCAATGTTAAATGAAATTATAAAAAAGCGATTTAATTATGTAGTTTCTTTTTAGTATTAATAGTATGTAATAATAGTATATAGGGCTACAGTAGCTTGCGTTGATTTTGCATACAAAAATCCAATAGTACGATTTAAAAAGACGAACTTTGAGGCAAGACCCGGATTGGAAATCATGAGGGAGGGGAACCGACAGAGGTTATCATTTCTATCATTGTTTCCTTCTACATAAGATATTGAGACAAACTTTTCCCCACAGAGGCAGGCATGTAACTCGAGAAGGGAGGCACGATGATCTAGGAGGCTTACCTCCCTCGAGTTACGCAAATATAGAGCATTGAACGCATTAAATTAGTTCAGGTCCCATTTCATTCTGGAGGTCTGCATTCCCTGTAGCGTCGGTGCTAAAACGGGATTGCACTTGAAATTAACTAACGAATGGAAGGTTCGTAATAACGATTAACGATTACAAAGTTATATAACAATGTATTAGATCAAGAGAATAAAGTATCCACCCACCTTGTCAGGGCGACATTGTCGGGACATTTTTACACTCAGATTTTGAAATTTTTGCTCATTTTAATCATAACTTTGGATAATTACATATACATATTTAGCCCCCCTCCCCAGAATTAAAAAATAAGAATGACTGCAGTAAATTTAAAAGTATGGTAGATTCTCAACCAATCAAGGAAGCACGGTGGCTCAGTGACAGGAGGCTCACCTCTGGTGCGAAGGATACTGGTCCGCTTCTCGGTCAAATGAGTTTGTGGTGGACAACATCGTGTTCGTGAGTTTCTCGGAGTACTCCCGCATTCTCATTCCACCAAATTCCACATAATCATTCACTTGCATTTATCTTTTGTCTTCTTTAGTCCACGGGACAGAAAAGAGAAAACTTACCACGAAAATTAAGAAAATTATGTAATTTTATGGTTTACATATTTTCTAGTCTAGCTGTAACACCCTACATCGTCTTCACCTACGCCTAGTACTTTGTTTCTTGTTTGAAATAGTCAAGTTGCAATTTCTTTGTTTGAGGTGCTTTGTACGAGCACATACATATTTATTTCGTATATACATATTTATTTCTATATATTTTTAGAACACAATAGTATATGTAACGTTTTATTTCGTACAAATGTTTAATAATACAGTTTGTTATGGCGTAAATTTTGACACTAATATTCAGAGAACTGTCAGTTTCACGAAACCTTTTGTTTAAATACAAATTCTATAAATAAGCGATCAGCGACTTCAAGTAAGATGTTTATTTTTTATTTTTATAAATCAAAATTAAAAACGGTTTAAAATATTAAATACGTGCGTCCCTGCTCAATAAAGTTTTTAACCTCCCCCGAGATTCTGACGAAACTTACGTGGGAGCAACCTCTTTTTAAAAAACTGTCCAAGCATAACGAAAATATACGTACGTGCATTTCTGTTTACGAAAACCATGAATTCTCCCTTGAGATATTCTCAAAATTTATATGGGGTCATCAGTAAAGAATTCTCTTTCAACCAAAATAATAATAATAGTAAATCAAAACCGATCAATGTGTTACGAAAATATACTTGAGCATACATAAATATATAATAATGAAATGCATTAACGACACACTGTGTTATAGATTATTCAGGCCTATACATACTCGAGTGTATTACTTCAGATGTTTAAAAAAGAAAAGAAAGAAAGAAAGAAAGAAAAGAAAGAAAAGGCAGAAAATGTAGTGAGTAATATTGGCTTGTTCAAGCTTCAAAGTTGTTTAATAAACTTATGAACTGATATTGCTGTTTCTTTTGCTATTGTAAATATCTTCCTTTGCATTCACTTAGCTTAAGTATTGATTACATTACGTTTATATAATTATTGTTTGTACTAAAATTTTACTTCGTTGAAGATCACTATAAATAGAAGAGAAGTTTGCGTGTAAGATACCAACAAGCAAGCGCTTGTTAAAAGTTCATCTGACTCTCGCTGGGCACGTCTGCGACCAAAATGACGTCATGCGCCAGAGCGACAAGAATGTAGCACTGCATTGCATCCACCTTGTAGTCTTTCCACCATGGGATCAATCCATAGTTGAGAACAATAATCGTAAGCTAGTTAAATATTGCTTTTAAAGAAACATGAACGTTTATTTATAGTGAGTTGAAAAGGAATTACCTTGTCGTTGGATTGAGTGTAAAATTGAAAATTTCGTTAAATGATTCGGATACTGTCCTCTTCTTATGGATTTTGAATCAATAATTTATAAGAATAATTACTTTCTTTTTTTCTCTCTTTGAAGACCTTATATATGAGTGTAGTCTCGGTCTCAAACTTAATGTGGAATCCAATCTACATGAGCTCCAGATATTAATTAATTCTTTTGCTATGTTCGTAGACCAGTGCGGAAATACCGTTCCCTATTCCCATGTGCAGTACTCAATATAGCTACATGATGCCACTGCTGACTCTACTAAGGCAATTAGCAAAATACTGGTGTTATTATGTAATTATGTTACACGCAAGGAATATACCATGAAAAGAACATATTTATTACCATTTCATCGTTAATCTATAGACATGAGAGAGCCAACCTAAATGGCTACGTACAGTTACTGGCTTTTAATGTCCACAGTAACCACTTATAATCGAAATGTTTAAATTCAATCATAACAGCTCTACCATTAAATTACGATACTACCATAAAATTTCTTACTGTATATTCGAACTACTAACTAGAATTTACTATATATAATGGAAATTAGCTAAATAAAGAATTATTTATCAAGCTAGATGTAGAATTTAAGTGATACTATATATATTTATATAGTAATAGCTACGTTCCTCGTTTCTCAGTTCAACTGTAGAGAAATGAGTATATATAAGCCTTTCATAAGACATTTGTTACTCAAAGGGCCATTCCATAGTTGCGAACAATAACACTGCTCAACAAGAAATTTTTTATCTTAATGTTTTTACATTTACCGAATGATTTTGACGTGCTAATTACGAATCTGGTATTAGTTTTCCTCAAATGTCGATTATTTGGAAGGAATTTTACAAAATCGTCTTTGTTCAAGAACGCTATTTTAGAGGAAGAATTTCTGCCTTTACTTCGGCTGTCCATAGACGTCAACACAGAACAAACTCTTGTGGATTAATTAGCAAGTTTCGTTTCGTAACATATTCGTTCTATGATTACAAATTTTGAATACAGCATTTATTTTGAATGAAAATAACTGTCTAGAAAAATATAATTTCTTATTTTTCCCCTTACTTTTACAAAAATTATTAACTTTTACTTAAGTAAAGTCAGTAAATTTCTATATGATTCCACTTGGATAGCCAGCTGCATATAGTATTGAGTAGCTATAGTGGTAATTATATTATATCAGTGGCATTTGATTTTATTTCACTAGGTGCTGTGTGGAAGATAAAATGTCTACAATTAGGCGTTGTAAATTGTTAGCAGACTCATTCATTGTGTTACGTTTGTGGATATTACATAAGCCCCAAACAACTTAAACATGACATTGTGCTTGGAATAAAGTTCTGTGTTGCATTTGAAGCTTACTTTCGAGTGCCCGTAGGTGATCAAGACAAACATTGGGCTCCGCATGTGTGATGCGATAGTTCCCGCTCTACATTAGAAGGTTGGTTGTGGGGAACCAGCAAGTGTATGCCATTTGCTATTCCTCGAATTTGGAGAGAGCCTACTAACCACCATAATGATTGCTACTTCTGTTCAGTTGACATGACACACTATAAAAACAGAAAGAGTAGGAGACAATAGAATAACCCAGTAACTTACATCCATTGCTCCAGTTCCACACAGTGACGAACTTCCTGTACCCAAACCACCAGATATATTGTCATTGGAAGGAGAGCCAGAGGAATCTTCCAATCTTGATATTAGTTTTTCGCATGAAACCAGGAAAAAGGAACCTCATTTGCTTAATCAGTAAGAACTTGATGACTTGATAAGAGATCTAGATCTTTCCAAATCAAAGGCAGAACATCTTGCTTCACGAATGAGTGAAATTTTCTCCTTCCAACATGTAAAATATCAAAATATAGGAAAAGGCACAAGCCTTTTTCACAATTCTTCAAAATGGAAGGAAGTTTGTGTTATTGTCATGACGTTAGTGGTCTATTTGAAGCTATCTGTTTCCCACATCAACCAGAGGAGTGGCGTCTTTTCATAGACAGTTCATTTAGAAGTTTGAAGGCAGTTGTTCTGTACAATGGAAATGTGAATCCTTCTGTACCAGTTGCACACTCAGTCCACATGAAGGAAGACTACGAAAACGTGAAATTATTGTTGGAAAAGATTGAGTACCAAAAATATAAATGGGATGGATATTTGTGGAGATTTTAAGATGATCAGTTTTCTTCTTGGTCTGCAGAGTGGCTATACTAAATATTCGTGTTTTCTTTGTCTTTGGGATAGCAGAGCTACTGACCTTCATTATACACTCAAGATGTGGCCAGAAAGGAAACATTACTTCCTGGCACTCACATGTCATACATGAATCCTTAGTTGAAAGAGAAAATAATCTTACTGTCACCACTCCACATAAAATTAGAACTTGTAATACGCTTTGTTAGAGCATTAGATCCACATGCTGAGCTAAAATCTCACCACATACAGTAACACTGCGACCAATCACCGGCAGGCCGTAAAAACTGGCAAGCTCTATGCCCACAGATACGTGTGATGCTTCAGTCTGAAGAACTTCAGAATGGAATGATTCGATAGGAAAGAAGTACTTGGGAAGCTTTTAGGGCGGTAGTTCAATTTTCTTGGTAAAAATAGGAGTGAAAATTATAGGCAGTTAATAGATTCTTTGATTGACCTATATCGCAATTTGGGTTGTAGAATGTCGTTGAAATTGCATTTTTTGTTTTCCCATCTTGATTTTTTCCGTCCAAATTTAGCAGATGTGAGTGAAGAACATGGTGAACACTTTCATCAAGACATTGAACAAATGGAAAGAAGATACCAAGGGCGCTGGGACACCGCGATGATGGGAGATTACATTTGGACATTGATTTCTGATGACAAATCAGCTTCGCACAAGCGAAAAAGCAAGCGTGCTAATTTTTAAAATGTTCTGCATTGTGTGCTTGTAGTGAAAGAGGATATATTTTTGCTAAGTTTTTTTTTATTTTGTACGCTGTGTTCGTACTCCGTAGTGACTAAGTTAATTCTGCATAATTTCTTCAGTGAAGCATATTCTAAGATAGCAATTAGATCTAAATTTCTCGATAAAAATTAAAACCGGGCCAAAACTGAGGCTTATATAGACTAGCCATTTAATATTCACTTCTTCTACGTACGAAAAGTGTTAGAAATGTAATATATTTTAGTTGAAAATAGAGGTAGGAACTATTACACGAAAATGAAAAATGACTTTTTTCATTTTTCTTTCTCAAGTTCCACTTACTTGATTTCATAACCAAATTTCTAATTTTGTCCCCAACATTTTGTGTCGTCTTGTGAATATCAATTTAAAACTTGCAGAATCAATTTCTGGTTTAAAAAAAAAAATGTAATTTGACTAACTGTACTAACAGTGTTGCCAACTCCATAAATAAAAAATACTTAATTTTGAGGAAAAATTAAGATGTTTTTCAAAATTTGTTGATCTTTCGCATGCAATATTGCAAATAAACTGCAGTTTAAAAGCCTGTTCCTTTGCTTAAAATGCAAGGTATAACCGGTTGTGTGAGGGCAAATG